>NC_087524.1:14104554-14772341 GCF_963921805.1 Phalacrocorax carbo
GTTTTAGCAAAGACATCATAACACCCACCAAGGTACAAGTGCCCAGCAGAGGCTCTCCCCCGTCTTTGGCTCTGGCCACTAATCTAGCGCAGACTGTATGGGTCTCAGAGCTCAACCCTTTCTCCCTCCACCCCAACACCTGCACAGTTATACCCTTCTTAATTGACTACTTGCTAATAGAAGGTGTGATGTACTGCTAGAATTGAAGGAACTACAGGAGGGCCACCACCTGCCCTCTCTGCCATGGACTTGAGACTGTGATTACATGTCAGAAAGTGTGCAATACCCCTAGCAGTTTAACGTGTTCTGCTCTAACTTTTTCTTCAGACCCCGTTGTGCACTTGTGCCCACCTCATTTTTCCTGCCAGCACAACTGCTTTGTGAGGCCACTGCTTAAATCAAAGCAGGGAACTGACTCCATTTAAAAAGAAAAAAAAAACCAACACCAACTCTATGCGACAAAATAAAAAGTAAAATATGTTTTTTTAAGCAAGATCAGTTCCCGAATGTCACTGACAGCGACCCCACAAGCAGTCACGCTGACATATCTGATGGCAGGAAAAAGCTGTGGGGGCGTGGGAATACCTTAAGCTTGCTGAACAGCCGCCCAGTACTTTGTCTTATGAAATCACAGCCCGAGGAGAGACTGAGCCGTGCCGTTTTCCTGCTCCCCCTCTCTTCCTTTCCTCCTGAACCCTTGGGCCCCCATCACTGCCATGACTACATCCAGTCCGGGATGTACATATTAATCTGCACTGTGTATATAAAAGAGAACTGGAAACAGTGGCTGTCTGAGACCCACCTGACCTTTGGACATACAGCAAACTTCCTGTTCCAGTGCTGTCGGCTCTTTAATCCCCCAGTCCTTAAAAAATAAAAGTGAGCCTGTGTGAAAAAATGCTTTGTAATGGGAACTCCTGGAACAACTTTTCTCCCTCGCCCTCTGACTGAGCCATAGAAAACAGTAAATATATCTCCCAAGAGTCCTTTCTTACAATAGAAAAATGGCAGGCAAAACTGAAGTTTCATTTCCCAGCCTCAGACTCAACAGCAGACAGGCACGAAAGCTACAGAAAATAAAACAGCAAGGGGAAAAAAACCACTCCTCATTCAGAGTTTGGGGAGATTTTTGGGGGACAAGAAGCGTCTTTTGGTGGGGAGCAAGTCACACTTGGGAACTGGGTTTCTGTTTTTGCAGGAGGAATTGGTCTTGCGCTACATACTTGATGGCAAATTAGCATTGACATTTGACTTGTTTTGATCTGAGCTATTTACAGTGGTATTATCTGTGTATTTTTGACATGCTGTGAAGATTCTCACTGCCAGATGCCTCGCGATGGCTGTAGGATGCAGTGCATTCCACAGTCATTACTCAGGGGTCATAAACCTCACATTATTTGTGGGGAGGAGGGGAGCAGGGAAAAATGGTCAAACAATTAACAAAAAATAAAAAGAAACCCTGGACTTAGATTTCACTGGGCTTGTGTATTTAACTGGAGGGAAATTAAAAACGCGCTTAGGCTGGCTGGCACTGTCACACTGGAACTGAAGACTGGAACGGATCCTTGTGAATTTGCTTTACACATAGGTAAGCATTCATGATGATAATATTGTCAACTGCTCTGGGCTGGGGAAGGCTGTAATGGACCAACTGCTCCGTTACACTGCTGGGTCAAAGATCCCCAGCTGGGGGATTGCTGCTTAGGACCTCCAGAGCTTGGGCTGGCAGGACATGTCCTGGGGCTGGCACTACACAGTAACTTGCTACAGGGAAGGAGCTGAGGCTCAGGCAGTGGGTTTTAAAGAGTGAGATTGATTCAAAAGGGAGACTTAGGGTTTGGTTTTTTTTTCCTATGGTTGGGAAACTTTCAAGAAAATTTCCAGGGCCAAATCACAGACCTACACTCATGGTTTTATAAGCAGATACTCCACGCACAGACCTTCCTTACTCCCTAACCGTGGGGAGATGCCCAGAGAGCACCTGACACGGAAGTGCTTGGGGCCTGCAGGCGGGCAGGCAGGGAGTGGGGTCCCGCTCTGCAGAGCAGAGGGGTAACATCTCCCTGGTGCCTGGTTGTCTGGGGGAAGGTGAAATAAGCAGCACAAAAGTTTTTGAAGAAAGGTCTCTCTTAGACTCTATGTTTGCCTTTCAGACAAACAGGCAGACATTTAAAAACATCCCTGTGTCTTCCTAACTCTTTTCTGGCTCAGGTTTGCCCAGCACTTCCCAGCAGTAACCTGCACAGCACCATGTGCTATCAGCCGAGGTTTGCTCACAGGAGGCTATGGTTTCCTAAAAACCCTGAAGTTTCTCAGTGCTGGTCCTAAAAAGAAGAGGAGGGAAAACAGGCTATTACGCCCTCATCATACCTGGTGTGACAGCAACGAGGGCTGTGAAGAGGTTGGGCAGGAAATATCTATAAACATGGAGGAGACAGAGAAAGAAGGCATACTGGAACACATGCACTGACCTCCTGAAGTCAACAGCCTACAGGCCTGTTGAAAATTAGCCCATTAAATGTTCAAACCAGGGGTCATCTCTGCTCTCTACTTATAAATGGTCCAGTTCAGGATTAGGGCTCTTCCAGCTAGGCACTGCAGCAATACAGGTAACAAAAAACACCCGGTTTTAAATATTCTGTTTAAGTGTGCTTCTGCCCCCCACTGTGTCCTATTTCCAGCAGCTGCAAGGGATTAATCTGATTTTCTGATTTTGGTTTGATTTTGTCCCACCTACAGCAAAAGTACAATCTCTGGAGTAAGCCATCCAAAGAAAAGAAGCATCTAACTGCCTCCAGGTAGCTTTGGTAGAGTCGTCCATAGAAAAGTTTTTCTTGTGCAAGTTCCAGCACACATACAACACAACAAAAATCTAGGCATGGCGTGGAAAGTGAATGGGGCAGATATGAACTTTGCTAAAGGCTAACTTCACGGTGGTGTTGAATTCCCCACCTCTTGCTCTCCAAGCAGGAACCTGAGCCCCCACCTCATCTGAGACTCAGTCCTTAGATATACCCAACATAGTACACTGAAGTAAAACCCTGGGGAAAACTCTGCCTTTGTTGTGAGAGAGAACCTGTGTAGAGTATCAAGGTAGGGCAAGGGCAGGGATGAGTCTCCAAGGGCTGAGGAGTGGAAAAGATGGGGAACACATTAACTGCAGGGCACAGATCTTGATGCTGCTGGGCCTTTCTGTAGGCTCAAGGATGCTGTGTGGGATGTGTGTTGCATTGCTCCTGCCCCTGAACAGCTGCAGCTCAGAAGATCAACGGCCTGAAGCAGGATTCTTTCTCACCCCATTTGAGTTCTTTTTGGGATTGATCCCCAGTGGCTTCGCTTCAAATAGTAACACCACCACACACACTCCCCACCGCCCCGCCTTTAACAAGCAAGCCCAGAGGCCAATCACAATGAGGCTTCAGGTCCCCTAACTGTATAAAGCTCAAATTAATTCAGTGAAGATGTTTGGCAGGCCATCTAGAGAGCTGTGTATGAGTGGCTTCTTTTCCAGGGAATATCTATATGCAATAACGAGTGAAGTCCCTTGAAATGTCTTTCTTCTGAGGCACTGACAGGAATTGCTACACATTCCTCTGAGATGCAGTGTGCTTAATTCTGCTCCTACTGTGGTCTGCTGGAGACTTGGGCATTCAGCACATTCATAGGCGTTTTATAGCCCTATTGCCTTGAATGGCATCGTCCCTTACCTTCTACACCCAGACCAAGGCTGGGCAGGTGTAACTCCAGGTAATTAAGCAAACGTCTAACTTTAAATACTAAGACACATAAAAATATCTTTTCAAATTGAGGACTAATATTTCAGCTGAACTTGTGAGGATGAAGAAAGGAAACCATTTAGACCATGAAGCTGACTTAACAGCATGACCTAGCTGACCTTGCTGATATCTCAGGTCCTTATAAACCGCAAGCTGACCACACAAAATTAACAGTCACATGTGGTTTGTATGAATTCCTATTTCTAGTTAGTTACAGGAAGTCTTGTGTCCATTTGCAAACCTTGTATCATAATTTCACTGACACTGTGTAACTAACTGTTCATCTGTCTTGCTCTGGTCATTCATGTCTCACCTCTTTCTTGAGAGCTTATCCTCTTCTGTAAGAGGACTTTGCTATAACTCTGCAAGATGAAAAAAAAATAATGAGGCAATGTGAATCCAGCAATTAAGAATAAAGCTCCAAACTTTATTCATTGACTTGAGTACAACAGTGATGCAGATTACAGTGGCACAGGAGTGCAATATGTGCTGTTTGCAGTATGACAGTGGAAACACTAATTGTACAGAGCAGCAACCCAGCTCAACTTTTCATTATGCATACAAGCAGACTTACTGTACAGACAAGACATTGATTCACTTTTACAGAGACTCAGAAAGAGAGCTGTCTCACACATGAATGGAAAACACAGGGACGCCTCCCCAAAATGCTGGTTTGTAACATGTGGAGGGAGGAGAAAGGAAAAAAAAATCCTATTGCCAAACTCTACTGATTTAAAGGAAAATATACTTCTGAAAAATTAGTTTCAGTTTCCAAAGCTTAAAAAAAAAAGCCCATAGCTGTAAGGCTCCGTTACAGGAAGAGCTGTCAGCAATGACCAAGCCACACTGCTTGGACAGGACTGATCTGGTAATGACATACAGAGCTTGTTGCTGTGGGCATACGCAGCAGTCAGAGACTTTCCTGGGCTAGCCAGCTGAGAAAGACCCTGCTCCAAAGCATGTGGATGTCAGTGAGAGGCTCCACTGAAATCAGTGGTTTTGCATCTGGAGAGCTTTCTGAAGGGTGTTCAGTGACAAAAGCCCAGGCAAGTGTCCAGTGGGACCTGTCAAAGCACCTAAGGGAGCTAGAAACTCAGACTGGTAAGGCACCGCTGGAATTCCCATAGCTGCCTCTGCTGCTTGAAATGCTTCATTTCATAATGCCTAGGAGCAAGGTCCTGTGGGCCTCTGCTTTGCAAGGGAGCAACACTTCAATTAACTGTGGTGATCCTGACAAAACAGGTTACTGTTTGCCTTCAGTCATCTCTTCTCACCTTAAAACAAAGTCCTCAAAGCATGTGGAAGTATTACTTCTTCACATGGACAAGCATTTTTTAGGAAATCATCAGCAGAAACCTATTTCCCTGTTAGAAGCCCTTTGGGCAACAAATAATTTATTTTGCATACAGACAAACAACATTAATGGCCAATTACATTCCCACTTCCTGCACTGATGCTAACATTAAAATTAATCATACTTCAGTCTCTCCCTGCCAAATGCAGGCATCACATAGCTCCTGCCAGCAGAGTTGTCTGACTAAAAACTCTGCCTCTTTGCATTGTGATAGATTTTTTGTTCCTTGTTTTATTAAGCACAAAAAAGGCATGTGGGAAAATTCACAAGGCAAAACTCACCAGCAAGAGCAGTCCTGCAACCTACAGCAATAAGGGTGTTTCTACATGAAAAGAGAAAGGCGTGTTGTACTACTGTCACAGTGCTCACTAACCCTCTAGCTCTTCATTACATAGCAACGGCGTAAAAACATACCACATATTGTCAAGGCCAGCCCTTGCTATGCGTCTACCCTGAAGACTGTGCTGGACTCTAGCAGGAGTGTTGACAGGGCCAAAAAGTTTGACAAGGCATGAACTGGACCATGACCTGGGGCTAAATGAGCGGGGAAGGGAGCTATGGAGTCAAGCCCTAAGTGTCTCTCTGACATGAAAAGATGAGTGGCATTTCAAGATGGATTAGTTGACTTTCTTGTTCCCTGCACATGTTTTGTTGCATCGTCATTATCATTGACTGGTGTCTTTCACTGCCGTAGGTAACTTCCAGGATGGGGACATCCTCCTCCACAAATACATTCCAAAGGAAAGCAATGAATCATGGAGTGGGAGAAAGGCCAGTTTCCATTTAGTCTACTCTGTGAGGCTATGGCCCAAACATGCCAAGATCTCCTCCTATGTCAGGATGAGCCAAGATAAGTCATTCCAAGACGAGTTTACTGGATGTTAGTATTTTTACTGTTTTGGGGGTTAATTTTTCTGTCACTTGTTGTAACAACTTCATACCATTAATTTCTGTGTAGATGCTCATAAGCTATGGGCTCCAAACTTGCCTTCCCCAGTTTGAAATAGGTACCACAGGCTCACACCTGCATTTTCTTCTAAGTCTGCTTAACACCAGCCTGGCAAGCCCTGGAGATACCAAGCTTATTCCAGCCTTCCTCCTTCCCAGAACTTAACCCTTTCTCCATCCATCGATATTACCTGGTGAGGAGAAGCATGACTTGCAGAAAGAGATTTCACTTCTAAATATGACTAATTTCAGCATAACAAACTTTTACAACAGAGACTCCTAATGACCTCCCCTGAACACTGGACATTGGAACTCCATGGCTGAGAAAGGATTTCTGTATTGCAACAGGGAAAGGGCAGCAAGCACTTCAGTGCTAGGCCCACAGAGTTAGGACTATAGGACTTTGTAAGGAGAGATGACATTTGTCTTAACAGAAGTAAAAGCATCACTGGAGCCACAGAGCTATCTTGTCCCATATACAGCTGTTAAGAAACTTTCCGTTCTCCTAGTCTAATCTTTCACAGCACACTGCAGCTACGTCCACAACGCATCACAAACCATATTTAATGAAAGGCTACTAACCAAACTGAAAACAAGTATGTTTCTGAGATGCCACTAAAACCTGTCTTAAATGAGATCAGCATGAGATGATAACAAACAATTAAAAAAAAAATTTCTGTGAGCAAACTTCACAAGAACTACATCTTCCAGTTGTACAGAAAGTGTAGCAGGTTTGGGATAGGACACTGGCAGAGTTGAGATGCTCCATTCAAGCTTCCTGAACTGAGGCCAGAACTGATCACATTGCTTCATTGAGAAACAGTGGACAGTTTAGTAACTTCCAAATGTGCTCTTCAAGTTGACTTAATTCTACTATCTTCAGAGATGATGAACAATGTATTTATTTCAAAATATTTATTTCAACTTCTGTCTTGTAGTAGGCTGGAGCTTACACTAAGTTAAGGCATGGGTATAGAGGGAATGGCCAGCTGTTCCCACTGTAATGCAGAACAGTTCTCTACTTGTTCAAATGGAAATGA
The DNA here is from genome assembly GCF_963921805.1 of Phalacrocorax carbo. Taxonomy (NCBI): domain Eukaryota; kingdom Metazoa; phylum Chordata; class Aves; order Suliformes; family Phalacrocoracidae; genus Phalacrocorax; species Phalacrocorax carbo. Next base: position 14,111,673 of record NC_087524.1, read on the forward strand.
TCAGACCGGTATCTGGAGAGGGCACAAAAGCCAGTAAGTCAGATCTCTGGATTCCCCGTTCATATGAAGACTACTGCACAGGGTATTACCCTTCCATCTAAGCGCTGCCAGGGACTGGTGCTGCAGATGCTCACATATGCCTGAGGAGGCCTTTTAAGTAATATAATTGTGGCCAACCGGGCACTTCCACAACGTGGGAAACTGACCCTGCTTTTTGCACACTCAATACATCACAGGTATCCACAAGCCCTGCAGATCCAGGCGCATATGCAAGTAACAACCTTCATAACTTAATGATCGCTCTCTCTTCAACACTACGCACTATTTGGAAACTCCAGGTTAACTACTGACGTAGTATCTCAACTCCAAATGGGGAGTGTGTGCGCTACGTGTGCACCTGTGTTCCCATTTTGCACACGTGTGGTTATTTTGCAATGTTTTGACAGGTCTTTGCTCTTACATCGCTCCTAAAGCAGAAAAGGGGAAAAAACAAGACAAAAGCAATGTTTCCAGTCCTCTTGGCAATGGCATTCTGTTGACAGCACTGAGTTTGATGGGACTTTATCAGAAACTCAAATGCTTTGCAGGAGATAGAAGAACATAAGCACGTAGTTAACACATATTCATAGAATCACAGAATACTTCGGGTTGGAAGGGACCTTTAAAGACCATCTAGTCCAACCCCTGACGTGTCTCAAGGGAATATTGAAGATGGGAATTACAAAGAACTGCCCAAGAAAATGATACTTGATTGATATTAGCAAAATGATTCCTTGCTTACAAAGAAAATTCTCCCTGGGGCTACATTTCTGTTTTCATTAGGTGGGAAGACCAGATGAAAGAACAGAAAATGTTGCAGTGACAATCACTAACAGCCCACTGCAGAAAACAGACACACCCCTGTGGCTGGCTGCAGCGTGGTTTGTATGCACAGGTGACCTCTTGGGGTATGTCTACATATAGATGGTTAGGCTAGTTAGGGAGAATAAACTATAGGAATGAAACTGAAGCTCAGAAAACCCTTCATGTTCTCAATCAGAAATAAAGCAGTACTAAATCAGCACAGAGGGCTGTGAACTGACTGACTACGCTCCATTCCAGTGAGATGTGAACCAGCAGTGGCCCAATTGTTTCTGCAGCATCTAAGCTGGCTTCTATTCATTCCTTCCCAAGCTGCAATTGTAGTTTTAAATTCTCAGTTGATGAGGCAGATAAAAATCACCCTGTCATTCTTCACAGGCTAGGAGGCTGAGTTTTTTATTTTTAACTTTTTTTTTCTTTTTTTTTTTGTGTTGTGGTTTTTTTTTGTTGTTGTTTTTTTTTTTTTTTAAGAGGAGAGAAATCAAACTGGCTTAGTAGCGTATTTATATATGCTGTGAGAAATTCAATAGTAATCTAGAGACGGGGACAGTAAAACGCAGACTGGCAGCTCACATCCTTAAGAGAGCAAGTCCTCAGATCAAAAGGTTTATTGTCAAGATGACTTGGGCTAAAAGACCCATAATGCCTACGATGTTTGAGAGGCAGCAGCACTGAATTGTCTATAGCATGTGGGCTGACAAAATTTGGAGAATTTTAATACTTTAAATGTATTAAAACTCAAATGTTCATCTCAAAGTGAAGTTATACCTTGCAGGTGACAAACACTGAATTTCTGAGACTCCAGTATTCACAAAGCCTGTGACTGTAAAACACTGCTGTTCTTTCATTGTATGGATTGGGTTTCAGCAGTCACTCAAAAATGCATCTCAAAATGCCAGTGCCCCTAAGGCTCCCATTTACTTCTCAGTGTTCCTCTAAAATCCTTTCAGATGCTTGTTCTGAAAAATGAAATAAAACATGTTGAACTGATCCTTGCTGCAATCTCAGTAATGTCCAGAGAGCTTCCTCACAATTACGTGTGTCACTGAGTACTTCTGTTCAGCGGGGACTGTGATGCCCGATCTGCCTGGTGTCACATTCTCCAGCTTGTTCCAGAGATTCACCATTTCCTTAGCCCTAAGGACACAGAGCACATGCTGACCCCTAATATCTGTCTGTCATATACTGAATCTTCAACTCAGATTTTATCAAAGGAACCACAGTGATCTATTGCAACAGGACTTCCTAAACTAGGAAAGAAGAGGCAGGATTTGGGCTGTCCTGCACATTTCATAGTAAAATGCCATTTGGTGATATCAAGAACTCAACACAGTGATACTGAATCTCACAACTACATGGGACTGTTTCTCCTTCCTGACTTCCAGATTTTAACACCAATGTCTCATATAGCAGAAAATACAAAGGTTCTGATGTCTCCAGTGCCAAAAGTTTCTGCATTAAAAATGAAACCTTGATATTCTTTGACAGACACAGAACCTAAATGACCCTCTCCCATATCAGGAGCAGGCTCATTAGTGCAGTATGCATTGGCAGTTAAGCACCAAGGAAGAGAAAAAGCTGACCTTGCAGCCACAATGCATTCATTCAGTTACTTTGGTGCTCATGTCCTCCTCTGTATAGGACTTGCCCAGAAGCCGTTAAGGTATATACAGGCAGTTTTTAAAGCTGCAGCATATTGGAAGCAATAAGTTGAATGCAGCTCAGAAACTGTCTTGCATGATTACTCTGTCTTCAAAAACCAAGTCAGGCACAAAGGGAAATAAAAATAACCAAGGCTGGAGCTTTGATGCTTCAAGAGAAGGAAAAAAAAAAAAAAGCTCTGTGCCTTCTTTTCCAAGCACAAGTGAAAAACTACATTAACTAAAAAGAGTGCTTGGCCCCATGCACTGTGCCGTTTTGAGAACAGCAACTGCAACTGAATCAAAAAGCCTCTATTGGCAGAGCATGGCACCTTGATGGCACCTTTTAATTCATAGACATTCCTCCCTAAGAGGGATGAATTTGTGTGTTAGCTTGCAGAGAACCATATTCCCTGCCGATGTAAAATCCTGCAGCTCCACTGCAGTCTGATGAGATACACTAGTAATTACTAGCAGGGAGTCTGTCCCAAAATCTCTGGGTGTGAACCAGGGCACACGTTAAAAAGCGTTTTCTCACTCTGTCACTCCCACCCCCATCCACCCATCTCCTGGACTAAATTACAAGAAAACTGACTCTTCTCCATCATTCCCATTACTTAAGTTATCTTAAATTATTCAGATGACTGGTTAAGCTCCAGCCTTATTAATTCAAGCAGAAAGTGCGGAAGAGGGAAGACTGACAACAGACACAGCAATTCACTTCCTACATCCTAGCAAATATATACAAGTACAAGGAGTCCACTTTCCAGAAATTCAACTGGTATGTCCTGTAAGTGAGCAGAGTGCCCACCTTTGCAGATTGTATGACACGAAGAGGATGCCATTTCAAAAGAGTGCCAACTAAGAAACAGTTGTGTGAAAGACGATGTGACTGTGTGGATGTTACAAAGGGCTTCTCCTTCACTACATAGCATCTATCTTCGTCTCCATATATATCCACATATATACACACACACAGATAGATGGATAGATACAAATACATGTGTGCACACACAAACACACATACATATATATATATACTTTTATATATATATATATATATATATATATTCTTTTCCAGTTCTTGGGAGTGGTTACAACTACTTTAGCCTACAAGGCATCCTAAGGGCACTTCCTGGCTCTAGCAATAAAGTCCATCATATTGTGGAGAGAAGTAAAGGGAGTATCATTGAGGGAGAAGAACAGAACAGTTTCCTATCTTGTATAGTATCATGTAACAAGTCAACACCTCTGAAAACTATCATTGTTGTTTCTGAGCCCAGATATTTTCTCCCTATGTTCCAGGAGGGCAAATGTTCATCTTGTTCAATTGCTGTGTACAGAGGTGCCACTATGCGATTTTCCCTTTTTGGTGGATAAGTAGTTGCTTCCAAATAGTTTGGGCTGTATGATACAGTATCCTACACATCATTTTTTGTTGGCTTGTTTAAAGGGATATTAAAAGAGTTTTGCTTTTTTCTTCATGTCGTTGCGTCTCCAGAGAGGTAACTTGTCAAACTCCTGTATCGTCATGCCAAATATTTCTTGAAAAACTTCAGGTGCTAAGTGACGCTTAAAAAAAAAAAAAAAGGGGGGAAGGAAAAAAACAGAGAAAAGGCAATGGTCAGTCAAAGCCAAAGAGACATAACAGGAGACAGGAGTGCCTTCGGGATTTCACGTGGCCGTGTAAGAGCCACTGCAGGAAATATTAATGCTTTGGCAATACCCATATCCAGGTCCTCAGGAACTCGGGTGCTCAATGAATCAATAAAATTTTGCAATTTGTTAAGTCTGAGGTTTACAAAGGAAATCAGGAGAACTATTTCAGTTGCTGAATAAGCAAGAGACAGAACCATGGTTTGTCTGAAGTCACCCAACAAGCAGTGATAGACCAGAGAGAACGAGCTCCTGCATGCCCCTGTCCAGGGCTTTAGCTAGTCACCTCTGCATCCATATAGAAGTTTCAAACAGACACAGGAGAGCATTGCAGAAGGGCTGCAGGTTGACATGCTACATTTGAAGTTTTGAGAAGGAAGGAGTCCAGCCAGACTAACTGTCAGGCACATTTCTCTACTGCCATTGAAACATTTTTTTTGGTGCTGTCTTGTGCAGAAGTAACTTCTTGTTCAGCTGCTTTAAAGTACACTGGATGGGGAAAATGTCTCCCCGTGGCACTAGTGTAACACAGTGTTGAGTTCTGACCAGTGATCACATATCTACTGGTCTAAAAATGTGGATAAATGGTTACTTACAGAATTTTTTGTGGCCCCTTTCATTCACCTCCACAGAAGATTAACTAACTACAAACAACTTAAACATCCCCAGCCTTCCACTGGGCTGCTTAAGTCTTTCTAATCCACAAAGCTGTAAACAATTTTTATTTGTTGGCAGAGATTTAAATCCTCATACTTTTGGATATCAGCCAGTCTAACTCACAGGACTCATGTATGAATTAAAGTTAGATTTTTGATCGTCAAGGATGGCTGACACTAACTTGTAGCTAAGAAATGATCCAAGATAAACAAAGTATTGCTCCATTCCAATATGGATCCTGTGACTACAAAATCTCCACCAATTTGGTTTTTTTTACCAATTTACAAGTATATCATTAATTGCTTGAAAACATAAGGGGGTTGTGAGAAGCTCAGTCCAGGAGCAGGGAGACAGGAATGTGGGATTCCTGGCCCAGCGCTGTTCATGTAGATGCAGCTGCTGCCTTCCCCTGTCTGATTCCTCCTTCCCTGCTTAGTGCTGAGAAATCTGCCCAGTCTAACAAGGACCCACGCTTCGGTGTTCGAGCTTTCAAGTGTGCAACAACAAACAACTTCAGCAGGAAAGAGCATTTAGGAACTTGCTTCTTACCTCAAGCCTGGTTCTGTCTACATCTTTTAGTATTTTATTTCGCCCTCTGTTGGTCACCATGAGCATTTCATATGGAAAAATCTGTTAACAATGTATAAAAGGGGGAAAAAGAGAGGTATTTACATTCTAAAACAAAAAAGAACACAATGTGTCTCATTTTCATAACCACAAAAACATTTGGTTTCTGTTCCAAAGGAAATCGCATTGTCATCATCCCCTAAAGCTGCATGAAACACAAGCCAGTCTGGTCATAGCAAGGACTTGTTTATTACCAAACTGCCTCATATTGTAGAGCCACTGTGTCCTTGCCCACCCCGCTGATTTTTATGGTGCATATAATACAACTGACTCTGGTCATACAGCCCTCTTTAGTTAATATACCTTCTCATCCAGAAATGTATAAACTTAAGAATTTATTAAGGTAAATATATTTGGCACTCATTGGTCTAACTGATGGTTGCCAAAGTGTGGACAGCTCTAAACAGACACTTTGAGGACTTTTAAAAGTGAACTACATGAAAGTACATCAGAAAAAGCAGCAACTCTGAATAAGCAAGGTATTGATTAGTGGGGGCCACTGCATTCATCAAAATTCATCACATGGTTTTTCTTTGCCTTTTTGAATAGTTAAAGAATTCAAACAACTGCTCACTGTGCTTGCTGGCTGTACAATACATACATGGATTTTGTAGACATATTTGTCTTACACACCTTCATCTACTTCAGAAGAGTACGTATCTAGAACATCTCTCATTAACATTTCCCTTGCTTTCCCTTTACATTGCAAAGAATGTCCAGAACTCATACAAATCAGTTACTGGCCACTACCCAATTCCTGAATGCATAAATGATTTTACTTTTGTTTTACAGGTTCTTTGTTTGACGTAAAATGATTATTGCCCGTACCTCTCAAATCAGTTCAATCCAACAGAAACAATGCTGCTTAGAAAGGATTTCAGAAAACCATGTGCCTAAAAATCAGCTTCTGGAATCATCCCTGGCAAATAAAGCTCTGCTTTAGGATATTTTTACTTGGGCAGACACTTCCATGAATGCCTGGAATGAGCTGGGAGAGCTCACGTTCCATCTGACAGAGCCTCCCTATAGCCCTTCTCATTGCATGTCTCTACAAAGTAGGATAACAGCATTCCCAGTGAGGTCCTCATCCAATCCCTACTGAAGCCAATTAAGTTCTGCAGACTTTACTGGGGATTGGCTCAGCCTTTATTGTTATTTATGGGTCTTGCTTTACTTGCCCACTGGGAACAAAAGTGAGACCACCAAAACTCACCTGGAGAGACCACTGAGCTGTTATCAAATGCTATTAATTAAATTATTTTAACATCAGAAGAAGTTCAGCCTAATCAACCTCTGTGCAGAATTAGGCAATTAAGTTCATTCCATTGTCAACAATTAACCCAATGAACTTTTCAGAAATATAACAAATAAGATTCAGGCATCAATGAACACACCACTGAGTTTATTGTAAGTAATAATAAGTTAAATAACGTGTGCTTACATACCAATTGTAAGTTACTATTCTTAGGAGATTCTGACATTGTCACAATTGTACAATTAAGTCTATGCTTTGAATTACATTTTTCATGTTTGATGCTGGAAACAGCTACCATATACAGCATTATAGAAAACTAAAATGTAACTTTTCATATTTAGACAGGCGGAGTTTAAGTGAAGGTCTACGGTCATAAGTACATTTTATATTTAGATATTCACAACAAGGCATGTCTCAATCTGGGGTGGCAGGATGCACAAATTCTGTCCTTTCTGGAGAACCATTTGGTGAGATTTGGTCATTCTACAGTTTATTAATTTTCACGTGTTTCCTGCTAACTTTGAGTTGGCTTCTTTTACTTTATCAGGTTTAAGTTAGTGTTGGACCACTGACATGAATAAAAAATACTGCCAATTCACACAAGCTGAGGGTCTGGCATCACCTTTATAAACATCATTAGAAGGTGACCTATTATCTCATGAAAATTCCCATGAATTTTACCCCTAATAATACTGACAGAATTTGTCACCCAAAATAGCATTCCAAATTACTGGGTGCATCAACAGCAGTGGTGGCTGTAAGAATTTCTATCGCACTGAAAGAGAAATTATTTGGAATAAAAAATAGTATCTCAGGACTTGGGGATATTCCCAAGGTCTTATTTATATCATATATAAAAACACTTGTTAATATACACTGCACTGAGGTGTCAGCTTATAAAGCTAGGGTTACCGCCTTGTACAGTTTGGCTGGAGATGACTCAGAAGCACAAGTAGTAATCTGGTTTGCAAAACGAGCTCCTCCTCACTTAACAGCAGAAATCTGATCTTTGTAACTTCAGCAAAATCATGATTTCTGAGAAGGTTCAACACCAATAGAGAAAGTTATAAGATTTAAAACACAGCCCTGGTTGAATCCCCTCTATATATTAGATTCATTTTTGACTCAGATATCTCTAGACATAGCTGGAAAAGCATTTTAATTTATATCTTAAATTATATTCATCTGACATTGCCTCTTTTTCCACTAAATCTCCTGAAGAATTTCTTATATACAGAATTCAACATTATTGAAAGGTGTCAGGCTAACAGAACTGAGAGCTAAAGAACAGATCCAGACAGACATGTAGGTATCTAACTTCCAATTTGAACTAAAGATCCAAGTATTTAATTAATTTTTAAATTAAGACAGCCTCAACAGTGTGTTGTGAGCCACAATATTCTGCATCACTTTTCCAGCCTGACACATCTGAGACTTTCCCCTAGAGTTTGGCCTGCTGTTTTGGCTAGTGGAAGCTTGACAGAGCATTAGCTACTGAGCATCTTCAGTATCTTTGTTTTGTCTCTGGAAAAGCCTCGTTAACCCAAGAAGCCCACCTGTGCTGCCCTCAGCTTCCCTGAGTACTAACACCTGTAACAGTCAAAGTCCAGAACAAAGGGAGAGGTTTAGCACATAAGGAGCAGGGACTGAGGTGAGGTAAAGAAAAACAAGGGAACGAAGACATTTCCCATATTTTATCTGCATTTCACAGTCAAATCTTCACTGTCTTGAAGGAAAGCGAATAATATCTGCACTTGCCTTTGGCTCCAACATGTTAGGCATAGATACTCCTCTGTCCATTCTCATTCCAGGGACATGACCATCCGGAAGGGACTGCATCAGATACAGGTATACATCAGACACATAGGTTACACACACAGAGGGTAAAGGCACTCATGTAGTGGTGAAAACAAAGATGAATTTGCCCTGAGACTTCCTTCAAGTCTTAATATTTAGTCTTATTGTATAGTTCATTGCCACGGCTACTGTTTACCACTTCTCTGAGGCATGCAGAGGGACTGCCACCGCAGCCTGCCTTCCGTCCCTGCTAAGGCTGGCCATAGCTTCCTACTGAACCTACCAACACCACTTCCCAGGCGGACGTGGGGATCCCAAGAGAGCGGTGGGCCCTTTCCCACCCAAGTGACCAAGTAGGGTTCTCCTCTGGACAAGTACGCAAAGCATTAATTCAGATCCCACCCAACAGCATAGAAAGCACTCTTACACCTCTGGGCTGTCCTTCCTGCCACTTACTGTATCAGCTGAGGTGGGTTTTATGGCTCTAAGAGAAATTTTTACTACGAACACAAACAGAGATAGGGTGAAAAGGTGCTGTTTTGACACAGGTACTGTTCCCAACAAAATAACATTTTGAGCACAATACATGACAACTTCTCTCTCCTCCCATAACCTTATTCTCTTTCCAATCATCATGATTTTGATACAACAGGAACAAGTAATCAAACTCTTTCTTAAATTGCCATTTCATATTGTGATTGTGCTGAGGAGCCAGGCAGACTCAAACCATTCTGGAAAAAGCCCTGCAGACAGGATTTGGAGAAAAAGGGTTTATATTTACAAGCAGACCTCTTACTGGCTCATCTGTGATGGTAGCACTGTAGAAAACTATTGATCAGCCATCTTCTCTGGAGAGCAAATTCCAGGGTAAAAATGAGAAGTTCAAGGCTCCTGGTATGGGAGAAAACTGCCTCCAGAAGAAACTTGCTATATGTGTCTGGGGTCTGTACTAGAGAGGCTGGAAATAAACCCACCATCAGCTGTCCAGGGAGGGCTATTGGGTAACTCATATATCAACAGACAGTGAATTTTATAAGCAAGTCACAGAAGTGGTGTGAGCTGTCTCAACCCAGCTCTGGGGAGGTTACAAGGAGGAATCTAAGGGTGTGCCTGTTTTTTGTTGACAAGAGTCTACATTGGTGATTATGCTTAAACATGCAGGAAAATCAAAGCTATTGTCTTAAGAAACCCTTCCCTGTAGCAGAAATTCAGACTTCAACAAGAAAGTAGGTGCTTTTAGTTCTGTTGTCAGTTGATTGATGAAAACCCGTACTCTACCTGGAAATCTGAAAAACAAAAGAGAAATCTCATCAGCTTTTGTGTGTGGAAGAACAGGAATCAGTCACAATCCACCAGATAATCCTTGTCTCTTCTGGACCACCCGATCTTTTAAAAATCCCACCTGATTCTCTAAGGCAAGCAACCTTTGGACTTAATTTGTAAAGAGTCAAACACTCCAAATATTGCAGCCCTTTTCATTTCAAGCAAGCTTCCTATTCAGGAAAATCAAACAACTTTGTAAATATTAATAGACAGAAAAGCACAATCAAGTGAATAAATAGCCAACTAAAACTTAGATGTGTAGAGCAGGATTCACCTCACCTAACTTCTGCCATCAGGCAGCTGTCTAGATTCCTCCATAGTCTACAAAGGGATAATGCCTGATCGTAGGCTAAGATAGTCAGGATCAATCACACTTAGGAGATAACTAGCCTCTCTTTCTCTCTCTCTCAGCTCAAACCATTTCAAAACATTAACCCTCAAAGTTTCAAAACTTCCATAAATATTGTCAATTTTTATTAGGCAATGACTGATATCACATCTAGCTCAAAGTCATGAAAATCATGAGCAGCAATGGGGATTAGAAGGCATTATTCTCCTTTCTTCGCTGTGGCACATTCTTTCAGACTGTGCACTGGACAGTAATTTTCAGAGAAAGAAAACACCGTAACAGAACTCAGTACATATTCCTGACAATATACATATGACCCGCTTTCCATTTGCACCAATGCTAAAGCAGTCCCTTGGAATAAAGAAGGATCAGCTCCACACAACAGATTTAGCAAAATAAACTCAAACTTTTTAATAGGTATTTGCAGAGCTTGAGTTAATTGTTGAGTTTACCAAAGGAAGTTAAAATGTACTGAGGAAATACAAAGTAACCACATCCACAACCTTAAAATAAAACAGCAGAAGTGATCAAACATCATAACATGTTCAGTAATAAAGTGGCATGTAAAAACGCTCCTCAGCCTTACCTCTAACACCACCACTCACATCCCCATAGCTGTTGTACTGGCCAAAATCTGTAGACACCGGCTGTAATAGGAAAAGAGGGACATGCATGTAAATTCACAGTTCATGACTTCACAGGCAGGTTGGTATATTTGGAGTAACAAATTGCTTTAAGCCGTTTCCCCCCGCCCTCAATTTGCATGTTTCTTGGATTGCTTTCTTGCCTTCATAACAATGTAGTTTGTGGGAAGGGAAACTAGGTTTTGCCTGACTTCAGATCATCTTATAAGAAAGCTTGATCAAACTGAAAGCCCAACACGGTTAATATGGAAATAAATATAATGGATAATTAAAGCCATCTTTTGCTTCTCAAAATTGCCATCCCCTTACCCTGTGAAGTCCATTTTTTCCATATCCAGGGAGAGAAGAGGTTTTAGAAGCTGAAGCATGTGCTGTTGAATAAGGAAGGGAAAAATCTTTTACTGGAAAAATCCCATGGAAACTCAAAAACAAGAACATTTGAGGAATCAACTAGAATAAAAAACACAATTAAAAGAGCTAAGCATACACATAACCAGCTGAGACACACTGATTTTAAGAAACTACCGTCTTGGCCCCAGACTCATTGCAACCTTCCATGCATTCTGTAACGCACACGCAGCTTTATCATGCCATGGTGGCAAGTCATCGAAGGGACACTGATTTTTCCAGGCTCAAAATCAGAGTGGTCTCCACTGAGTTGAAAGTAATGCTCAAGGGTCAGACAACAGAGCAAAATAACCTTTTAGTCCTTAGCTAGATGAAGTATTGCTGTGCACCTTATGATGGGACCAAGATAAAGGACAAGGAGAATCCAAGATCAGCAGTGTTTGATAGGTTCCCTGTTAAGTCTCCCATGCAGGTCCATGCAATTCCAGTCTCCTAAGCGGCACATGTGGTTTATGTATCATCATACCCTCTGAACCTTTAATGAATTTCCTTTCTATCCTTCCTACTGCAACTATTATTGCACTCATGCTCCCAGCTTCTGCTGCTGCACACGCCAAGATACATATGACTAGCACACTCCATTCTCTCTGTATTCACATGCTCAGCTTGCCATTTTTTGCTACAAAGGAGAAATGGCTATTAGTTTTGGTCCTGTAACACAGTAACTGACAGATGTTTTGGTACTGACTTCACCAGGAGAATAATCAGAATAGGCAGTGCTGGGTAAATTAAATCAAGTTTGAGAATTTGGCGTTCTGATCCAAAATTATAGTTATCCTGTACTTGATGTGACACTTCTGAGAACATGACATGATTCAACAGACCTCTGAGACTCCCTGTCTGTGGGCATTCAACTTAGCATTTGCACTGAGGCCAAGAACCTAAGCCACCAATTGGCCAAAGTTGACTTCGTGTTTTTGTTCTGGAACAGAAAATACCCCAAATCAAAATGTCAGCCAAGGCCAAAACATTGGCTGTGTTTGGAATATGCATCCCCACTGGTAAATGTTGCCCATTTTCCCTCCCTGGGAGGAGACTAAACAGTGATAGGAACCATCAGTTTAAGCAAAACATGTTACTGTAATTTAATAACCCAGCCTATTAGCATATGGATGATGTAATAGTCACCAAATATTTTACCTCACTCCTTATGTATATCAGAAAATCCCTTTCCTCAAAATTGCCCATAAAACTTCAACCTCATATTTCTTCTAATTAAAAAACAACTATGACACTCCTCCCCTCACCAAAACCAGCTAGTGAATTAGGCCACTCTTTCAGGGAGAACGTCACATACCAAGCAGTCTTCCCAGTGGTCTCTATTCTGGGAGACTGCTTGATACCTGTATATGTAGTGTTCATTATTCACTGTTCATAATTAGCTTTACTGCCTACATGAATTACCTGGAGAATCGTAACGACTGGCAGAAAGGGCTGACCTATCACGACTCTCTTTTTCCATCTCTTCTTTCAATATCAATTGTCCCAGACCAGAGTTGAGCTATAAATGACAATGAAAAAATACATCAGTAAAATAAAGCTGATCGAAGCGTTAGTGGAAATTGCTTATAGAAAACAAAGGGGCACTTTTTGGATGGTGTTCATAAACAGCACAGAGACAAGCTTATAACCACCTTCATGAGCTGCTCCTCCTGCAGTTGCCGGCGTCTCTGTAGCTCCTCATCATCTTCCTCTCTTCCACTTGATCTGCGTCTCATGTCAGCTCCTGCTTCCACAAAACCACAGTACAGAGAGAGCTTTGTGTATCAGTTCAACCGCAACTTGAAGATTTCAATGCTAGAAAGTACTGGTCAGTTGATTTACTGAATAAACAAAGCAGTATTTTCTTGCAGACTCAAAAGATGTTTTTTCAAAAATCACCCTAAAAAAAACTCGCTCGGATAGCCTGTCCTATGGCTATCAGGCTTCTTATAAAATTAACAAGAAATCAAACTGCATGTGGGTTCCCAACCAAGCAACAGCCCTGGATACAAAAGCCATGAATCAATGTAATAGAAAAAAGAAGCTCAGATTTCTAGCTCTGGAAACATGGGGTTTAATGGCAACAGTAACTGTACGTGAGGTTGAAAACAGAAAATCTGATTTACATTTATACTTTTACCTAGACTCAGGAAATGAATCTGAATTAACACTTCAAATGGAAAATTAAACTATATTACTTTCCTAAATGGACACTCATATTTGGAATAAACAAAGCATTATATTTAGTTTGAAAAGAAGCAAACAAATTTGTGTTCTACATTAGGTTCTTACTTTTTATTGAATAATATTTATTTTCTTGAATAGTTTAAGAAATGGTCCAATCTGGTCATCAGGACACTTCCATGAATACATAGAATATGATATTGCTGCAAGCATTTAGAGAGCCGTTGTATTTTTTCTGCACAGGCTATATCCTGATATAGTTATTCACCAATCTTATGCTAGGCAAACTCAGTGTTTTATTTGAATGAAGACTAAATTTTGCAACTAAAATATCAGAAGTTTTATATCAATTACATGTTTTGTACAGCAGTGTTAAATATGGAGAGAGACAGAAAGTTATGGAGAAATTATTTGTATTTAAATTATTTATTATTTTGTTTGGTTTCTAAGGCTTTTGCAAGACTTTTCAATACAAGAGCAGTAAGACTAATTTTTTTGACAGCTGAACTCATTCTAGCTCTGTAAGCAAAACATCACACAAAATCAGACAAGAAGCCAAAAAACCTGGGGCTTGTGGGTTTGTTTTTTAGTGATTAATCTTGTGTGATGCCTTTTTACTTCTTAATAAAATACATCCATGAGCACATTTTTATCTTTATAGTTTCCAAACAGTCCTGTTTAATTTAGTTTCTAAGGTGTAACAAACATCACCTGACAGCCAATATAAAAAGCAGTTTTACTAGAAACCATTAAAAGTTGACATCAACTGCCTACAGACTGAGCTGGGAGCCAGAATTTCCAAAAAAGGCTCCATCTCAGACATCAGGCATAATAATGCTGTAGTTACCACAAGCATTGTCAGGAGAGTTTCAGGCACGTTGATGTTATCATTGTGACTGTAATGTTTGTCAGGTTGCAATCCTATATAGAAGATATTTTTTTAAAATTGCTGCTGCATATGCAGCCCCTCAAATTGGTCACTGAGCTCTCCCACCCTGCGTCTCCTCTCCCAGCACTTCTATGAAAATCCCATTGCGCCAAGAATGATATACTCCTTCATGGAAACCTGAAACAGGCAACACCTTCAGTGTTTCAGACATGACTTCATAAATGGACCAGGCTAGATAGCTCATTTTATGCTATGGGGGTCAATAAAAACAGAGGAAAAAAAATACAAAGCAAAAAAAATTAAAAATGATCATGCACATGATTTAAAGAATAGAAAATAAGATATCTGTAGTGCAACAACACAGAAGTAAAACACAGTCTGTAGAGACAGTAACTCTGAAAATCAGGACTTTTTTAGTCCATTAACTGTTCCACTTCAGCCATTGCTTCTTGCCATGAAAATAGTCATGAGGTTGGAAGCAATTATATTTTCTGTAGAATATTTGCTCTTAGTTTAAGACTAAAAGATTAAATAGACAATAACTGAAAGAAGTCAGGCTTGTGTGACACGCCACATTTTTTAAGCTACTGCATAGGAGTTCACATAATTTGTCTATGGGTTAATATCTGTGCGATCAACTCCAAAGTCCTTTAGCAAAACCTCTTCTACTCAGTGCTATTCAACAGTTTTAAATTCACAAACACTCGCAGGTCTCACCAGAAGAACTGCAGTTTTGTGTCCACTCCAGGTGTTTGCCACATCTTCACTACCCATTTTTACAGCTCCAGTATTAACCTACTTTGGTTACCAGTACCTTTCAAGCAGCATTGCTTGTATTGGTTTTTTTGCATACCTATGGCTGCAAGGGAGGGAGGACCTGGCCAGTGGTCCGTCTCAATCTTTGGTATCTCGTTGGGTGCTGGTGCATGAGCTGCTGGGAACTTGGAGGACTTGATGATATCCTCAGATGACTTGCTCTGTGCTGCCAAAGCAGCTGCATCTAGATGGCAATCAGGGAACTTAGCTATGTAATAATCTGCATCAGTATAAAGGTCTTCCTTATTTTGGCAAAATTTTATACTTTACAATAAGTTAATTTTCAAAAGCAAACATTTAAATATTTTGCTTTTCTAATTGCAATTTGAAGCCAATAGACTGGAATCAAGCCTTCCCCTTCTCCCTCATCCCCACCCCCAAAATAACCCCAGATCAGCTTTGGATTTTACTAGGGTTGCACAGTGTTAGAATGATTAGGCAAGAGTAAGAGAATTCCATCTAACAGTATTTGCCAATATCTCCTAAGGACAGCTGGTTATTAATGAAGATGAAATCAGATTTATGTACTGATCTGTCTTCCCTCTAGGGCAAGAAAAGATACTGTCAGAGGAACAGCACTAATTTTAACTCTACTGACGCTAATTATTTTCTATGTTTCTGTGAAAAGCTGCAAAACAAACAAAAAAAGAAATCTGAAACAAATAGGTTTATTTAACCAGTGGATTTTTTTCTGCTGCATGCCCTTGCTTTTTAGCATGCAGTAGTAGTAAAAGCAGATGTGAATTTATTAATAAATACTAAAATTCATTCAGATTACCTTGGCAGAGAAAGGCAATTGCAATGAAATGAACTTCACCAATAAAATATCTCAGCAGTGGGGCATCCATTTAAGAGTCCAGTCTAAGCCAAAGTCTCTTAAAAGCATGTGAGGATGTGCATTATGGCTTTCACTTCTTGACATTAAAAAAAAAAAATCCAACAGGATTCAGTTCACATTAAAACTAGCCTTAACTGCAAACTTATCTGCAAACTGTTACCTCAAATCATCTCTTGTATGAAGCTATTGTATCAGAGGCAAGAATTCTGGACTTTTTTTTCCCCCTTTTCTCTGTTTTTTTAAACAGAAAGACATCTGCTAACAAAGTGAAGCATTGTGCTACTCATTCAACATGTTCAGGGTAGCTTACGAGTATCAGTATTAGGTATCATTGGGAATTCTGAGCACTTTATGATTGGGAAACTCTAAGCATAATTGCAGGTATGGAGGAAGCTGGTGAGAGTTTACAAAAGCATGACTTCAAACAGTACTTACGTAGAATTGGTGATGTCAGTGGTTAAACATTCACATGTTAATGGGAGGTGAGGAGATACATTAAAACCATAAAAATAAACAAAAATAATGTTAAGACTTTTTCCAAAATGAGCATATGGTTTGAAACTTAAAAAAGAAAGAGGAGGAAACCCTGATGTAAAACCACAGCAGTGTTGTTTGCAATGCTCTCTCCTGACTACAGAATGGACTTCCTGGGCTTTCCTAATTATCTCAGCTCAATGGCTCTCAGCCAACTGCTCTTCTAAACCCTGTAGAGTACTGCTTGTTCGCTACTTCACCCTAAAAACATTTCTTTGGACAAAGGGTCTGCAAAGGGATGCAAACTCAAAGTCTTTAGAAAGTGGAGTCATCCATCTTTCACCATGTTACACAAAAGTCACCTCCTGTTAAAAGTTTTCTATTCACAGCAGAAAAGAAGGGTGAATACACGCCTTTATAGCCAGGACCTTGCTCTGCAGTACTAAAGACTGGCAATGCAGTGGGCTTCTGCCGTCACTGTCATTTCAGACATGCTGTAACGACAACTACACCAAAAAGATTACAGCACTAACACTGCTGTCTAACACAGAATCCAAACACCTGGAAAAATAAGAGCAGCAAACTACCTGAGCTATATCACAGGGCTTGAGAATCAAATTAGCCCTGTCGGTAGTACATCACCTATATTACCTTCAGTAATTAAAGATTCTTATTAAAGCCACAGGTACATCTGGAATTCCAGCCTGATAACATCTCTGCCTTTGCTGTTGAAATAAATTATTGTACTTTTGTTGTTTAAAATAAGGATATTCCATGAAGTCCCTGTCAGAGAACAGTCTGTTGTTAATCCACTTTAACTTGATCAATATGTGTATTCTGAAAACATAAACAAGTGAAATACAGGAAGGCATCATAATGCTAAAGAGACAGCAAAATCCCAGTTAATGGCAATTTTGCCATTAATATCAACGTGGCCAAGATCAAAACCATATGATCCAAATGAAACAACATGCTTTAAAAATAAGCATGCAATAACAGCTGTTTCAAGCTTGGACTACTAATTTTTAATGCTTAAATATAAACACTGAATGCTTTTCACTAGTCTGCATGCCTTTTAATTTAGTTGACACTCGATTTTGAAATAAAAAGGGAAAGATCATTTACCATGTTGTTTGTAGATTGGTGGTTTTCTGTAAATGTTGACACCTTGATCTGTGAAATCAAGAAACAGAAAAATAGGAATATGAAAACTACTTCAACTGTAGATAAAAGATAACTCCAACACTAAAACAATAGACAGACCAAACCAAGGATGTAGCACAAGAAAAAGCCAGAAAGCTATTTCTAGTATTATACAAAATCAGATTAATTAAAGAAAAGAAAACGTAAAAACAAGTGAAAAGTCAAAGACATGTGGTATGATGTCCTTTGGAGCTGATTCTGTAACGTGGATTCATCCAAGTCATGAACCATTCATTTTAAACATTCAGATTATCAGTGGGATAAAAGTTACAGAAGAAATGCAAACAAGCAAGACATTTCAATGGTGAAGATACAAGCCATTTGGGGAAAACTACCCCAAATAACTTTTGTGGAAAATTGTGCTTCAGTCGTAGCAGCTCAATTTTCTTTCCAACTGACTGCTGGATTGAGCAGAAGAGAATGCAGCGAGCCCATAATTCACTTCAAAATCCAGAGAACAAAATAGCTGCCTAATACACCGTTTTGAACAGTCAACAACAGCTACACTTCAGTGAGCCAAAGGGATGCTTTATGCAGTTCAGCTGATATACTATTAATTCTCAAACCACAAGGACAGATTTTATTTCTTTTTTTGTAATTTTTTTTATGTGAGGCCCACCACATTGCACATTATCAATGTAAATCAGAATAAACACACTTCCCAGAACTCTAATGCAGTAAATCTACAGCATGTCTAAAAGATATCGTATTTTTACAAATAATAATCTAAAACAGGAACCAGTTGATTCTAAACTCCCTTCCCACCCAAGCCAACACTTCATGTATTCGGCACAGCTACAAATAATCCAAAATCAGTGCTATTGTGCAAAAATCTGTCAAAATCTTATTAGAAGACCAAAATGAGCTACTGGGAACTAGAAAATTAATGCCAGAAACCCATTTTGCTACTCCATACTGCCTGAAAAAAGTTTTCAGTTACATTAGAACAAAATATGAAAAAGCATTTTAGAAATACATGCTGTGTATCACAGATCCAATCTAAGTGCTACAGGAGACAACTTAGCCTCTGGCATTAAGGAAAGCTAACCCTAAAAATCTATTGAAACAGAAGCAAATCGTACACTGAAGAACCCTTGACTAAACAGGCAAATTCATTGCACACCAAGACACTGAGGTATTTCATTCTTGTTAGTGATCTGTTACGGCCACTTGACCAGCAAATCGGTATAAAAATCACAAGGGTAGTCATGCAGTACTTTTGCGCACATCTATACCAGAAAGCTGTAAGGAGGATAGGAACACAGCTCCTTCCGTGGCTGCACTGTGCCAGCTGAAGAGGACAAGCTCTCCCAACATGCTAGAAATTATTACTCAGAGCTATTCATGTAAGTGCACTTGAGTTTAGGCAAGTCAAAATGAGCCAGGTCAGCTTAAGCAGTTAAAACAGCCTACCTTAGCCAAGCCAGGTCACACTGACTGAAAAAGGAGTTCCCAGAAACAGTTTATCTGCCAGATCTGGGGAAAGGAGGAAGAGCAGTAAACTCTGGCAGTGTGAAGGGGTACTAGACTGAAGGGGAGCTGAAAAATAACTGGATATAGTAAGGTTTCAGCTAGCACTGATGCAGTCAGAAGATGCATGTCAAAAACGATAGGGACACACCACCTTCATCTCATCAAAATACAAGACAGATGAGCTTCTCCGAGGCTGGAAGAAATTTGCAGCTCACTTTATAACAGAGACTGCCCTTTATAGAGGGGAAACCCTGAGGCATGCATATGCTTGTCTATTTGCAGGTCTCTCTGAGGACATCAAGCCATTGCACAAAACAAGTAAACTTCCTCACCTGCTTTAAAAAACAAGGGAACACTAAACTAGAACTGCTTGGTTCAAGACTGAAAAAAGACACAACAATCCGACTGATCAACACAGGTAATGGCTCACTGATCAACTCCTTTCTGCATGTCACTGCATGAATCAAAACCAACTCCTCCAAAGTTAGGAGAGTTATGCTGGTGCTCTGCTGGTGCAACCAAGAGAAAAATCAAGCCCTATGCAGCTCATATCCAGCTCATGGCCATCAACAGACCCTGAAAACCAAGCCATTCTAACAGTGAAACACTTGACTAACAGAATAGGTAAAAATCACCGTGAAAGTCCCACTCCGTTTCTTAGCGCTCTACCCCTTCAGCAAGCCCAGGAGGGGTTCCAAACCTGGTGGGTGCACCTCATGGTAAACAGCGTGAAACAATGGAGACAAGACAAAAGTTACAAAGGCTACATTCTACACTGTGACAGGACACCGAGACACATACAGTGCCAGCTCCTACCTGGAACATGGAAATGTTTAGGGGCCTGAGCGTAAGTTGGAGTGAGAGGGCGGCTGTCGGGCCGATAGGGGACAGGGGAGTTCCGACCGCTGGACGGCTCATTGCCTCCAATGAAAGAATGGAGAAAACAAAATGAGAAAAGGGAGAGCAATAAAAAAAAGCAAGCCCAATCAAACCCAAACAAAATTGGTGGAATCGAAATCTCCAGGGAGAAAAGAAATTGAACCGAAAATATAAATACAATCAACAACGAGAACTGGTAGCCCTGGTGACTTTTTTTTTTTCCCCCTGATATTCCTGCAGACAAAAATTCCTGTTCAGGCTGGAGTTGAGGTTTGAGCAGCTCAGACTCATTCTGACGGCATGCAGGCAGGAGCTGTGCGCTCGCAGCTGGTGATTAGGTGGGCAGCATGGAAAAGAAGAATGGAACGTTACTTGGCATGACTTAGCACGGAGATTGATATTTGGAGTTAAAAGTCACAGGCACAGAGCATAGTAGTTGATATGCAAACCCAAAATGAAACGAACTCCCAAGCAGATAGAAGCAGATGCTGGCAGTTACTACAGTTCCCTAAACCAAAAGCGTAGAGAAGCTAGAGATGGAAAATAGCTGTTAGGTCACTTGGTCTATTTCAAAAGGCATAACTGTTCTATACACACTCTTTCATTGGTTTAGCTGTCTGGTAGGAAATTTTTGATATAGCAAAATAATTTGTAAGGCATCTGGTGGCTGCACCCATGCCATTGGTTCCACCCCAAATCTCTGTCAATGCCAAATTTGGCTCTAGTGACAATACTTCACCAGTGCCGATTTAGCAAATCTGAATCTAATGTCTAAAAACTTAAACTCCATTTTGCACACCTGGTTTATTCTATTTGTAGGATTACTCTTACCGGGACTATTACCTTGCCTCCTAACAACCCACCGCTGCAGCCAACAGCCCTGGAAGTTCCTGTGTCTGTCAGGGCAAGAGGGCTGTTGCAGAGCCATGCTGGTTGATCCCAGGCATCAAGACTTAACAGCCAGATATCCAAACACATGTCTGTGTGTGTACCATAAAAGGATGTTGCTGCCTTCTACTTTGTGCCATTCTTCACACTAGTGCAAACTTGCACAAGCAGAAATGTCCACATGGGTGTTTATTTTACATGGGTGTGAGTGACCACAATGGTGAAAAGTAGGGGAGCATCAAACCCCTTCCATTTTTCAGGTAAGTACAAGGGCTTTAAAAAAAAGCTAGAAAAGCTGATTAACAATGCAAGAAAAAAAAAAAAAGGAGGGGGGACTAGTACAGAAGGGCTATAAAACACAACAAAAAAAAGAAACTGCAAGCCTCCTTTCAGCTACAGGTTTCCTAAGTCCTGTTCGATGACCCAAAACGTTAGACTCAGAACACTAATTTATATAATTGGGTGGCGGGGGGAAGGAAGTAAGTTTTCTTTACACAAAAGTTCCTCTTTTACTCGAATGGTCATCTGACAATCTAAAAGGCACCAGGAGGGAGAAAAAAAAAATGCTCTTTACAAACCCCACTGAGAAAGACGTGGGACAGAGGCCCCTGCCAGTATACAAAAGTTAATCCATCTGCACATACATGTTTTAAAAATTACATGCACAGTTCAGGGGTCTTGGCTGAACAAAATTTGTCCAGAAGAATACATGTGCAAAATCCTGTATTTACTACTCAGATATTTCTGCCCTGAATGACTTAATGGACATGATATCCCTCAAACATGACGTTCTTTCAAAAACATGCATTGATGGTGGTTTTCTATTTTGGGTGAAAAGCAGTATGAATTATTATTTAAAATAATATTATCTCAATTTATGGTCCTTTACTTGGCAATTCCAATATTGTGTTCTACTTGTCCAGCCTTTGAAATACCATGATGGTGAAACACAATTTTGAAACACCAGCTGACTTTACTCATGTCTTTTGTTTCTATAGAGAAATGATGAGTTAACTTTCAGCAAAATCATTGTTTCATAGGGAAAAAAAAATCAGTATTGAGATGGCCTTAAGATATAATTAATTCTAAAATTTATAACCTTTATAGAGACATGTAATTTTGCCTTTCTGCTTCCATTGGCAATTAGTATATTCAGTGAAAGAGAAGAATAGAAAGGGATTTATTGACCTGTGGACTGGTATAACAGAAGAGTCACAAGTACATTTTACCTGTTGGGAATTGGAAGACAAAATGTGGGCGTGTTCAATTTACAACGCCCCAGTCACCAACACTACAAATACAGGGAGGAAACTCTTCTTATACCCACCTCTTTGTCTCAGCTAGACACAACTAAGTATGCTCACATCCATAAATGTACGCTGGGTAATCTTGTACCTGGTACACAGACAACTTCTTTATAGAGAACTGGTAATGTTGTATAATGGATACAGTACAAGGCAGACAATCAGCATGGTATCATCCTGCATGTGTTGCCTTACAGATGTCTCTGCTGGCTTGTATTTCCTGGGGTTCCTGTGCATTCTCTTCCTAATGACTCCTACTTGTACTGACAAATGACTCTCCTTTACACTTTCTAGGATAGCAGCCTCATTACCCCCAACCATTGCAGGAGGGAATGGTACACCGATTTACAATCTCATTAGATTATCCCCGAGGAGCCCACTCTAATAACAAGGCTTAAGTGCTTCAGATGCTGCTGTAAAATCACCCACAATTTATGAAAGCATTGCCAACATCTGTGGAACGTGCATATGCACACAGGAAAGCAGAGCTGCCAGGCTGCCTGTACACCTGCCTCTCAGGCCTTGTGGCTGGCCTGCTTGCAGCTTTACATAAAGGTAGGGGCAGTGCATGCTCTCAGTTTGGGCTCCTTGCTGTGCCTGCACAGGAAAGTCTCTCGTACTATCTCAGGTATGCCATAACTAGTGTTAACTCCCCAAAGCAACAAGAAAACTCCAGTTCACCAACACTGTAGAAAAAATCCCTGGCATGAAGTTGAACATGCATGTGCCTAGGTGGGTGGGGGATGTTAAGAGATAACAGCGTAAGTGTAATATAAAAATCAAACACTTGAGCACAGCAGCCTCAGAAGTGAAACTCAGAGGCTTTTTTTTCTTTCACTCCATTCGCTCTATCAAGTAGTTCCCTTTTTCTATAGCTCAAGTTGTTAGCAGGTTCCCCTAACAGTCAGGAATAGAATTGCTTGCCTATACACAGCACAGTGTAATGGAGGTTTCTGCTGCCTCCTGAAGTGTTCACCACTGGGCTCACTGTGTTGATTCACAAGCTAAGTCCACTGAGTCAGGCAAAAAAAACCGTATGCAACTAACACTGAGCCTTCTGTCAACTTGCAATTTAGTTGCTCTAATTTGGAATAGACAGAGGAAAAAGCCTAACAGTACCTGAAACCCTAAGTCCTATTTAGGATTTATCAAACTATCATGGTCTTGTCCAGATGTGTAGCCCTTATTTTCTGCACAAAACTGAAAGTCATGAAACAGCCAAAGCACAGCTGTTTTCCAGACCAGAGCTTTCAGCTGCATCCACAAAGCCCTGGAAATAGTTATTGCACACAGAGAGCATTTAGAACCTGTCTCAGGGAAGGAAAACAGGAGCCTGTGAAAAATAAGGCCCAAACTCACTATGAAGGTGGGTAGGTTCCTTATGGGAAGGTCTATGAGCAGATGAATACACATTACTTCGGAGCTCTTTTTACACAGAAATCTTAGAGGAGCTTTGCAATATTCTTGAATGCCTCTGAAAAATTCTAGGCATGTGAGATGAAATCCTGGCTCTCAATGAGAGTTTTGTCTCTGATTTCAGTAGGGTCAGGGTTTCTTTCATTCATGGACTTGTTTTGATTCTTTCATAGCAAGACAGTACTTCATTGAGACATGACCAAAATCAATGGAGAGTCCAAATGAGATTAAATGAAGTCTAAGCTGATGAATATTATACCCTCTTCCAACTCAACATATATGTGACATCAACAAACTCTCATTAAGACTTTCAGAGGCATATTTAGCCCCTTCACTCATCAGAGTTCTTCATATTTGGCCTTGTCTACAAGGCTTGAGCATTACGCTTGTTTAAGCATTATGTTGTATGAAAACACACTAAAACTGGTTTAAACATCTACTTTTCTAGCTTGATGATACAAAATAAAACAGGCATAATGGTTTGTATGCCACTTGCATTATCATTATGCTGTTTGGAAATTATTCCCCTTTACCAAAGCAGTTCTAGCATGATCCGTATTCTCAGATTCCTAAAGGAAAAAAAACCCCAAAACTATAGCTTTATGAAATCTTTGTTACAAACTTACACTAAGTTCACCTTCCTGCTAAAAGTACAAGTGGCTTTGAGAAAGGGTGACCAAGTAAAAAGGAGATCACATGACGCCTCTTCTTTGAACCACTGTAAATGTATCTCATCTAATCAACCCCCCAGCGCTACAGTTCTCATTTCAGATATATTGACAAGGCTCTAATTTCCTAGTAGGCACAGAAATGCTACTCTCAAGGTGAAATAATGCAGTTCTTTGAACTTTGAAAAGACACCTAGAATACCCAAGGCAAACCCCTATGGATAAGAATATCAGGGAGTTGCATTAGATGCAGCCAGTGCCAGAATAAACTCCCTTTTCTGCTGCACAGATGTAAACGGGGTGCTTGGACATGTGGTATGCAAATGAAGAACCATGTGGGAAACCCAGATCAGCCTCATCAGTTGATAACAAAATATCTACTTATGAACATGAAGTAGTGAAGATATTGTGCAATATTGTGCAACTGGACTTCACTCAACACTATTTGAATGTTAAAAAAACCCCACACACAACCCCCACCGAATTACATACTGGGCAAGCTACATTATCTCTTCCTATGGAAATACGTACACCTACATATTGTAATAGTAGAGAGGTTTACTTAACAAAAATATTACCAGTTCCTATCATCTTGACTTTCTTTAAGTGCATGTGCACTGTTAGTGCATATATGCATAGAATCACAGAATCATTAAGGTTGGAAAAGACCTCTAGGATCATCAAGTCCAACCATCAACCCAACAATACCACACCTCCTAAACCATGCCCTGAAGTGCATCTACCTGTCTTTTAAATACCTCCAGGGATGGCGACTCCACCACCTCCCTGGGCAGCCTGTGCCAGTGCCTGACCACTCTTTCATTAAAGACATTTTTCCTAATATCCATCTAAACCTCCCCTGATGCAGCTTGAAGCTGTTTCCTCTCGTTCTATCACTAGTGACCTGGGAGAAGAGACCAATGCCCACCTCACTACAACCTCCTTTCAGGCAGTTGCAGAGAGCGATAACGTCTCCCCTCAGCCTCCTCTTCTCCAGACTAAACACCCCCAGCTCCCTCAACCTCTCCTCATAAGACTTGCCCTCCAGACCCTTTACCAGCTTTGCTGCCCTTCTCTGGACACACTCCAGCAACTCAACGTCCTTCTTGTCCTGAGGGGCCCAAAACTGAACACAATATTCAAGGTGTGGCCTCCCCAGTGCCGAGCACAGGGGCACGATCACTTCCCTACTCCTGCTGGCCACACTATTGCTGACACAAGCCCGGGTGCTGTTGGCCTCCTTGGCCACCTGGACACTGCTGGCTCATGCTCAGGCAGCTGTCAGCCAGCACCCCCAGGGCCTTCGCTGGGCAGCTTTCCAGCCACTCTTCCCCAAGCCTGTAGCATTGCACAGGGCTTTTGTGACATATACATTATGAGTATTTTCAGAGTGTACCTGATTAAGAACTATCTTCCATCATATTCCCTTTACAGGACAAACCAGAGCTTGCTCTGACTTAGGGAACATTATGAACATTTGTTCATTTAATGTTTTGTGAACACTTCATTGATCACTTAACATGCTAGAAAAATTACACAGGTCTTCAGGCTTTCTGATCTTTTGTACTTTTCAATATTTTGTAGCAATGGGAAAACAGAAACTTTTCCTAAGCTGTTTCAATAGCTACTATCCTCACATTAAACAAGTCAGAGAAAGCGATGATTTTTATCTAATTTAAGTGTAACAAAGGATCTTATTGTATCTTTGCCTGCTATAAGGGAGGTGCTTCTGTTACCACACAAGTACATAGCCATTGAACAAATCACTACCAAATCCTTCCATTTGATAGTGTTAATACATTAACAGCCATAACTTTCTCTCTGAGATTTGGAATTATTTGATGGCCTTTCTCTGAAGCTTCTGCAGTGTTCTGTATGTTGCCCATCCTGCTGGGACTGCGGACCTACCAGTTCAATTCCCTGTAGATCTTATTCAAGTACCTAGCATCTCTACTTAGCTCTTTTAGGTGCAGCATCTTTCTGCTGTCCTATCCATCCACCCTAACATCCACTGGAACAGTCAAATCCTCTTTAGAGTCACTGAGCTTCCCAGCAAGTACAGATGAGCAACATCGCCAAGAAGCATGCCTTACGTTTGGCTACACTCTTCACTGAGAAAAATGTTGCTCATGTTCTGTATTGACTACTACTCTCCCAGTCTGTACGTCATCACGGAACTCTGCAATACTATTTCATGTTTTCTTCCAGATCGTTACCAAAAATACCCGAAATTACTTTATCTGTGTACATTTTACAAATGTCTGAGTTTGGCTCAATGCTCTGAGGGAACTCAACTAGCAGTGTTGAACTGAAACACGAAAGTGTTTTTTCGGTTTTTTGAGTAGTCATCTTCTTCTGCAAGGAGAAAAAACCAAAAAGAAATTGAAACCATGCAGATATTCCCACCATATTAATCTAAACACAAAACTCAGGTCACCTTAAGAAGGTGCTTTTTAAACTATTAAGAGACTACTCTTTCATTTCAGCCATGTGAATTACAAGATGTGGGCCCCTTCTCAAATGTACCACACCTTTCGATGGTGTGCGCTGTTACAGCAATATGAACTTGAGCTTTCAGGAACTTTGCTAAGTTACAACACATAAATCCTGTCCAGGCCTAAGACCTTTATGTAAAATTTTCAGAAAGTTGTGAATTCTTACAATGTCTTATGTGACATATCTGACAAGAACCATACCCACCCCTTTGCCCACAGTGCATGTAATCCCACTTAGCCTTTTGTACTGATAACTGAGATACATACCTAATTTACATGCCAGGTAATTATTTGAAATCTGAAAACCATAGGCATGGATTTCCAACAGTTCTTCTGATTTATCTGTTGAAGAAGCTATTTTCTCAACAGAAAAGGAATGAAAATGCCACTTGAAAGAGTGTGAGCATTAATTTGGATTTACAGCAAAGAAATGTTGAAATTGCAAGGTTTATGAATTAACTGCATGCTGAAATGAGCAGTGTATCTATTTTTAAGGGTCCCAATCTTTTAAGTTTGAAGTGAGATTTTTTTTTATAGTGACACAATAGGAAAGTTGAAAGTGCATATTAAGTAAAATCATCTGAGAACAGGCAAGAGTAAAATTAGTAATGGTGATCTGAATGCTTGAAGAGCTATAACTTTGAGATCTATTAGCATTTCTTGAAAGTTCATGGCAACAACTTCCTTGCAACTGTTTTTTATAATCTCCAGTTTATTATTATCTACATTACTCAGCAGTGCCAGAATAGAATCTACATTCAACTGATTCAACTGCCTCTTTTTGAGGTCTTGTAGGTGATATAAGCTATGACCTTCTCCCCCAACATAAGAGACAGCATAGGCACAGAGTGCTCCAATAGAAATAAAAGTAAAACCACATTCACAGACAGCAACAAACAAAACTAAAAGCTTATTGAGCTGAATGAGCTCCTTGAAGGGACACAATGAAAGAACAACCCTCCCTCAATTCAAACGATATAAAATAACATATTGAAAAAAGAGACATGACCAGATCCTCGGGTAGTGTAAAACCCTGCAACTCTACTGCCTTCACCAGAGTCTGCTGATTGTCACTAGTCGAGGAGAGGCCTAAAGATTTTATTTTTACTTTTTGGGGCACTAATTATTGCCAATGTGATTAACAATGATTAATTTCCTTGTTGCCATTGATCTTTAGATAATTTTTTTTTCTCTCCATATTTTTGATCACCTTGCTCTCATCCAGGCAATATTTGTAGTCAATTTTTAAATGCATGTTTTAAGATCGTGGAAATAATAATTAAATTTGATATGCTATCTGCTGTAGTGATTGTTATGTACTGCTTTAGAAAGACACTAAATTAGGCACATATAGGTTCTAAATAGTAAATGATAATGCTTTCCTGTATATTTCTAATAGGTAATTGCTTGATGACTCTTCAACTAGGGCCCTTAGAAATGACATATTTCCTCCAAAAAAGGACATTATGTCTATTCTAACGTCATTTTAAGTGTAACGGCACATTTCAAGGCATGCTCAGCTATACAGCCAATGACAGCCTTACGGAGATACACCTTATTAGCTTTGACAGAATGCTAATAAATCTCCAGCCTGGAGGGTACTCCCTGCGGAGGCCTGGCTCCTTACCTTTGACATGGGGGATGAAGTGGTGTCGGAAGGGGGAGTTGGGGCGGGAGTCATGGTGAGCGGAGCTGAGACTGCTAGTGCGCAGGTATGACAACCGCTGCACACCAGTAGAGAGCAGCTCTGCGGCAGCAGGGAATCGGGGGGCAGAACAAAATGAAAACAAAGAAAAACAATAAGAGAAAGGCAGGGAAGGAGGCTTCAAAGGAAGAAAAAAAAAGGCATTGAACAATTAGGATTCTGAAAAGAAGGAAGGAGAAAAAAAAAGGTTAAAGACGTACCTAAGGGTTCGTAAATGTTAGACAAAATTACAGGAAGTATTAGAAGAGAGGCGCAGATTTGAACTGCATTGCTAATTTGGCATAACATTTATTGGCTTAACAAGCTTCTGAACTATGTGTTGTTACCAAAAAGTAGCCTGCTACCAGCATGCAAACATCACAAACATTGACGCTCAATTAGTTAAGAAAGCAGCTGTTTCGAAAAGTGCCTGACCAAAAATTGTCAGTCAAGAGGCATGCAAGCTGTTTTCTATTGTTTTAAGACATTCCAGAAATGCTGCCAACATCAGCTAGGCCACTGTTTGAGGAAAAGGCTGCAAACTTTTTCAAAACCTGTAGCACTCAAATTTTTGACGAACCTTATGCTGACAACATCAACACAGTAGTTCACTTCTCTCTCAAGGGCTAGCTGGGAGCCAAAGAGAAGTTAGCTGGGACCACTGGGTTTATCCAGAGAGAAATCATTCTTGCAAATAACATGATGATAAGAAGTGCCATTAGCAGAAAAATGGTAAATATACATGTGCTATTATTCAACATGAATAATTACTGTAGGAAAATCATAAATAGCTTTAACAATTACCCCAAAGCAGGGTATCAAAGATCAAAATGATAAATTCTACAGAATTACTTCTGTGTCATATGAGAAACAGAAACAGGTGAGCCAAAGATGAGATCATCTGAAGAGAGAAGTTTGAACAAATATCTTCTCAGAAACTCCCTCAGGCTGCAAACTTTTGAAGATTTTACATTGGGAGCCAGACACTGGCTTGAGCCCAGCCGCCCATCACAAGAGTTACATAAACAGAGACTGTTTCTGGGGAAGGTCCTTGACTGAACACAGACGGTAAAACTCCATCATGGTAAAGTCTGGAATAGGGCCTGGATTTGTTCATATCCCTGATACAGCTGTTACAAATGGAAAAATACCCTCAGAATTGCCAGAATCAAGAGACAGAAGTTTGCAGCTTTTTCATGCTTTTAAGTCTCTTTTGGTTTCAGTTGTAACGTCATCTTCAAACACAGTCACGTTGTCAGCACTAAGTATCAGACACAATTTGCTTCTGTCCCACCTCCCTTGGGTCCTTTAAATAAGGCATTTACTGACAGACACAATTAGCTGCTTTCAGCCCACCCCCACTAGGAAATGGCTACAGCATTCAAGTTCCACAGTGGTGGCATTATTATAAATCTTTAATTTTAAAAATGCAGCTCCTATTGTATATGTGCTTTTGGTATCCCAACAGTTTAGCTGTAATTACCAAGGAAGATGGAACTGCAAGATTGTACCACTTCATTTAAAAGCAGATCACAAAGATTTAATTCTTTACTATAAACAATAAAATCAGTCTTGAAAAGTATTCAATGAATAGCATTTGGAGATAAATTGTTATGCAATTTGGGTGTGGATGAACAGTTCGTTTTCGTATCTTGCTTTTATATACACCACCGGTAATTTTGAATGCACCGGGAACCTGAATGACCTGTACATTTTGTCCATAGTACGTGGAACTTATACATCACTGCTAAACCAGTAAACGAAGTTTGTGTTTTTCAATAGTTCCCACGCAATTGCCTATGGCTTTAATTAAGAAATCTACCTTGCAAACCATGAGTCTATGTTTTAATAAATGACTAGCAATTTGGAATATTTGGGGGTTTTGCTGCTGAATCTGAGAATCCATGGCTGCACCAAGCTTTAAATGAATTGATTTTAGGAGGAAGGAATCCTACGTTACTGACTTCTGAATAGTCAAGCCATATCTTTTGTTTCCAATATGTGATACTTTTCCTAAATTCCAGAATGAAGTTTTGATTCACTGCTGCAAATTTTTGCTCACCTTCAGAAACACACAAAGATTTAAAAAATAATTCATCAGAAACAAAACCAGAAGATCTGTATTTATGATGTAAGAAACACTCATCAGCCTAGTGCAAAAGACTGCATTAATCAAGAACAAAAAAACAGGTAGAAAAGAAGATATTAGAATATGCAACAATTTTTCAATCCTAAATTTTCACTGCTAAGAGAAACAAGTGCTTCACTGTGCCACTAAGTGACATAATAAAGAAACAATTGTTTCACATATACTTCTAATGCAGTTGCCCTTACCAGGTCTGTGGAAATGCTGAGGGGAACGTGACATGGTGGGTGTGTAGCTATGACGACTGTACACTGGAGAATTAATGGAGCCCTGGCTAGTAGACCTGTGAATCATGCGATCCCGAACATCTTGATAACCCTGCAGAATAGAAGCATTCACCAATAAATATAAGTACACATTACACATTTTTAGCAGCACTTAACTTCCACGGATCTGAAGACATCAGCAGAAGATACTGAAATAACAATATCCCCTAAGCTTTCAACCTACTTCATTATTACTTTTCTCTAATAATCTGGTCCAAAGACAAAGGCATTTTTCATAGTCTGGGTCAGAGTTCAGTCTTGGAAGGTTCTAACTCCACCTGTAATTTCTATTAAATTCTATATAATCGTAGGTTTGCCCACATTCTTGTGACTCCATAAGGGAAGCTGCATTCAGAGTGTGTCTGTACCTTCAGAGTATGCAGCATACTGCACAAGATACATGAGCTAGCCTTGAACTAGCTAACTTGGAGATCAGCAAGAGTTCAACAGCTGCAGCACAGAGCGCTCTGGCTTAATTTACTGTGTGTCTCAACTAGCTACATCAGAATGTATGTAGTATCAAAATCAGATTCCCTTTGTGTCTGAAAACATGACACCTTCTTGTATATAATTCAATTTACTTGGTTCCCTGGGAAAAAAAAAAGCAATAAAAACAAACAAACAAAACCCCTAAAAACAAACAAAAAGCCACTCCCCCCCAAACCCCACAAAGTAATCCAAACCAGGACAAAAGGGATTACGACTGATGTTAATGCATGAAGATTTACACAAAATTTTATAGTTGCTTTTTTAACACACAGCAGTCACTACAACTTCTATGTTGTGAATAAGCGACACTCCCCAGCCCCCAGATGATAATGCTTCTGCAATGGCATCTGTTGTAGCCTGACAAATGACCTCCCAAATGTTTCACATTATTGTGGTGTTCAAATTAACTCCTAGGGAAAAGCAAAACCAAACCAGACCATAGTTACTTTTTCCTCAAGACCAAACTGCAGATGTTTTAGTAGCAAACATGTCTTACTATTTAGATGCTTAGAGCAGCATTTTAGCTCATGTAAATCAGCTAGCTCCTGAGACCTGAGTCCGCCTGTGCCACAAGAAGGATGAACATACCAGAAGAGACCTCTGCTGGAGAAATGACTCTGCTTTACAGAGAACAAAAGGTAGGAGTAGCTTCATTTTTTGTACAATCTGTCAGTAGGAACGTACTGTTTTCTTTTTAGAGTTTTTTTTTTTAAGTTTCAATATTCAGAAAACATGTCTACGTGGCAAATAGAGATGGATCAGACTGATAACAATACCAACACCTGCATTTGCTGAAGTGAATAATTCTAATCACATTAAGATACTGCCCCCAAAGGTTCCACCAAACTTACTTCTGCAGAAGGGGTAGGTGATAACGTCCTTGGAGACTGCAAAGACATAAAAATACAGTTACCAAAACATCATTGCATGTGCTCAGCCAGAAAATGGCAATCTAAACATTGCTGCAGATACATGGATTACGGCAACATAACATGGCAATGTAGAAATTACTAAGGCCATTGCAGCGCTGGAACTTGCTTTTTTCGCCATTGCTCAGGAACTGGTCCATAAATCATTGAAGCAATTAAAGTTTCTGGGAGAATCTTTATAAGCATGATTAATTCAGTCAAATATCACGCAACATCATCTCTCAGCCATCTAATCATTGTGGTAATTAAAACATAGCTGTAAAGATCTAAATCAGAAAGGGTTTTGAATTTAATAACCATGCCTGTTATGAAGAAATCTTTAAAGTGGAAATCAAAAGTAAATAATCTTAACTCAGAGCTTTGCATGGCATCAGAAATACAGACCAACTTCCAGGATGAAGCATGTTTTTCCTCCAACACACATACTCTGGCAAAAATGTGCTTCTCCCCAAGGCCTTACATTCCATACCCATGCAAAGGAGTACATAGCTGTCATCAACATTTCTTTGATACAATCTCCTTTAAATCTCTGTGTTCTTCCATGGTTATATAAGGACAACAGACAGGAATTACAAGCGTGTATATTGAAAGAACTGTGCAAAGGCCAGTGGGCAGAAATATGCACAATATTATGAAAAGTTTGTATTACAGAGATAAGGAAACTGAGGCAAGAAATACCTTTAAAAATGAAGCATAAGATCATGCATATGTTCATGGTATGAAGAAGAATAAAGGCTATGTATAATTACCAGTTATGTGCCCTTTAATCACAAGACAATTTGAAGCTAGAAGATCAGGATTTAATTATTTTCTTTATGCACTAAACTTCAATATTATTTAATTGCCATAATAAACTGGGCAAGATATTATGCTTTTAAATAAGACCACAATTATTATGGAATGATATACCTATTAAGATAATGTCTCAGAAGCAAACCTGCTGATTCTGGTCTAACTATTACAATAATATACAACAGCAGCAGGGTAAAACGTATGCAGAATTTCTGGTAGTAAATACCCAGCTATACATTTTAAACTGAGAGATCATTAACTCTCATGGAGCTGGTGACACAGTGAATGCAAAGTATCCAAACAAAGGAGTGACATTTTTCATTTGGGTATAGAACATCTCCTTTTCAGCAAGTTTCCATAAAGCTTTTTAAAGACTGCTTTTGTTACTTTCCATCAAAGCCTTTTACATTCCTGTTTTCCTAATCCTGGTAACTGCACAGGTTACAGCAAACCACCATTTCATTACAGATTAACAGCAGCAGCCATAAAACCTTTGCTCCACATGAAACATACTGTACACAATGCTTTGTAGCATAAGTCTCCACAAAAACAACCGAGAGCTAATCAAAAACTTGCAATATGAACAAAAAAAAGCGCACGTTGTGATTTGTGTTCCCACATTTTCACACTAGTAATTTATGTGTTACTGTAAATAAACACATTTCCATAATCTGCTATGGTTGCCTAGATGCTGAGTTAATGACTACTGTAAAAGGTAGTCACAGGAATCTAAGACTGGGAAGGCATCCCAGAAAGTAACGTGCTGAATCCATGACCCACTTTCATCTATTTTTACTCCATTGCTATCTGCCATCATCTCACTGCTTTTTGGGAAATGGAATCACACTCTGCAGCCAACTTACTGTTTTACCATGCACAGGTGAACTACCATATCTCAAACCCTGAGCCTGCCAAGGAAAGCTTGGTTCTTCAGGGTTTATGAGGTCTTTTAAAATCTGGTGTATCACAGAAGTCTACACTAGTCAATTTGAAATACACTGTGTAGTCAGCTGAAAAGATACAGCTCAGTTCCAGAAGAGTAAACCAGTGGAAGTACAGAGTGATTACTTCAGATTAAAAAAAAAAGAAGTCTGGGTAGAGACCCTGTTTACAGTAAAACTTCTACTCGCTGCAACAGGCTCAATGCTCTATCACCTGGAGATCTAAGGGGCTGCTCTAATACCTAAAGTTGCACAGGTCATTTTGTGCTCTGGGCAATTTCTTCAAACTTTTACAGGTGTCATTTTATAACACAGGTTCCAGCATTTCACACCGACCTCATTTTAACTGTCTTTTTATTGAAGTACCAGGTAGGGTGCCTGCTCCATTTTGAAGCATCTATCATGTCAGAAAAAATACTTTTCTTAATTTACGACAGCTTGTTTACTGAAAGCTGTTATAGACATCCAATACTTTCAACAGGCAGAATACTGGAAACAAAGGACATGCAGGTAAAATGCTGCTTCTCTCAAAATTTATGCAGCAAAAGTCACCGCTGAGAAAAGACGATCTCAGTGCTAACTGGATTGCTGCTAGCAGGGCAGAAGTTATAGGACATGAAGAATCTCCGTAACTGACAGCTTCTGGAAACCTTATCACTACATTAAGGGTCAGCCTCCGTAGCAGAAAATTTATTTACAGATCTCATTTCGTATCACTTCATCTATTTAAATTAGAAGCTAAACCACCTATTCATGAGCTCCCTTTCTCATCCCCACTAACTGCTGGTGGATCTGTAACTAAAATGTCTGAACCCGCTAGATGGTGCTATGTGGAAACATTTTTCATCACTAATTTCCAGAAAAACAAGATTGGGATTTAAATGAACAGGAGAGATTATGAATGAGAAACTTTTCAAAGCATTTCCCTTCCATTCCATGCTGTGTTTTCTCACTTTCTATGGCTAAAATATATAGAATCATCATAGAATATCCTGAGCTGGAAGGGACCCATCAATTCCAACTCCTGTCCCTGCACAGGACAACTCCAAATTCACACCATGTGTCTGAGGGCTTTGTCCAAGTGCTTCTTGAATAGTGTCAGGCTTGGTGCCGTGATGCCTCCCTGGGGAGCCTGTTCCAGTGCTCCACCACCCTCTGGGTGAAGAGCCTTTTCCTAATATCCAGCCTAACCCTCCCCTGGCACATCTCCCTGCCGTTCCCTCGGGTCCCGTCGTTGGTCACCAGAGAGCAGAGATCTGCGCCTGCCCCCCCTCCTCCCCTTGGGAGGGAGCTGCAGACCATGATGAGGGCTGCCCTCAGCCTCCTCTTCTCCAGGCTGTATAAACCAAATGACTTCAGCTGCTCTTTGTATGGTTTCCCCTCTAAATCCTTCACCAGCTTCATGGCCCTTCTCTGGACACTCTCTAGTAGCTTTATATCCTTAATGTCCTGCGGTGCCCAACCCTGCACCCAGCACTCGAGGTGAGGCCGCACCAGCGTGGAGCAGAGCAGGACAATCCCCTCCCTCGCCCGGCTGCAGGGCAGGGCTTGATGCACCCCAGGGCACGGTTGGCCCCCTTGGCTGCCAGGGCACACTGTTGGCTCATGTTTAACTTGCTATTGACCAGAACCCCCAGACCACTCTCTGCAGAGCTGCTCCCCAGCACCTCGATCCCCAGCCTGCCTGTACTGCCAGGGTTGCTGTGCCCCAGGTGTAAAATCCGGCACTTGCTCTTGCTAAACTTCATATGATTGGTGATGGCCCAGCTCTCCAGTCTGTCCTGATCCCCCTGCAGGGCCTCTCTGCCCTCGAGAGTGCCAACAGCATTTAATTGTCTTGTAGCACATTCCCTGTAATTAAGGTTTGTCTCCACTACTGGATTAACTTTGGTGACTCTTGCACATCTCCCTTAATCTTTCTATCTTTCTTAACAGAGTTTGGCAAATTTTTTTACATTTTTTTTTAACTCATGGGGAAGGGCATTTCTAGTGTACAACCTTAAACTTAGGGTGCCCTTTTATTTAACACCACCACATACACACATTTGGCAAAGAGAATGCAGGTTAAATCACTCAAAGTCTGCAAACCCCTACCATGACTAAACATGTCACCTCCTTTGCTTTTTAAAGATGATGGTGACTGATGTATGAGGTACCAAGATTGAGGAGCCACTCGACTACCACAACACAAACACAAAGCAAGAGAGCACTCCACCCTGATGGGCTTGTGTTCTCATTAGGGCAAGGGAAGGGAAGAGAAACAGGTACAAAGAGGTGAGGTAACTTGCCCAAGGTGACAGAAGTCAGCAGTAGCATTGGGTGGAAAACCCAGATCCTCTGAAAAGGTGAGTCCTGCTGTTTCCAGAACAAATTCCTGTAGTCACCAGAAATTAACTGGATTTAATGCTGGTGAAAATACAGGGTAAGAAAATCCCAAAGGCTTTTGCTTATCCCCAGAGCAAGCATAACAGCAGACAGCTTCCGTCTTACTGCTTTATCAGCTTCCAACATACTGCTTTGTCAGTGAGAAGCTTCCCCTTAAGGATTAACAAATAGTTCACTTCCTCTGGGTGAGATTAGTTCCTCCTCTGCGACTAACAGAGACTTGTGTTTGTAGAGGGTTTTGTGGAATGGGTCAGGCCTGTTGGAACTGGTCAGAGGTCACCAGTGGTTTTGTCAGCTGGATTAACTACCAACATAAATTTGAGGGGGGAAATCCTGTAATATTCTGACCTGTTACCTTCTTATCTTACTCCTGAGCTGAAGAGCCTCCTGAATTTCCAACCCA
Organism: Phalacrocorax carbo; assembly: GCF_963921805.1. Taxonomy (NCBI): domain Eukaryota; kingdom Metazoa; phylum Chordata; class Aves; order Suliformes; family Phalacrocoracidae; genus Phalacrocorax; species Phalacrocorax carbo. Next base: position 14,148,434 of record NC_087524.1, read on the forward strand.
TGTTATAATTTAAAAGAATAACCCTATAAAACATTAAAGAACGAAGTAGAAAAACTGAGGCAGCTCTGATCTGTTGCTAAGAGAGCAGATTATCAGTCACTGATCTGGGCATCTTCAGACCACTGGTGCCTGAATGATTTACTGTACTTCCTCTTTGCTCAGCTCATCATCATACTATTTCAGTTACAGTCAGTAAAGTCACTGAGATTGCAAGGAATTAAATCCGTTTCCATGTCCATTTAAATATGCATTCCGCAAGTCTGATTTACAGTCAGAGGGTATTACATGATAAAACCTGCTTCACAATCTGCACTGGAACCATGTAAATTGCAGCTATGAAGTTCACCTGAGGAAACTGGGGGACCCTACAGCCTGGAAGATATCATTAAATACAAGTTCAAGAGAATTAGATTTTTTCACTATCATTGTAGAATACAAGAATCCTTACTAAATGTCAGCAGTTTAAAATGTGAGGCAGCTATTTCCGTAACATGACTAACCTGCTTTTGCAGGTAGAAGAGCACTTCATCCTGACCTAGTTCAGATTTTATCCAGTATGCCTGGCAATGTGCTCTAGAAATATATTTCCCTTAAATATGTGTGAGAAAAAGCATCTCACTGCTCTTAATCCTACTGCCACGGAACATCACGGTTTTTCTTGTATTCTGTTGTGAATATTGGTACTGTAGAGCACACCAGCTTTTGCCTCACATTCTGGGCTTTGCTGTACCCAAAGACTAGGATATTCAAATGGGTTATGAGAATGCACATGCAGACGGGCCGCAAACCGCCCTCCTGCTGTTCCTCTGCCAGTGGCTGGTGTTAACGTAGGTGTTTAATTGTGTGTTTAATTGTGCAGTTTCTCACATGAGGCGTCATGATGATAGTTCCCATTAAACTCAGATCAAACAGACAAAAAGCGCTTGGAACAGCAGCAGCAACAATACCAAGGAGTGTCAATAAGAAACTTTCAAAAGATGATAGAAGCGAAGCAGGCTTTGAATAAAGCTCATAGCAGAATGAGTTGCTTGTCCATTCATTACCTCTCCAAGACTCTGTCTCTCCTGTCTGTCCTCGTAGGCAGAAGTGTAGAATGGCTCATAAGTAATTAGGTCGGGACGTTCAATGTCATAAATGGCCTTGACTTTGGGAATGGCTGCTAAATCCTTGTAATCAAGGATCTCATTGTCTACTTTTGCCTGAAGGTCAAAGACAGAAGATAAATTAACTTACACAAATGCACCAGCAATTTCTGTTTTACACAACGTATGATTTTTGTGTATTTGTTGTCACACTATTGCTATGGAAAACCCTTTTTGGCACTTCACATGCAAAGCGATTGCTTCTTGTTCTTCTCCAATAGGCCTCGTCTGCAAAAGCACACAGTATTTTCTCAGTTTAGGAAAGAAAGAACATGGCATATATAGATCCAATACAAAAGTTTCTTATCCCCAGCAGTGAGCTGGAATCTTCAGCTCTGCAAACGACTCATGTCGTGGCCTGTGGCCTCAGGCAAGTATTTTCACCTTTCTGCTCTTGTTTTCCCATATGTAAAGACGTGCGATAACATCAGTTTAGTTTGCAGATTACAGAGATTATGAGAGGATTCCATGCAGAAGACCACAGACAGAAAGCCAACTTATAACTGTGCACATGAAAGGAAATACAACTTATTACAAGGAAATAGAAGGGCAAGGACTATATCCATGCTTCTAAGGCGTGTGTTTGTTGCTTACTAACTGCATACTATGTAGTACTAACATTTCCATTAAAACTGCAAGAAACTCTTGACAAGTTAAAAAATGGAAGTAGGAAATCAGTCCCAAAGACAGTTGCAGAAGGAGCTAGAGAAGCCTTATATACAGTTTAGATAGCTAATATCTTTCCTTACTTAAAAGATTTTTTTAAAAAAATCATCATATACTCTTACCTACCTTACAGAAATATATTTGATGATTAAAACTGAAAGAGAATATGCAAATTGGTTTTCAACTTTTCTGCTAGGTGTTTTATTTAATCATAGTAGGCTGCACAAGGAAATAGGCTGATCTGTTTCTACTCACATTCAGTTGTGTTCTTCCTGAGTACTAGCACCTAGTATTTTCAGATTTAAGTGCATTTGCCTTCCCAAGTTCTCCTAACAACCACTGGTCCTGATGGTCCTTAAGCAATGCCATAAATTAAAAACAATACAAAACACTTTTTGATAGAGAAGCAAGGCTTGAAATTCACTTTCTAAAAATAGCCTCAAATCTGTGTAGTTTGACTCACCAGATATTGTAAGGATTAAATCAGCTTAAGGTATTTTGTTATATGTAGGTATATTAGTGTATGTTATTTCTGTAATATTTTTACCACAGTCTGTTAATGACCTGGAAAAGGCCTACCCTGTTCTTGAGATTCTGTAGTTATAAAAACTACATGGCGAGAATTTTAACAATTTAACCACTAGAACAAAGGCATTGGCATCAGTATAAAAGTGATTTATTTCAGCATGGAGTATTTCACATGCAAGCAAGGGATCAGCAGCTTATTCATCAGAAGGAATACTTACATAGATAGTGTGGCCTGGAGATCCAGGTATACTGGAACCTGGTCTGGAATAAATACTCTCAGATGATGTTCTCGTAGGCTGAAAAACAAAAAGTAACTTTTCAGAGCAACCTGAAGCCATTAACACTGGTAATTTGGGTTTTACAGGAAGACACCTTGAAATTAACTGGCTTTAGGAAAAAAATGACAATACAAATGCAAGCAGTCTGGCAAATTTCAGAGTCTTGTGAGGCAAGTGTGCTTTTTTTTTTTCTTTGGTAGGGGAAGGAGTGCTGTGAGAGAGAAAAGAGGTTTTCTAAATCATACAGTGTAAAAGACTGACAACAATTATAAACAAAATCAAACAACAACTGCCAGAGACACTGCAACGAGCCATACAAAGTACAATCCAGGATAGTCCTGCCGGTCATTTTATCAAAACGTTAGTTCACAAACAGCTAGAAGTATCAGCAGTTCAGCAGACAAAACTGTGAGAGGAGCACAGCACACACGTTATCACTTTCCAGATGTTCCATCACTGGATTTCCATTATGAATACAGAACTGAATTCAGTCCTTCTAAGTAGAAGGACCAGAAATCCTTGGCTTGGAGCTGTTCCCTACATCTGCAGCACAATCTAGAGCTGCAACATTAAAGCTAAACTGTTGATTGAGATGTCATGATCTCCCACACTGCAAAAGTCCTGATGATTACGGACGATGTCCTGCAAACTGAAATTCATGAGAACCCTACAGAGTGAGTGCTGTTACATGTTTTTCCAACACTTCATCAGGATGGAACAAACACTGATTCCCTGGGAGAAGTTTTGTGAGAGGAGACAAAATAACTTATCACTGAGATGTGGTGATCCTGAAAACTTGATGAATTTGAGAAACATCTATTCAATCAAAAGTCACCCAGGATATTGTGGCAACTACTCCCAAATTTGGCATGCAGCAGACACAAATGTAGTCAACAATATCCCACCTGCAACTGAGAAACCACGGACAACTTTTGCTCCCTAATTGATTGCAAAGAACCAAATCCCATCACAAAGCAATGCATCAGCAGATTACTCTGATGATACTAGTGCAGTGGCCTACTTCAGAGTCACTGAAAATTAAATACTGGTAAATAGTCATTACCTCATCAGCTTGTGACATTGAACTAAGGGACCTTCAGGCACACACTGAAGAGAAACAAGGCTTGACAGTGTGGCTCAGTGATTTGTCTTAGGAAATATCTGTAGTGAACAGAACTACGCTAGTGGACCTTTCTTATCTCAGCATACATTTCCTCAAAGGATCCTTCAACAGACCTCAGAGTCTTTCTACTTTTTATTTCATAGCCAGGGAAGTTATTGGAACCATCCGTATAGAAAATGCTGAAGGCTAGTTGTGGACCATACAACAGGCTTCCTCTGTGGAAATGAAATCACTGCATTCAGGGAGGGTCAGAGGAATAAAAAGCTTTGAACATGTTCCACCAAAAAACATGAAGATTCAGATCAAACAGAGAGCAGATGCAGCCATGGACTGACACAGTCACAAATCCTCTACAGAGCGTGTCTGAGAACACTTTCTCAGCTGGTCCTTTATGCTTTTCTCTCCTTTTGTCTCTGTAGCTGCAAATTCCTACATCCCAGAAAGGAACAGACATTTCTCAGCTGCCCTTAAGATCCTCCCATGAAGCAATGAAAGAAAAAAAAAAAAAAATCCAACAGCAACAACCGCTTGTTTCATGGAAATGTTACAAGAATTAATCTGGAAAATCTGGCTGTTGTTGAGAAACACTTTATTCCCCCTTCCATTCTACCATTTCACACCACTGTCTGTCTGAGTGGAGACGCATGTAATATGTTGATGCAGTTGCTATGGAAAACAATTGTTTTCATAACAACATAGGGGAAAAATATTAAGTAGTTGAGGTACTCTTAGGGGTGTCTCTGTTACCTTTGGTTTTTTGGCAGACACACTTTTAAGAATTTTGTCTGCTCAATTCTCCCTTTTGTAGGAAAACAAGTGTTAGAGGCAGTTATGGCTTCTTCCACCTGGCAGGCCCTCTGGGTTGCTCTTTGCTCTGGATCTTTTATAATCACTTCAGAAAACAAGAAATTCTCAGCCCTCGGTGTCTCTCTTCAGTCCCATCTCCTAGTGACACTATTAAAAACCTTTTCCGTAAAGGAAAATTCACTTGTATATATCACTTCAGTGAATTTATTTAAGTTAGGCACCTTAGAACATAGTTTCAGCCACATCCTGCTTACAACTTTCTTAGGTGCTTTTAACCCTGGAGTACAGGAGCAGCTGTCAGATAGACTGGCAAGTTGTAGCACCTGTTCTTCATTTCCTCACTGTGTTTCTGCTCCAAGTTCCTCATTACCATCCCATTAACATGGCCATAAGCCAGATATGACACCCTTTAAAACCAGTCCTCTATCTTCTGTAATTCTTCCTGCGTACTTCAATTTTACCTCCTGTCTTTTGCAAAGTTGCACATTCCCTGGGCAGGATGCCATCCTGCCAGCCACTGCCTGAGCACACACCATTCCTTTCCTGAGGAGCTTAATATCCAAGCAGACCTGGAACTCTGTGGCTCCTCTATTTGCCCCCAGTCCTGTATCTTGCTTAAGTTTATGACATACCCCTGAAGACAGTGCATGAAAGGAGGACTTCTACATCTACTCATCCCTCCTTCTTCACTTTGCCCTACTTCTTGTTTTGAATTGCACAGACTGTTTCCATTGCAGATGGATAACTATTTCCTACTTTGCTGCTCCCATATGGTCTGGAATCCTTCACAGCTTTGCACTTTCCCCTAAAGACAATTGCATGGCACTTAAAAACATTTGTGCTGCTTGCCTTAACAAACATACACTAAAGATTCCTTGATATGAGCTGCTCCTCTGGCATACTTTTAGTTGCTATGGTTGGCTCCTTTCCTAGGAGAACTATAATAGCTCCTGACTGAAAATCTGTGACGGGGTATGGCTTTTATTAGATTGCATCTTGTATCTTCATTAGCAGTCGAGAATCCCTGACCCTGTATATCACTATTGTGTCTTTGTATCTTAAACAAGTGGCAAGAGAGACACTGGAGGTCAAGTTCTCTATTGTTCTAACTGCAATGAGATGTAAATTCCACCTTAGAGGAGAGCTGATCAGAGTACAGGTAAAACAGAAGTAGCTATCACTGATTTAACCTTTAACCTTCAGTTGAGATATCATGTGGGCATCTCTTGCACACATTACTGGAAGAAGACAGGTAAACGAATTAGATGAAGCATCTTTTAATATGAATGTATTGATTTTGAGGTATTCCTTCCATTTCCCACTTTCTATTTCCTACACTCCCAGCAACAAAACAAAGCACCTTACTACTTCTACAAGCAGATCTGGAACACTCTTTATATGATTGTTCTTGTTATTGAAGGTTTCAAATAGAGCCTTTTGTAATGCCACCTTTGTGCAGAGAAGTTTAAAGCAAATTTTTGTGAAGAACTACAACTAATCTTTTTTCTTTCCTTGTGGTGCATGGACTTTCTCCACATTTTCTGGCAGTAGAAATGTTATCTCTTTTCTCTTTCCTCTTCCACCAAATCAGATATATCAATATGGGATGTCTGTACCAGATACAGGAAGTCTATGAAGTATAGGAAAAAAAAAAATCAATAGAAATTCAGTCAATAGAAATTAATCCATGTCATTAAAGGAGCCAAAGGAAAGAACCAGATCACAAAGCATCTGAAGTATCTGCAAGACTTCTCAGTATTCCCCACTTTATCACAGGCTTCTTATTTTAATGTTTTTGTTCTTCATTCCATTCATCTTCAGTGCAGAAGTTTTTTACCAACCTCATTTGCAGATCGGCAGAGGTAACACCAACTGTCATGCTCACCCTATTAGGTTCACAGTGAATGTCAATGCTCAATTATTGCGTCACCCATGCATACGCCCCAAACTGATTAACTTGTTATTTTAATATTAGATTGAAAAGCTTAAGATGTTCATCTGCATTTACCTTTGTCATGTCATCATGCACGGCACATCATCTAAATAAATAATGTCTTAAAAAAAAAATCCACGCTAGAGCCATTCACATCATCCAGATGCTGCCACAATGTGGTGGCTCTGGCTTTCTCAAGTACAGATGTTCAGAATCATGCTCTACAAGAACTTTCAAGTGCAGGCAACCAAATCAAAACTGATCCCAAGAACATCTGGCCAAACAGATGCAATAGTGTTTAACAAAGGCATTGTCAGCATTGTTTACAGTACCTGCCTTAGTTTTTTGATAGAGTTCATTATGCAAGGCGGTGATAATAGCTGCAGAAATATGAATACGTTTATACTTAATAACATTTAACATTATAGCTTAAGCAAATTCTCTAAAACTAAGAAGCTACTTTAAGTGAGGCATGTTTATAAATAAGCTAATAGAAGATCAGGATGCAATTTACTCTACTAGGCAGACACAACTTTGCAATAGCAAGGAATTTGGCTTTCACAGTACAACGCTTGCTACTCTGACTACCTGATTCACCAATTGCAAGGTTTTACAGTTATTTAGGACTTGGAACCAGGGTTCATTAAACACAGGCTTCCCATGGATTGCAGTAATTTTCAGTCGCCATGTACAACATCAATAAAGCACCTCAGTGTTACAGCATTCATTGTGCCTGTCTGCTGGTTTAACTGTACGCTTCTCCTTCCAAGAGTCTTTCCTTCAAATGTATGCATTCATTATTTCTCTGCTGAAAAATCTACGTGATGTATGCATCAAGAGAAAACTAGTGAGCAGGTTTAGTTCAAGCTCACGCAGACACATAGATTAATAGGTTACAACTACTTTTTCTTCCCTTTATAGGCGCAAAGGCCAGAGAGGAGAATGTATTTTCAGCACATAATCATTGAAGGCACATTGCTACCAAACAACCTCTTTTACAAGACTACTCATGCAAGCATAGCCTTCACCAAGAGTAGGTTAAGTGGAAAACAGAGAAATAAAGTGGGAAGCCCAGCACGTACTGAATTCAGCAGCAAACTTCTCAGACAATTTGCAGGATATCACCCTACAATTTTCAACCTACAATCTGCATGTAAATTCAAGCCTTTGGCCCATCTTTATAGCAATAGCAATGCCAGTACCTTTGTGTCTGCTCTGCAGAAGAACAGTTGAAGCCAAAATCTGCCTTGAATTACACTTTGTATAACTGGCATGTAAATCTAATCAGAATTTAATGCTGACTAAATTTACACAAAAGGATATTCATCTGACCCTAAGCGATGTATCCTACATCGTCTACAATGCAAGAAGAACATACCTTTATTTTGACATGGACTGCTCCTATTTTGCCTTGCATATTTTTCTAATACATTGGATAGGATTTATTTTTTTAATCCTAAGGCTCCTGGATTTCAACACTGGAAACTCCAGGTCGTGCATGCTAAGCTGAATGCACAGAATCACAGAATGGCAGGAGTTGGAAGGGACCTCTGGAGATCATCCTGTCCAACCCCCCTGCTTGAGCAGGCGCACCCAGAGCAGGGGGCACAGGACTGCATCGAGGTGGGTTTTAGTTATTTCCAGAGAAGGTAGTATTAAAAGTGGCAAAAAGCCACTACACTGGCCTAAAAGATGAGTGAAATGGTCCTGCAGTTTGCTGTTCTCAGACTCCAGCATTGGATTCCATAAAGCCTAGGACTGCAGAGACATTGCCCTCCTCATGAGCACTGTCAACACATCTTTATAGCTGTATTTTCATGAAAATATTTCTGTAGCTAACAGAGAGAGCAGTGTTCAAGAGTGGCTAATGCATTGCAACATCCTAAGTTAACTGACTAAACTTCTGTGCAGGACAAAGGATTCAGGGCTTGTATTAACACCCACTGAATCACAGCATTGGATTCAGCCATGTAACACTATCCTGCAGACTGCACCTAACACAAATATCCTGCCCTGGCTGATGACATCACTACATCTACTTTGCAACTAGAGATGTGAAGGCAGCACAAGCAGGCACAATGGAAGTCCAGTGGCATGGACTCTATCAGCCTGTCTGCCTCCTGCTAGCCTGCACTAAATCCATACCTGTCCATTCTTACTTCATTATCAGGTGAAAGCTACCTCAGGTGTGCCTGCATGCAGTACAGCCACACATTCCCCCACAGAAGACACAACTAATAAATAAGCATTGCCCTGAAGGAGGAGAAATGGAAGTGGGGGGGTGGTTGTAGGTGCAAAGTGAACTCAAGTAAGTCTGAAAGTAGAAAGTCCAGAATCAAGAGGACAGGGAGGACCTCCAAACCGGAACATGGCTATGTCCTGGATTAGAGAGAGACAAATGCTCTCGGGCAGCACACAGAACACGTCTAAACTTAGAATTTTGTAAATAATTTCTCAGCTAAAGGTATTCATATGTATTTGGTCAACAGATATAAAAAAGTAACTAATTTAACTGATGGCATTTTTTTTCCTAAAAAGCATGAACCATTGTTCATGAAAAAATACTTCATTTTAACCATCACTTTGAAGTCAAATGATTTCACAATTTTCATTTGCTCCGTATTTGCACTTTAATTATTTGTTTTAGATTAAAAACTTTCTGTAACACTGGAAGAACAATACTACAGCCCCAAAAAGCTCATCTGGATCTAAAAAAAAAAAAAGTTAAGCATTTCATTAAACAAAAAATGTGAGAATTAACAAACAACACTGCACCACATGATGCAAAATACAGTGTCAGTGCCCAGGGTGGCAAGTGATAGCAGGAAAGCTGTGTGGCAGAAGTAGCAGCAAGCGCAGCAAACGACAATAATGAAGAATCTTCTCAGTAAAGAAGACCATTATAAACACTATGAAAAACACCACAGCAAACCTCTGCAGAGCGTGGCCTGCGCAGAACCAGACTCTTTGGGTAAAAGAACTCAGATGAGGAATGCTGTCATGAAACACAAAAGGGAAAAAAGAGTGAAAAGGAAAGCAGTTTCCCCAGCTCAGTGGTTAAGCTCTTTTTTTCAATCAAGTTACTAATCCCTACTTTCTAGATAATAATCTGTGAGTTATAATACCTATGTTACTTAATCCCTACAGAATCATGAACAACTAGACAGTTGTAAAAAAATCCTAAGCAATGTATATTTTTTAACATATATATGGTTGCTTTATTTTCTGCTTGTTTTGGCTTTTTAATCCTCCACAAAATCCAGTGGGAGGAAGATCTAAAGCAACCATTGTTTTTATGAAGTCCCTCTCAAGATCTTGACCACCTAGAGTGCTGATTAGTTTATACCACAATTCACTTACTGAGAGAAAACAGAACTTGCTGAAAACTTCTGAAGCGACTTCAGTGATAAAAGGGCTTTTTGTTTTGTTTTGCTCTATAGGGGCAGGAAACCCAGCAGAGCAAAGAGGCCATGTCACTGGCTTTTTGCAGAACCGCCAGAAAATCTAGGCCTGACCCTGAAAGTGGCTATATCATATATTTGTCAATTCACAAACCAGATTCCGATTCTCACATGAGGTCTAAATGGATGTCATCAAGAAATGGAAAGTCAAAATACAGTTCATAATTTAATGATAAGTTCAAAGAGCACATAGTTTCCCCAGTTCAATTTTTTTCTGTACCTACCTTTTGCTACTCTCTTCATTTGAGTCAGCAGAATTAAATATGTGTTGAAGTCATCAAAGTGAACTCAAACCGATTTTAAAATAAGGTGTCTAACTTTGCGCCGGAGTAGATGGGGACTATCTGTGATGTACAGGTGAAGCTAAAAATTCTCCATCTCTCCAACTAGCTTCAGTACAGTGCATTTGTCAACGTCTTTTAAAGACATAATAAACCTCTGCATATAATTTCTCATCTGGGAACAAGGTGATCTTGGATAGCTGTGCCATAATATTTCTCAGATGTTCCCTTAATATGCATTCTTTCGCTGCATTTTCCTGCAAGAATTCTCTTAGACAAAGTCTTGCAGGTGAATGATTTCATTTATTTCACTCACTTCAATTAAAATTAGCTGAGGGGAAAGAAGACTGACATGCTGGAATGTGTGATGGAAAAAAAGAAAATATCTGAAGAGGACTTTGGCCATTTCCATGGGGAATGGAAAGAAGCCAACTTTATAAGGTCAGCTGGAGAAGGTTCGTAAGGGCCTCAATGTAGTCAGGAGTGCTTTGATAAGACTCTTGGGACCAAGTGAAAGGGAGGTATTCTACCCCAACCATTCGCTACAAAGCACAAGTGTTCTGACACTTAAGCAGGGCCAAAACAGTGTCTTACATTCAAATTGTTAGATGAGGAAGAAAATCCAGTCCAGTATAATTTTTCATTTTCTTACAGCAAGTCAGGGCAGAGCAATGTGCAAATGCTGGATCACCTACAGTGATGTCTGGCCATGCTAGATCCCCTGCCCATCTACGACCAATTTTACTTCTGTATTACCGGTACAGCTCACACTACCATAAACTCTGCTCAACAAGAATTTATGTGCATGTTACCTATGACCATAGTAAATTCTCTGCAGGGGACGTTTTACAGACCGGTGCACCTGAACAAACTCTAAATGACGTGGCTTCCTGTGAATGAGCCATACAAAGAACACAACCCACAGGATATCCTATGTATCTCCATGCCAGTAACTTTTAGCTTCCTTGTCTGAAAGACATTTTATTAATATACAGCCTCTAATATTCATATCCAGACAAATTATCAAAGTTCAAAGGGCCAACTGACACATCAAAAAGAGTAAATTGTCCAACAGACGAATTAGTGAATATGGGCTTGGAATTGCCTGGTGCATGCAAAAAGCCAGGCTCCAGCATTTATCAGTGCAGCATTATTGCCATTAAGCATTTCATCCAGAAAGTTCGTCTGGATAAGCTGAGGTGACTCCAAGGGTAATTGCAGATCATCTTGGCATTGAAATTAGGACCACTTTAGGCTGGGGTTTATTTGGATGGCAAAGGAAGAAGAGTCCATACTGTCTAAATGCTGTAAATAACCACACAGAACAGAGGATAACTACTGAGCAGTTATACAGCTGTGCAAAAATACTGAAATATATCATAGCATTTGCCCTATTCACCTTTTCTCCTTAAGACTATCTCTCACAAAAATTGAGATATGAAATGAAGTGATTTAGTGACTTTGCCATGTATGTATGTCAGTAAATGATACTATCTTTAAGGCAGTGCACTGAGACAGGTATGTGAAGGTGGTGAGCCTAAAAACGAGAGCAATATCTCTAAAGTGCCTCCACTGTTTATTCTGCCAGAGTGGTGACAGCTATGTGAAAAAAACATGGGAAAAGTCACTCTTTCAAAAACAGCATTCAGTTATTGTGTGGGCAAAATATCTGGTGTGTCACTGCCACAAATTCAGCTTACCCGTAGCTTATCTTCAGTCTTAGTGGATTGCTTACAGTCGGGGTGCCAGACAGTGGAACCTGGGGGAGGTAAAAACACTTTTTTATTCAGAGTAAAGCAGATGACTTGCAGTCATAACAAGTCAGTTATTAAAGAGAATCCCTTCATTGCATTAGATGGTTAATTTGTATGAACTATGCAAGTAATTCATATTCAATTCTAGCTCATGGGAAATACAAGTGAAACAAACAAAAAAATATATTCAAATCCTTGGCCCATCTACAGCAGCTTTTTCCTGAGGTTGTGAAAGCACTTTGCACATACTCTTAATTAAAACTCAGACTCAAGCAGCAAGTCAGCAAGCACCAGGTGGAGGAACTGAAAGACAGAGGGTGCCTCTGGGCAGGATGGAAGGTAAGAGCAAAAGCACTGGGCCATGGTTACCTGATCTGTTCTCCCCTTATGTACTGAATCACATGTAAAAAGGAAGTTCTGATTTTAAGTCCATTAATACGGGGAAAGTCCTATAACTTCCTTGAGCAATAGGTATCGTTCAGTTACTGTAAAGTCCTACTCAGATCACCTCTCCGCTGCAATTATGCAAAATGCAACAGAAAAAGCAAAGTTAAAAAATTCACAACACAGCAAAGTCAGGGCTGTGTCTCACCCACTGCACTAAGCTAGAGAGGCCAGTATGATGCAGGTGGTGCAAAGCAGCATGTGAGAGAGCCTTTCCCTAGATCGCAGTTTACCGTACTTGCCATTGGCACACACATCATTTCTACCCCTTGCTCTGCAAGGTTAATGGCATGTGTTGCACTGGCATTTCCACAGAGCATAGCCGAGCTACTCATCCTACTAAAAAAGGCAAGGCCTCTGCTGTTTGTGTCCCAAAACATGGGATTCCCTCTTATGCTCTAAAAATGGAAATATCCATCTGTCCCCAAGGGCTGAGCAGTGTCAGGGGCAAGCAGCACTTCCATCCCATTTCAGTTCTCCTTCAGAGCAGAGTGAAAACTATGGTCACTGCTGGGAAGCTGCTGGCAGGTGTTAGCCAAGTTGAAATGGAGCAGAAGCTAGTGCTGATTTTTAACACTGACTGCAGCTGCAGCCAAATTCCAACTTCATTCCAGTCACCACAAAGCCAATACGGAGCCTTGTCTGTCTGCGGGGGGGCAATGTCACCTCTTCACTCTGTCCACAAAGAAACCAGAGCAAAGTCCAGGTCTCCTGCTGGTGACTGTTAGCTCAAGTGCAGTCAGAGGAAACCCCACCCTTGGAGTCCAGGAGAGGTATGGGTCAGGGCTGCCGCAAATTTTGTTCTAACAAGCCCTTACATGGCTTGGTACAGAAGTAAAGACCATCAGGAATGATTTCACTTCCCAGCAGCACACAGTGTAATCATCATCAGGAGACTGGAGAGAACGCTGTGACTCTGGATCACAGGTCTGAGATGCCTGGCTTTGAGACTAAGCCTAGGAAGAAGAAACTGTGCATTTGGCAGAGGGAAACAATCAGACAACAGGGAGAAGCGTACCTACAGCCTTCTCTGTAAACAAACAGCAGCCTCAGAGCCAGAACCCCACAGAGCCTGCGAGGTCAAGAGAGAAGCATGCCCTGTGCATTTGCTTAGGAGGTCAGGCACTCAGAAGGAAGGGAGTTCATGTTATAAGGCTGATGAACTAAGACTGAGAAGGGTTAGGTTCAATTCTCAAATTCAGCTGTGAGCTTCCTGTATGACCCTGAGAAAAATTATCTCTGTTCCTCTGTACCTCAGTTTCTTTTCTATTAGACCATCCTCACCATCAAAGAAAAACCTGCCGCTGCATTTTCAGGCAGTACTTAGCACAAACTGGCGCAATTTTAAGGACATCCCAGGAGAATGCTGGAGCTGCTGAAAGTGAAGAATTGCAATGACTGGGTGTCATTTTCATGATGAAACTTAGCTAAGGGTTGTGAGTTGGTTTGTTGGGGTTTTTTTGTTTGTTTGGGGTTGTGTGGGGTTTTTGTTTGGTTGGGTTTTTTTACAAAATGATAAGAGGTTTGAAATATGTGAAATGTAAAAATACAAATCAGAAAGAGCAGGCCTAAGAAGTTAAATGCTAATTTTTTTTGTGATCTTGAAGTCTGAGCCATCTACCAGTTGTAGATTTTATTCATTCAAACATGTCAATCTATTTTGAAATGCTTGGAACAGAGCAAATTCTCAAGCTGCATTACCGCTCTTTTTCGTATCCGAAACAGTCCAGCAAATCGTGGTTATTCCCATTCGTAACATATGTTTGATTGCTCAATTGGCAGACACCAACCAATGTGTTTTTCAATCAGCTTTTTACTTTGCACGTACCATTGTTTCAACATACAGCTCTCAAAATCAGTAACTTGGGCTATTACTTACACATGGAATAAGGCTGAAAGCCTGTGTGAGGATCAAGTGAAGCATCCCTCTAAATGCTGAGCAACATCCTAGTTCAGCAACAGTCTTCTGGGGCAGTACATATAGCAATATATTACTAGGAAGTCAGTGGGAAAGAGAAAGTTTATGATGCTACTTCCTTTTCATTTTCCTGTGTTGGAGCAGGGCAAAGCTAGAGTGCTTCTGCTAGCATTATTCAAGCCATCCTTAACATAGAAAGCCCCAAAATAAACAGCTTGTTTTATCGTGTTCTCCTTTTGCAGGTTTGCCACATATTTCTAATATAAGTAGCTACCACAAACCTGTCAGGCTCCTCTAGTGTTCAAAGCAATACCAACACCGTGCTTTAATGTCCTGTGGAGAGGACAATTAGAAGTGAGGTGGAAGCTGCCTGCTTTCATATATTTTATCAATAATGTGAGTTTGTTTCTAGCTTTAGCATTGTGGTGTTGTATTTTTAATTCAGATAAATGCTTGGAATGTTGTTATTCTGTACCCTAGGGTAAATGATTTGGATAGAGTCAGGATATAGAGTTCAGCTGAGAGCTTTGCACAGGAAAGGCTTTTAGCTCCCTTACACTTACAAGTAAGCTGAATTCAGCAAGGAAAGCTTTGGCAGGACGGTCTGGAGCACACTCACCAATAACATTATCTAGTCAGAAGACAGCTTGTGAACAATAAAGCGTTGCAACTTCGTCTGCTCCTCCTCTCGAACACAGTGATCATGAAGAACATTAACTCAGAATCACAGAAAGAGAGATACAGCCAAGAGGAGAATGATGGCAGATCAAGGAGCCAGGTGTCTCTCCTCTCCTCTTTCACGTCACCTGAACTTGGCCAGGACAAAATCTAGCCTTGTTTAAGTAGCAGCAATACTTTCTGTCTTATCTGGATCTGCAGAAATTTACACCACAGCCACCCAATCAACACCAACTCCAACCCTACTACACTGGTGCAAATGGCATCAGTTGCAAAGACCTGTTACTAATAACAGCAAAGGATGGGCTGATGCTCACCTTGAACTCTGCCTGTACTTATCATACTGTGATGTGAGGAAACCAAGAAGATTAACAGTTGTCAGATGCCGTAACTGCTGCTTTCAAATTAGACTTTCCAATTTGCCATCAGAAGGCAGAATTCCTAGCCAGCCCTCTTTCAGCCTCTCCTCACTCTTGCAATGCAGAGCTGCTACACAATTCGATATCCAGTTCTGTGCACGGCTGGAGCAGGATGACTGAGGTACAAGGTCAGCAAGAGATGAGAGAGATGGACTGGTAGGGAGGGCAAACTACAAAATAACACAAGTTAGCTTCAGAGGAATTCCTTACCAATATTATCTTAATTTGGTATTCCTCCAGAAGGAATGTCTCCTCAAGATTTCAAGAGATGGCTGCAACCACACTTCATAATTTTTTTCCTATTCATTTACAGTCCTTTCAGGTATATCAAGCAAGTTTTCTAAAACAAGCATAATATACAAAATCCCAGTATGAATCTGCCTTTTTCACTTTGATTTCTGGCTTGCATAAATGTGTATTATATGTCTTTCTACCAACAAAAATTACTATTACAGCAAGTAATAAAAATAACTGGAGATTAATAGTTAACATGCTACCTTCTGGGAGAGTAGGTGGAGTTCAGAACAATGACACTTTTCAGTCAAGTAAAAGAGCACATTCTTTTTTATGGAAAAGATAATGAAAAAAAAAATCATGCTTGGTGATACCTGGGAGTGTGAGACATTAATAAAGAAAGAGGAGATGAAAATGAACATACAGGAAAGAAGTGACTGTAGAAAGACATAAAGTAACTAGGAACAAAAAGAGAGATGTGACCAAATACAAGGAAAATAGACAAGGCAAGAAAATATGATTAAGAACTAGAGGAGACAATCTGTCAGTGCAGCACGTGGGAATGAGAACTACATGATTCAAGACAAGCTCACTGCAGTTTTGGAAGTGTTTCCATTGCCTTTTACAGTTTGGAGTGTGGTCCACAAAAGCAGAGAAACTGATCAGAGAATTCAGGGGGAACCCTCTAACTTTGTCTGGTATCTCATCTGCCAGTCTGTGTGCTAAGCTACTCATGAGATGTCAAATCCAGAGTCAGCCTAATAAATTTCATTTTTGCTACACAGCTTTTGAAAACAGAATCTGCCTCAGCTAGGCTGCAGAGTCACTGCAAATCCACCATTATGATCACCTACTAGGTTGAAAGGGTTTCAAGTGAAAAAGTATGAGAACACTGTAATGAAGGTAGGATGGCTAGTCTTCCTTGCCCATATTACATGGGGATGGTTGATAAATCCTGAGGTCTGTGACAGAAAAATTACAAAGTCTGATTTTCTTGTTTTGGAATGGGGACATCATTACCTTGCAGATACATTTCTTCTCCTTCCGTGAACATTTGGTTGCATCTGCTGCATCGTGCACAGCTTGGATGATAATGCTTGTCACCTGCCTGAACAAAAATAAAAAAGGGAAATGAGGGATCAATGCATTGCACTGCTTTGTGAGCACTCATCATTTGCTGACAGACTATTGCTATTTTTCTTCTAGTTCACCTGTTATGATACAACATTGCCTTTATGGTGTGACAATAGCTACGAGAATGTAAGATCTGGCATACTGCTTCATTTCAAAGGCCTGTCTAGTCCAGTATCCTGTCCTCAGAGGCTAGCAGTGACTACTTGGGGTAAAAGGCTGCAAGAAACAAGACAATGCAGAACAGCCTTTCCTCTTCACACCTTCCTACTCAAGTAACCAGTGGTTTAAAGAATTCCTGGCTAGCGGCTATGGCACAATCTATCTACTCTCCATGATTTGCCCAACACCTTTTTAAATCTCCCATCTATCTAACAGTCCAAGGCAATGAATGTCACACCTCAGTAGATATTTGTGTAAACCTGCTGCCTCCTCATTTTGTCAAACAACATGTATTTTCTCAGTTGCTCCATTGTTACGGATGAATTCAGACAATGAAAAACAGTTTTCAACCTGCTAGTTCACTCCTTGGCCTTCTTCCCAACACTGCTGATATGGGCATCGAAAGAGTGACCTTTCTAGAGCCATTTGAGGGACCACTAACTTAATTCACAGATGCCTGACTTCAGAAGCTACACGAGCACAGACAGCATGAGATGAATTTGAACTACTGATGCAAAGATGCTACTCTAGATCCTGTTACCTAAATCCAAATCCACTGAGCCATTCGTTCTCTTAAATACAATGATACCCATAATAAACAAGGCCTATAAGGACAGGAAAAAACAAGGCACAGATATTAATGTGATTTCTTCACCTTAGGAGACCAAAGCAACCAATGTATTAACTTCCTTGCATCAGAAACTAAGCGTGCAATGTCCACATCGGGGTTTTTTAATGAAAAATAATTACTCCTAGGAAACAACCCTTAATACTGACAAGCAATAAATTCTAAAAGTCTTTGAAATTGTATCTGGCTTTCCAAACAAGTTAACCTCAAATCCTTTTTCACAAAATATTTCCTATCCACTGAGATATTATATATGCATAAGATATCTGTTTACTCTGTAGCTGACTTGTAAAATGTCATCAGATCCATCTCCTACTTCATTATACTCAAGACTAACATTACTAAATTCAACCCTTCCTTACGTCTATTGAAATGAGTAATAACATATTTCTGGTTCACATTTGACAATGATTTTATAGGCTTAGTATTTATATGAGATGCTGAAGTATATGGACTAAAGTACCTGAAAACTACCAGAGAACCAGATCTACCAACCAGCCCTTCTACAGGTAAAGGTGCACCATTTAATGTTAATATTCGCATTTGTTCCTGCCTTAGTAGCAGAGTACGTGGGTTTGATTTTAGGGAAGATTGGGAACGGTAGAGACACAGACACTGTGGTGTTTGTGGACATGACTATTTATCTTTCATTGTCTCTAAGAACAATTCCCATCCAGGAATTTCAGCAATACAAGGCCTGAGAAGAGGACTAAGTGTGCTGCTAGTTTAGCCATATACTGACTCTTCAGTTGCAAAAACCCTGCACTTTTCTTACTGAGGTACTGCCTTTGCTGTTGATTCCAGCTCCTTAGAGGGCAGCATCCACCAAACAGGGAGACTAATGTGATTTAGTATTTTTTGCCCAGCAGTTTTAGAGCTATCAGGCAAAAAAATCTGCTCTGGTAAGAGGCAGAATGAAAGGTCACTACAAGATAGCCTATTCAAGGAAGAAAAGCTAATGAGGGAGGAAACACAGAACTGATGCTTGACTTGCAGCAACAAAACCAATATTGTACTGAGAAGGAAAAACACAGCAAATACTCATTCTCCTTCTATCATTTACATTATTGCTGTCCTCGACATCTCTAACTCTCACTATAGCCATTATTTAACCCCTGAGGTGCCCCGTCAGGTCCATTAAAGACTGGAATTTAAGAAAATGAATCTCCAAATGTACCTGAAATGTAACGCTGGCATCAAACCACAGGCATTCTGATCTTGAATGCAGATATGCAAAAACCAGCTACTTGTATATATATGCAGCTAAGGGCTGTGAATACTGAACAGGGTTCAAAGGTAGATCTCAAATTCAGACAGCTCAGCATTCAGCAGAAGCCAAGATCTTTTTCTGCACTTTCTACTTCATGCAAATAATATTGTACATACAGAGGAACAGCAATTTTATCTGTGTTTGGCAAAAACCCCAAATCTCAACTTTTGAGCATTCCTGAAGTTCTTCAGCAGAGTGGGGCCCACAGATCTGCTTGTCACAAGTGATTTCAGACGTATTTGATTTAAAGGTGATGGCAAATCTGATGTCCTGGGAACCGCTCCCAGTTAATGAGATATAAAAAATCCCGAAGAAGGCTGAATCACTGCCAGAAAGGATCTTCCCCAAAACAGGAAGACAATAATTGAAAAATAGATTTGAAATAAAAAACCAGGAATCTTTTCTGGGCTCTGCCTCTCCCATCCAACTAAAGAATATCTCTGCAGCATTGTTGTGATGTTGCTTAACAGAGCTCAAATTTTCAGTAGGCATATGGATTTTTCTGAATTAAAATTCATAGCTTCTTGACAGGTAATCAGTAGGGTACCTAAGCAGCTACATAGTCTGAACTGGAAAGAGTACAGAGGCTGTTATATTATTATTAAGTAACCTCTGAGATAGCCCATCTGAGAAGGGACTGTGTCGGTGAGATACTTACCAAATTCCCAGACACAAAGGACAAACTTTTGTACATAAGTGTTATCAGATGAAGTAGGTTTTATAAAGAAATAATTCCCTACCAAGCACCCTGATGCTCATCTAAGGCAATGGAGTTTTAAGAAAGGTAGTTGGAATCCAGCTGAGATATCTATATTGTGAGAGAACCACGGCATGTGGAAAAAGAAAAATCACACATTCACACCTGTACAGTTTCAGTTTCTGTTCTTCCAGTTTTGCCTTTGACGCATGGTGGTATTGTTTGGGGGGTTTTTTTGAGGTTTGTTTGTTTGTTTTTTGTTTAGGAACAAGAAAGCCATACTGCACTTATGTTTAATCAAATGCTGCATTTCACTGTCATAAGCAAAAGGTGCCAATGCTTTGGGTTTTGAGTAGCAACTCTGGCAGTCTCATCCCAGGCTTCTGAGATTCCTGTTCCTTGTTTTGCGGTTAATTCACAACAACTTTGGTCAGTTACTTCTACTAGCTTCACCCTAAAACAGTCTGTATCCGGTCCATCTAATGCTAATATTAACAAGTCTTTCATTTGCCGTGATCATCTGATAAACGTTCCGCTCATTTTTCTCCTCATCACAAAGTTTTTCTTGAGGATACTTTAGAAAAGGGCACCTGGATCAAGTAGTCATCTGTTAATTGCTATTAGCAGTTTACATGTTTTTAAAAGCCAGGCTATTTATAGGAGAAACAAAACCAGAATTCATCATAATGTTAAGTGTAGACCAGACCCGTGGCCTCTCTGAAGACTTGCTTTCTTGGAAAACTTCTGACATGCTACTGTCAAGAGGTTATAGTTTAAACGACGTACATATGTGTCTTCAAAACAGCCAAAGAGACTTATTTCAAGTTTATTGCGTCTTTCCCCTAGGCTGAAACAACTAGCCAAATTTTAGCCTAGTGTGAGTTATGAATTAACACCATGCTCCAGCAACACAAGCTTGCTAAGAGGAACCCTAACACATCCTGCACTGGAGAGGTTTTTTGGGAGTTACATGCCACAGCAGCTGCGGTTGTTGCTGAATGCTTCCAAACCAGTTTCATGAGTTTTCCGCCTCAGTAATGTTTCTACAGCTCAGGAGTGGAAGCCTTTCTTCAGTGGATATCCACTGGAAAACAATTTGGACTTCAACAAAATCGAGGCTAATCTTGCCATGCCTGACTTGCTGTAATCATATGAGAAAACTGGTTGCTAAAAATCAGTCGTTTACAATATATTGGGAAAAGCTTTTGGATCTACAGGGGATTAAATACTCCCATGTTTTAGAGATCTGTTCTTGCTCAGCTCTCAGGCTACTAAACCCCCATTCAGTATGGCCAATGTGCAGCTTCCTGTAATCTTATGCTACTGTGCTGTGGACTGCAAGGCTTGCATCTCAGTCCTGTTGGCTGTAACGAGTAGTGTTAATTCAGTGCAGGTTTGCCCTGAACATTTTTTTCAGCTGGGATGCAAGAGGGTTAAAGTCACTTCCTTCCCACTATGGCTAGCTCTCCTTACCCCTTCTCAAGTTCACTTCACATCCACAAATCCCTTACCGTGAGTTTGCTACACAAGGAGTTCTCAGGTGGCACCTTGTACCTGGCCATCAGCAACAAATCACTTATTCAAAATACAGATATGCAGCCACTAGGTTTTGATCTATCGTATTGCTTCTGATCCCTTCTGAATTATTTCAGCTTTGGTTGAGGTCTTCAGGACAATACAAACCATCAAGTGTAAACTATGACCCCTTACCTTAGAGGACTGTCCCTAAACTAAGTCTGAGAAAGCTGAACTCATTGCTGAAAATACCTTGGTTTTGCTTACCTAGAAGTGCTAAAATCAACCAAAATAATATTGAACATCATTACTCTTACTTTGCATACAAATTCTTAAATGGAATTGAATGAATTGACAGCAAAGTTTCTTGTCAAATGAAATATTAAACCTATGTGTTACTGTCACTGCTTATAAATTCTTTGTTAAATCAACTGGCACTTGCATCTCCAGTAGAAGCAAGGAACATCAGTTATCAATTTATAAAAATAGACAATTTCTTCTTTCCTAATTATCTTCTACCCATACCGACAAATCTAAAATAGGTTTTCAGATGAAATTCCATTTAAATACAGTAGGCAGAAAAGTAGATTAAAAAAAGTAATAGTATGTACTCATTTATCAAATACTTCCAGAGCCTCAGAATTGCAAAATGAAGGAACAGTGGCCAAAGGTATAAGTGTCATTATAAATGTAAATATACAGATGTTAAATTTGAGTAGCTTTCCATGGTTTTGCAAGTCTCACTGATTTGTGGTTGACCAGTGATATAGGCGTTCTATTTATTTTCTATACATTACTATCTACTGTACACAATATATACATTATATGCATATTCGTGTACAAAAAATAGGTTTTAACATTATTTTACATAGTGTTTAGGTTTTATTTATTCTGGTAATTTCAAGATTCATACTGGAATCAAGTCTTTAGCAACACAGAGCTTCAGTTTCATAGTCTACAAGGAAGGTTAATTAACATTTAATGTCCCTCATAAAATACTTTGGAGAAACACTACCAAGAAAAACCATTACAGAAAAATATTCCTCACGACCAGTCCTGAGAATAAAACCACGTAATCACCTCTCCTCTAAAGCTTATGAATGATGGTCAGAGGCTCAGTGGTCAGGATTCACGGATGACGCACTATATAGCGGAGCTTCATGTGTATTTTATGTGGAAGGCATGTCCCAAGTAACATTAACAAAAGTACAAGCTCCATTGTGCATTACAGCAATACAGAGACCTAAAAAACCAGTTACTAATGAGAGACCAAATTTTTCTCTCAACCTTTGCAGAGTGGCAGCTATCAGTTTTCAGTCTTCTTCCAGCATACTATTCTCTTAAATAACTTCAGCTGAAACACACAAATCCTCCTCGGCTGATTAAACCAGTCTGCAATGCCATTTTAAAAGCCACTGTGTATTCTTTATGGAGCACTTTGAAGGCTCCCTCCAATGGAGGAGTAATAACCCTCTACTATTGACCAGAATGGGAAAGATCCCAGACACAGCCATCGCACTACACACTTTGTGCAAAAACACTCATTTGCCTTCACTTTATCAAGATACCTGTGGAGACCTCCTGAAGTCAAAAGTGTACTAGTACTCACAGGTGTCAGGGAAGGCAATGGTGGGTATTGCAAGAATGATTCCAACCCAGGAGCTACAAGTACAGCTGCATGCAAGCTGATGTAACGTGCCCCAGAAACCCAGCATAAAAAGTGCCTGCATTACAGCTTCCCACAAGACTAACTTTTATTGTCTGGGTGCTTGTAGAGCTCTAGTCTGATTAAATAAATGTTTTCCTCTTTGGTGAATGTGAGAGCTTAAGATTTCCTATTACTCAGTTCTGTCCTGCCTTCCAGGACAACAGTGAACAAGAGCCAGAGAGAACAATAACAAGAATCCCTCTAGGAGAGCTCACATGCCAGTAGGTCTGGTAGAGGAAGAACTAATTACCAACAGACATTTTCTGCTGGCCAAAGGACACAATTAAGTGCATATTTGTTGTGTTACATTTGCACAGCTGCGCTCACTCACTCTCTGTTCAAAGGTATCTTAGCAATCACCTGACAAACAGCTATTAAACATGTAGAAAGCTTTACTTTTCTAATACTATTTAAATACCACAAAAACTGCTGTGTAGTTTTAAGTGTATGTTTAAGAGTAAAAGCCCCCACCCCTTTTCTTTTTTTTTTGTTTTTTTTTATGAACAGGTATAATAGGCCCATTTGATGGACAAACCTAATCAAATATTTAGTTTTATCATGAAGAATTTATTTGAATTATCACGAAGATTTATCTGAGAAGAATGACCTGATTTCTCAACTCTCTTAAGGACTAAGGAGCAGCACAAAGAATAACTCAGACTCATCATTTAAACCCCTTAAGGAATGTCATGAATTGTAAAAATAGGAACTGTGGCAGTAGCCCACCATCTTCCAGCGAAGCTTTATTTTAATTACTTGCAGAGGTCACAGAACCTTCAACCTTGTTTGATGTTCGGTATAACATCAAATTCCATTGTTTCCTTCTCTGCAGGCTTCTGTGATCTCATGGGCGACCGGAACAGCACAAATAGTATGAAGACCAAAATTTGCCTCTAATAACATCCTGACCCAAACTGTCCACTAATTTTTCCCAGGCTCTTATCTTTTTAGCAAGCCACTACGAATACCTGTGCCCATATACAAAAATGAAAGTGCAGCTCCTTTTCTTGCAAAAATCTTCAGAATCTACCATAATTTTCTGTTACTAGCACAGGAAGGAAAGTGTAATACATTTTAAACATTGAAAAAAATCTAGCCTGATAAATCCTTGTTTGATATGTATGTTTAAAACCAGGACCTTCTAAAGCTGTTGTTAACACTACTGTCACAACATCTCAATAGAAACAGCTCTCAGCACAGTCTCTGCCTCTGTTCAACCTGAGACAGGATGAGCAGCGGGAAGCAGAGCTCACACTGGCAGTTCCCAGGCTGACGGCGCTGCAAGACACAAGACACCACACCGGGGGACAGTGGGAAATGGAGCATGAGACCCTGACTGTAAAACCGAATGAGAACACGCATGCAGAAGACATGGAAGACCCTCAGAGCCTTCCACTGCTTGCTGTGCTGCTAAGGGTAAGGCAAAACTGCAGCTGTCCTGCTGCTACAAACACCTGCACTGTTAATTCATGCCTGGTTTCTGAATTTTTATACAAAAATACTTCCCAGCATCCCAAAAGTGACTGCCAATGTCATGTGAACATTCCTTAAGAGAGGGACTATAATAAACTTTGTAACTTATTAGCATTAATTCCGTCAGCGTATGATATTGTTATACTCATTAGATGCTGCTAATAGCAGTGCAATTATTAACTGCTTGGAATATAATTTTTCCGTATGATATGAGATATGAGTAATGATTCAGGCTAGATAAATCCCCAGTTGCACAACCCCTCTGCTGGCATGAAGAAATGGTCCTCATGGCAGCTGAGTATCAGTTGGACTGACTTCAGTAAGATCTTAGCAGTCACTTGTGACTGCACTGTCAGCTCTGCCTTGAGTTCTCACTTTCCTGCAACATGCAATGTTGAGCAAGCTGCACTCACAGGTGAAATGCTTAACTACCAGCTATGGTCTTTATGGGAGCTGCTCATTCTGTCTTCATGGGGCAAATCCACTTATTGCTACACATAGGACCAAAGCTATGAACTTCTATTATCTACACAGTTAACAGCGGGGAGTTGGTATTATAAAGAAGGTAATGCCACTCAACTAAGAAATGTAGCCACAGTAGCCCAAAGTGGCCACTTAGAATACTCTGGGCGGTACAGAGGAGAAAGCAATAGCTGACACAGCTTTATTGCCAATTGCCAGGATTTCAGCAACATCTCTGTTAGGATCCTGGGTTACATTTATGCACAAAGAAACCTAATCCCAGTGACAGGTAGTTAATCCGAGATAATCCAGAGGAAATATATGTACCAGATTTTATTAAGGTAATGTGTATATTCTGCAGAAAAGGAAGGCTAACCATTAAATGCATGCAGTGTTTTCTTTAGGCGCATGCTCTGGTTTTTTAGTGAAAGGGTAAGTGAATTGCAGGATTTTCTAGGTAGTTTTATTCTAATCTAATGACAATACAAATCTGTCGATTCACTCCCTTTGTGTTAGGTGCATATGAAGGCAAAATCCAGCATCTGCCATTAAATTCTTTCAAACCATGTTTATTACACAGATAACATTTTTTGATTTTGAACTTTTCAACAGCAAGTATTTGGCAAGGCCTGATGCAAAACCCTCCTGTATTTCTGAACAATGCTAGAACAGGTCCAGTTTATAAGTACAGGTATGGACTTTCTACGTCTTCTGTAATCTTTAGGCTTCACAGAGCATTAAAGAACTGAATATTCCATTATCTTGTATACATTTTGTCCAGAATAGATTTTACCATAGTGCCAAGGGCCTTTTCAAAAAGCCTAATAATAATACTGGCATAACTATAACTTTGTCTCAACCAGCCAGTAAAACAGCTCTAGTGATTACCAGGACTGCTGTGCAGGTCTGCTGAGCTGTATGGTTGAGTGATCGGTCTCTCTGCAGCAAGGCAAGAAAGCCATTCCAGACACAGCTTCGAGCCTGCTAAAAGCAAAGCCAAGCCCTTGGCTGGGTGCTAGTTATATGGCATGAGTCAAGGGACAGCATGGAGTCTTATAAATGGATTATGTACCGGATGCATACAATATGCAATCTTCCGTAACACCAGGAATCTCCCACTTTCCAAGTCATCTTCACGTTTTATTTTGTTAGTTGATAACAAGACTGCTGAGTTATCAGGAATATGTGAGTACAAGTGTGAAACAATAACACATTTCTCCTTTTAACTCTCTGCATGACGTGACTGTTACTCCCTCAACCTGTCCCTCTGGCTGAACTTCTAATAACAGAGCTTGAGGTATATGCATTAGGAGATCATGGTAACTGAAGTTGTATTTGCAGTGCTGCAACAATATCTCCAAAACAATGGGAAGTATCTTGGAAGACTGAGATACTACTACTTTCTTTAATTAGAAACAACTTTTTGAGTCAGTAGAACTACAGCTGACTCCAACCTGCTGAAATCCTGCTAAAAAAGTCAGTAACAAACCTCCTCTGTATCTTAAAAATACCCAACAGAATAATTTCATAAATCAAAGTCTTGCACCTGACAGCAATAAGCTAGTAAGCTAGTCCACACCCTAACATAAAAAGGTTATTTGTAATTCAAAAAATTAGCAATTATTTCCATTCCAGACATTATTTGATTGCATTTATAGACAGACAGAAATAAAGATCAGTGTTACATGTGCATATTCGTACTCAAGAATCTTAAGAAAACTATAGCTAGGCAGTTCACTGACAGATGGATGTGTAAGCAGGGGAGACTCTGCTGAGCCAGATACCTCAGAGATTACTTCCTTCTACCCACAGCATGAGGTACCTCTACTACTGACCAAGATAACAATATAAAACCTTTCCTCATAAATCTGCAGATGACTCAAAGACAATGCTTGATTAAGCTATCAAAACGCAACACATATGTTTTAATAGTTTAACATAATATGCCTGCAAATCAAGAAAGCAAGGTCCTGTGGGATTGGGGGCCACGCTGCGGGCGACAGTGACTGAGAGAGGCAGTCAGAACATTGTTACTAATCTCCCAGAAAATGCTCTCAGAGTACTTGAAATGGCTGGCTCTTCTGATCATTTAATGTATACAAAGGATATAAAGGCAAAGCAGAAAGAAAGGCTTTGCTTTTGACTACAGACACTGCAACTTCACCATTATAACAGATGAGCGTGTACATATGAGTTTACAGAATAGAGTTCAGTGGAGAACCATCAAAACGTGAGCCTTCAGCTATGAACCTGAAGGACTGAGAGTCAAATCACTCTTTGGAGAGAGGCTTCAGAGATGAGTAGGTCACAATGGACAGGTAATTAAAAGTGAAGAAAGTAGATAATAGCAGGGAAGAGCATGAGCTTTTCAATCCCACTGAAAAAACTATGACAATGTCAAAAAGCTGAAGTTGGACAAATTTAACCTCAAAATAAGGTGAAGTTTCTACAAAGTAAAGGTAATTTAAGGAGCAAGAGGGAAAATTTGTGGCCTTACAATAATTCTGCAGTCTTTGTGACAAGGCAGGATAATTTCCCAAAGGATAAGCTTTCATTTGGTTTCAAGGGAAAAGCTCTATGATTTTGAAAAGAGAAGGTCAAGCAAGATGATCTTAGCAGTTCCTCTGACCTTAAAATCCATTCCAGTGGGCTTTACATAGAGAGAAGCTTTTACACATGCATCAGGCTGCTCCTAGGGGGAGCACAGTTCTGGACCAGAACAGCAGAATAATTAGAGTCAGGGTCTAATTTACCCTTGAAAAACCTCCAGTAGGGTTGCATCAGTTCACTGAGAACTGTCTCAGCGAAGCAACAAAATCCCTAGTATAGCAGGGTCTTTGCTGCTAGATGAGAGCTTTTGATGATGTGGCTTGTGGTTCAGAGAGACAGTTTAAGTGCAACACCAGGAGAAGTTCTGAAATTGGGAGTGCTGTGTCAGTACCAGAATTGCTACTGACCCAGAAGGTCCAGCACTGAGACGGGGCTCCGTTGTATGGGTAAAGTTGAGAAAACAGACCAGCGTAGCACTAGGCAAAACTCACATTAACCTATTCAGTGGGCAAGTGCAAATCACTTTCTAACTGATGCAGCAAGTCAGAGTTTGGGAGATTAAGCAACTCACCTTGGATCAAAATCAATGCTTGCAGCAGAGCCAAGCAGAGAACTCAAATCCTCAGACTCCCAGCCCTGCTGGACCTCCATGTAGCACACCACTAGATCCAAATAACTGGAGCTGATTTTCTTGTTCATCTAACACAAAACTGCCTTTCCAGTTTTCTGTCAGAAGGCTGTTTCAGGATCTGTGCAACCTTTGGCATGTGATTTAGCAAAGCCTGGCCTCCATTCTGATGTCTGCGTTCAGTTCAGAAGGAGTGTCCCAAGAACAACAGAGAAATAAAAGTTGCAAAGGCCAAAAGAGGGGGGAAATGAACTAAGCATGAGGTCACACACAGTACATTGATAGAAAATAACCAGAGAACAGGAAACAGAGGTGGCCTGTAAGAAACAAAGCAGACACAAAGCACTCAATATATACTAATTTGTACCTGGTAGACTCACAGGTTGTTCTAACAGGAAAACATGTTAGGAGTGAATTGAGCAGGGAATATTTTTTCTTTTAGTGACTAGAGCTTGCTCTTGTAGCAAACTGATCCTAAAAGTCACCGTTTTTCCAACTATTCTGATCCATAATGCTTTAAAAAGTCTCGGGAAGGGGTTCTATCCTTGATTAACTGCAATGCTACCTGCTACCTTTGGAAATCTCTTCCAGCAAGAGGTCACAACAAGCAACAGATGACAATCTGGGCAAGGGACAGATTTTCTTCGAATATTTTTCTTCCCAACCACATTGCCATTAACTCCAGAATCACCAGTACATAATTATGAGCCTGGATTTCACTACATCCAGACATTTCTCATGAATCCTTGTTTTGTATGTTATACTAAATTTAAAATGGATATAACAAAGGACATGAAAGTAACCAGTGGATAGTTAGTGCAGACAAATAGTTGTCTCAAATAGAGTAACTGTGAATAAATGTCAGACCACTAACATGTATTCTGCTAAAAGCAAAGCCTTTTATTTTTGGCAGAAGTCCATTTTTTTTCTATTTGTCAGTTTTCTCACTGCTGATACACATGATTTCCAACACAGATCCAAAACTATGCAAGCATACTTTCAAATCCTAGCTGGGGTGAACATCCAATCACAGTATGTTCATCAGAGCCAACACACAGGGATTTTACTCCCTACATTGTTTTCATCAGCTCTGTATAAAATCAAGATTTCTAGTTACCATGGGAAAAATTTTCCAAGAAAATAACCATGATAGAACATATTACTATGGTGATGAACAGGAATGAGGTGAGGGACATAACGCAGAAAGGGATACCTACCATCATTTGCTGCCATTCAGTGTTCAGCTGAGTACAGGGTCTCCACAATCATTGCCTCAACAGCAGTAGTTCAAGGGTGCTGCTGAGATAAGTCTGCTTAAAGTTCTTTTCTGCCTCAGCTCTTACTCTCCTCATTGCTATGAAAAAACATTTGCCAGCCAAGATACAACTGCTTTACAGAATTCAAAGCAACAGAAGATTCATCTGTATACATAACAAATCTCTCCCAAACCCTACATGCAAAAGTCAATTTCTTAACATTTTAACTCATACTCAAATGATTTATGATGCTCGTTTCAGAGACTACTGCATCCCACAAAACATCCCAAGGTGGTTTCACAGGCAGTTTAAATGCCAGAGTATCTGTGTTGCTGGTGATGAAAAGGTGCATCTCTTGCTGTGTGCTATTTTTCCCTCTTACAAAGAAACAGGCTTGTAATAAATGCCATATGTCCCAGATATCTACCCAAAGAACTATTAGACCTGTATGATCTTCTAACGTAGCAGGAGCATGTAATGAAAATCTACCCATTTTGTGCTCCAGGTGGTCATTTCAAACATTTAATCACCCACAAAATACTTGTGTGTATCATATTTCTTCATCTGTAAAGCACTTGCTCAGTGAAGACAGGTGTTAATTCTATGGACTTCAAAGTCCCTAGAGATTCCAGACATATCTTCTAGGTTAGTTTTTCTTTCTCCCCCCGCCCCCGAAAGCACCCTGAGAAGGCAAACAAAAGAGAGAGGGGTCTGAGTCCTCACAGAGTGAACATTAAGTACAATACCCGGATGGAGCCTGTTGCAAACAGGTGACAGCTATACACTTGCCCCAACAGGCTCTTCTTAACTTCAGGTTTCAAGCGTGTTATCGCTACATTCTTCCCAACAATTACTTTTTACAGGGGACAGGTCCCAGTCCTATCCTGCTCTTCTAGAAGTCAGTAGCAAACTCTCCACTCAAGTAGGACCTAAAACGGGACTTAAAAATGAAAGATCACAATCCTGCAAAAAAAAAAATATTTCACCACTTAATCTATTTTTCATTGTGATCTCAGTCTGGGAGAAACAAAAAATAACTGGCTGAAATTATTTCATATTGCTACAGAGTGCCTCACTTTCCCCTATCACTGCATCCCAATTGACAGTGAGACTGCGGCACTGGAGGAAGTTTTGTTTGCAGTGTAAGAACTTCATTGCAGGGATCACTATTAATTTTGTATCTGTTATCTCTGTTGTGGGTGATTGTGGCAGGTAGCACTAGCACAGTGCAAATGCTTAATAGATGAACAGAAGCAGCAATGGGAGATACAAAATAAAAATAGAGTATTACCTTTTCCCTAAAGCAGACTGTTCCAAGAGGAGAACATGACATGTTCTACAGTGACAACCATGCAACTGAGTTCTTAATGCAGCTATGTGACAAGAAAAATAAAGTCATCCAGGTAAGTTACTCCTCTACTGAAAACTGGTATGTGTTATGTGCACCTCTAAGACATGAAAAGCTGCTTGCTTTAAGTGCCTGTTGTGCATTACTGGAATACACTCAATGGTTACGTATCACAAAGGTTGCTGTTGGTGGCAAGAAACTCTAAAGTATTTTAATCAGCCTGCTAAATTTTTTCAGTAATATTTAGTGCAAGAAACACACTAGAAAATAGTTAACTAAATCAAAAAGGTAAAAGCTGAAGATACTGTGCTAGGAAATACAGATCCTAATCAGCAAGACTGTACTCATGAAAGCAATTTGTACAGATAAGCCATATCTGTACACCTGCAAGATTTCACAAATCCCTTTGTGGCAATAAGGAAGTTTTAATTGGTTATTTTTTCAAATTACTTGTTACAACTTGCTCTTCTTATTCACCATCCCTACATCCTCTTAACACTCCTCCCATTGCTATTGATGCTCAAGTTGACTGAAGGATGGTTTCCAAACCACTGCTGCAAAGTTAATGCCTTGTTATTATGCTGCCATAGCAACCAAACTTTTGTTAGGGCTCTGTCAACTTCAGACACTCTTTTATCATCTTTATACGTCAAGTCTTTCCCAACTACAGATAACCCTCTTGCCAAATTCAATCTTTGGAGATGGGTGGGAGAATCACCAAAATCCTGTTAGAAAGATTTTTACATCAAGCAAGTTACGTAATTTTTCTGGAAGTATATTTATTCTAGATTTTTGACCCTGTGCATGGTGTGATGTTCTAGGCAGTTACAATAGCATATTTTTCATCAGGGAAAGGTATTCTAAATTAAATCTATGCTGCTACTCAGCTACACAGACAACCTGTCTGAACCATTTACCCATATCCTGAGTTATTATTAAACTTCTCATTTCCCCATTTTTATGCAAAGAAACCCCACATTAGGAAAAAAAAGTCAGTGTTCTACACTAACTGATAAAACATGTTTGTCAGCAAAAAGGCAGAGAAACTGGAAACAAACGCTAACCTTATTTCTATATAACAAATCTCCTGAAGCGATCAAAAAAGCCAATAAATTGCATTAAGAATTATTTGAGATAAAGAAATGTACTGTTCCTCCATACATCAGCAATCAGTTGCAATCAGAAACAGCCCAAGCTCTGTGCCCTTCTCCTCTCTTCCTGGCAGTTTAAGAGCATGTTAGCTGCACTCTCTTTACCTAAACCACAGAATTGCACACAGCTTTTTAAAAAAATCCTTCTGGTGTACAGGAACAAAAGTACAAGTACCCTATTATGATACCACCGGCGAGTTACTCAGCCACATCACAAAGTCGCACCCTTCTCTACCCCACAAAAGAAAGCCATGACCCCTTCCACTTCAGATCTAGTTTCACAGGAAGGAGTTTACCTTCTGATAATAATTCTTCAGTCTAAGTCCACTCCATCCGCAGCCCGGCAGGCAGACTTCCTCCACCTCCGTTCAAATTCAGAGCACAACCAGAAGCGATGTGCGTATGGCTTGTGTTCTCACCAAAGCAGCTCACAGTGAAGTGCCTGTAACTGCACCCAGCCCTGAGCCTCCCTCCTCTGCTCGCACTCACACACTCCCCTGCACACACCCACCAAAACAAGCAAATAATCCTCCCTGCACATTAAACCCACTCCGGCAGTAACTTGGCCAACCCACTCTGAAAAAGGAAAAGGGGGAAGAATATCGGCCCAGGCAGGGGCAGGACCATTTCTCATCACTTGTGTGTAACTATTTGATGTTGATACAACTCAGAACACTCCTCCCTTGGGGAGAGGCATCTGCTGAGTATGAAATCAGCACTCTCTTTCTCTGGAAGTTATTAAATATGACTTCCACAGCTCCTGAAGAATTTATACAGCCTCCTGGGTGTTAGTCTAGTTTTGTCATAAACACTTAGTTACAGTGAGATTATATTGTGGTCAAATTCAGATTAATTCCAGCAGAGCGCTGGGGCCACTTCTCACACTGGTACGTTATCCCTTTATCCTGTTTCCACATTTTGGGCAAGAAAATGCTGCAGACACATTCTGTAAATATTTGATGAATTTACAGCGGGCCCTGTGCACTGACCCTATCCGATCGCTCAACAGGTATTTTCCATAATCAAAAAAGCCCTATGGTCTGCAGCATATACCTGTCTGACTAAGAGAGCAAACGGTCACAGCATGTGCTTCTGATTTTTCTTATCATTTAACTGGGACATTCAGGCAACGTGTTCATGTTTTCTCATTTATTATAACAGTACTAAAATTAAACACAAACAAAGCAAATCACAGAACTAACAAAGCATGCACTGAACTGCACTGTTTCTTCTCATTTGCTGTGTAGCCTTTTCCCCTGCATTTTTATGGTGTGTGAAAATGACAAGGGTGACTGGGAAATACCGGTTGAGAGCAAAGTCTCTCCAACACCCAAAACAATAGACACCTAGTGATACGAAAACAGAACAGTAATAATATCAGGGATATTATTTTATCACAACTTTAACATACGACCAAAACCAAACCCATTTGGACCCATCATATCAATCTTTGTTCGGTTCATCAATTGCTTAATTTATAAAAGTGTTTAAAATTTTACATCACCTCAACCTGTATTACCAGTTCAGGTTGCATCATTAAAATCCAGTAAATGACACATTTTGTGATACTTCCTGCATAACTACTATGAAAACAGCCTTGCTAAATATTTCATTCAGCAGAAGAATAGATATTAGCCTTTCATTTAACATTTCTGAATGTAATTGAAATAAATCTGTTTGTTTTAAGAGTTGTCTACACACTTCCTCAATCTAGAAAGCGTATTGGTGTAAGAACACAGGACCAGGTGCATGAATGTACTCAAGTACCTAACTAAACTCTGGCATGCATGGATCTTTGCAGAGAAGGGCGATATTTTCATGCAAGCTATGAGCCAATATCTCCTTAAAATAAATTACTTAAACATGTAGGCTACTGAGTTTTCCTGAAAGTCAATCAACAGAAGAATCTGCATACTAGCATTAACACCAGCAAAGTTGCTTGCATGTTTAAGTGTTGGGAGAAGGCACATCCTTGGACAACATAAACATATTCAACATCTTTTAGTAAATCATTTACAGTTCATTTGGGAACCAGCAATGTTGCTACTGTCATTTATTTGTTATCTATTTATTTAGAACCAACTCATTCACATGTAAAGAATCAGCAGAAACTTTTTTAACCCCTCACAGCATAGGTTTCTAAATCTAGCTCTGAAAACAATACTTGAAGGAACTTACAGGCTCCTGTGGTTCACATTATTTGTCTCTTAAATATGTATACAGTTTCCTTACACAACCACAGCAGCTTTTGTTGTTTGTTTGGTATGTGTCCCCCCCACCCCAGTTATCATTAATTTCTAACTTCACAAGTCAAGGTGTCTCAGAATTGACATCTTTCAGAGTTATCTGCAGCACAGATGAGACATCTTAGAATTCTGGCACATTACAGTAAGAGTATCTACAAGTACAAAATCACCTTCACATTAAATACCACATCTTAAATTACTAGTCCTCTTTAAAATCAAGGGAAGCTCAGCATAAATTATAAATATTAAAAACACATTTGGAACTTGACCTTGCAGGCTGAAGTCAAGGGAGCCTTCTGGTACCCTGGCATTTCCCTTTTCAGGCCCATCTGTTAAAATGGCATTATGCCACTGCTTACAAGGTGGGGTGCAAGTTTCAACAGTGCGCAGGAAACAAACACAGGGCAGGCAGCAGCCCCATCAGAACAGGAACTGGAGCTATGCACAGCCAGGAGAAATCACACAGTGGCTTTTTTTTGCAAATTAATATTAAGCATGTAGGATTATAAAAATAAATGGGCAGAGTAGCAAGATAGTTGAGGGATTTGGTAGTAGATATATATATCTCCATCTCTAGATCATGAGATAAAATCCTGTTCCTATCAGTAATAGCCAAAAAAAGTGAAAATCATAAGACCTGAATCTTATTCTCGGGCTTTCTGTGTGATTTCACGCAGATTATCCACCTGTCTGTGCCCTGATGTCTTCCTTCTGCAGAACTAAGAGAATACTACTAAGAAGTTTTGTAAAACACTTTGGATAAACAGAGATTAATTACATGGATATAGGCATGATCCACCATTCTCTGAAGTCAAGGGAAAGCTTCTCATTGATATAACATATTTTGAATTAAGCCCTGGAGGAATAGTTACATTGTATATGATGACCACATTAGACAAAAATTATTTAGGCCAGCATCTTTCAAATAGCTAAATATGTGCTGAAGTTTACTTTGATTTGTGCAGTTCACATGTCTACACAGGAATTTGCAGGATTAGGATCAGATGGGCATCTTTCAATAGGCAAGGCTTGAAGCTATGAAAACAACAGCTTCGTGGAAAGTCTATGTGAAAGTCCTCACTCTCACTATGCCGTTATTGCCTGATAAAAATATATTTCAACAGAGTTAATGGGAAATTAGTAATTTTTCATAAATAAAGATTCCTTTCTAATGGGGAAACCCAAAGAAGAACACTGTTGCCTTGACAGCATCATCCTGAAATACTCAAGTATTAAAGTATCAGGTATGGTCAAGAAAGTTGCAATATCTATTTCATATTGGATACTTATCACCTTTATTGTGTTGGCATGCACTCGTCTCTCACCTGTCACTATCTGTCACAGAAAGTCATGTGCCAAATAATACATGAGAGATATCTGAGCTGACTGAAATGCACATGGTATTTTTCTTGCATATTTTCATGACTACTGAAAGTTGTTAGATCTACGGCCTAGAAAAAAGAGCATTCTTCCATGGTATGTGGATATTAGCAAAATAAGTACTGTTTTTCTAGTAAAGCATTTCCTAACTGAGCAGAGGGATCACCTCTACAGAATGGTTGGAGGGACCCCATCCTCTTACAGCTTAAGTCTCAATGTTTGAACTCAAACTTTGGCCCTTCTGACAGGCTTTGCTGAGGGTGCCCACCAGGGGCACAGCACAGCTGCTCCTGAGATGAAGACTCTTAGGTCCACATCAGGAGTGGTTGTCTCTCTTGCTGGCTGCTCACTGCAGAATACTGAAAGCCTGATTTTTCAGAGGTGCTGCACTGGGGGCCAAAAATGAGCAGAAGCTGCAAGCCTGAAATGTTGCAAAGAATCTCAAAAGTCTTTAAATAAAAAAAATTAATCTCTTACTGGAAAAATAGATACCACCAGCCTCTGTGAACCCAAAGCTAAGTTTTGTGCTTTCATTTCCCTTTTCATTTACATTTCATTTACAGTTTTTCTGTAGACTGCCCTAGATGTAATAAGAATCAGCAGAAAATAAAGCAGCACTACAATGGCATGCTGCTAATTGCTTCTGATCCGTTAGAGGGAAGCTTTTGTATACAGTGTACTATATACTTCCTTCCAATCTCTTCTAATCATTTCTTTTGATGAAGATGATGTACACTCTGCTCCTGACAGAACAAACTATTTTATTGACAAACAAAACGAAACATACTGATCAGTGAATTTATTACTAACATTTTTATTAACAAAGGCAAAGTAGAAACTTTTGGGGTTTTTTCCCACCAGACGTTAGGAGCCATAACTTGGGCTGGTCAGTGGACGTCTAGGTAGACAGTTCCCATCATTGTGCTACATCACACCAAGAATTTGGTTTCCTTCCCAAGACAGGCAGCAGGACAAGAGACAACCCACATGATATAAATCATCAAAAATACCCAAATTTGCCAAAGAAATGTTGCCAAAGAAAACAAAGAGGAAAGACAGTAATCCTGCTGTGAGAATCTCAAGTTTCATCTAAATTAAAACTTCAGGTGCACTGAAAGATTGTGGGTGATTTCCTGTATTGGATAAGGAGATTGTTAATTGTCCTGCCTCAAATAGGTCTGCAGCCCTCCCTGAACTGCAGCATCCGGTTCCGTGAATTATCTTCCGTGGCCCTGTGGCTGCTTCCAATCTCTCATCACAATTGTTACCAGAGGATTTATGTCATGCTCTGACCCCATCCTTTAGACTACCTTTTCTGCCCAAAGGGGACATATGTGCTGACACATGGTTGTCTCATCCTAAGTTTTGACTTATTAGTTCCTTCAGTCTAATTTAGAGGCATTAGTACTGCCCCTTCGGAACTGTGCATCTCTGACAGTGTAAAAGGTTCCAGGACGAGCCAAGAAACTAGCCCACGGTTCTGATGAATTGCTCTGGTTATTGAATGTTAGCGGCTCACCTCTAGCTTCTCATCTTTCCAAGCACCACCTAATGACAGAAAGTGCTTGGATGTCTCTCCTGCATCTGCATTCCTAGACGATACCTGGAGAACTCCATTCATGGACTATCCAGCCGGCTCATACATAATGTAATGCAGGGAAGCTAATGTCTGAATGGTGTCTGATTACACAGTATTAATTTTAGTTGTGAAAGTTTCTCAGGATTTGTCTCATCTGCACCTTTCAGATAGCAGTCAGCCTTCAAATGTCATTTAAACAGATCAGGAAAGAGTTGCACTATATGAATAATTCAACTTCTACAGGCTTTAGAGGAGTTTGGTCTGAGTTACATATGGAGAACTACTGCTGCCCTCTACTGTATTATTATGGGTTGTGCCTCTGATACTCAATGAGGGCCACAAATATTCAAGCAAAATTTCTAGTCTTACCCAGAACTTAGAGTGCTTAATATTTCAATGTATTGATAAAATCATTCAAAGGGTCTGTTTTGAATTCATCAGCATATTCTGATTCTGCAGAGGCTAGGTCAAATGGAAAAATCTTTATCTTTTTTACCTGATGTTGACTCTTAGAAGATCCGTGCAGGAGGTTGGACATGTTTCATTGGTTCAGCAAAATGTTGTCTCCTCTTCTGATAATAAATAGCCATCAAAAGAGTAAGAACCATGGAGTGAGAAACCAACCTTGGGGCCAAAATTACTCCATCAAGGTTCTGCCCCAGACACACTGTCTCTGATAGCCTGAACTTTAGCTTAGATTATGACGGACAGCTAAGCCGTAGTTCAATTGAATTAATCTTTCCTTAGCCTCAACTTACTTACAAAGGATACAGCTCATGATACTCTCAAAAAGCTAGGTTTATTTTTCACTGATGCTAGGAAGAATAACATGAACGCAAACTTGCTATAGTCATCCACTACACAAAAGGCTCCAAATACGAATAGGTTATTTTTTCCCAGCTCTCCACAGACTCCAATAACCTCAGCCTTTATAATTTTCATCTTCATGCCTCCGAATACGTTGCACTGCTTGTAGGTTAGAGCACCTAATTTTAGAATTATTTTTTGCTTCCCAATCTCATAAACCCAATTACTTCCCTCCTGCAGTGCTCCCTGCACTGGAATGCAACTATGGTGTCACCAATACAGAGTACTAAACTGAAAAACTTATCAGTAGACGGGGATAAATAAGTAGACAGTAGCAGACCAGTATATTAAATCCAGAGACACAGCCTTCCTACTCAAGGGAAAACTCAGATTGTTCTCACTAATTATCTATGAGGGTCTCCAAAGGAATTAGGTGCACATTGCAAAGGAGGCAGACTAAGAGCCTGGCTAATTAAAAATTGTATTTCCTTCCAGTAAATGCAGTTACAAACGCACCAGGTGTCCACATGTGTTCCAAGTCCCTCATTTGGTGGCTACCATCCTGGTTAACACTCTAAACCAGAGGAACCTCCAGAACTAAAACCACAAGCTGTAACCACTTTACGTCAAACCTGAAACTTCTCATATGAGGGCTGACACAGTCTTATATCTGTAGTAGATGGGACACCTGAAAACGAAGTTCTTTGTTGTTCCCCATTTCTTCTGCAAGCTTTATTATGTAAAGGTTTTTTTCCCAGTAAAAGTGGACTATTAAAAATCACTAAAGCTGGAGTCAAGCGATACAGCCCAGCTCCAGACCTGAGCTCAAGGCTTAGGTTCTTTCCACTGAACAGTTTCCTGGAGGGAAATGAGGTAACAGGTTTGCTTCTCATATCTCAATCACAGTGTGACAAGGAGGGTCCTCTGCATTTTTGCCCCTTAAACATTTCAGTGATGACACAGAGGGATCCATGCATAGCTCAAGGATTGCGGCTCAGAGGGGACTCATCATGGCCATGGGAGATGGAGATCAGTACTGACAACAAGAGATACACATCTCTAAAAAGATTTGACCAGTTTCAGTGAGAACGCTGAGGACTCCAACTAAGAGTCAACAAAAGAGAGTGTTCAGATGTTTTCTGCCTTCTCATTTCTGAACACATAATTTACCTTTTCAGCATCAAGATCATCTGGCCACATTTAAGAAGAGTACTCTCATGTCATAAGTTTTGGCAAACTTATGGTTGCCAAAGGTGATTCCATTCAAATTACCTATATCAGTCAAATAAATACACCAAATCTGACACAGAACAAGCAGTGCAATAGACTCTGCACATCTCCATTAAAAGAGAAACATAGAAACCACAGATCCAGAGAAACTAGTACAGTTGATTCCCTAACATATACTTTCCTGAGAATTGCAAAGTGAAAACACTGAAAATATTTCTGAAAATTAGCAACTTTGCTCTAAAATCAGCAGAAAAACCCCCTTCCCTATGAGAATTTTTTTATTCTCTGCTGTTGCATGAGGACATAATGGGACATGGCCCAATTCTTAAACTCTAGCTTACAAAACACCTACCTCTAGGACTTTCCCAGTAATGAACTGGTGACATGCTTCACATTTGACTCCAAAAAGAACTTGATAGTCCTTTTCACAGTAAGGAGCACCATCTCTGAAAAAGAAAATCCACAAATTACAAACCACCTTTTAAGAAACAGGTTACAGTGCGGCTTATACTCTTTCCTCGTCTGCAGTCTGGAGCTCCTACACACAGCAACAGGTAAATGGGAGAGAATTCAAGGGAAATATTTTGTAGTAGAAGAAAAAAAAAACAAAACATATTCTCATTAGTTCCTCTTAGAATTATTCCTTAAATTCCCACCAAGAAAAGGCATCCAGTACAAACCACTGAAGTAAACCTCATTCTTCAGGACATTCTTTAGACCTACAGGTGGTGCAATTCTAGGCAATTAGTAAAACTACGTCCATGGGGATGAGCGAAGATCACAGTCTCTACCACAGGCAGGTATTTTTTGTTCACTTCAGCAAAAAAAAATCTTTGGTAGGCTGCAAGAGTATAAACAGTTACTTTTAAGTGTAAGGTTATGTAGTTTTTTAGTATGAACAATGAACATATAGTACAAATGGAAACACTAGTCAGCTTAGGAGTATTTCTCAGGCGCTGAACTTCCTTTGAGAAATTACAGATGCTACTTTTTATTAAATATTATACACCCTTTAATGACAGGTTTGTGAAACATACATTGTTTCCCTATTTTTTCTCTGTTATATGCTTGAAGGGGGGAACAGATTATATCTTCGTTCCACCTATTTTATCATTACACAACTTTTCCCCATCCTCCTCTTCTACATTTCCTTCTGCTCAAAACTCTCATCATTAGTTTCTTACATGGAGATGAGAATCCGTGTCAGGTCAGTCACATCACCATATTTACTCTATTCTCTAGCAAAGACAAGCAATGGGCAGGTTCCTACTTTTTCCTCCTCAAAATCACATGTTGGAAAGCAAAATGGTGCAAAGCTTTATCTGGCTAACACAGAAAACATATGCAGGAATTCACCTAATCTTTTGTGGGAACATGGAGATATTCCCCTTTCCATACTGGTATTAAATACAGGCTACTATCATATAACACCACCTTTCAGTTGCGCTTTTCAGTTTACTTTCCTTTCCCAACTCAGCTCTCACTGGGAACAAAGATTTTGGTGCATACAGAAAGGTGGTCAAAACTGGATTTTGAAAGGAGAACTTTGCTGCAAGCTCTCCTCCGTTGGCAACAAGAGCTCATGACAAGAGGACAAGAGAGATGCAGAGGGTACTCACTTGCTGATGTATTCGCCGGTTAGGACCTTCCCGCAGGCTTTGCACTTAAAGCACCCCAGGTGCCACTGCTTATCCAGAGCTAGCAATGCTTGTCCATTTTTTATGTCTCTTCCACAGCCAGCACAATCTGCAGATAAGCAAACAAACGCATTTGTTGTCAGTTACTTCGTTCATTAACCCCCATTAACCACCCACTGCAACACTTGATAACCAAATGGGAGAATTACACAGCAATGCAAAGGTACATCTTCCTTTCCTCAAACATTTCCCAGGTCCTGTACAAAGATTCAATCTTTGTCATTATAGACATACTCAGTAGAAGAGGGAAAGTACCTCTTCTGTTTTTCATGCTGTTTATGATTCAAAGACTGCCAGGCAAGCTCTGTACAGACTTCAGGTTTTGTTAGGAAGGAGCTACAAAAACCATCACCGCTAAAAGTTCCTGTCTTCTAAAACAATCAGTGCAATTTCTCATTTTGCTTTTAGCAAGATCTTAACTGCTTACATGAAGCCAAATAAGGAGGCCTGAGTGAGCATCACCAGGATTGCTGCACTTCCCCGTTGGGTGGCAGCAAAGCCCAAAGTGTCCACCGAGCTCAGGGGCGGTGGCACGTCTCAGCCGGGACCAAGGGGAGAGACCTTTTTCCAGGGAGGGTCCAAGGCAAGGGTTACAGCAGTATGACAGCAGCAGAGGCTGCATGGCAGGGCATATTGTCTTCCACCTGCAGGTGTGAGAAACTTCTCATGGTCTCTAACCAGCACAAGGATTCCCACTCAGGGATTTTTGTACTACCTCGGTAGTCAACACTTTTCACAGCAATTCTGAAAGACTCTGATGGCACAATGCAAACCTGAAGCCAGGAGCATTGAATGCCTTCTGTCCCAGAGGATGCCACAATGTCTTACGTCACATCAGAATCTCTGGCTCACCCCCAAGCTCCCATTCCTCTCCATTCAAACGTAAAATAAAGAGATTTCCTGGTGGGGGGCAATTCAGCACATGGTAAAATCTGAAGAGTCTGATGGAGCAGACAGCACTGAACTGCAAGGGTTGTGCTACAGCTTCTGTGCCCAGCCTCAGGGGACAGAGGGACTGAGGTAAGGGAAGGCCTAGAAGACCAGTGATGCAGAAAGGGAACACTCATCAGCTGAGGCACACATGGAAACCACAGAGGACACAGCCTGGAACAAAGGATTTTCTGTATTTTAATATCCTGAATCTCAGTGTTCCTCTGATGAATGTAACAACCTACACACACACACCTGCAACATCAACAAACTGAGACCAACAAGAACAGAACATTCTGAGCAGTTAAAGCCCAGGCACCAGGGAGATCACCCTGGCTGCACTGCTCAAGCTGACTGAACAGGTACAGCCAGAAAACCTTCCTCTTCTCATGGGTTTACAGCCCAGACAACACCAGACCTTGCAAAAGCGTGAGTCCAAGTTTATTATCACAACTGATGATGAGAGGAGAGTCCCTCTTTTTGACATTAAAGGGCCTGACTTTTGTTTGCTGGATAATGGGCCAAGAGAGCTCCAAATATATGCTGTGCATTCCTGCTACCCAGGTCCCAATCTGCAGTACACCCTTCTTTCTGTCAGCATTCTTCTCCTCAAATCCCTTTAAAAAAGGGTCTAAGCACCATGGTATCTTGTGATAAAATGTGAGTCACAGACTGTTGACACGACTTGGACTTGAAAAGCAACCCTGCGATGTCCTAATACCAGGACTTTGCTCTAGAGGACAAAAGTTACAAATTGAAATCATGAAATGACAAGGACTGATGGCATGTAATAGATGCCTCTGCCCTTCTGTGCCAGCTCAAGGCTCCACAGCACTCCGTAAGGACAGCAAAGGCTGTAACAGGTCACTGAGGGAAGCTCTGGAATTTCCAGCATGGGGCTGAGGTGGGGACAAGCAAACATCTGTCAGGATGGCTTTGGTACGCTGGTCTTGCCTTTGGTTTTGGGAGGATACTACATCATCTCTTGAGGCCCCTTCCAGCCTGCATTTTCTTATGCTATATCTGAAACCATGCAATTTGCCTCCTGACTGTGACAAGAAGTGGGATCTTTCCTCCAGTCTCAGTGGGTGCTGAACTGCAGTTTTAAACAGCACTCGTTTCTCAGCTTCCTAGCACTGCTGCTTCTCCCTCATGTGCCAGCTTCCACATTCCTGTCCTGGGGTCTTGCCAAACTGTGACACATTCCCTGTTACATTAATCCCTCAGAAAATCTGCTGTGTTTTCCATGTTTTTTTCAGCTTTATCCAAGAAGCTTCTGTGAAGCTGAATCTTCTCAGATATGGAACCAAGGAAGAGATTTTTAAAGCACGTAGTTTTGCTTCTAACTGAATTTCTGAAGCACTCAGAGTAGAAAAATTGCCTTACATGAAGGGCCTGCCTAGTCCGGTATCTTTATCTTTATTGGTGCCAAAATCAGTTACACAGAGGAAGCAGGGATCCATAAAGTATCTATACCTGTTTAATTGCTTCTTGTAAGCCAAGGATGGCATTGCCACACTTCCTGTTGTGCTCACGTGTAATACAAGGGGTTGACAATATGCTTTTATTATTCTATAGCAACAATGGCATTTACTTACTCTTTCTGTGTTCCTTGAAGTGTTTTGCAAGAGTAAATTAACATTGGTATTTCCATTCTGCTAATATCACTGATATGTTGAATGTCTAGAATCAAAGTAAACTAATAGCCCAGTACTGTCTTATTAGGCTGAGATGGCTTTTAACTAAACCTGATTTTAACTCTGGCAACAGTTGGGTATATACATGGAAAGCTAGCAATTGTAATTATCTCCTAAAATAGAAAGCAAATAAGGCTGGGCTGGGCTAAGAAAAGACCATTTGTTCATCCAAATTCTACACATAAAAGTCATTTACGATCTCAGGCCTGCATGAGGCACATTAAAGCCTTTGGCTGAATATCACCAGCGGGCAGCATATGCAGGCAGGATCTCAGTATCACACTAAGCACAATCTGCATCAGCCTAACCTATAACCAGCACATGCTGCAAATAAAAGCGCCATGAGGTAAGACTAGTTGTCCACAACCATATGCCAGAGAAGACTTGTACTAAAAAATCTGAAAACCCTTCCCAAAATTTTGTGCAATGGTTCCCAGCATGGCGCTCTCTGGCTTCATACCTCAGTCTAACAGATGCACCTCTTGATCATGAGCTTTCTTGTGCTTTCGTTCTGTCATATAACCCAGATTCTTTCCTACTCCCATTGCTTGGACATCCACACATTGGTCTGTGCCAGCATGAGGAGGAAAGTGCAGTGTACTGGTTAAAACGCAGAGTAGGCAGTACAGTTCCTGTATGCACTTATGATCTAAAGAGAGGTATACCACAAAAAACACTATGTGGAATTACATTTCATCTGAAGGAAGACTTAAGACTAGACATTCCATGGCACTGATTCCCATAAGAAATAGGAAGTAATGCATGTTAATATGCGTTGTGTCCAGGCCCAGAATCTTTAGCTGTGTGACAGCCATTTCTCAATAAAAGCACCGCAGTTTGACTTCGGTAAGGACCCGATCATTAGAAGGTTATCCAGGAATGTCAGCAAAATAATGTATTCTCCCAAAATAAATCCTAAGTGGGGGAAAAAAAAAGATTATATCTGAGAACACTGGACATATAGTTACCCAAATCACGAGGTAGCTTCCCTGGGCTGCCCGTGATGCCAGCAGCAGCTGCCTCCACAAGCAATGTCCTTGCTCAGACATTGTGTATAAAAATTGAATTCATTCTCTCTCATAACAGCATTAGCTGACAGCACCATTTTTTAACCAA
This sequence comes from Phalacrocorax carbo, assembly GCF_963921805.1. Classification (NCBI taxonomy): domain Eukaryota; kingdom Metazoa; phylum Chordata; class Aves; order Suliformes; family Phalacrocoracidae; genus Phalacrocorax; species Phalacrocorax carbo. The sequence continues at coordinate 14,192,761 of NC_087524.1, forward strand.
GCAAAAGCTTCTTGCATGATTCTCTGCCAGAGATGCTTAAACATACCTGTTGTGTCTTTCACATACTCTGGCTAGGCCTGCTCAATCTGAACATATATCCTAACATATTTAAGCTACAGCTCTTGAATACAATAGCCCCAAAGGGTGTCATATTTGATGTGTCCAAATATAAAAGCAAATATCAATGCCTGGACAAAAGGGTTGTGATGTGGAGTCAAGCAGCCCCAAAGCATGGAAAGGTGGGGGGACAGGACAAGGGTAAGTAGCACGGCACTATATTATATAAGATTCAGACCTCCACCCCCGCAAGCACCTTAAGCAGCCTCACTAAAAGATGTAGGCCAGGCTGGGCTGCCATCCATGACACCTTGCTTGTAAAGATGCAATGAGAAAATGCATTTCCCTTTTTAGTGTCTGCATCACCCCAGGCATCCAGGAGTGAAACATCCTGCACAGCAACCCATTCGTCACTGCCTAAATTAAGCGGTGGATTTTCTTCCTTTGCCTCCCTCCCCTGCTCTCAGCCAATAGCAGGGAGCCCAGATCACAGCGAAGGCGGTGGGCTCCAAGCTCATACAGCTGTATTAACCCTAAGCACACTGCATATAACATTACCTACTCCCATTTGGATTGCTTTGAAAATTTACTAGCACTTGTATCTTTATTTAACACACTCTGCTCACCCCATGTAACTTACAAAGGGGAAATCATTGCTACCTGCTTTAGTCCTAATGAACATGGTTATGCAAAGTCACAGGCAGGGAGAGTTTTACGTGAACACACTGACTCTGCTCGGTGCAGGATTATCTCGGTGTACAGATCTAATTGCAGTCTGGCTTAACGATGCATAATTAAGTCACCAAAAAGTGCCTTTCAAACCTGATGGCCGTTAGTAACGTATGTCTAAAGTCTGAAGCTGCCACAACTCCTAAGAGTAATACTCTTTTTACACTCCTTTTGTTACTGTTCCTGTCCCTATAAAATACAGGTAAACTAGTTTTATAAAGGCAGCACCAGCAGGCTTCTGCCCTGAAACAGGTAAAGCTGAGCTGAATGAGGGGCATTTGCACAATTATTATTATTCTAATTTTTGAAAGAAACAAATAAGTTTTCATTGGACTTTACACAGAAATACATTGTCAAACCTAGCTGGACCTAAAGAGCAAGCTACGAGAAAGAGTGGTTTGGAAGTGAAGAAAGAAGCAAATATTATCACTGAAGTTAAGGTCAAGAAATCTCTAATTGTAAATAACTCTTAGCCACCTTGAAAAACAGCTTACCTCCCAATAATTCTCCTGTGGCAATTTGAAGGTTGCACAATTATAATATCTCATGGAGTTAGGAAGACCAGAGTTTTTCCTCAGTCACCCTTTAACCACAGATCAGGCAATGCCTTCTGAAGCCTTGTTTTAAAATTTAAAATTTAAAGTTTTGGCAATATCACACAGGCTTTTCCAGATCATCAAGATATTTCTGTCAAAGCTAAAAATAAAAACTCACTTTGTCTGTTTACAGTACAATAAATGCTTTCAAAGTTTAAAGCATAACCATTTGATCATCAGGGCAGTGATGAGCTCTGGAAGACAGAGAAGAACATTCAATATTGGGAATTTTACATCCAGGATTTAGATCTGAGTATGTAACTCAATTTTGCAATGAAATCTGCTGCCAGACCCTTCCTCTTTGCCAATGCAATGATGGGAAATGTTTGTCAGAACAAAATGCACTACTGCCCTTTTGCTAAAGGCAAAACAAACCCACGCGAGCAGCCTTGTACTCCTGAAATCCAACAATAAGAGGCTGGGCACATTCAATGGAGGGAAATAAATTTCCCATGGGAAGTGGAATAGAGCTTTGACAGTTTATGATAAATGGCAAGTTGGGAAAAATTTTTATTTTCAAAATAAATATTTAGAGAAAATAAAATTATTTTAGTTCATTAAATATGGGAAGAAATCACAACGGCATGAACTGGCATTCTTTGCTTGCAACAGAAGTCCTTGTTAACCGCCTGTGAGCACCTAATATTGACTTGCCTCTTTAAGAAACCTGTTAATACACACCGTGGATAGATGACTACAGTAAATAGCTTTCATCATCTGATGTAATTTAAAGTGATTTGGAAAGATGAATGCTTTTCCCCACCTCTAGTTTGTTAACACAATACTATTTTATCAAAGGAGTTTTTATTTTCCCCCTCTGTATTGATTTAAGCGTTTGTGTTAGTATTCTACACAGGAAAAGGAAACAGAATTTCCCTTCTTTCTACATCTTTCTACACCTTCTTCCCAAAGGAGGCCAAACCAATTGACCTTTTAACGTCTTACATCTGCAAACTGTCCCAGCAAGCAACGTACCACTAGGTTAGCCTTTTTGCATAACATCAACCTCAGCTCCTTCTTCAACCCAATCTTTCATAGAGGTGTCTGAACTGAAAACCAAAGCGTGAATGAAATAGGAGGAGGAAGAAAGAGCAGACGTGCTACAAACTAATTAAGAGTTTTTAATTGTTCTGTAAAAGAAGGATAAATATTTGTTTTTCCAGCTGAGTGCCCCCAGAGTCCCAGCTGTAAAACTACTCTGATGGATAAACCACAGCAAGGTATATCTAAGCTGAGGCTGGTCTTCACCCTGTTATTTCTTCTACCACACTTCAGTACTCAGTGCAGCTGAATTCAAATTCACAATCCCAACTCAGAGTACCCCAAGTGAATTGCTCAGTTAGCAAGTGAGCTTCAGTGTTTAATACCCAGCTCATGGATAGCACAGTGTGTCTGCAGACTGGTTTTGGTAATTTCAGTTGTTACTTTTGGGAAACAAGCAATTCAAACAGGGTACAACTTCCAACAATAGGAATGAAACATAAGGCAACTTTTAGGAAGGTTTTTATGCCCTGATAACCTGTGGCAAACTAAGGTTTAGCTAACATCTAATTCACATTTCACGTCCTTTTTAAGTGACCTCTGATTTCTGACTTACTACGTGGCAGGCTTTCTGAACAGGACAATTCCCAGATACTCTGATCTCTGGAGATATCCTCTGTTGTGTCTTCCCAGCTAGTGATGCCTCCTCATGCTGCGCCCATTTACTGAGCAATTCCCTGCATTTTCCCCAGAACTGTCTCCGGAATTACCTTTTGATTAGTACTTCTCTGGTAAAAGCTAAGGACTTGGACATGTTTTGATTCCAAGTTCCAGCCGGGGTTACGCTTAGACAAATAAGAACTGATATTTATTTAGTACATTCGTATAGTCTATTCACAACTGTTTCTGCCCAATTTACATGTAACACAAAAGCATACAAAAGAAACGGGCAAACTGGACTGAAAACACTTTCCTGAAAAACAGTAAATTTTGTGAAGGAACATTTTCTGATAGAAAACTTGTATATCAGAAAATTCCTGCCCTGCAGCAGAAATTTTCTATATTTCTATATTCTCAATACAGCTGCTGCTCTCTGTTACCCAAAAGTTAAGTCTGTAACAATGCTTTTTTTCCAGAGAAGGATCTAAGGCAATTTATTATAAAGCAGAAGTGAAAATACCCACCCTTGTAAAATAACAAATAGCTGACTAAATGGAGGCTACTCAAGTAATTTAGCCATTGTTATGAAACATAAACAAGGACTAAAATTAATCCAAGAAAGCAATTCAAATTATAAAAATGCCCCTAAAATTGCAAACATTCTTCAAAAGAATAAGTCTTCTTGGAGTAATCATAAAAATGAGCCAGAGTCATTGGAAGGATTTATCAAGGGAAGAGCTGCATATTCTTAGGTGTAAGCTAATGGCTTTTGCCAGCAAGGAACTGTGCTTGCGTTTGCATAATATTCCTGAATTTTGTATCATTTCATGCATGTTGATTTGCTCATTTTATTTTTGGGGGGGTGGGGGGCGGGTGGGGGAGATGGAGTGGGTAAAATTTTAGATCCACTGTATGCTCAATATATTAGGTCATAGATATAGTTGCCGTGCAAGGTTCTTACAATCAAATTTGGATTAAAGTAAGGAAAATTAAATATTCATACTTAAGCCTCAAGGATTTAATTTAAAACCAGAATTTTAAATTTTGATTTAATCAGAGTTAAAAATCCAAATGGGATGTGAAAACACAGAGGAGAAACTTGCTTTCTTTTTCCTTTCTACAAACAAAATCAGGTATGGTAAGATCTGCCACTTTAAGAAACTTTAAGGACATGGTGATCCAAAGTAAATAGTTTTGTAAGCTACAGACCCTTGACAAATCAGTAGTTCCAAAGTTAAAATATGTTTTAATGCATCTACTTTCTTCATGTGTCTAGATTTCAGGTAGTTTCTGAAATTAAAAAAAAATCCACAATGCTATTTTATGCATTCTAATTACATTTCAATTTCAATTCAAATGGAGCTTGACATATATCACAAGCAAAACCAGTCATTAGGGAAAAATACAGATGTTAAAAAATAAGCTGAATTTATGCAGAGATATATTAGTTTAAGTAAATGTGTACAGAAATGGAGTATCCTCATGCTTATAAATTACTTTTATAATTAAAAACCAAAATGTAAAACAAGGTTACAATCAATTATACTAATCAAGCTTTCCTGGATCCTTAGGTAAACCATGATTAAAATCAGTGATTTAAATCACAGTGTTTGAAATCAATCCACAATGATATCTGTGGTATGTCCTTATTCTATGGTAAATTAAAAAAAAAAGTATAGGGGTACATGAGCCCCTTCTGTCAAGTCCTTAAAATCCTCACCTGAATCCCCAGTAGCTAAACATAGGTACGCAGGCTTGAATGCCACAGAGAGATGGGAGTGGTTTTGTATCTTTAGCAGGTAAGCCAGGAATTACAAAATGAGAAAATATTTGTGTTATAGCACACAAAAATATTAAACCCTTAAGGTTCAAAATTATTCACAAGATTTTAAATTTACATTTCAAAAAATGTGTGTTCAAAACCAAAATTGTTGAGCCTAAGTTCCCCAGTGCATTTACTGGAGTTTATGGATATTGTGTGTATCTCAAGGCAAAACCGGTCTCAGTGTCTTACACTAAGGCCTATCCACATCTGTGCCAAGTATTTGTACAATACCTATTATACACTATGTAGCTTTGACACACAGTGTGAAATTGTAGGATATTTCCTAAGAATGAGCTCAAAATCATGTGTTGGATGTTGCTTAACACCCTTTAAAGCCAAAAAGCACTGAAGATGGCTTCCTTACAAATAGCCAGCCAACTCTTCCCCTTCACTTTTTAAGTCTTCCCTATGGACTTGAAGTTTTCAGACAGCTCAGGAAAGACGGATAAAAAACAAAATAATGAAAACTGAGTCAAATGTGGCTAAGCAGTTACAAATCCTAGCTGCAGACTTTTCACAAGAATTAAGATTAAAAGGAATTTTGCATCCATTTTATCCACTCGGCTAACTTCTAATGCAGAAGTTTGTGATGCCTACAAATCAGCTCAGACATTATTTCTGAATACTGGGAACAATCACCTATATCTTTGTCTAATGAAAGGACAGTTATGGCCCAAATATAAAACTGCATTAAGAATTAGAGGCTCTTTACAGGAGGACTGCAAAGCAAATTTGCTCCTTCTCCATTCTGATGCTTCATTGTTTCAAAAGCAACCCACTTCCCTCCCCACTTTCAGGACAGTGAGGCAAAAGATGATTCCCATTTTTTCCTGCCTGCCTTTTTCTTCAATAGGTAAGGTATGTTGGCCCTGCTCTACTTCAGCATTATCAGAAACCTTGTTGGAAGTTTCAGATATTTACTGGGAGCTTTACTGCATCTTATTTGAAGAGATAAGGCTATTGAATAATTAACAAAGATATTCTCCCACAAGTTCATTAGGCATTAAGCTTATTATTTGTATCACAATAGAGCTAAGATCCCCAGTTGTGAGCCAGGATCCAACTCTGTTAGACTCTGTACTGATAGGCATGAAAGCATTTGTCCCAGAAAACTTAAATTATTTGAACCAGAACATAATGTGCAAAACAGGCAAGGACAAACATGCAGAACAGTGTTGTGAAATCTCCACATGGAGGCCGGCTGGTCAGGGAACAGCTGCACCAAAGATTATTTATGGCACTGGCCATTCTGAAAACTCTGGTCCATGTCTTGGCTGTACGGTAATGCTCCGAATTCACGAGAGACTGTTACAAAGAAAGGGGATTCAACATATCTTCCCCGTGCATCTTTCCAAACAGTACCATCACTGGATATCTCGGTGTACATAGGACGCAAGCATGTATTTCACTGAAGAAGAGGAAACTGTGAAAGTCTCCACCATCATTTTAGAAGAAGATGAATTTTTCAAATGAAAACTCTTGCTAGGTGATTGTAACGCTTCACTTTCTTTTGGATAGGGAGTTTTTTCCTAATCATCTAGAAAGCCCACTTTTCATTTGAAATGCAATTTCTTAATTATTTCATGCACACCACTAAAACGATCCAACCTTTCAGCAAAAATGTAATCAGAAATAACTAAAACTTCCTTACCAGCACCCAGACGAGGAACCAACAGAGAACGGGCTCGATCTCAGGTAAAGAAATAACATAACATTCTTATTACTGAAGTGCTTTACCGTGGAGCTAGTGAGGTGGAATGCCTAAGGGAAAATTCTGTTTGATGAAGAGGGAAAGGTGCTCAAAGACACATAGTCTCTTCAGAATTTCAGATGATCCCTGAGCCAGAAGACTGCTGGTTCGAGTTCTGCCAGCGCAGACTGCTGGCACCACCTCACGTGCCTACCCCAAGTGTGTGGGATCCCTCTACGGCTGCTCTGCTCTCGGCTGTACTTCCCATGATACCTTTTGTGCATTCAAGAAGAAATGCAAGCCAGCATGGTTCTTTTCAAAAATTAAGGTCTGACTAAACTAGGGATTTTCATGTTCGAATGTCCAGATCAGTTCACTTACCAGCTGCCTTGGTGAGAATTCACTGATAAAATGCTCTAATGGAGAAGTACCAAAGAGGGTAAGCCTGTTAACATTGCCAGTCTACTTGCCTCTGCTTCACATGCTAATGCAAATAGAAATCCAGAGTGTGTACCCTCAGTCACTACTCATTTGGCCACTAGGGGAGTAAAATAGTTTGAGATGCTGGAAAGACGTATCATAAAGCTCATTCTACTCTTTCGAAGGTACCTGACCCTAACATGGATGAAGAACAAGGATTTAAGCAGACTTTAAGTTCTTGGATTTCTCCTTACACCAGTTAAAACCACACAAATATTCTAAATTTTATGATTTTAGCATCAAAAGGTAAGACTCAGGCAGTAGTACAGTATCGAGGACTGCATCATCTAAGCACCATACTATATTCAATTTGCTTATAACCACAACATACTAGTAAGCTAGGCCAGCAATAGTTTTTCATTTTGCTGGTAAAGAACCAACCCTTTAAATTTAAGTACCTACCCTGATACATAAAACATGTATGAAAAAACCAGAAAGCTACCCTCAGAATTCCCAGGTCCAGGGGGAGTAACCACTAGACAATCACTCCTCTGACAACATGGAAACAACAAACCATGAGTTGCCAAACAACATAAAATAATAGCAACAACAACAAATTGTTTTACTTTAGCTTTAAATCTTTTACGCTCTAAATGACAGCATGAAAGTAGGAAAAAACCCCATATAATAACTTCTTGTCTTTGGCAGAATCTTGAAAACCCTGAACTATCCAAGCCATTAACATCACACTTTTAGTCAGTGTTATCTAGCTGTCCCCTGATTCTGTGCTGCTCTACATCTGTCCCAGTCACTTTGCTTTATAGATCACGTCTCATTTATCAAGCTGTCATATGAAATAAAATAATAACAAAAAAAGAACATCACCCATTTCTTTTGTCTGCAAAGCTATTTACAGGTATTTGGTATTAGATTACCTGCTGAATTAAATGAGTGAATGAAAATCCCAAAGCTAGTGTATTATGTACATCTAGCAGTGTCTAAGGAATAGAGTCGACTAAATTATGAATTATGACTACTCCATAATATCTGTATACTGAAAAACATTGTCTTATAGAATTAGAATAGAAAAGGAATTATGAAATGGTTCTTCAAGAAAATAGCTATAATTGTTCCGGGTAATCTATGTGATGTGAAAGAAAATATATTGATATAATTAAGGTAAATAACTACCATGGACCCAACTAACATTAAACAAAAAAGGAAAATTGATTATTCACTATTTTTCCTTCTGATTTGCATTGCTGTGCACTATAAAAGAGTATAACAATATTCAGGTTCATGGTATTCAATATGTTAACCCCTGTACTTAGAGGCATTTGATTTCCCTTGAAATCCAGGAAAAGCTGTCAATAAGCCTTTCATTTATGTGAAGTAACAGACATCAGAAAACGGCACATCAACATTAATGCAGACATTCTAGTGAATACAAGGCTTCCTTTTACATTACATGAAGCAATCAATCCTGACATGCTTTCAGTCTATTGAATTTCCTCACTTCCAACTTTCTTTGTTTTAAGGAAAGCCTCCTCTAGTAACCTACCTGGAAGTAATCAGGGGAAGCTGACAGCAATATAGGATCTAAAATAGATGCATAGTATGAATGAGATTCTCTTCTAGAGGAACCTGGATTAAAAAAACCTCATCCCTTCAAAAAAGGGCAAAGCATTAGAAAAAATTGATGTGTCTGATTAAGCCAGCAGGAGAGACATGGAAGCAATCTGGAACAGCTTATGCTAATTAAAATTTACTCTTCAGCGCCAGCAAGAAAGAATTCTCTGTAGCTAAGTCAACTTTTGCACAAAGCTAAAGCAGCAGCTGGTATATCTTTGAAGACAAAGGACACTTCATTAGTATTCCTTTAATTGAGTCTTTCTGAACTTATAAACACATGCTGGTCTCACTTTTATTTGTCTGTTTTGGAAAGTTTTGCTCTAAAATGACCAGAAGCACTATAATATATCTTCCTACAAGTCCTTCTCCAGAAAAGAAGAAGTTGTACAGTGGCAGGTACTTGCAGATTTAAGTAGCACACTCTGAACTGTTACGAGCAGGAGCTCTCTTGCTGTGTGTACTGGTAAGGCAGTTTGCCCAGCAGGACCCAATTCTGATTAAAAAAAACAGTAAACCTCATCACAAGTAACAAGGGAGATTGTTTTATAATCCTTGCTACCTATGACTTCAGTGTGGAACCCCAGAAGCAATTCAATCGGAGACTATGGCGCTCAGGAGGTGACTCTCCGGCTCTTTTGCTTGCTCACTATCAGACAACTTCAGCCCACCATTTGCCAGGGGGCGTTTTGGCACCTGGAGTCACGTATCCAGGAAGCGGCCGCACTGCTGGACAAGTGCACCACTTTTTGAGAGCTAGATGTAGTGTGATCCAAATACTTCTGTCACTGAACACCAGTCGTTTGGGAACTAGTGCTGTGACACGCTTAGAAAAAGAACGTCAGTGCTCTCCAAGATTCTTATGCTTTGCAGTTCCTTGCCAATTATGCCTCTGAAATATCAGTAATTCAAATACAATTTCCACATGATTCCTTTGTCTCAAAAGTATTGCCTGGGTGCCTGAAATACCTCATACATTTCTGTGTTGGTTTGTAAGTCTTGTAAGCATTTTTTCAGGTTCCTAAATTCTTCCTTAACTCATTAGGCCTGTGCATTTTCAGCTCAAAATCTACAGTTATAGTGGGAAATACTATTTAAAAGACAGAAAAGCATGATAACAAAAAAAGCCTCTCATTTTCCATTTTGCTAAGTGTCTGATTACGTGTTCTCAGGGAAATAGGATAACCTGAGATTCACTTGCCTCATCCACTGAGCACAAACATTATCCAACTTTGCCTTTATAATGCACTTCATAACCCTAGGATCATAAAGGCAAGTACCAATACACAATGTCTCCCTGAAGGAAACCAGCATCAGTGGAAAACTACTTAATGTCACAAGGAAATCTGTAGCCATTTTGAATAATAAAACTATGCTGGGTAAATCATTACAGATTAGAGTGCTGAGTACAATCCAGCAGCAGAGAAAGAATCAGAAGTCCCTGAAGATTTAAAAAATTAACTATCAAAGGCAGAGATTAATATCAGTAATTTACAAATTATCTTTTAAAAGCACTAAAACCCAACAGCAAAGAAAGGTAATTTCCCTCCACAACTTTCTTCATTCTCTCTCTTTCCCCTTAACTTGTTTTCTCTCTTTTTTATAATGGTCTTCTGAAGTTATGATCACAGTATCATTGTGGTATCAGTCTACTGGAAACATAATCCTGACAACACTCCTTGAATTTTAAAGGACAACTTAATTAAAGTGTTAAATGTTAGAGTAAAATTAATTTCCTCTGACTTTTTCCTCTTTTGAATACTTAAACCTGTGCAATTACACATGGAAAAATGGAATCTATCAACTCTGAAACCTCAGATTTCATCATGAGATACTTCTTCAGTGCCTATAAAAAAAAAAAACCTCAGCCCTTTTAAAAACCCAGTCATTGGGGAAAAGTCATATGTTCATATTGAAATATGTATATATCTCTTCCCACCTGTAGTACCAGAAACTTTTAATGAAGGGGAAAAAAAAAAAAAAAGAAAAAAGGTGTTTGCATTTCTAAAGGTGAAGAAAAATAAACAAAACCCCAAAAGATTGCATTAAGTTAGTTTCAACCAACTGTTGATGAGCCTGGGAAAGCGAGAGGCTTCAGAAAGAAGTTGGCATACTTACTGCTTGAGGCAGACAGTTCTTTTGGACTGGAGGACATTGGCTGAGCACACAACTGACAGAGACAGTCCCTTCCATTAAAGGTGACTCGATCACCTGGTGGAAATGGGCGCCTGGAGAGTTAAAAAGAAAAATGTATTTTAGCAAAGGTTATGCCAGAAATTTTCCTCTCTTCTCTATGACTTGAGTTTACTGCCTTCCCCCAGTGCAGTCAATATTCTACAGAAACTCAGGCCAAATAGTTCTGCAATGTGGCCTTGGCAAATCCAGGCACTGGAAGAAATCCAATCCATGGATGCAAGCAGAGCAGAGGTTAGACTTGCTTTGGCTTGTATTTAGGTTTTAAAAAGTTATCAAACATACTTTATCTAAAGTGTAGACGACAGTGAAATCCACTTAGACACAACAGCTACATTTATGATGGTCTCAGCGTGATGTCGTGGATAGCAAGTGGTACAGAAAAGAACTCAAAGGAAGAACTGGAACTGGTCAAGGCGAGTGAAGGAATGTGAAGCTAGTCACTCATAAACGCTAAATTAATCTGTATTTAGCAATCAAATATATGATTATATTGCAATGGATATAGCAGTTTGCAAAAAAAAATAATTAAATGTTATCCAGATTCATTCTCCCAGACATTTAATATAGGTATCTACATTACAGGGCCACCACTGTAATTGCTACCTGTGCAGATAGTGTTAGGAGAAAGGCAAAGGCTGAATGCACTATGGAATTTTCAGATTATTTGCTGAACACAACAAAATGTTAAGAATATGTTAGGCAGAAGTTGACATTGCTTTTAACTTTTATTTGGTGTATAAAACAAAGGATGAACAACATTTTGTATGAGCATTTCACTAGACTGAGAAGGTTCAGTAACTCCACATCCTTAGTAAGTGGCTTTAGCTGCTGCGTACAGACCCCCCTACACCACACCTCATTCCAAAACTGTGCTTAACAAACATCTGCTTGTTGCCACAAAACGTTTAAGGCACTGTTCTATTTTCATTCCACTGCCATTCCTAAGTGGGCCATAAATAAATCAGCAGCAATACAGCATTTCATGAATCTATTCCAATGACTCATCTTTTGTTCACTCAACATAAAAAGTTTGATCCAAGTCAATGTACAGAAAACTGATGTCATGTTTCATACTGTATCACCTACTTTCACACTGTCATTGGGAAATAAATCTGAAACATACACATCATATGATTACCTACATGCAGTAAATTAACATGCTAATTAAAACCAAATTGAAAAATTATCAAAATACTTTCAACAGAAAGGGTCTTGAAAAATGTACCAGGTTATAGGACAAAGTACTTAAACTACTCCTCAGAGATAGCCATGAAAGATTAGGGTAGCACCTAGCAAGTCTGCCACACTAACACCTAGACGCATCATATGATGGGATCTCCAATGAATCTCTGAATGTAGATTCTTGCCTTTCGTGTTCCTGTCATCCTCCTGCATTAAATGTCAGACAATTTGACTGCTTTCAGATTCCAGCTTCTGGAGAACTCCACTGCCCTGTTTCCCTGCAAGACTACAGGAGAACAGGCCTTGCCTTTTGGGTCCTCCCTCTCTATGAAATCTACCTACATCTCTCCCTGATGCTTCTTATGTTTCCCTCAGGCGTTACACTGAAACTTACTTAAGGAAAGTTCCATTTTACTTGCGGGGCTCGGAACTGCAGAAATGAACAGCCTGATGGCCATCTTAATGCCAGCCTAGTAAATAGTAAGTATACACATGACACAGTTGGCTTTCTGTAGAATGATGGCACCATATCTCTTTAGTTTCATTTTATATCTAGAAGATTATTTTTACTAAAAATAATAAACTTATTAATATATTTACTTTTATATATTTATATTACAGTAAAACATATTTAAAATATAAAAATGTGCCACTTCTCTAAAAACCTACAAAAACTTTATTTAAAAAGTATATCCAAAATATTATAGCGATCACCATAGCAATAAGCTATATACTAAGACAGACTAAATTCTAGCATAGTCTCAGTGCCTAGAGCCAGCTAATAGAGAATACTATGCATAGGGACTTTGGGTTGAGTTTAGGCTTTAAAGCTCAGCTGAGATTTTCAAGTATAGAACTGCTATGAGATCACGTAGAAGATCTGCCTAGCAGCCTCCTGAATTCTGAATTAATATCTGAGTGTTTAAACAAAAATACAAGTTAAAAATGCCACTTTTTGTCCCATCCACACAGCCTTAGCTAACTTCTTTTCATTCCCTGTAGAACTGAAGAGTGGTTCCCTTACTGGGGACAAGAAATACTACTTGGGAAGAAGGCAGGGATCGCAGTTGTCTCAAAGCTGTGCGTTCTTATATGATGTGACAATGAGTCTCCAGTATGTTTTCAATTGTTTAAGTGTTCTTATAGCCTAAGTGACTTCTCTACTGTAGTATACAGAATTTTGCTTTACATAATTTCTTCCATCAATCTGGACTGATCACCTGAACGCAACTCAACCCATATCCATTATCTCAACATGTAAGCCTGATATTTGATTCTTTCATATGAGAGAGTAACTTTCTGAGAACAGGGAGTTATATGTAACAGAGAACCCGTGTCCCCCAAATCAATGAGTAGTATTTTGAAAACCCTCAAAGTCAGACTTGCAGCAGATCTTTTCCAAACAAACACTTCCCAAACAGAAACATGTCTTAAGATTTGTGCGTCATGGTGATACCCTTGTCCCTGCTTTCCTTGTACTGGGTTCATGCCATGGTAGTTGAAAGGGATGACTTACTTGCAAACAGTACAGGCAAAGCAGCTTGGATGGTAAGTCTTTCCCAGAGCTGTCACAACTTCTCCTTCCACGAACTCCCCACAACCATTGCAACGGGTACCATACATGCGCTGGTAATCCAAGGTGCAAAGATATTCTCCATTCTTAATGAAAAAGCCTCCTTGTGCCAGGTCACAGCCACACACTGGAAGATAAAAAACACACAGATGGATTGGAAAAATATACCTGCTAAGGATGTCAGCAACAGTCTATGCTGCTAACAAATGGGATGACCCTGGTGGTCTTGCTGCCTTCTATTAGATTATTGCTTTCTCTTCCTGTCACTACATGTCTTGACATCCCAGGCGATGGTTGGTATTCTCTGGCTACAGGAGAGCTTGTAATAAAGACTTTCCTTGGAGGAGTCTACGTAATCGTAACTTTTGTGTACTTGGTCCTTGCCAAAACCTCAGTTGCCTCCAATCATCCAGTTAATCATGCTATCAGAGTTATTTGTACCAAGGCAATCTTACTTTCACTTCTGGGACCAGAGGTGAGCAGAAGATATGATTCAATAAATAAGACAGATTTTAGTATTTTATACATTAGCATGTGGTTTTCCTGCAAGCATACACTTTATTTTAAGAAGCTTTCAAGATGCTGTGCCTTTTTGAAACAATTAATATTTTAGAATGTTGTATAGTTCAGATTAACTCCTCCACTCCCCAGATAACACTGAGCTGCTCCACCATTGCTGCATCAATACCTTTTGTTTTGCTTTACAAAGTATCATCTTTGAAATGTTCAGGTTAATTTTACATATTAATTTAGACACAAATACTGGGAGAAAGCTGCCGTAATGAGACAACCAAGCATTAAAAAATCTAACCACATCTCTACTATATACACTTCATGCTATATGCAGCCAAACTACACAACAGTATATTGGATACGGAATAAGAAGTACCCCACACCTGTATTTTGAACAAATTAATGTCCCAATAACTATTACTTTTGAGTGCCTAATCTGCACTAGGGTCCTCTGTTAGTCTTTCACATATTATATTCCCTCTCCCTGTGCTTCATGGGTTAGACAAACAACTCTAATATTTGGATATAGACTTGTGGCCATGGACAACTTTATTGGGAAAAACAATTGTAAACTGTAAAAGGGTGAAGGACCAGTCAAGGATTTCTGCGACTTGGCAGCTTTTCACTTTTAAATTCTTATTCACCCAAACCAAAACACATCACAACCAGGTGCCTGTTTTGCTTTAAGAAAATATTCATAGTGCTACATAGGCATTTCTGGTCAACACAGGAGACAGAAAGCAACCCATCCCAAAACAGCCAACTCCTATGACGATTAAGTGCCATGGGAGATGGGAGACTGAATTTCACACTTCCTTCAGCTTGGGCTGAACAAAGGACTTGAACCTACCTATTTAATGTCCCACAGCAGCAGCACCAAAAATACTACTTGCTTCATGTGAGCTTTTAAAAGTCCTCTTTATTCACCTCAGTGAGAAAGCATAAATAGGACCTGCTAGATCAATTCTTAAACACAGACATATATATATATGGCACCTCCCAGGTATTTTGATAACAGTCACTCCTACTGCTCCTCTCTATATTGCTGTATCTGTGTAATTCAGGAAGAGAAGCTACTCTTCACATCGGTCGAGGATGCCAGCTTAACTCTTATTCTGCTAACAATTCTGTCTCATCCCTCTTCATAACATTCAAGTACATTCAGATCAAATATCAGAAATTCTGATTATTAAGGGAAAATACATAAGCAGCCTTCTAAGTCCCTGTGGTTGCAGAGTCCTTGAAAAATTAAAATACAAAATACAGAAAGATTATCAGGTGAAATGCTTTCAATTCACCTCTCCCCCACAAATTCCAAGCACAATGTCATGCACAACATTTGTTCTCTCCCACATTATAATGGGCTAATGTCCTACTAGCTACCTGCCTTAAAAAATAAAATCGCAAGGTGTTCGGGGAAGGGACTGCAAATTCTCTGTGTTGGCCTGTTGCCAAGCCTCAGAGGTCTAATGACTGCTACTGTAACAGTAATTAATAGAATAACAATAAACAGAATGCACTAAAATGCCACTTAGAATTGAAGCAGCATCAGTGCTAGCATTCTTCTGGTTTCACATTTCTGCATAGAACAGTGTTAGTATTTCATGTGCAAACAAATGACATTTCATGGTGGCACTAAACCCACAGGCAGCCAAAACTCAATTATCAGTGACTTCGGAGAATTACAGAATTATTGGCAAGGCTCTAATAGAATGCTGCAAAATGCTCTAAGCTATTTTCAGGTACACCTCCAGAAAAGAATCCTCTTTCATTCTTCCATTTCTTTCTGCTGATCTCCATTTTGTTCAAAATATTACTTTAAAACTAATGGTACAACATCATATAACAATTAGGCAGAAATTACTGTAACCTCTACACCACATCACCTTAGACTCCTCCTGAGTTAGGGACCATCTAGGCATTTTCCACTGGACGTCCCAAGGTGAAACCTACGCCTGCTTACAACAGGTTTGCTTCTCTAAGTTACCTTTGGTAGATCCTTACAATTAGATTATGGAGTAACTGAGAATTCCACTTCAATATGTAACAGCTGTTAGGACTTCAGTATTCGGACTTTTAGATCCTGTGGCTGCCCTGTGTGAACTGGAGTATTGTCATGGAGTGGTCACTACTAGGTGCTTCAGAAGCCACTAAATTTCATGAAGAGCTATAGAGTACTTACGCATCTATTTTCCTCCTAACCTCCTTTAGTTTGTAACTTAGCCTGTAGCTCTAACGTCCAAGTCATATATATATTTCAGCCTCAAGCTGAAGGCACTCAGCATGCCGCTGGATCTACCTCAGAAGCTGCATATATGAACTCTCTGGCTCTTTACTACGGTCCCCAGCTCTACCAACGAGTCATCTTTTGAAATACTCGTTTAGTCATTATGGCCCTGTTTACCTGCCTAGGCAATGGGTCTAATAAGCTAGGATGATCAAAAGCAACTTTCAATGCTACCTCTGTTCCAGCTTCTGAAAATCCAGCTTCAACGTATCATGCAGAGGTCTGTGGCAGATCATTGCTTGCAAAAAAACACTACACACTTTGAATGAAAAGGTTCATGCATTCACAATTATTAAGCTCTATCCCTTTTGCGTGGCCGCAGGGATTCAAGCCTAGGGATCAAAATGGGGCATAAAATTATTTGGCAAGTCTTTTAAAGACAGTAATTGCTATTATTAAAAGGAAGCTCCCTCTATTGCCCTTTTCTTTATGAAGTCTCCATTCTACCCAATCTCTTATTCTTCTTGTCAGTAACTCAGAATGAGTTAAATTCTCTCGTTCTGGCAAGTCATGAATTCAGGTACAAGCAGAACTGCTTACGATGTGAACTACCCGCAGATTCATCATCTTCAGTGCACTCACAGCTGGAAGCACACACCAATCTGCAAGAATTAAAGACAAATCCTGGCAACCCCACATTACAACAGATTTTTGCAGACAATTTAGCGCATGTGTTCCTATCACTAATCACAGCTTTAAGCTACATGGGCAAAACAAGGGTCACCCAGTCTATTAACATCCATGGCTGGAAAAATGCTGTTCCAGCAGGCTGCTTTCACTGCGAGTCAGAGATCAAATCAGAAAAGATGAACATGGCTGTATCCCCACTTGGTGTACAATGTGGTACACAAAAAAGGAAAGGATTTAAACTGGTGGGGGTTTTTTTCCCCTTTTCCTTTTTGCAACTGTGCAGAAGTCATGGTTCTGACAAGTCCCCTCAGGCTTAAATGTATTGCCTTAGCACACATTTATGACCACTGTAGAAATACTACAGAAAAGATGGACCAGTTGTTATTGCTTTTATTACAGACCATCTGCCCAGAATCGTTCATGCAACAAACAGCAGGGGCAATGAAGAGAAACCAGCTGTGATCACTACATACGTACAATAAATCCCAATAGTGTGACCTAGGCAATTGCTGTGATACAAATCATAGAATCACAGAATCATTAAGGTTAGAAAAGACCTTTGGGATCATCAAGTCCAACCGTCAACCCCACACTGCCATGCTTCCTAAACCATGCCCTGAAGTGCCACGTCTACAAGCTTTTTTGAACACCTCCAGGGACTGTGACTCCACCACCTCTCTGAACATCACATCATCAAAGAAAAATGAATACCAAAGTGATGGCAGTTAATAGGAAACATCAGATTATGTTCTTTTGGGTTTTCCTATGCTGATGGGAAAAACAACTTTGAAAGAATTAATTAGTGGAGACAACAGAGGTGCACAAATCATGCCTAAGAAGGCAGAAAGCGAGAGCTGTTCTGTAAACATCCATCACACAGAAATAGTTCTACAGGAGAATAACATTTCCCCAAGAACCCTTCCTGCTCAGTACAGTGGAAGAAATTCAGTTTTACATGACCAGAACCCCGCTTCTGAAACAGGAGACACTGGGGAACATTTCTATTCCCAGAGGTACCACAAGCACAGAGAGAAGAAAAACCACAAAAT
This sequence comes from Phalacrocorax carbo, assembly GCF_963921805.1. Classification (NCBI taxonomy): domain Eukaryota; kingdom Metazoa; phylum Chordata; class Aves; order Suliformes; family Phalacrocoracidae; genus Phalacrocorax; species Phalacrocorax carbo. The sequence continues at coordinate 14,210,778 of NC_087524.1, forward strand.
CAACATTTTTCTTTATTAAAAAAAATACCAAACCATTATCTTCAACAGCTCCTGGAGGAACTCAGCCTTTTTCTCAGAGTCTGTATATCAAAGGATTTCATACTCCAAACAGACCATCCTGCCTCTCTAGTGAATGCAATAAGCTAGAATACAGTCCTACCTCATACTACCCAGAAAACACAAGCTTTTTCTCTCTTGAACTACTTTCTGGAGCTACTATTTTGTATCCCTGGAGCACAAAAAGATTGGCAAGCCCACCAGTGCTGCTCTCAGCTCTCAAAGCTACAGGGTCTGTGTATGCAAGCCTGGGCTGTTACGACAAAAGGTAGCTGCTCAAGAGCAATCCAACTGCCTGTGATCTCCAAGGGACTCAGATCATTCTTAAGCTGAGTCACTTCTGAGCTTTAACAGAGATGACGAAAATTAAGAGATCAGATTTTTCCAAAGTGCTTGGAAGTAGGATTTGATCCCACTAAGCATTATGTAGGATTTCTATAGGGTTATTGTCAGTGCGAGTTGAAAAACTGGGCCCTTAACATCAACACAGAGTTATTTTACTAAGTAAAAATGGTTTCAGCACTGAGGAAACAAAACCACACAAGCAGAGTCTATGAGCATGGGCTCTCAGTTTGCAGAAGTGAATGGTATTCATTAAGAGAAGTCTAACAATCTGCTTTGTCACCATGCATTAAATAAGGTGCAAATTCAATTTCCTGTTGGAGTTTTATTTCTTTCTTGTGTTTCCAAGGTTCATAGAATAATCGTGCTGTTCTCAAGCAGGGAAATATTCATACAACATTTATTTCTTAGGACATAATGGATTTCTTGTTTGAAGGTAGAAAGGAATTTGGCAATGTTTCAGTTTATCATCTACATCTAAACAAATACACAGGAAAAATCTGGGTGGGTTTTATTTTTTTGCCTAAGAGACAACTTAATAAATCCTGTGTTGATGAAAGCAAGGTTCATGCTCTTATTAAAGTTTAAAGTTTCCACACTTCAAGTGAACTAAGTCTTTCTCTGCCTTTGTTTTATTCCTCTTATCAACAATTTTCTGGATGGCATAACCTCCAGTTCCTTAAGTCATTTAAAGAATGAATGTACATCAAAGTATCATCAGAAGACCACATGAGAACGGTAAATTGCAGAAGTCATGCTGCAGCACTACTGTTGCAGAAAGATTACAAGGCACCATTAAGAAATTGCATACAGCTTTTTGCAAAAGCTGCAAGAGATCCTGGTAACTGTTTGTCACACTCCTGTCACCGGAGATATTTTGCCATACACTGAGGAGAGATGTATTTTGATCCAAGCTATTTGGAGCTGTGTCCAGCATTCCCAGTGGTTCTGGAAGCAATTCTCATTTCAACAGAATGACTTTAGAAACAACCCTGGGAAGTCAAAAGAGCTTTATCTATATGGAACAATTACAGGTGATGTTAAGATCTGCTTCTTTACCTAGTCACCAGCTGGAAAGAAGGTTTTGCAGTTAAAATACCTCCTGAGCAAAAGATGAGACTGTATTTCTCCCCTCTTCCCCTAAGTTGGTCTGGGATTCCCATGAGAAGCATCCTCTAACCCCCAGCCAGGCCTTTCTCCTCTTCCCCTGACCCTCCATTTCAAACACCCTGCTGCATGACTACTGAGTGGCACTGTCATAACACAAGTAATTCTCTGTGCGGTACTTGAGTGAAACCCCTAAGCATTTAATGCAAACATTTGTTCAACTGAAACCACTAGTGATGACTGAGTTTCAGATGACCTCAGAGTTTTAACTTCATCAACTTCCCAGTCAAGAACATGATGCTGCCTTTGGTCCTACGAGGTCTGCTTTCCTTGGTTTTCTCCTTAACACTGGAAATATAAATACTCCACAGGGGAAACTTTCCTGTCTGCGCCTGACATGCATATGTTTCAGTCTTCCTAACAGTCTAACAGACAATAGCGTGTACCTGAGCTCAACAGCAAGCAAACAACAGCCAAATATAATGTTGCAATGTGACAGCTTCCCAACCGAAATATCAGTTTTGTGCACCAGGATGGAAACAATGGCAAGAATCATTCAACCATTTAAAACACCTTTCACATTAAACTAAGCACTAGGTGGAGATCAAAGTAATTTATGGGTCTGTAGGAAATGAACCTTGAAGAAATGCAATCAGTGGAAAAATGTAAAGGTTTAGCCCGGGATATCTTGGCTACAACTATCTAGATCAGAGATCTCTTTAAAAAGTTTATAAATACGCAAGCCAAGGATGTAAGAATAGCACAAAACCAAATCTACCTCATCCACAGACTTATGAAGCAAACCAGGCAAATAAAGGATACATTGACAACAAACCCAAGCATCTTTTTCTGTTCTTATAAGGATGCTCTGCCCCGCTCACCAAGCACCTGTAAAGCATCCTGCTGGCCCTCTGCTTTCAAAGGGATCCAGCAGCTTGTTAAAATCTGACATGGCATCTGTCAGCATTCATCAACATCAGCCAAGCAATGCAATTAATTTTGCTTCCTGTCAAATGTTTGGTCACTGAAAGAGACCTCAGCCCCAACTAAACTAAGATCAGTGTCAACCAATTGCCTTGTACAGCATTAAATCCCCAAGAGCAAAATAAGGATCACTTCAGAATGAAACGAAACTGCTTGGGATTTTTTCCTGTCAATATCTAAAGCAAAAATTAACAATTCAGTGTTTTATATGAAAAATAAAGAGACCCAAACGAAACAGGACATTGCTATTGAAAACATGTAGAAGGGCAGAAAGGGGTCAGAGGATGGGAGAATAGTGTGAGGTAGAACTATGGGTATAATTTGAGCCCTACTGTCAAAGCCCACAATCACCTCATCCACCGTGCCTCTTCAGCAGGGAGCAAGGGAACCTCAGGAATTCCTATGGAGACTGTTGTCCACAAGTGTTGAGGATGACTGGTGGCTTTAACTACCAAGGGGTTGGATATAGTTTAAAATCTGTTGCATCCCTGAATCAGCCCATTGTCATCCCAAAGGCTACGGCCACTAATGCGACAGAGCTCTCCCTGCTGCTTATGGATTATGGGAGGGTTAGGGTCATTTGGCAGGAAACCAGCCTGTGTTACAGCAAACTTCCCAAGCCCTTACCTGAACCTGGAGTGAAATACCAATGGGAATCACTGCAAGACAAAGAACAGGCCTCAAGACACAGCAGCCAAGATACACAAATATAGAAATGGCAGTTATTCTCTCAGCTGCAATTGAGGCTTGCTTTCATATCAAGCTACCTGAATGCATGAATTCACACCTGAATCCCATTTCCTGTCATGGGAGAAATTTTAACCTCTGTTAGCTCTCCAAGAACAGCAGAACCCCATCACTCCCTGGATCTTCTAAACCGTTCAAACCTGATTAACTGCCCTTAAGCATGTTCTCGCTGTCCGTCATTAGGTCTCCCTCTGCATGCAGATACAGCGTGCCCCCCTTTTTGCTTTTTCACTTGATTAGTGTACTAATCTCTTCAGCAGCAAGTGCTTCTCTTTCATTTTCACCCTTAAAATCTCAACTTACTCTTCCTCATTCCCTTCCATGGGACTTTCTACCACAGATAAAGGATGCAGAGTTGTAATCCTTCAAGATCTTGAGTCAGATCCCCAAAGTCCTGACCATTCAAACAGGATATTGTAACATTTATGTCCTTTTTAATTATATTCTGTCATTACAGCATTTTAGGTTCATATTTTCCAGCGTTTTATATTTCAATGACTAGAAATGCCCTCCTCTTTAAATGAAAGCCATGACACTCAGGTTTAGAAAAAAAGATGAAAATATAACCACTCTTGAGAAAAATCAAAAGACTTAATAATGTTAAAGGCTGTTTCAATAACCAAGTTGAAAAGGGGAGTTTCACAAGCTGGCAAGCAGAACCATGGTGCACTGAAAGAGAATTACAAGCCTGGAGAGCTATTATATAAAGAAGGCTCTTTGGTTCAGTGATTCAGAGCTTCAAGGGACCTCATATAATTTCCCTATGCTTAGGAAGGAGCACATTCTATCCACCAGTTATGTTACCACGTCCACAGATCAGTTCTCTATTTCAGAAGTATTTACGGAAATGCAGAGATTGTTTCAGATACTGCACTGGATATCTACTAAAAGAATGTCCTCGTATTTAAACTTTCCATCCACTGACACCGAACTATTAATAGCACTAACTACCCAGCAGCCAGCCTGCAGCCTCCTCCTGCTGCCACTGAAGGAATGTGATGACAGATCAAAGGTCAAAGCACTGATGATTTAAAACACATTCCAGCCTGCTGATACTGTGTCTGCTTACACGACCCTAACTTCTTCCCAGTCCTTCAAGGGAGGAAGATCCAGTTCAAAGTCAAAGATTACACAGCATCCCAAAATCTGAACTCAGGAATCCTCCCCCTTCCCCACCAAGCTGTACAGATGATGTAGCATTGCAGCAGTCATCACATAAAAGAAACAGACCCATGCCTGGAACCTAAACATACCACAAAGGATTCTGGAAGTACATATTGACATGGGTTTCCCTAAACAAGCTTGAAAGACATCTAACTCAAAAGAGGAAAATTAGCACATTTGTTCCATGATTAAGAAACTGCTTTATGCTGATTTATAACAATGTTCTAATAGAAGCTAAAAGTTTCTTCTCCGTGGGATGCTCTGGGTTTGTGGAGTGTTTCCTGTATGCCAAGACTTGCCTTTGCCTTATAATTAGCAAGAATATTAGCTGGTAATTGCCTTTTGATATTTAATATTGCTATAGCATGTAAAACATCCATACACAGTGAAGCACTTCCACCTGGCACAGCCTAATCAAATTACAGACATTTATGCCACACAGTGAGGACTTGAAAACTTTAGGACATCATCCATATTCTCCTGGCAGGATTGATTATTTATGAGAGGTTTGGTGTTTTTTTTTTTAGGTTAGGCTACTGTATGGAAGCTAACCATGTTTATTAATTTATATTTGACATCAAGAACAGGGACACTGTCTACTATTTTAAATACTACCATAAATACTACATTACCTTGTTAAGATCACGCAAGCTATCTCTACCTGTACCAAAATCCAGCTATATAAACTTTTACATTGTTACTATGAAAGCTTAAAGCTCTTCTGTTAAGCAATACAGTGTATTGAAACCAGCATTTCCCTCTAACCCAGAGATGAATCACAGACTTAATAATAAAAGTCTTATTATAGCAATTTTGCTAGCCTCAAAGTTTCTTCTCCCAGTACATGCAATAGGGTAAAATGAACTATAATCAACTGACAATGATAGAAAATTATCATTTGTGTCAGATCACAATTTAATCTGAGATATTAAAGTCTCTGCTCATGCACATCGTAATTTAGGGCCTGATCCCACACACATTTATATATGTAATAGACATTGCTGTGAAGAGTCCTAGTTTTTCCAGAGAAGTTATTAAAGTACATGCTTTACAATAAAACTTTTTATTTCTTTATAAGCTATTAATTCTTTCTTGTTAACGTTAATGCTTATTAAAGACAAGAAGTAGTTCTCCCTCCAGCCTCCTCCTCTAATCCTCCCTCCTCTCAGCCTGCAGCTTCATTGCCTGGTAACCATTAACTATTTGGTATGGTAGGAAGACTGTCCTCCTGATAAAACAGAAAATAAAACTTATTACAACTGGAGATAATGCAGAATCCAATTAAACTTGCATTTGTAACACAAAACAGTAATTCCTTAGCAAGGTAAGTCACTTTGTTATAAAATAGCCAAAGACAACTGCTCTGTATTCAGAGCAGTGCTCCTGGAGTTGCACTCCTAAACATCTCTCACACCTCTCCTGTCCATCATTCCCCTGTTAACTCCAGCTCCAAGTCAGCTGCTGACTGCCTGAGATGCTTTGCCTATCGGGAGGCTGGCAGAGCTCACCTTCTGGGGGACAGGCTGCACCATTTTCAGCTCTTTGGTTTTTTTATCAGCTCTTATCTGGAGCCACAAATAGAGCTAGCCAGCCTTGCCAGCTGTTTACACTTGGTTCGCAACAGGCAGGGAGTAACAGCTAGCTGTACCTTATCGTGGGAACACGTCAATCGGTGGAGGTTTTACTTGTCATCTTTGTCAGGAAGCAGTTACTCTGGTCTGAGAAAGGTTCCAGAGATGGATGGAGCTCCGAACTACAGGGGAAGACAATTGTCCGATCACGTAACATGACATATGAGTATGTCCCGAGCTGGCTGATGTAGCATGGAGGCTTAAGTCACCCTGTTCCTGCAGTGTAGCAACCACACTCACATGCATGCCAAGCAATCACGGAGTGCCTATGCGTCTCTGACATAACCTAGGGTTATTAGGATTATAGGTTATTAGTTATTATAGGATTACAATCATATCAAATACACTTAACAGTATGTAAACAGAAACTGGAGATCATGGATGGCAACAAAAAAAAAAAACCACCCAACAGGTTCATACTGAAACCCTGCTACTATACAACCAGTGCGACAGCTTTATGAAGAAACAGAATTTTTCCACACCTTTACTAGATTACCAGACTAAGGCTATGGGTAAAAATTTATACATTTTCACCAGGTATGCCAGCAGTTAGGCAAGTACACGCTTGTTCAAGTCTTTCGCACTGTAGATATACGAGTTGAATACTCAAGAGAAAACTTCCGTATACAGAAAGGAGAAAGCTGCATCTACAGGTGGCTTGGTTGTCTGATATATTCTAGTCCCAGTATCAGGAGTTGTTTCCTCTAGCTAACAACATACTGTATATGCTGAGGGGGTCTAACTCCACCTCCTGCAGAGGCACAGCCATGTCAAATTAAAAGCCCATTAGACTAAGAGGAAAAAACCACTTACTTGAACAGCTGTGTCCTGCCTGTGTGAACCGTATGGTCAGACAACATGCAACAAAAGTAAATAACTATATGTTTAAAGAAAAAGTGCATTTGCTTAAATATGAGAGACCAACAATAAACAAGAAGTACAGCTCAGGTATAAGATTCAAAACAGGACTTGGAGCAACTCTGCTTTCTGTCAGTCAAAGACAAACAAACACAAAAAATATCATACTTACTTGCTGGCAAACCCCACTAATAAGGCACAGAGTGAATGAGCAGCAAGAGAAAAGTCCCTAAGATTCAGCACTGGCTCTCCCAGTTCAAACTGGGATGTGCAGACACCACAAACAGGCAGAAGCTACACTGTCACTCCCTTCTCCTAACCAGTAAGTGAACACATGCAACCAGTCACCTTCCACAAGCTCAAGGTTTCCTTAACAAGCTAATGATAAAAAATATAGTTTCATTTCCATCAGAGAGAGACATTTCTGTAGCTCTTCCTTCTCTGGTGATCTTCATACAAGCAGTCACGAGATCAATAATATTACAGAATATTAAACTGTCACCAGCTTGGAAATATCTCCACAAACAGAAGCCACAATGAGTTTAGATACTGCCCAAGGGAAGAAAGAAAAAAGAAAAAAAAACAAAAACAAAGAAAAAAACACCCCACAACCCGCCAAATGTATCCTACTAAACCCAGCCTCACAACAGAAGAGTGAAAACAAAGTCAGTATATGAGTTACTAGCCAAAAAATGAGTGAGAGAAGAAATTAGACCTCCCAAAAATAGCAAGATTAATCTGGTGCATTCAGGAGGCGAACAATCCCAGAGCTCTGTCCCATCTGCCCCCTTGCTTTATCAGGCAGTCCCAGGCACACTGTTTACCATCCATTTCCATCCTCCTTCACAACTCAGAGGGTCTCAGCCGGCCTGCTGCTGGAAATACCCTAATCCAATGTCTTCTGTAAACTGAGACCACTACTTACTACGAGCAGAAACAATAAAGGAAACAACTAATTGCTGTTTTTGAACTGCTTAGGGATTATATAGCACCAAGTACTGCTTGAAATACAGCAACTGTAATACAGAAAGACATATGCATTGCCCCAAGCATTTCAGGAACAGTGCAGATAGTGCTCCTCTCTGCCTTCCACAACACCATTCCAGTTTGACACAGATGAAAGACATCAATATCCAGGAGAAAGTTAAGTATTTTTTGAGCTATCTAGCTGCATTTAACTAAAAACCACAGGTAACACAAACAGAATTTCTTGGATTCTAGCCATTCATTTTCCAGCACACAAATAACTCAAGTGACTTTTTTTAAAAAAAACTTTAAGTAACATAGGAAAACAAATACTTCTAATTTCTGCTATATCCCATCTATTTAGGAAGCAGGACAGAGTTACAGCAATCACACTACTATACTATTCCACCCACATCCGAAACATGAAAAATACAACTGAAACTCAGGGACTGGGCTTGAGGCACTTAGCAAAGTCTGGATCTGCAGTACATGTGCTAGATATGGACTTTCAGAAAAGATAACTTAGGTTTAAAGGAAACAAAAAACTCCGTAGTATAGATTCCGCTACTCTGTTTTAGTGACCCAGTTACTCGGATTTACTCCAGCAACTTTCTCCATATTTGCCACCAGCCCCGCCACGTTCACCTCAAGCCTGATGCCCTTTCATTGTATTTGTCCTATGCTGTGCTAGGACTGAATGTGGCAGACGCTGGCTGTATAGGAGCAAACCTTCCCTGTTTCACATGAGCCTATATATTTCTCTGTATTCTCACCTTTCATTCTATGTACTGCGGTGAGAGAGTTACTTAATTCAGCCAACTCTGTATTGTTGGCCATTAAACAGAAACCGTATGAAGGAGTCAGGACTGGCTCCTGCTTCAGAACAGCCATCTTCAAAGGTGATGATTTCACAAAGAATAGTTTTACAATTATTTAATGCTCCATTAAACCTCTTTTTTGTAAAAAATCCACACTGAGTCCTTGCTGCGGTCACAGAGGTCTGAGTGGCATGAGCAGGAGCTGCTGAGAGCCCCTCAGGTCCTCACCACCCCATTCCCAAGGCAGCTCCACAACCCAAAGCCTTCGCACCCCTCTGCAGAGCTGGGGCTGGCAGGAGGCCCCCTCTGGTGGGAGACAAAGCTCTGCTCTAACCCAGCTGCCTGCCACACCGCTTCGGTACAGCTTTTAGGCAAATATAAACACAAATATAGAAATACAAAGTTACTGACAGCTGAGGGCGAGGCTCAGAGCAGAGGCCCAGTGAGGGGCAGCCCAGAGCACAGCAGAGGCTGCCAGAGGAGAGGCCCAGGCCAAAAGGAAGGGAGAGGCACAGGGAATGGCGGCCCGCAGAGGGGGAGGCCATGAGAGACAGTGGCAGGCCGATGAGTGCGTGTGGGGCAGGCCCACTGAGGAGGGGAGAGGGGGAAAGCAGAGCACAAAAAGTGTGGGAAGCCAATAAAAAGGTCGGAAGTTCATAGAGCAGAGGCTTGCAGAGAGTTGGGGTGACCCAAAACTGTTTAAGGCCCCCCCCCGAAAATTGGGAGGCTCAGAGCCTCAAAGCCCTCAGAGGCTGAGAACAAGAGAGTCAATGAAGCCCAGAGCGAGTGGGAGGCTGTGAGTTCCACTTGTGAAGTGCAGCCCCCACGCGAATGAGGCTCCAAAAAAGAGGAGGCCTCCATGAAAGGTGGGATTCCCAGGAAGTCCCAGCCCATGGAAGGGGGGGCACAGAGCGTCAGGGAGCCCCAAAAGCAAGGGAGAACAAGTGAGGGGCAGCCGAACAGGAAGGGAGGCTCACAGAGGGAGGCCTGAAGCAGCAGGAGGCTTAGGGGTCAAGGTCCCATGGAGGTGGAGACCTGGGGGTGTGGGAGACCCAAAGGAGAGTTGGGCAGGCCCAGAAAAGCATGATGCCAAGGGAATCCCAGCCCAGGGGAGAGGAGACCCAGCGAGTGGAGACCAGGTGAGAGGTAGAGGCCCATACAGAGAGAGAGGAGGCCCGGCCCCATAGGCTGAATGCCCAGCAAAAGGGAGGCCCCCAGCAAGTGTGCGTACATATATATGTCTGTACTTATTATACACACAAGTATGTACAGATATGCACACATATATGGTGTCTGTGCAGGTGTGCATACTGCTATTTCTTGAACTTAGGCAAAATTCAACCACAAGAAAAACCAGCAAAGAAAATTTTTTTGGCCGCTCATCCTAAAAGCTCCAGCTCAGCTTTTTCCAAGGGTCACGATGTCAGCATGGCTGCTAGAGATATCCCTTGTCTCCTGCTCCTTTTCCTGTTGTAACAATCCTCTGCACTGCTCGCTCCTAAAATGCATGATTAAAGCTCTCCCTTGTCGCAGTACTTACCCCTCAGTGACCACCCTGCATGTTTCTTTTTCATCACTCTGGTATCAGTATCCATAGGAGTGTTTTTTTGGTGGGATTTTTGGAATGCAGGTACTTGCTTTCAGCAATCAGTTCACTTAAAAGGAGCTTAATTTTCATAACTATCTCTAGTGAAAGGCAGTGGTTGCTATCAACAGTTTAAAAAGACCACAGATTTATCCAAATCCTTGAAAAAGCACCTAGAGCAAAAACTACAAAAAGACAGAATTTTCTTAAGTATTCTCATACCACATTTATTTCCACCACATCACACTATACAATCTAAACATATGCTTGTGCCATATGTGGAAATAACAGGAAATACATACAACACAACATCTGAAACCAACTCAACTATTTACACCATATTACTGAGTGGCCGCTAGGGCTATACTTTCTCTCCCTATGTTTGGTGACTCTCCATAAAGCACTTCATCTTGGATGTTTAGCGTTGTTCCATTGTTTCCCAAATAAACAGAAAAGAAATTCACCAGAGCAGACAGAGTCTAATTATGGCCTAATTCACTATTCAGGAAATACGTGAAACTGACTCTCTACACAGAACTGTACAAAGCAAACAAAATTGAAAATAATATTAAAGAGAGCTAAGCTATTTTTTTCCATCTCTTGAATCTATTGTGTAGCCTGCATCCAGTGAACAGTAGAAAAGAAAAAGAATGAGCATGTAAGTATTCAGAGCAGAATGTGCTATTCTGAATCTTCTAGTGGTGGCAAATTTATTTGCACCCCCCCTCCCCCCCAGTAAAATCAAACACCTCATATAATCTTTCTTTTCAATTAAACTGTAGATGTTTGCATATTGAATTTGTTCTGCGTGGTGCCAATCACCTTGCTGCTTGTACATGTGCAATCCAACCATTTCACCCCCCATTCTTTACCCTCCCCACACGCAAATCCTTCAGATCCTGAGCAACACGAATACCCTGTAACTGGTCGATTGCAGGAAGCGTGACCTTTCATCACTGGTTCCAGGTACACTTGCACAAATCAACTAATTTCTAACAGATGAATATCAAGGTCTTACCTTTGCAGGTGAAGCATTTGATGTGAAAGTGCCTGGCCTGAACACGGAGTACTTCACCTTTACATGGCTCCCCACATTTATGGCAGTGGATGACTGGCTTTTCAGAGGGGTGGTGAGGCTCCTGAGGATGGGCCACTGTAAAGCAAAAAAATATGACTTAAACCCAGACAAAAAGAACATTTTCTCCTCTACACAAATCTTTGTTTTCAGACACTTCTAATCATGATACAAATTCATCTGTTCACATTTTATACTCATCTAAAAAGTCACCACTACATTTTTAAAATATAGACTTTTCATAAACCAGTAGTTTAAGCCATTCACATCAACTACTACCTCTTTCCACTGAGGCTGCAATGGAAAGACAAGAAAAAATTCCCTCCACAGTTTCAGTGCCACAAAGTGTTTCAGACTGCCTAAGCTTTTCTTTCCAAGAACATAAATCTGTGTAAACCGTTCAACGAGCACACAAGGCATCAAGAACTGGGCTATTTTAATCCAAAAACGAATATAATCCAAGCAACAAGAATCAAAGGAAAGCAATTCCAAATCCTGTTTTGAGAAACCAGATGAACCACATAGCCTGACTTTGCATGCAAATGACTATGTTAAATATAAACTAAACATCTCCATTTTGCTAGAGCACATACCTAACATGGGGAAAGCACATTTGAAGAGAAAAGAGGCCAATGTTACTTGTTTCTACTCCCATTAATTCTAGCAGAAATTACTCTTTGCATGCAAATTAGAGATATTATGAGTAGACAGAAATGACGATATCATCTGCAGTATAGTCAGGGAGACAAAATTCCAGGTACTGGTAATTGATCAGCTAACCCACAGCCCTGAGCAGAGCTTGGATAGTAACATGAAAGGTTTGTGCCAGCTTTACTGTGTATTTTATTGTCATAATAAAAGTCTTATTGCTCCACATTTGGCTTCAATGAAAAAAAATGTTTAACTTTCTCTTCAGATGTGTCTTGTGGCAGCTTGGGGCCTCAGTAGAAACAGACAGGTGTAAACTAGAGCAAGTACTACTACTAGCAGTAGAAAGTTGTTCTCCTTGTAATATTGTTCTCAAACTAGTGATGTTCATCAGAACATTTCTGAGAATACATACCTCTCTACCCATGCCTCCATCTTCCCACCATTCCTGTCTTGCTTTTCGTGGCCTGCAAAGGACTGAGTGCTGATACACCTGCATCACTGTCACTGGGAATCATCTTCATTATTTTATCTCTGTGTTTTCTGGAGCTCTTTTCCCCTCTTCTGATCAATTCCTGGCATCTCACCAGCCAGGATTATGCCTTTTTTCAGGTTACTGCTTATGCAGCAACATAGTAGATACCTTGCTTGTATTTACTGCACCAGTTTCCTCCCCTTCCTCAGTGAATACCTAGGGGAAGAAGCCCCATCACTTCATAAAATCCTTCTTTTATAAAGTTAATAAACCTATATTACCCTCCTTTATAAATGCCTTGTTTAAAAATGCTATCATTCTGCATTATATAGAGTAAATACAAGACTAATAATAAAAAAGCCTAATACATGATTAGGGGAGTAACTGCATCAAGAACAGAGGATAACAAATATTCCAAGCAATAAACTATGCTCTAACTCCAGCCAGACTAATATGGCAGCTGCTACTTTGTTCTCCTCCGAAGAGCCAAGTAAATGCCTTGCCTTGAGTGAACCTCATCTAAGTCTGCAATGCAACACTATTTCTGGAGTGGACGTTGTTATTCTTCCAAACAAGACTACTAACTATTAACTTGTAACCAAGGAAACACACAGTTTATGCAATGAGAAAGACAGAAAGGCAATAAGAGACAAACATAGAGACAAGTGCTAGTAAATTAAATTATTATTAGGAAAATTCCTCTCAGATCCAAACAGCCTGAGAGGGGCCTGATGCCAACTGAAGAAAAAGGTAGCAGAATGTTTGAAGCTCCTCAAATAAGGAACTGTATCAGGGATTTGGGCAAATGCTTCTGAGGAGTTAAATGCTGCTGGGTGAAACCTGTACCCGCAACATTCTGCTCTCACAAACTCACATGTGGAGGACACCCTAACGTATTCTGCATGCCAGCATACAGATCTTCTGGTCTCCATCTGAAAGCTAAGTGTTTACTCTTTACTAGAGAGTAAATAAATGTTTTCAAGACTGGCCCAATGATGCAACCTCTTTCCAGTTCTGGCTTTACAGGCGTTTAAATGAATACAAATACTGCTAGTCGCTATTTCCAGGCTGATCTCTTAAGTGAAGCTAATTATGGTGCTTGTCTTACTGGCCTCAATTTGGCATTGTAGGTCAAGATTGAGTAATTGACTTTTGCTCTCCTGCAAGGAATTGCTTGCAAGCTTTTTGCTTTGGATATATGCAATATGCACAAGGCTTCTCACTGGCAGAGGTGACCCTTTATAGTCACCAGTGAGGACAGAACAGGGAATTAAAGAAAAAGAAATACCTTTACAAGTAGCTTATTTAAATGTTTCTGACTGAAGTCCAGCCATCTTATTGGACATGTAAACTGTGAGCTGCTTTGGGTCTGAAAACCCTGAGCTAGGAGCCAGGCTCATCTCCTTACAGGTGTTTCACCTCTTGACACAGTAATATTTCAAGCTCTGCCTGCACCAACCCTCCCCACATCAACTGCATGCATCTCAGGCACTGTGCACCAGCAGCAGTGGCACCATAAGGCAACTCTATATCACGACTAAGACAATAACAGACTCCAGCCAGTATAATTAGTGACAGGACATTAATTTAGGATCTGGATAAACCAGGTTCTAACCCCTGCTCCACAACAGATATCTGGGCTCTTTGGATGGCATGTCCTTAACTCTAAAGGACTGAAGTCAGACAGTGAAGTTCGGCTAAATCTCTGAGCCAGTAACCTATCAGCTTAAAATTAGGTTATCTGAATGTTTTAGTTTCTCTGTGTCTGGGGCATCTCCTGACTGCAAACCAGGTGTAACAGCACTGTCAGCCTCACCCTACTGTGAGAATAAATACAGAGGACAAGGTTCCCAGGCACCGTGACGGAAAGAGTCGCGTAAGCACCAAGACAGTAAGTCAGTCCTGACGGTCACATATGCCACATCTGCCGTATTTCTGGAAGCAGGATTCATTGGAAAGTGTGTGAGTGGACGAACACTAACTTGAGGAGCTGCATTGCCTTTAATAAAGTTTCAAATCCAAACATATTAACACCATGACTATCTTCCAAATTAAAAAAAAAAAGAAATTAACAACTTTCTGAGCGAGAGATGCTACCAGAGGAACACACTCGTGGTTCAGCACTGGGGCTCACAATTGTCTTCATATCATAAAGTGCATACTCACTGCATGGGTAGTGCAACATAAACAAGGCAAGTATTTACCAGTTCCAGTACACTGATGTGAACTGCTACTTTTCTACACACAAATCATGTCAGATTAAGTCAAGATGTGACTTTATATCAGTTTACCTCAACCAGTATAACAAGGTGCATGGACCTTTTTGGGTAAGATTAAACACAATGTATTGGTCTATCTCAAATCAGCAAGCTGCAGACGCCTTCTAACACCATGGATCTAGTTTCAAACAAATGTCACTCCATCAAAAGCACCCAGGCTACTCAGTGAACTGTTTTTTAAATTGGCTCTAGTTAAACTAGTGCAGCATCTACACTTGAACAAAGGGATGCTGGAAGCAGGCATGCAGATCAAACAGGTGCAAAAATTTCTTTGAATATTTAGTCTTATTTTTATTTCCTCAGCACTTTTCAGGGTTAACTATGAAAGCTACGGTACCTGTAGAAGCCTAAGTTGTTACAGTCTTTACAATTTTACAAATTACAAAGACTAATTACAACAGATCATCAATAGAACTTTTCCAAAGTTTCAGGTTCCTTTATAACAGTTTTAACTTCCAATGCTGCTGGGCATGCCCTGCAGACATTTTTTTCCTTTATTAATGAGCATACGTGAGATATATAAAGGTGAGCCATGTAAAGGTGTATGAGATATACACACAAGAACTTTCAGAGACAAGCTAGGTTGAGACTTCCACTCTTATTTACAAGACCAGCTTAAATGAATAATTAATGTTTTCTTAAGTTCCTTTGGGTTTCCAATGGGACATTGATTTGTCTTATTAAATATGCAATTTACCCAGAGTAACATGTACAGTGACTGGGACAATTGGGAAATCTGGATTACATTGTTTAATTTGGGGCAGGGTGGGGTGGAGAAAAGGAAAAAAAAAAGTTTCAATAAAATCAATAGCACCTTCTTCTATGAGGAAGACTGTCTTTGCCATGGGAGTATTGCTTTGTGCTAACCACCCTTCATAGACATATCACCATGATTTTTGCAATTCCTTACATTCCCCTGTGAATCATGCAATGTTGATTGCATTGCATTTTGTAACTACACTACACTGATGTAAATTCAAAGCAACTCTACCAGCTTGAGAGTACTCATTACTGTACTTTACCAAACATCTCAAAATAATCCCTGATCTGCAAAGAAAAAGAAACAATTAAAAAGAAAAAGAGAAAAGACCAATAACAACCCAATATTCATATGAGAAACCAAAGTGCTGTCTGAGCAAAACGAGGGAATTAATTTGCTGTGCAAAGTTTAAAACTGTCCTGTCAGTGTTTCTTTATGTAGAGCAGATCATCGCACAAACATTTAATAGCAATTTCATGTTTTGCTGCATCAGCCAGAAAAAGGACATCAGTACCCATACCAAACCCTTCTGAAATGGAAATTGCAGCAACTACCTGAAGAGTAACAGTTGTCGAATAAAAGAAAACAAGGAAAATAAATACTGCAGCCTCCCTTACTGATGATTCTCTCCCTGAACACAGAACTGTTAGGAAACCAAAGACTCAAGCTAAGTGACTCTTAGCTGCAGATTCCTGCTGGCAAGACTCCATGTCTCTGCTGCAAGCCACAGAATACTTCAGCTTTTTATTGGAAGTCAGCAAGAAGCTTCTGGGAAATGCCTTGCTGTGCTTATGCTGCAAAGTAGAGGTCACAGCAAAATATGCTCGGTTCAGTTCTGCTCTAAATTGAAGTAAAAAGCAGCTTCCTCTAAATTTAAATAGGAGGAGGATGTGGGCTAGTGTTCTTTTAAAAGTGATTTTTTGTAGTTTTCACATTTGCATGCCTACCTTCAGAAATAAACTTGGAGTTATGTTCAGTCAACTCTAACCACATTGTAGCAGGTGCAACTTCAAATTTTCATGGTAGGATATACAGTTTTTATGACTCCCAGCTCCACAGCCTCTGGGCGCTTTTACACAGCACTGAGATGAAGTGCTGTGCCCACATCAGCACAGGCAAAGGGACTCTCAGGATCCCATGGCTGTGTCCCTTCTATCTGAAGAGTGGCCTAGTACAGACAGCACGCTCTGAAATGCGAACTTGCAATAGGCTGCTGGCTTCCTGGCTGAAGACTAAACTATTAAGATGGAAGAAGAAAGCAAAGATTTAATGGTGTGAAACCACCACGTGTTTTTTTCACTAGCTCCTTTCTGCTTCCAGAAATGAAGGTAAGATGACTGTGCTAGAGATTGCAAAGGCACTAAACACAACAATCTTCCTACAGTCTGCCTTCTCTCTCTGTATTTCCTGATATGGCTTTGGAGATCATTTCTTAAACTAATTTACATGATTTGAAGTTCAAAATTCCAATGTTTCAAAATTAAAATTCCCTCAGCCTCTTACACGATCAAGCAGCTGTCCCGTTACCCCAGCTGGGCAGCCGCTTGCTTGGGACAGGACCGAGGTAGGCTGATAGGCACCATGCACAGGATGACAGGCTGTGAAAAAAGCTGTTCTGGGATGAAAGGCACTAGAGAGACACCAGAGAACCAAGTTCAAGAACCAGATCTGGCTTATCACTTCTTCTCCGTGCTCTCTTTGTAAAGAGAGGAGAAGTAGTTTTCTCCCATCCTTTGTGTTTCTCGCAGAGGTGAATGCCTGTAACCTCTGGTTTGTAAAGCCTGTCTGTCTACAGCCCATGCACTGTCTGAGGAATTCCCCTTTCATAAAAGCCCAGCACAGTGGAGCCTTGATGAGTTACTAAAATACCTATTAAAAAGAAGGGATGAAAAATGCAATGTCATTTTGCTTATCTGCAGATTCAGTTCTTGTATCTTAAATCTCTAAGAATCCTATCAGCTAAGGTGACCAAACTGTGACTGAGACTGAAATCAAACCTCCCAGCTGTCAGGGACAGATAAAGTTACTGCAGTCACTAGCCACAGGTATCAGACAGAGATCTTCAGGAATTCCAGGATACCCTGGAAGGAGGCACTCCCACAAAGAGATACTAGTGAGCTGCATGCCTACACATGTCTGAAAAAGCCTAGGGCAAAATCCTAGACTGTAGCTTGCTCACACTACTGCCATTCAAATCATATCTCAAGAACCATTTTAAAACTCTCTCTTCCTGTAAATTTATCTGTATTACTCCTACAGTGTGCCAATTTGTCTTAAAACTAGTTTCATTGCCTACATATAACCAGAGTAGCTACTCTTAAAAACAGCCGGAAAAACGTATTTTAAACATGCAGTTTTTTGCCATAGTTCTTAAATGTTTTCTGATCTCTTCCATAAAAGTCTTGTTATTTTCCCCTTACTATTAGCCTGCTGCTGAAAACAGCAGATGAAACGGGACTACAGAAGTAATCAGAACACTCCAGGACAGTATCTCTTTTGGCCCTGTAAAAGCTAATTCCCTAATCATGGTACACACACAAGTGTGAGAGCATACTGGCTGGCCAACGCACTCCTACTGACAGGGCAAGGCACCAGCAGCTCTCCCCCATGTTAACTCACACTCCTTTTTATGGGGTGCTGGTGGGATCAATGTTGAAGCTTAGCAAGTAGGACAGCACAGGAAAGGAGGCTGGATATGTGATAGCCATGTAAAGATGGATGGAATGGCTCATGTCTGTTCTGGTTTAGATCCAGAAAGAAATACTACTAATCCCACAGTCCTTTGTCTGTGGTCTTATGCTCTACTTGTTTAACAAAGAGAAGACCTAAGAAAACCTGACACTTTTCTTGTGTATCCTATTCAATTATCACCAGAATGCATGCTTCACAGCCTCAGTTCTTCAGCTAGAATAAACAAAGTACACCAGAGGTATCTATCCTCCAAATAGCATCGCATGGTCAGATGTAGGGCTGACTACAACCTAGTAACAGACAGATTTGTATCAATTCTCTCCACATATCCCCAAACCTCTCAGCAGGTGCTGTAGCAACTAAAAGATTTCCACAAAACACTTAGCAGAGGACGAGGCATATGTCCAGCCTAGAAATGGGTTGGATTGCTATCTTGAGTATTTAAAAGGTATTTAAAATAAGCTATGAAGACATTAACAAGTTTAACTACTTAAACTAGAATGATAAGTTAGGGTAGTTCATAAGAAAATAGTTGAGAAAATGTTGTAAGTAAACATGTCACACAATTTGCATGAAAATAGGATGCAAAGATTTCAACACCAGAAATCAAATTTTAAAAAGAAAAAGATGAAACACATACTATTTTAAATAAGAATGCCAGTATTTAAATACTTTCCTAAATATTTGTAAGCATGCATTAACACCCTCCTTACTGAAGGGTTGGAGGATCAAAGTGAGAAGACTCCTATGTTATTTACTAACAATAATAAAAAGGTTTGACCAACATACATACATATGTGTAAAAAGGCTAGGAAATAATGAGCTTCAAAAAATAGCAGGAGCTAAAAAAAGCCCCATTTGTTTCATGGTTTCAGAACACAACTGCAAACATGCTTATTTTCTCTGTATTTTGCCTTATGTTTTCTATCCTTCTCCCATCCCTCTTCTGTTATCTAGAGCTTTGCTACCGCAATTAATTCCCCACAGAACAGCCTGCAAGATCAGGGCCTAAGATCTCAGCCTTATAAAAATTTATGCATATGAATGGTTCAGTATTAAGGGAAGTATTTAACACCAGCACCTGCTTGATCCTATCTGAAAAGGGATCATCTTCTACATCATACAGAAGAAGTCTGTGTGCTAGAATAAACCTGTGATTATTTAAATTGTAGAGCAAATGTGCTTGATGGATCCCGTTTGCCATGCTTTTGATACTAAGCGATTGAGAAATTTGGTTGCATTTACTTACGGGTTATAACCTTATCTGGACTCACTGAGGCTTGCACCACAGATTCTGATATTCTACAGCTTTAGCATAAAATTTTCAGAGTTTCTCAGTGACAAAGCGTGTATCTTACTGGTTATTAGTAGGCAGTTCTGCCTGACTACCCAGGCACCTTGGGATATTCTACTCTTGCTTCAAAACCCATCAGGACCCTGAGCACTTCCTCAGTTTGCCAGGTACAAACACACCTTATTTCTAACTCAGCTCTACAATCCAGTTAAACCATAGCAGTATTATTATTGATGCTATTCTCAATACAAAAGCATCAGAGCCGATTTAGAAGAATTTGTCATTCTCTAAAGCAGCAGCAGTCCTAGCCTACATTTCCTCAGCAACAACATTTTCCACCATGTCTGTCCATGTGTGTTTGCCCTTGGTGACTTGGCAGGTGAACAAGAGCATATTCTATAGCATCATCTGCACTGCAGAAACAAAATGAAATCACAAAATTATTCCATTTATGTCTGTTACATGACAATTGCTGTTTAAGAAAAATTATAATCCTTTCAGAGACGAGTCATGACCAGCTTGTTAACTGAGTATGATCAGGAGTCATCTTAAGCTCAAACAGGAAAAGCAATAGGCAGTCTTAGAACTATTTTCAGTAATGAAAAGGCACTAACTTTGCAATGAAGCATGCAGCAAGCTAAGACATGCTGTGAAACAGACAATGTTGAAACAAATGTTGACTACACTAAGCCAGTCTTTGAATCAAAAACTGCATTACTTACTAAGGGAGAGTACTTCAAGATAATCAATTCACCCTTCAAAACTCCTTACTGAAGGGTTGGAGGATCATGCTAAGCGTAAGTTTCTCACACCTAACATCTGCAAGTCTGTAACATGTAGCAACTCTTTATCAGCCTTGTAAGTGGTAAAATAATTTTGTTGGAATTATGCCTTCAACACACCCGCCATACACAGGAAGATCCAGTCACTATTTCAAAAGAGTATTCTGGGGTTTTTTTTCTAACATAGGACAGGGGTAATTAGAAATTCAAGAGCTCCTAAGAGTACTCTGAGCAACCATCTCATACACATCACTTGATGTCCACATCAAAATCTTACTCAAAACAATGAATAAACAGAAGTGTCGAATTATTCACTGCAAATCCTCAAGGATCATCAAGACTGCACGAAAGCAAGTTGCTGAAGTTAGCAGAAAAAGCAATTGCTTTTTCCAGACAGCATGGAAATTCTGGCTTACTTATGAGTGGTGGTTACCCATTATAGCACTCAAATGTCAAACAGGCCTCTTAGCTACCTTCACAGCAACCCACGTGGGGCTTTCTGTCAGCAGCAAAAAACTCCAGTTAGAGTTCCCCTATGCTTCCTTTTTTGAGGCTGCCAAAAGGATTCCATGCAGTAAAAGGAATTAAATTCCCTTTTGAGGTAAGTCAATATAAAAATGCTAATTTTAGAAACCAGTGCACCCACTGTTTACCCTGAGATTACCTGAGGAGGACCACTGGCCTACTTAAGACAGTGGTCTCCCAGACACCTTTTGGTATCTTCATAATGACGTATCATTGCTGCAGTTTGATGCATATATGAAAAATAAGGGAAAAACTGCACAGAAACAGGCCTGTCATAAAGACCTTTCAAAACAGAATCTGTAGTAAAATCTCCCCTCAGTTAGCACCAGCAATCTCACAAACCCTTGCAGAGACCTGTCCTCAGCTATTGTTTTGGAACTATGGAAGCAATCTTGTAAATGTCCATCATTCAGTACCACCCTCACTTCTGGCATTTCTAAGGACTGAGCTACACAGCCTCAAACTAGAACTAAACAACTACTTTCACAAGCAACATAACTCTTCATGTGGCTCTTGACCCCCAGAACCGTTTGCCATGTTCAGAGCTGATGAACCAGATGTTGCAGAGACCCTGCCCTGTGGTTACCTGCCCCTGTCGGCACCTAGACCTCACAAACAGTTGCAACGTAGAAGTCGGTTCCTTGAGGTATATTATTTCAACAACAAATAACAGCATGGCCTGAAAGTCTACCAACTTTTACCACTGCATAGCAAATAGACTATCATAGAGAAATCACTGATGACCGATACAATACTCCTGAATACAGCCTGTTCCTCTGGTTAGCACTTCAGGTGTAGGACAGCAAGTAGACACTCTCAAATCCATCAAATCCTGTTTTGGGGTGCCTTTGGAGAAAATAAAATACAAATGCAACTGCTTCTTTGAACAAATAAGCCATTTATTGATTCTTGTTTGACCCAGCAGTAATAAAAGATAACCCTCACTGTTCTGCAAGGCTGCATTTATAACTAGATCACTTCTTTAATTTGATACCATTTTAAGATCCTGCTTCTGTACAAGATCCTGAACTAATACAAAGTTCCACAGTACTGCCATGTAGATTATACTAACATCTGTGATATCAAACTGGTGCTAACAGCACTGGGAATTAGGGAGCTATCCCATTGACACTGTTTACAGAACCTTGCCTATTAGGCTCTCACATAGCATAAACACAACATTTCACTTCTGAACAGCTGGCATTACTTGGTTTGACCCTTATTTTAGCACTTGCTCCTCTGCGGCTTTGAGGAGATTCCTCAGCCTTTTCTTATCTATATGGAATATAAAAACAGATAACATAAACGATTGAGCTACACAAGGCATCTATCATTTCTGGGTTTATAGCACTTTATCATAAGCCCATATAAAAGCCGGTATTATTTCTCTTATTGTTGTCTCTTACACAACAATGCAGCTAACATAGAATACAAAATGACCACCATTAATAAAATACACCACTTTGCTGCAAAAACATCACTAAGTGTCCAAAAATGGAGTCCAACTTTGAGACAACACTGAAGCACTTAGCTTTAAACCCCAGTGATTCAATTAGACTCAATAAGATACTCTGCTGAACAGAGTAGGCTTAAGACAATGCCTAAGTTTTCTCCTCAGCCAGATCCCTAGTGAGCCTGAAAGCTATCCAGGCTCAACGAAGGCAAGGATTAATCATCCTTCTGGGGATACTGACTGTTCTCTAGGTGGAAAAGCAACTTTGTTATAAATAATCCTTTTTAAAATTAGTTATGGATTGCCCCTAGAAACAACAAAATCCTGTTCTCTGGCTTCTCCCACCCAAAGGGCACAGCACATGTGATTAGTGGAACTTGGTCTTCTCCCCTGGTATGCATTAATTTTTCCACAAGAAGAATTGACTCTCCTACATTAGCAGGCCAAATTATTGTCCTAACTTGCCAGTTAGGACAATAATTTGGCAAGCTTTCCTACCAAGCTCCCTATCTTCCTTCTGGAAAAATATTTCTCTGCCCTAGCTTAATGCATTTTAAACATGCGCAATTTCACTATGCCAAGACACTATCTTTAAAAGCCTTGGCCTTTTGAATTCTCATCCAAGATGACCAACGATACCATTTGCAGTCCACTCACTTGTATTCAACATAACCAGCAGGGCTTTGGTAGTGAGGGTGCTGCAGTGGTGACTTGTGTAGGAGGCGGTCAGGGACTGCATTGCACTGGTCACGGTTGGTTTCAACCAGCTCAGCGATGGACAAAATGGACCCATTGCATGTCAAAATGGAACCAGAGGAGCACATAGCACCTCTGCAAAAACTTATACATAAAAACCGCCAGTAAACATTGAAAGGACAGACTCTCAGCAGGAGATGCAAGAGAGATGCCGGAGCACCAGGGATGCTGAAAAATGGAGGAGACACAGGAGGCAATGCTAGGGCAGGAGAAGACACCAAAGCATAGGTAAGAGAGAAACAAAAATGATGGCGCGGCAGGAGGGCCAGCAGGGCAAGAGGAGTGCTGAGGCAAACTAGCTGCCCCAAGCAGGGATAGAGAGGAGACTCAGGAGGAGGTAGGTCTCTATAAGGACTGCAGCCAGCAGAGGAACCCATGGTAAAATAACTGAGTAGGAAAAAAGGAGCAACAAAATGAAAGGAACAACAATGCATTGACCCCAGTCTCCTGTGCCACCCTCACCACACCAAAGGTACTGTGTAGGATGTGTGGCACGGGGACTGTACCAGAAAGGGGAAGAAGTGTCCAGATTGAAGCTGAGGTGTGCTTCTGTAAGCATGCGTTTGCTTGTTTTTATTTTCAACACCAGAATCAGTAGCTAAAAGTTTATTAATTGCCAATAAATTCAATTGATTTAATCTCCCCTCCTCAAAACTGGGGGTTTTTTGGCCCACCACACTTACTCTTTCAGAGGGATAAACAGCTTAACTGCCCCTACCGCTACCTGAACCCATGAACTCTGCGGTCTCAAATTTAATGACTAAAACCACTAAGCCCTCCCCTTTGGTGAGATCAACAGCAAAAGTTCTCCCATTTCTCAGTATAAAATAGCTGCCATCGTATCTTCAGAGAGCTCCTACACACAGCTGGGATGCAAGGAATGTATGGAATTTCACTACTGGAAAACACGGAAAGCCATCAGGCACGGCAGGACCACACACTGTGCTTGCCCAACTCTTTGGATATGAATATTTGTACCCTCATGTGAACTAAGTGTATTTAAAAAAAACAAACAAACATACATAAAATCTCCAGCACACATGCAGTGCCTGAGCTAGCATCTCCTTGGTTAATTTTGTTTCTTTCAGTATCAATGCTGCCCACCAAAACTGCAATTTGAAACCTAATATTAAAAATAAATTTAGAAACAGAAAGTACTGAACAAGCAACACCATAAATATTACAGCTGTTTTGTCTTACAAAAGTAACAAATTGTTTATAAGATATTCAGATATCACTGGCTTTTTTTTTTTTTGTACAAGTGGAAGTAGTTAAATCCCAAGACTAAGATTTCCTTATTATAGCTGTGAAACCAAGTAAAAGAAAGTCTCTGCTCCAAAGACCTCTAATTCAAATAATCAAGGCAGACAAGAGGAATGTTCTTATCCTCATTTTACAGATTAACACAAGGAGAGATCAGATTACTTCCCCAAGGTCACCTTAAACATCTCTAACACAGAACTCTTCTATAGTTTTTTACTTTGACTACATGAGTATTTTTTTTAAACAGCTACTACTATGCATATTTATAAAATGCTTTTTCTGTGACTTGTACAAGGTAGCACATTGACTTAATCAAAACAAAACCCAAAATGCCCAGCCCCAAAAGCAAACTGTCAAGCAGAACTAAGTTTAAAACTGAGTAAACTGAAGCAAAAAAGAAAATAAAACTCCCCAGTCCTCCCCCTGCCGACGTGTGATTACATAATCTTGTCATGTGCTCCAAAAGCAACAAATCTGGGAGATTTTCCCAGGTCACCTGGGGTTAAGAGTTCCAAAGTCATGAGTTCAGATCAAGACTGTTTCATTAACAACCATGACAATGAGTCAGTGTCAGAACCCAAACTCAATTATTCAATGTTTTCTTGATTCACACTGAGAATAAACATTAAGACTGCAAATACTCAGGGCACTGGAGAGAGTGTTCCAGGCAGAGAACACCTTTAAATTAACACACAGGTAACATTTTGAATGCTTTTCAAGGATAATCCCATCTAAAGCAGTTCCATTTACAACAAAAGAAAAAGACAAACTAAAAGCTGCTTTGGAGACTCATCACTCCTGGGATATGTGAGTGGAAGAGAAGACAAGACTGGACCTACTGCAAGCATAAAATGGTCCTCTTGGTCATAACCTTAATTATTACGCTTAAGTATTATGCTTTATCAAAAGTCTGAAGCAAAAACAACAAGAGAACTAAATATCTGCAAGATTGAACTAGACCATAGGGCAAATGATACAGGAAGTGTTATAAACATTTTGGTGAACCACATTTTCTGTGTTGCTTACTGGGAAAGCCAGCACCAACTGAATACCCACAGAGGCAGTTGTGAGGCAGTTGTTGTGAGGTTGTGTAAACACGATCTAGCTTACTGCAACTTGGTACCGAGTAGCTGCCGGCACCTACCCTTTAACAGAATCAGTATGTGAAGAACAGAAGGCACACAGCCTCTGTACCCACTTCCTTAATGCAAAAAATCTTCAACCCTTCCCCTTTTGTCCTCTTATCCTTCCAAGCACGGAGAAGTTTGGCATGAACAGATACTAATCCACTTTCATAGGTTTGCCCATGTACGATCCAATCCAAACTCTCATTAGGTGCAAAGTTGATTCCCAATATGCTTTCACAGACTAGCAGGTGAATGCTAGGACAGTCTCCTGATCAACTGGTCAAGAAATCAAGAATCAGGGATAAATCCCCAGCTTATGTGAACTAATGGAGATAAAAAATGAAGCTACAACAGTTACATCACCCATCAATGTGGCTAGCAGGCTCACAATTCACACATTGACCTCAACATGCATAAGAACGCAGATTATTCAATATGGGTTTTAAATTGCAGAAGAGAATTAATAACAGGACATGCATATGCATATGTAAACTTCCTTTCTGTTAAAGGATATCTAGAAAGAAAGTTGCCCTTGGATGCAACACAGTGACAATAATTTCGCTGAGTAACTAGATAATAAGGGCTCATAATTGGAAATAGATAAGTACAGCGCCGGAGACATGGAAATGTGGTATCAGTCAGACATAATTTAGGAAGCGCCATTTGGTGTCAGCAGAAAACACTCTGGCCTCAGGATTTTTTTTGTGTATGAACTAACCAGGCAGACACTGAAATCATTCTACAATATGAGCATAATGAAGCATGCTAATTTGCTAAAAACTGTTGCTAACCGTTTTGCAATTCAGTGAATTGGAATTGCATTTTTCTAGTTGAAACCAGCCCCTCCAGTGCCTAGTTAACATGTTTATGAAATGACACTGGACCCAATGCATTTTCAGCTTGCTCAAACAATTCAAGCAGTGGCTGGAAGGGAGGTACCAGCTGTACCCTACTGGCCTGCATTTTGCAAGAGTGTCACTCTAGAGAGTGATATTGTAGCAGCTTCAAAGTAGCAAAAACTCCTGAACTTCTGAATAAAGCAGGGGGAGAAAAAGGAGGAAAAAAAACCCAACCAAAACAAGCAAAAAAAAAACCACAAGGAAGCAACCAAAGAAATAATAACAATAAAAAAAATTGCTGTAGAAATTATTTTAAAGTAATAAGGTAGAAAAGCAAAATACTAAACATGTACTATCCTTTCTCACTCTGCAGCCATGAGATAGGAAATATTAGTAACTGCACAAAAAAATTAAGGACAGCATTTAGTTATTTTAGTCCACTATCTGTGTGAACCAACATCAATATTAATAGCAATTGTAAATAATGCATTAAACTGGGTGCAGAGGGGGAGAGGAAGCAATTTAAATACATTTTCAACCATCTATTGTCAACTTTTCCCACTATCCTAGGAGGTTTTCTCCCTTGCATTTTTTATAAAAGTGACAGGCTTGTTTTAATTTTCTTACAGGTATATGACGCCTTTCATGGTGTAAGATCCTAAAATTTTATTTTCAGAGTACTCCTAAGGTACAGCCCCCTGTAACTGAGCATTAGCTGGCTGGGGAGCAGAAATGTATCAAAGGATCAAAACTGAATGCACAGCTAAAAAGGCTACATATATTTTATGTACAGCTCAAGGAAATCAGCAGCCCAATTTTAAAACATATCTTAGAAGACAAGCAACAATTATGATCAGTTGAATGATAATACACTTACTCTTCTGAAAAGATGAGTGGCATAGTTGATTCAAATAATCCTGAAACTTGCAGTTTCAATGATTTAGTGTGAAACTGCTACTTAAATAATCTCTTGTATGGCTTACTGATACTGGTAGCAGGTCAACTACTCACCACTGATCTTATAAAAATTATCCCGTGAACCTGAAGCAATGGATCTCAAATCTGCTAAGAAGCCAATACTATTTATGCTGGGCCACTGCTTTTCATCAATAAGAATTATCAGTAGACTCTATAATGGTTATGACTATAACTCTCTTGATCCATCTGACACACTATGACAGGCTATTGAGGCATTTGTCCTGCTCTCTTCAATCTAAGCATCTATGAAGCTAAATTCACTCAATTTATATCATTTACACCATTAAAAAAAAATTAATGTGGGTGCTCAGAATTAAAAAACCTGCTTGCTCTCACTCAACATTACTATTACTTATTTGTTTCTTCCCTAGTTTGAATTTATCCTACATTACCTTTTACAGAGTCTTCAAAAGTAAAGAACACAGATCCTCCTCTTCACAAAACAGAGCCTAAGTCTGAATCTATCTGTGATAATGTAATGCTCCAAACCCACATCCAACCCACTACCAAAGTACAAGTCACAACATATGCAATGAATGATACAGACCACTATTACTGCAAGGAAAGACCCCACATCATTTCTAAATTCTTTGACTAGTAAATGCTTCAGTAGGAGGTTTAAAATGTTATTTATAAGTAAATGAAACTGAAATATAATTTACTGCTGCAAAATTAAAACATTACACAAAATCTCACATAATCCATTTTTTCATTAAAAGGTAAGATATGACCCTCTGAAGTCCAGACTTGCTGAATACATCAATGTTTATCTTTAAAGTTTTAAGCTAATTGCTTTGATGGTCAAAGTGCTTTGAACTGTAGCAAATCCAGGTAAAAAACAATCAACAGCAAACTTGGATTAAATCACAGAAAAAAACCAAAAAAACATGCACACACAGGAGGAACCCAGCTGTGCAAACACTCTAAATTAGGTGTGTTCCAGATTCTACCCTTATTAAAACAGGTACAAAGATAATCAATGCGATCCACAGCAGCTTTTGGCACATCACTTCTATAGAAAGGAAAACAGCAACTGTCAATCAAAGCATGCTTCATTTTAAATTTGAAGGTTTAAACCTCAGGTGATTATGGCTGGCACATTAGGTCGTTTCAGCTCCAGTCTATCAATAAACACAATTACCTTTCTCTTTCACCATGGCAAACAAATTTTCTTCGTAGTGGAAGCAGCAAGAATTGACTGAACTAATTTAAACACAATCTCTTTTCCAGCAGTGTTAGGCTGTGGTGGATTTACAAAGAAAGAAAAAAAAAAAAAAAAAAAGGCAGCTTATTCCAGGCAATTATCTTCCTCAGTCAGATTTCCCACAAGATGTGGTCAGGTCCGATTGCTTGTCACGGTGTCTTTTCTTCTTGTGCCTCTTATCTTCTTCCACCGTGGTCTTTTCCTATGGCTAATGGCAGCTCATACCCTGCTTGCGGACTCTGCCCCTTGTGCTGAAACAGCCAGCTACAGCTGCTGCTGCGGAACAAATGCTGAATTCCACTGTCCCTAATTTCCAGCCAGTGACACCACCTTGCGTTCCTCTGCCCTCGCAGAACTAAGCTGGCAGCGTGATTTGCTCCCGAATGACTGGCAAAAGACTGCAAGCGAGAAGATGCGAGAGAGAACAGGATAGCTGTTCAAACACACACAGAAAGCTGAAGTGGCATTTATGAGTTTCCTATTATTTTATTTATTCAAACTGAGCCAGGATCAAGAGAGGAAACATAAGATGAACGCGGGGAAGTGCTGAGGCAGGCTGCGGCACAGTGGCTTTTCTATGGTGAGCACTGTTTATCCGCTCCTGGTTTTGCTTTAAAGCTGTTACCAAACGCCACTTACTAGACCACAAAACATGCTAATAGACAGACTCCCAATGCCTTCTGACTATAGTACAGAAAAGAGTAACGTATAATCTGTGCAAGCTGAGAATACTGACTCTATTCACCACCCTGAAATAACAATAAAAATAACAAAAATGAAAAGTGTCACCAGTCAGTGAGCACCTGGGTTCAGAGGCATAGCCAGGGAGCACCGCAGATTAAAGTTTTGCTATGAGTCAAGGTAAGCGCTGTATTCTGAAATACCAAATAATTGTAAACTACAGCTCCTCTTACATTATTCCTTTTGAGATGACAGCCACACGTACTCATGGAACTGAGAAGAGAGTAGCGTACTGAAACAGCAGCATTTACGCATGAATTTCACCCCCCCAACACAGCCCCAACAAAACAAAGCACCAGTGTTGAAGCCAGGCATCAAAATGACCTTTGAAGTTATGGTTTTCTAGGCACTAAACTCTACCTGAGAGAAAAAGGACTGGTCAGTAAGCTGATATTAGGAAACAAACAAGCCAACCTTTTATGATATTGCCAAGGCTAATCATCTTGTGGCAATATTCAGAATATTCCTTTTTTCTATTAACAGATAGAGTTCAGGGTCAGGTGAGAAAGATATCTTTTATCAGCATGCTTTTATTCACAGTTCTGAAGAAAAGCTTGGACATAAGATTAATCAAAACCCTGAATGCCCAATAAAAACTACTTAACATGTATTATTTTTAATACATATACACTACCAGTATCAAGATTTTGGGGAATCTCCATCACTACTACTGTATGCCACTTTTTCCTTATGTATAAACAATTTCATTCCTCACTTCAGCTACCTACCAGTGACTTCACCAATACAAACCTACACCATCATGCCTTTGCTTGGACAGTAAATTTTAGTATCTGTGGTTTAAGGGTGGAGGAAATGGCAAAGGGAAGTGAACTGACTTGCCAGAGACAGAGGTGACCTCAGTAGTAGAGAACTGGGTCAAATATATTCTGGGCTACATTATGGGCAGATTCATTGGGCTATAGCTTCAACTTGGCACAACTCAGTGCAAATGTGCTTTAGGTTACATGACAGATGTGCAACTACATTTATACTGCACCTTAAAGCAAAAGCTATGTTCAGCCCAGAGTTGAAGGCACCCCTGTTTTTTGACAGCTGGACTTGAACTGGAGCTCACACCTCCACAAGGGAATTCCTTCTCAATCCTACTGTATGTAGGGAGAGAGAAATCAATGTAAAGAAACAAGCTGTAGGCATCAGCCAGGCAGAGCAGCAGATGGCTGATACCTGCTGGGGAAAAAAAAAAAAAAAAAAATCAGAGCATGCACACAGTGTCAAAAATTTCTGCAGGAAATAAATTCTAAATGTTTTGTATAAATTCCACCCAGAACAACAGAAAGAAATGAAGCGAGCCAGTCTGCATCACCCAAAAGGTATCTCTTATTCAGTGATATTCTTTAATAAATAAATAACTAGAAGAGAGATAAAATCAGGCACATGCATGGAAAAAAATAGTTATTCTATTCTAACAAATCTAGGCTGGCTTTCTATTGTTAGTAGTTTAACGTGTAAGAGAAGCACAGCCCAGGCAGTCTGACATTCTTGCTTCTATGACTCAATGTGTTACTATTAATAGCATGTGAGGCTCAACTGGGGAGCCAGGCTGAACCCCACCAACACGGAGGCATCATCCATTATGTCACATTTCTGACACATTAGAGATGTCAGGTTGTAACTCATCCTGGCTGTGTTCTTTTTCAAACAGTATTTTGTAAACAGTTAGGGGACAGCCTCCTGAAAGGGGCACATCTGACCTCCATTCATAAATATTTGATCTGATGTGCAGAGCTCAAGTCTAAGGATGCACATACATGGACACTGTTAACCCCTTCCTGTGATCCTCAGACACCCTCAAAAGGCTTGCAATGATTATCATTCTTTTTTTTTCCCAGCAGCTGCTGACACAGAAGCTGCCTGCTGGTATCTGGACTTTCTGTTCTCCAAGTTCATTACCTCCATTTTTCACATGTGCTAGAGATTAGCACTGCTGTATCTCATCTCACACGTAGCTGAATAAGAGCCTTTCCTCACGCCGTTCAGCCGCGGAAAGCTGCAATGCCAGACTACAGCATGCACATAAAACCAGATTTAAGAATACAGACTGCAGTAAATTATACTGGAGATGTAGGAGTCAAATGTAATTTAGTCCTGAGTAAAGAGATACAAAGAGCAGAATTTGGTATTGTAAATAAAATCTTTTTACACCAGGATGATTTTTGGTTTCAATCTCATTGTTTTAAGCCTGAAGACTAAAATCTACCCTGCTGTACAATTCAGAATCTACTCAGATATCCTAAACTGGAGATGAAAGAGGAATAGCTAGCAAGTCTAGAAACAAATCCCTAGTACTTATTGCTATTTAGAGGTACATATTTAAGGAAAGCAAAATAACTTGCTTTTCTTTAAATAACCTTTTGCACTGTACAAATTAAATAGAGAGTCTCCCTTGAGTGGGAGTGTGGGTGGAGGAGTCACAATGAGTACACTGCAGCTAAACGACATGTTTATGTTGCTGTTATTTTCTGGTGAAAAATATCCTGTGCATTCAGCAAGAGGCATGAGAGCCACACTGAGATCACTCCACAAAGGGAAAGAGTTAAACCAGTTTGTTTTGCTTTTTCTTGTACCTTGATAATGTTGAAAAAGTATGTGTAAGATACTAAGCAGTTTAGCCATGATTTAAGATTTGTTGTTCTCATTTTAAAAGCTGTCTTTCATACTTTTATCTTGCTCTCATTCTTCACAGATGAGATCATGGCTTAGAAGTATCAGCACACAGTTTTTATACAACTTCTTCAAAACTGACTGATATCTCTTGGTCATCAACCAATGAAGGAAACAGTCTGCTAGAAAACAGAAAGGCAAAGAGGAGAAGTTGTTCTACTAAATAACATCCAGGAAAATACCCTCTCTGTTCAATATCCTCGCTTCTGGCAAAGTCTGGCACTAACAGTTTTGACAAGAAAGCCTGCCACAGGCTTTCGCAGCTTAGCCACCGTACAACCTGGGTCAATTAAGAGATATCGCTTGTATGAAGTCTTGATTATGGCATTTTGCAAAATGTTCCCTTCTCCAGGAAGGAAATGCCGCTCTCTTATGACCTGCTCTAATTGTTATCCTGACTTAACTGTGCCTGCTCAGAGGAAAACCAATAATGTCAACATGGGATTTCTTGCAAAAGACCTGTGACCCAGCAGTGGTCCCGGTGCCCTGACGGGGAAGCCTACAGTTTCCAGCTTTAGCATTCTCAAAAGCTATACAATTAAGTATTTCCTGGCTTCTGTTTCTCCTGAATATATCCTGCTCCAGCAACCTATTCCTCTGACACCTCTCTCTCAGCCGCTTGGACAGCTGACACATTTTCCATCTTTTGAAAATTGAAGTGCTCAAGCAGCAGCGCTTCTTAAGGACTGTAGTATAAAAGAATACAGGCAACCAACTTGGGCAAAGCTGATGGCATCGCTGGAGTTTTTCAGATTCACGCAGACACGCTGCTGAGTAGGAATCAGCCTGTAACTGACAAAACTCTTTCCCGTACCAGGTGTGAAGAGCTGCGTGTTTACTCCTGAAGAAAGACAGAAGGTGTTTAGTAAGGCTGCTCTTGCACGTGTTGCTCTTTTGTCTCTCCAGGTTCTTACAGTCCCCTCAGTAAATCTTACAGTCCTCCCAAGCCTGCAGGCAAGCTGCAGGGAAAGTTCATTCATGGCAGTCATCCTGTAGCCTTTCCGTAGCCTCCACACGGTTTTTGCTCTGTAGTGGCTTCATACTGCAGCTTGTGCAACAGTCTGAGGCTGCCAACCTCTCCTTAAGCCCACCTCCTCACCAGTGCCCTGCGTGGAACCAGCCGAATGTTAAGGAGCCGTGAAGGCCCCCAGACTGACCTCACTGCCTCAGACCCACTATGTTGCCCTATCACAAGTTTTAAACAGTTTAGAGGGGCGTACACAGACCCACCGGAGAGGAATATGGTTCTTGCTTAGGACATACCATGGTCCTGCAATCCTACATCTTGGGATAATCACATTATCTTTACTGATAAGGGTGATCCTCAAGTAAATAAAACATGATGATCTGGGTCCTACCCACAGCTCTTCTGCTGTGCTGGGCTTTTCTTTGTAGCCTGTGTCATGCTATTTTGGATACAATCAGTCCATAATATTGGTGTTTACAGTCATGTGTCTCATTCTTTTAGACTAAATGAAATTAGAATTTACCAAATGCATCACCTGATTCAGCAAAATGATAGTGTATTCATTCTGATCTGCCAGGATTTGTGGGTTTAGTGCTTTTTTAATAGATCCATTTGATATTCTTTCAAATTAGACTCCTCAGGAATAAAACATTTCTCAGGTTTTGACCTATTAAGAGGACTGAATTTCTTAGAACAAAATTTTGTTTTCTGAGGTTCTCATAAGCAAGATTTTCTTAGCAGGCTGCTACTCTGTGTTACAGTAATAGTCTGCAAAATACAGATAAAACAGTAAAAGTAATGTCTAACTGCAAATAAGGAAACAAGGACATGTGAGAAACTGAACTAAGGTATTGTTTATTAAGACTTATGTTAAGCTCAATGTAAAGCATGCGAAGAATACCTCCCAGGCGTGCTTATGCAAGATAACCATCAGAGATAAGACAAGCAACCCCATATCACCAGGAAGCAGGAAACGACCCCCTAACAACAACTGAAGCATGCGAAAAGTACCTCCACTATCTCATTGAACATGGAAGTAAAGATGTATAAAGAGAGACTGTTTGAACTGCTCAGTACGGCAGTTGGCGGAGCGCAGACTCCCCTGCCGTCCAGCGCTGTATTTGCTCATATTCTACTTGCTACAATTAATAAAATTCTAATTGGATTATGATCCATTGTGGTCTCAATTTATGACAATTTGGTGCCGTGACTCGGATAAGGAACGGTGAGCTTCTGTCCTCCGGGGAGGCGCCCCGCGGCAATCCGCGGCCCCGCAACCGACAGCTTACCTCAACCTTACCGACGAACCTAAATTCTAGAATGATGAGCAAAGGAGAAACCGGTAAAATCCCATAAAAATTCTGTGCACGGGAGTCCGGACGAAGACGCAGGGCGCGTAAGTATATGGCGAATTTGTTCGCGGGTTTACCGTTCGGGCGGGATTGGGTTTCCTGGAATATAACGAGTGAGAGGTTCGCTATATTGAACCAGGCGAGTGCGGACCCTTAAGTACTGCGTTTCCCATCTCCCGCGAGGGACTGGGCCAGGAACAAGGGGAACGAGTGAGTGCACGCTTGTGGATATTCCAGAAGATGGGGGCGAAGGGCAGCAAGCCTTCGACTCCCATGGGAAAGGTACCCACTGTACCTAAGAATACCCCTCTGGCATATATCCTAGACAATTGGAGATATTTCCCTGGAACCCTAGGGAAAGATAAACAGAAAATGATAAAATATTGTACTAGGATATGGGGAGGGAAGAAGATTTCTAAAGATGTCGTTTGGCCAGTCTATGGGTCAGAAGAGGATTGGGTCAGACAACAATTAAACCTCTGGGTTAACAATAAAAAAAAAAAAACCCCTTAACCCAGAAGAGAGTCAGTATGCGGAAGTGTGGCTAGAAAGACCGAGAGCTAGACTTTATCCACTGAATGAAGTAAAAACTGAACAAAAGAAAAAGAAGGAAGAGTTAGACGAAACCCTTCTAACCCCCCCTCCTTATATTTCTCCTCCTGCTCCCGCAGCCCCTTCAGAGGTCCCCAGAGTGCCCACTCCCCCACCAGAATCGGAACAAGGGTCTCCCCCTCCTCCTAGACGCGTAACTAGGAGTCAAAAAGGGGCAGCTCAGATGTATCCTTTAAGGGAAATGCCCATGGGGGGACTCCAACCTGTGATTGGATATATTTTTGTGCCCCTAAGTTCGGCTGACCTACGAGATTTTAAAAGAACCGAGATGGGAAACCTAATTGAAGACCCACTCGGAGTGGCAGAAAGATTAGATCAATTTTTGGGACCAAACCTTTATACTTGAGATGAGATGCAATCTATCCTTGGTCAATTATTTACTACCGAGGAAAGAGATATGATCAGGCGAGCAGGAATGAGACTGTGGGATGCTCAGCATGCCCAGGGACCCCAAGCAGATATTAAATGGCCACTCCAAAGACCTAATTGGGATAATCAGGATCCGGTGCATAGAACTCATATGCAGGACCTGAGAACTATAGTAATTCAAGGGATTAGAGAAGCAGTACCCCGTGGCCAGAATATCAATAAAGCATTTAATGAAATACAAAAGAAAGATGAGAGCCCTACTGAGTGGCTGGAACGACTGAGGAAAGCCCTTCAGCTGTATTCTGGGGTAAATCCAGACGACCCTTTAGGGCAAGCGCTCCTCAAAACTCAGTTTGTGGCAAAATCATGGGAAGATATCAGAAAGAAGATTGAAAAGTTAGAGGACTGGCAGAATAGAGGGTTGGATGAATTATTGAGGGAAGCTCAGAAAGTCTACGTAAAGTGGGAAGAAGAGAGCAGCAAGCGACAAGTAAAAATGATGGTAGCAGCAGTCAGAGAGGATCGCAAAGGGCGGACTGGTGAACACAGATCTGCTGGAACGAAACAAGGGAACGTGGTAGTAAAGAAGGAACAGAGATGTTGTTTTTACTGTGGAAAGAAGGGACATATAAAGACGAATTGCAGAGAAAGGATCAGGGATGAGGAAATATTAAAAACGGAATAGGAGAGTCAGGGGCTCTATATCCTAGGGGACCGGAGTCATCATGAGCCCTTGATAAAATTAAAAATAGGTCCCCATAAACAAGAGTTCACCTTTTTAGTAGACACTGGGGCTGAGAAATCGACTATTAGGCAAACACCTGAGGGATGTAAAGTTTCCCCTGAAAAAGTACAAGTAATTGGGGCAAAAGGAGAATTTAAGACAATAGAATCGGGCCCCCTGAGTGCCAGCTGGTCGGCTCAAGCCTGTGAGCTGTACGCATTGTGGAAAGCCTTAGTGTCACTGAAGGGAAAGGATGGAACTATATATACAGACTCACGCTATGCGTTCGGAGTAGTACATACCTTTGGGAAAATATGGGAGGAGAGAGGATTTGTTAACTCACAGGGAAAAGAACTGATACACCCAGAATTAATTCGGCGAGTTCTGGGGGCATTGAAAATACCAAATAAAATAGCAGTTGTACATATAAAGGGACACCAGCGAGGCACGAGTTATCAAGTTAGAGGAAATAATGCAGCTGATACAGAAGCAAAACGAGTAGCAGGCAATTATAGTACGATTTTGACTATGCAACAAGTACCTGTTAGTAATAATTTGAGTTTTGAGTCTGCAGAAAAGGAAAAACTAGAACAAATGGGAGCTAAGGAACAAGATGAAACAGCTGTCCGGACTGCTGAGCGTGGATGGACTCATGCTAGTCGCATTAAAGGCCCAGTGACGAGACCCCACTGGAAAGTAATCAGTACTCCAGGTGACACCAAGATAACTCTGAAAAGATAACGTAATGATAAGAACTTTAGTTGATTATTTTGCCGCATTAACTTTTGGTATAAAGTGTATATTGCTGTTTATATTTGCTATAATTATCTTTTTTTAATCTATTATA
The DNA here is from genome assembly GCF_963921805.1 of Phalacrocorax carbo. Taxonomy (NCBI): domain Eukaryota; kingdom Metazoa; phylum Chordata; class Aves; order Suliformes; family Phalacrocoracidae; genus Phalacrocorax; species Phalacrocorax carbo. The sequence continues at coordinate 14,247,480 of NC_087524.1, forward strand.
TATGGAAGCGTACAAAGTGTGTTGAAGGAAATTGCTAAACTTATGTAGTAACACAATATTGAATATAGAGGAAAAGCTAATAAGCACTTTAGATATACAAATTAGATGCAATCATTTGAACTGCGATTGTTATCCATTTGCTTGTTGCAAGTGTAAGGTATGCCAGGATAAATGGTGGACACACTGTGAATATGGATACCCTCCGATAGGAGTTTGCACACAGTGTTGGAAAACCCAAAGAACTCTCACTGAGTGGAAATTAAAAACAATTAGAGTCGGAACAAGAAATTATTCGAGGATCCCATGAATGGTGGAAAGTTTTGCCAAAGGAATAAACCCTTAGTATTATTGTTACCATTCCAACGAATCAATCCCCTTTGTGGTTGAAATTTTGGCTACAAAGTGCAGAAGGGAAGTACTAGCTGTGTCTTGCTTAGTCCCATTAGTTAAAGCTGCAAAGTGGGAGGCCTATATAAACAGGCAGAAAGCCTGAAACAGCTGTTCTCCTGAAGATTTCCCTTGCTGCCAAGAAGATGGTACACCCCGTGGCTCGAAGCAACCGAGTCGACGGGCGAGGCAGAGGAGGAACAAACTGTGGAGAAAAGAACCAGAACAATGAGACGCAAAAGCAGCTATGGTCGAACTTCCCCAAGACTGGTAAAAGTGTACTTAAATTGGAAAAATTGACAGACACCCTTTTTCCTGGTATATCGTTAGTTTTATTATCGATAATAGCCCAAACTCCGGAAAAGGTTAGATCAACGTAAAAAAGATCGTGAAGCGGGCAAGTTATGGTATGAAAGCTGGTTTAATGTTTCACCTTGGCTAACCACTTCATTGTCTGCTTTAGCAGGACCGCTTATTATGTTGATTCTGGGACTTATATTTGGACCTTGTATATTACGCTGTATTTTACATTTTATTAAAGAACGGTTTGACCCAGCTAAATTGCTTATTTTGACTACAAGGTCTGAAGCAAAATATAAGAGTGTATCTATTAATGAAGATGACGATTGTTGTGAATGCATTATGCCACATAAGAACTATGATTGTAATTGTGAGATATTACCTTGTGAGTGTTATGATAAATGTCGGAATTGTGGAAGAAGATTTGCCTGCAGTGCCGAAAATGAAAGTAGTGTCTAATAAACAATAATAGGATAAAAAGAAAAAGGGGGGATTGTGAGAAACTGAACTAAGGTATTGTTTATTAAGACTTATGTTAAGCTCAATGTAAAGCATGCGAAGAATACCTCCCAGGCGTGCTTATGCAAGATAACCATCAGAGATAAGACAAGCAACCCCATATCACCAGGAAGCAGGAAACGACCCCCTAACAACAACTGAAGCATGCGAAAAGTACCTCCACTATCTCATTGAACATGGAAGTAAAGATGTATAAAGAGAGACTGTTTGAACTGCTCAGTACGGCAGTTGGCGGAGCGCAGACTCCCCTGCCGTCCAGCGCTGTATTTGCTCATATTCTACTTGCTACAATTAATAAAATTCTAATTGGATTATGATCCATTGTGGTCTCAATTTATGACAGACACTTGGCTTTGCTTTAAACATTAATAAGCCTATAACACATGTTTATGTGAAAAGGCACCTGAAACCTCCAGATCATCTTATCTTTAGAAACAGGCGAGAAAAGATGGTTACATTGTATTTCTTTGCAGTGGCCCCAGAAATATACAAAGCTCACTGATGGGTGATCTTCTGACTGTAGGTACGTACAAACATTTACCTCTGAACACAAACTTATATTATTGATATAACACCTGCCTTCCAAAATGCTTATGTTATTGCTAATCCTTAGAAAAGAGACCATGCTTTCTTCACACCTGTGTGAACGTTTACACGAAGCCCACCTACTTGGCACTGAACTGAGATACAGGACAGAAATATGCTGTAGTGACAGTGCTTTAAACTCAGTATTTTTTTAAAAAACTATCATATAAAAGCATTACTATTCGCCTGCTATAAATTGAATTTGTGTAGCCAAATCATGACCACAACCGGTACTGTTGCTGATAAAAATGAGCGTACTGTTAGTAACCATTACTGACAGTAACCACAATTACTGTTAAAACTGCAAGTAACTTGCATGGAGGCAAGAATCCCCAACAGGAAAGCATATATGCAAGTGTCATGCTTTACTGTGCATGCCTAAGGTTAAGGAGATTTGATACTGATAATCTACTTCAGAATTGGATTAACTCTGCAGAATAACCCCCACAGCCTGTCTTGGGAGTTTTTGTCTCAGTGAAATCAGCAGGAATGCAGTAAAGCCTCACTAGTCTAAAGAGCTTCTCCATGAGAGGTCCATGAAACACCAGATCGAAGCAGCTTCAAGCCAATCAGTTAATTTGCAGAGCAAAGAAACAAGTTCTTTGTTTCACAGTCTGGAGAGATGTGCCAGAGTATCTGACTAAGCATTAACCTTTACTGTATGCCTCAGCAATACAACATCCAGCAAAGCATTCAACGATGCAAGTCCACAGTCCCTGAAGATGAGGCAGCCCATCATGTAGACACCCTTACATTTAATCAATTTTCACTGTGCCAAATGACAAATTCCTTCCTTTCTGATTCCACATCAAACTATAAATAGGACTCTGAAAAATGGCACCTAAATCTGTCCTGCAAATGTATCTCACTCCCAACAGCTATTTCCCAGTCCAGTGTCCTATCAAATGAACCACAGCAGACCTCAAAGAAAATATAAAATATTATTTCCAAGTATATATGACTTGGCAACATACTGTAATATTAATATATTCAAGCAAGTTTTGACAACACACACATTTTTTTATCACCTCACTTCAGCTTCCAGAACTTTTCTATCAGTGGCTCTTCAATTTTATCTGCTAGCTAGGGAGGTCACTTGCTTCAGTATATAAAAACTTGTATATCTGAAGCTGTCTTTTAAATTATTTGTTGCCGTTTCAATAGTAGGATCACCATAAAAATATTAAGCAGACAGATAAATTGATATTCAAAACAGAGTAGGCATAACTGATTCCCACATCTGCACCAACTGCAATTTGTAAAATTCAACTACAAAAGCTACTTTGCTGCTGCTTCTTCATAAGGAAGTTTGCACCAAACCGGACGCCTCACTGCCTCTGCTCCAGAGTCGCGTATTTTAAAGGAGTGTTTACCAACTTAAAAAAATAAAACAAACAATATTGAATCTTCCAAGTGTTGATGTATACTGACAAGCTAATTGGGTTTATATCTTTGCATTTTACAGTTTAATGCTTCTGTGTTTTACATTGGGAACTGCACGGACAGCTCCACCATTTAATTCACTTGGTAACAAACCAGTAATAAATGTTCCCTGGTGCCATAGTGTTTCTGTCTCCCACCACAAAAACCCCCTCTTTAAAGGAAAACAACTGAAAATTGAAAAATCAAAAGCAGGACAATGTAAAACTGTAATCACAATCTCCCATTCTAACATTGTCTTCCTTCCCTGTCAGCTGCACCTTGTCTGCGTCACCTGGGTGAAGAACATTCGTGCTTCCCTTTCCTTCCTTCTCCTCCCGTTAACTATTTGCCCTTTTACTGAAAAAATCACACAGAGGTCTACCAAACATCTATCATTCTCTCAAACTAAAAGTCACTTTTCAGTTCCCTGTGTACAAAAGTCTACGTAGTGAAATGCCCATCTCTCAGGCATAAAGGAGGAAAGGAGCCAACAGCAATTAACATTCACCCTCTACAGGAGGGATGCACAGGAGCGGGCGAAGCAAGGAAGAGGCCATGTACCAAGCTCCTCTCTGCTCTTCTACTGCCTCCATGCTCCAAAGCCAACACTGGAGTGAGTGAGGACAGCCATTTCCTATGCCCTTCTCTCTGCTCTGAAGTTTTCCCACTATTTCACCTTCTGGATAAGCAGAGCAGGCCCAAGGAACGGCTTTCAGAGAGAAGAAATAATAACTTCTACTTCTCTTTTCCCCATCCCAGCGCCACCAGTATGTTACCCGCTGGCAGAAAGGCTGGAAGTTCTTCAGCTTGAGGCCAGCCTCCATTCCAGATGTACCCATACCTCTCCTGCCTGCAGGAGGCTCTGAGCACCCGCAGGCGGTTGGGTGGGAGAGGGGCTGTTCTGGGGCTACCTGAAGCAGCGGAGGACAAGCCACACCTGCCGTCACCCTGCGAGGGACTGCATCGCTCCCTCGGTTGTTTGATTAAAATGCCAAGATTACACAACTGCAAATGACGGACATGGGAGAGGAAGTTTCAATCAGATACAGAACAAAAGCAGGACTCCCAATAAACAACAGTGGGGGATGTGTAGCCACAATACGGCTCTTTCCAGCCAGAGCTGCCTGCGCCCATCAGTATTACGGACTTACAGAGCAAGTGAGATCTTTGCTTCAATTGGCCTTAACAATCTTCACACTACTGCCTCTGTATGTAGCCGCAGAGAAAACCACAAGATTTTCTTTATTTCTTTCTACTTAAAACTGATATAGCTCTTCTTTCTTGCTAGCACTTAGTAACAGTAGGAACTGCAATTTTGTCTTGTTTATTGGACAACAGGTAACAAAGAATTTAGGCTGAGAGGGAGCAGTGAGCCCTACAGAGGTGAATTCAACTGCTCTAAACTGTGCTACATTAATGCAGATTAATGCTAAACCACTAATGTACTACTAAGCAAATTAGCTTGGATTGATCTCAAACACTGGCAACAACTTGTCCCACAGCAAATGGAAATCTGAAACAGGAAGCCAAGGGTTAAGATGACATTAAATGTTCAAATATTTTAAATAAAAATGGGGCAGTGATTAAATTGGAGTAGAGATATTGGAAACAGGCAGAGCACAAAGAACTGGTCCTAACTGATTACTTTTTCTTTTTAAATGTAATTAAAAAAAAAAATCAAGCTAACTGTGCATATTTACAGCAGCAAAGATTATTAGGGCCTAACACAGGGAGTTCCAGCTATACTTCTTACTCAAACACAAAACCCCTACTCAGTATTTTTCACAAGCATATTTGTCTGTGCTTCTCAGGACAGCGCAGAACACATCTCCATTAGACAATGCCTTATTCATCTGAAGATTGACTAAATCCCTCAGTTATCTCCACTCCTCTAGATTGGGCAAACCTAATTCTATTAATCTTTTCTCATAAGACTTTTTTCCTAATAATATTCTCACTGCCTTCTACTAGATTCCCTCCAATTTATCAGTATCTTTCTCCAAATGCAATACACAAACCTGGAGACAGTATCCAGCAAAGTCCTGTTCAGTAACAGAAACAGAAGAAAATTATCTACCTTGCTGTACATACCTCCTGCTAACGCATCCTGGAAAAAGAATGACTTTTTCTTTGCAGCACTCTTACACAGCTGATCTATATTTACATTGTGATAAGTATCATTATTGTCCATATACTTTCCTGGAGTAGTGTTAGTTATTTTCCGTTTCTTACCTGTGCAAGTCCAGCACCTTACACTTTCAGTCACTGAAATTCAACTGCATGGTTTCAAACCATCTAGCTGACTCATCAGGACTATTCTGAATTCAGACACTGTCCTGAAGAAGGGTGACATAATGCTCCTAAACCTGGATTACCACAAACTTTAAAAGCATGCTCCCTATTTAATCATATAAGCCAGCATTATTAAAAGAAATAAAAATTATAGGGACTGAGGCCAGGAGAGATTGCTCACTTGAAGGAATCCATTTGAAAAGCTATCAAAAACAACCACCACCCTGTCTGAAGTGCACGAGCAGTCTGTTCGGCACCTCTCGGCATCTAAAGAGTACCAGCTACTACAATGCCAGCAGAACCTGCATTTTTCTCTCTCATATCACTACTTGCCACATTCAAGATTGCTTAGCTTTGGACACCTGACAAGTTCACACAGCACCATTAAAACCTTATGGCTGTAGGTCACCTCAAATACACATTCTGTGGGGAGCTACTATGAACACCACTAGCAGGTAAGACCAAAGATTAAAATAGGATTTTTTTTTTCCATCTGTGCCTTCCTTCCTTCTGTCCAGGTAACAACAGGGACTGGTGTTAAAGAAACTGCAGTCCTCAGGGTGATCTTGGATGCTCCTTGGTACTAAGAACGGAAAATAACAACGGGGCACAAAACAGTGCCTATTTGTTTCCAGAGCTGGGAGCTCTAGCTTTCTTGCCATAACACAGCAAGGAAACCCTACTGATGCAAGCAAGCTGATGTGTGGGAACTTAGATGTAAAACAGTGGGCAAAGATTCAAATGTTAATGCTGCAGCTAGTATTTTATAATTGGACCTTTTATTTCAAATCTGTAAAGCCTATTGCTCTCAAGAACACCCTACCTCTGTGTCTTATCGCCACGTCGATCACTTGGACCCCTCCTTCCCTCAATCACACACAGAAAAATCAGACCTTCTTTTCCCCAGACCCCCATTCCTCATAGAATAGAGTGGAATAGACTATTTCAGTTGGAAGGGATATTTACAACGATATCATCTAGTCCAACCGCCTCACTGATTCAGGGCTCACCAGGTTAAAGCATATTACTAAGGGCATTGTCAAACACTGACAGGCTTAGGGCACTGACCACCTCTCTAAGAAGCCTGTTCCAGTGTCTGACCACGCCCTCAGTAAATAAATGCTTCCTAATGTCCAGTCTAAACTTCCCCTGGCACTTTGAACAACCATTCCCACATGTCCTATCACTGGATACCAGCGAGAAGAGCTCAGCACCTCCCCCTCCACTTCCCCTCCTCAGGAAGCTGTAGAAAGCAACAGAATCATTTAGGTTGGAAAAGACCTTTAAGATTATCAATGCCAACCAAGTCCACCACTAAACCATCTCAATAAGCACCAGTCTACACGTCTTTAAATACCTCCAGGGATGGCGACTCCACCACTTCCTTGGGCAGCCTGTTCCAGTGCTTCACAGTCCTTTCAGTGAAGAAATTTTTTCCCAATTTCCAATCTAAACCTCCCCTGGTGCAACTTGACGCCATTTCTTCTCATCATCACTACAACCTCCTTTCAGGTAGCTGTAGAGAGCAATAAGGTCTCCTCTGTGCCCTCTTTTCTCCAGGCTAAACCACCCCAGTCCTCTCAGCCTCTCCGCATAAGACTTGTTCTCCAGACCCTTCACCACCTTTGTCGCCCTTCCCTGGACACACTCCAGCAACTCAATGTCCTTGCAATGAGGGGCCCAAAACTGAACACAGCATTCGAAGTGCAGCCTCACCAGTGGTACAGGGGCACTATCACCTCCCTGCTCCTGCTGGCCACACTACTGATACAAGCCAGGATGCTGTTGGCTTTCTTGGCTACCTGGGCACACTGCCAGCTCATGTTCAGCTGGCTGTTGACCAACACCCCCAGGTCTTTCTCCACCAGGCAGCCCTCCAGCCACTCTTCCCCAAGGCCATAGCATCGCATGGGGTTGTTGTGACCCAAGTGCAGGACCCAGCACTAAGCCTTGTTGAACCCCATACAGTTGGCATCAGTCCATCGACCCAGCCTGTCCAGATCCCTCTGCAGAGCCTTCCTACGCTCAAGCAGAACAACACTCCCACCCAACTTGATGTCATCTGCAAACTTACTGAGGGTGCACTTGATCCCCTCATCCAGATCATTGATAAAGATATTAAACAGATCTGGCCCCAATACCAAGCCCTGGAGACTTGTGACTGGCCACCATCTGGATATAACTCTATTCACCACAACTCTTTGGGCTCAGCTATCCAGCCAGTTTGTAACCCAGTGAGGAGTAAATAAGGTCTCAGTGCTTCATAAATTTTCCTGCACTGGTCCAGTCTGCTCCCTGGCTCACCACTGAGCTGTTTTCATGCTCTCTGGATTTTCTTTTCATCCTTTTTCATCCTCTCAGGTTCCTTATGTCTTCCTTTACATCCAACTGATCCAACACAAGCAGCCATTCTCACAAACCCTACTTTAAATTAAGACTGTTACATAAACAGTTACTAAACTCATAAAGGAGGTTGGTTAGATAATACGGTATGTATCTCCTTTCCCTCAGGTGTATACCACTGTCACATCCAAAAAGTAATCAGTTTGGAAGGCTGCATAAGGTGCGATCTGTACAAGCAACAGTTGACAGCGTCTCATATAAAAGGCAACATCACACAGTTCCAAGCCACTTTTCTCTTTAAAATTCCTCTCCTCTTTTGCAAACAACTTTCAACTTTTGCTAGTGCTGAATATCAGACATTTTTCCATAGAATCCTTTGTATTGGAGTCTAGCCTCCAGAGAAAGCAAGCCACATGCTGAACCAGGCCTTCTAGGCTAAGAGAGATTTTGTTGCAGCAAACCACGTAGCCAGCAACCCCTCTCATGGGAAGGAGTCCCTTACCACCTCCCTAGAAATGGGAGGGAAGGTGGTTTATCAGTCTTTGGCCAAATGAACTCAAGGGAGATGCAAAATGAGGGTCCTTTCAGTGATTCAAAGCCTCTTTTGAACTCCCTTTGGGTTTTTTTTAAGCTTTCTTCAATTTTTAGATTACTTTTAACTGTCAGTATCGTGACAACATTTAACCTGATGAGGCAAGTTTAACCTCTAACATTCCCCTTATGAAGGGGATGGAATTTCACGATACGAGTACTAAGTAAAAGCAAGTCACGAGTTAAATCAGTGAGACTCAAAAGACTCACTTCCTGAACATTAAATAGCTCTGCACTTGTTCATAACTCCCGACCTTCCAAAATCCTAAAATATGGGCCTTTCCTGCTGGTTATGATTCTACTTATGAGCATCATGGAAAATATTTAGTGAGTCTCCAAATGCTTTGAACAGGGTGATTTCTACTCTCTGTTTGTAAAGCCAAATACAGACCGCACACTGTCTTTCCGCAGGGTATATAAGCTGCTAAATCTTGTAGTACTTGAGGCACCATAATCCCCAAGCAGGCACATGGCCTGAGAGACAGACTCATGCGTTTTGTGTCTTAAGGTCACACACAACTTTTACAACCAGGCCGTTTCCAGTAACCATTCCATTATTTTTGTTCTAAGTGGGTGAGGCTGTGATTCTGATTGTTGTAGTTTAAGTAAAGCTGAGACACCAGACACCTTGTGACCTTTCAGCTAGCATTATTTGTGGCACTGGAAAGCAGGACCATGATACCCATCCTATTGAATAGTAGCACCCAAATCATAGGATGAAAGGAAGAAAAGCTCCAGTGGTTTTGCGCATTATCTATTGCAGCATAATGCTAATCAGAACCTGTCCCACTGTCTTTGTGACTGCTTACAAATGAGTGAAGAACTGCAAAATTGCAGGTTTCTAGATTGATTTAAGCCCCATACAAATTAGAAGAAAACTGCACCTGTGCAAAAACGTGGCTCTTAGCCTGCTACAATGGCAAATACTTTCTTTGGAGTCCTGCATGGATTGATCATATAGCTCATCACTACTCATTCAATTAATTTTCTATCCTAAATTGTGATTTATAAAAATGCTTAAATGGTCTGTAGAATTTTCCTCCAGAATACCAACATGAAACACTAGGGGCTGGCAAGGCAGAATGATAGTTGCTTTTTCTAGTTCACAGCCATATTATATATTTGCCTCATGTTTTAGCAACATCTTAGTTGAAAGTTTAGTTTTAAAATAATTGATTACTCAGAAGCAGCAACTATCTGAAACAGCGTATGGGTTTTGGCCCGCATTATTCTTACAGTGTGAAGTTCATTGGGTACAGAGCTGACTATCAAAAAGCTACTTGCACAGAATAAAAAGGGTTATCTGGCACTGAAGAAATTTGAAAGCAGATCTTTGAAAAATATTTGCCTACCACATACAATCACTCAGCATTAACATTTTGAGGAACTACGCAGAGTGGCAAGTATGTAGCAGTGTTCTTGGTCTGCTAAGTACAGGCAAAATTCCAGCCCATAAGCAGTTTGGGTTATCAAAACTGAGGTCCATAAAGCAAGTCTTAGAAGAGAATATCTCTGAAATTTATCTGAAAACTTCAGATTAATGTTGATAGCCAATTTCATAGATTAGAGTTTCCATAAAGCAGTTTTTTTAATCTTTAATGGATTATAACAAATCAATTAAGCTGATGAATTCCAGATAAGTCCTCCCGCTACTGACAGCTCTATGAAGGAATAAACCAGTGTTCAATATTAATTAAAAACACAAACTAATCTTAGGAACTACTGGGAGGAACAAAAAACATTGTTATGACTCTGGACATATACTCATGTTATGCTACATGTTGAATATATTTCCCAATTTTTCAGGGGTTATAGTACAATTAGAAAACTAAAAGTAAAAAGGATAAGCAAAGGCACGGGCTGGCTACTGCACAAAGAGCATCTAAATAAATTATAACTGCTTATCCTGGAAAAGGAGGTACTTGGTTAAAAGATACAACAGAAGGCTAATAAACTCACAAATGACAAGAAAGTGAACACAGAATGACTTTTAATCACCTCTTCCAATTCAAAAATGAGGCAGCTTCAAATGCAACTATTTGGCAATAGGTTTAAACAAACAAAAGGGAATATAGTTTCTCAAAAACCGTAGGAAAGCACTGGAACACACTGCCACAGGATGTTGTGCTTTCAAGGGCATTTTTCTAGCTCAAGTACTTCTGCAGATTGAGGCCCCCTTTGTCCGAGGATGGTCACATGGAGAGAGCTGCACCTATATCCATCAACTACTTTTGACTATTCAGATTCTAATTTGGCTTTTTATTCTTCTTTCCATCCTCTCTGTCAATGATAAAATATTTCTCCACACCTGAGCACACCTGCTCGGATGTCATGAAGCATCTTGCTGTTGCACAAAAAATAAGCTAACTGGAAAGCAATTTAGTCTACTCACCAACCAAAAATCAAGATCTGATGCCAGTCTTCACTTACCCAGATCCGCAGGAGTGTCATATAACCGCTCACATAAGTAATAGTCATCTGGATTCAAGTAGGGCAGTTGCTTCAGCAAGCTCTGCTTAGGAATGAGATACAAGACCTCTGCAATATCCCCATCCTCAATAATCGACATCCTTTTGACAGAATTTCTGAATTTCACCTTTTCCAGGACCAATTCTTCAGTTTTACTTGATCCACACAGCTTCCCAAAGCTGTTTAAGATGGTGGAGGATGGCATTTCTATTTGGAAGAAGCTAGGGAAAGCAACCTGTAGTGCACGTAGTCAGTCTACTACTCACAGCACACTGCACCTACCAATCCTTCTCTTTTTCTCTTATCCAGCAAAGGAGATTAAGGAAGATATATTTTTAGTGATTATCTTCAAGAGATTACGACAGTATGCTTGATCAGGTGACTGCCATCTAAAACTATTGTAATCAGTTGCAACTCATCCCTGGGAATGCAAAAATTGGAAGCAAAACCATAAAGAGTATCTGAAAATCAGATTAATATCCAGGACAAGAGGAGGAACATAACTGAAGTATATAAGAGGATTAGTTTAAAATCAAAAAACCTTGCTGCGTCAAAAATCTTTTTATCGAAGAATCATCATCATAAGATACAAATGCACATCTGTGCATTTAATCTACCATGCCCCTGTTCCATGCCAGGTCTCTACGTGTGCTATGGCAAAAAGGTTATAGTAAAGGTAGAACATGTTGGTCCTCCTTTTTGAGGAATGTACAAAGGCTGGTTAGCACTAAGCAGATTTCTTGGGAGAAATCCTTTCTGCAGCTTTCATTGCCTGTTCCACACAAAAGCACTTAAGGATTGGTTCGCTTGTGCTCTTCCTCTCCACTTTCCTGCGTGGCTGACAGGAGAAGCTTTGCAGATACTGTGCCAACCCTTCCTGCTTCGCTTACAAGAAGTATTTATATTAATCCAATTCTAGTGACTTGCTAATCTAATCATCTAATGACTATTTCTCCCTGGGTAAAAGCAGAGTTAATCATCAACGGGACACTGGAAAGTCACAGGAAATTCCAAAGTGAAAGATTAAAAAAAAACCCAAACCCTAACTTAAAACAACATTTATGATTTGTAAGAGAAAGTTACAGGTAGACCCCAGACCAGGACCTGCTCAGAGACAACTTCAGATTCTTTGCTTGGCCAGACTCCCACAGACAACTGCGCAGTGTTTGGCCCAGGCTTTCAACTCTCCTTGACACAGAGAAGTTAGCTACAGCTGCAAAATGATCTCATGTAATAATTGCACTGCTTACTGTAAGGCTTTTGCTAAATTAGAAGGTGAAAAACACCCTACCGGTAGGCTTACTGAGCACAGTGAGAAACTGTCATTTAATTCTAACCTCAAAACCCAGAGTTCAAGTACTATCTACAGATGGGACAGGCTTTGAATAGAAGAGTGCTTTATTTACTATATTAAAGAGAAAATATCTCACAAATCCAGGCTTTGATCATGATTATTACACACCTCCTATGAGATCAATTTGGTTTTATATTTCAAGCATTATGACTTCCATGTTACCTTGAAAATAAGCCCGAAATCACTGTTCCCCTGAAACAGCCATTCTCCTGGATTTTATAATGAGTCGCGGACACAGTGGGGCAAAGCCAGAATAAATATGCACCACTGTACTAACTTTAACGGGATGATGCTGACGTATATTTGAGGAAGAGCTGGCTCAATAAATATAGCAATTTGAGTTCTGCCTTATAGTATCTTCTATCAGATCAGAGATCTCAGAAAATGCTGTGTTTTAAGTATTTCCCCTAGGAAACGAAGCTTTGCAGCAATTTGTCAATCTCTCCCAGATTTCACAACTTACTGACCTGCACACCACAGCCACTCAGTGGAAAAAGATCTTCTGGAACTGCAAAAGCTTCTACCATTTCAGCTGAAGGTGGATCACCATTCTGTGCTTAAAGCAGAGGGATGTCTCACAGGAGACGGCTGGATGCGCTCTTACACAAGTATCTCTCAGCTTGGGATAGGATAAGAGTATCATTTGTTGCTGGATAATTGGTGAAGGATGTTGACATCTGACAACAGCAGTGCCAGCTATCCAGCCTCACCAACACCTCGAGGTGGACTTTGCCCTTTGAGGTAGGTGAGGCAAAAAACACACATTGCCCTGGCGTTAACTCTGCTGCGGACGTTAATCCTCCGAAAGCACAAAGGTGAGCTCTACGGTAACTTTAAACTGTTGGAACATTTGCTACAGTTGGCTGCCTAAATGCTAGAAGCTTGTCCTTCGTTCGAGTTTGAATGCACTGGTTTAAGACTGACTCCCAGTTTTATGTTGTAGCCATGCTGATTCCAACCTTCCACCTATATACAATACACCTCAACAGTCTTTACACCTCCTATTGTGCAGCAGTAGTCAGAAGAAACTGCAGTATTCTCCCACACAATCAAATACCATATAAGCTCTATAAAGCCTCTATCGATTCTTTTAATTTGCAGTTTGCCCAGAAGAGTTGAAACTAAAAGTGATACAGGTGAAGTGGCAGAGCAAAGGCACGAGAGGCTGAACCCACTTTCACCCATGCAGGGATCTGCTCCTGCGCTTGGCAGGCATGACTTCTGCTGGTAGAACTCCTCCACCATTAGTGTGGGAGGCAGCAGAGATCAGTGCCCGTTTTCCACAGTATCTCCACTACAGGAGCAGTCAGCCTGTGACCACTGCTGAAGAGTTCGACGTTATTTCAAAGGCCGAAGTGCAATCCAGCCTCCTTCCACCACCAAGACACATGGGGTTGGCGGGGGACCATAGGAACAGCTCAGTTTAGACTAGCATTTTGTGACTCTAACACGTCACTGTAGAAACATCCTGCTTAATTAAAAATGAGGTCCCCCTTCCTCTGAGAGAGACTACTCTAACGGTGCCCCTTTCCAGCCCTGCCTATTGCTTTCATTGTCTGACAACTACAGTCTCCAAGACCACATACTAGCTGCTGCTTATAACACAAAGCAATATGAATTTTTGGTAGTGTTTTTTAAGTACAGGGTATGTCTTTAAGACCCATCCTGTTAATATATGACATAAGATGACAAGAAGTAGAAGTGAGCAAAACAAGATCAGGAAGCATCACAGTGGCTCCTGAGTCAGACGAAGAGCTGTTTGGAGCAGTTGGCTCCCAGGGTCAGATCCTTGTGTCCAAAGTAAAGGACAAGGCCCGACACAGCCATGTACAACACACTGTTACCGAGCACTGGGATTTAGACTTAGCCAGAATCAAAGACAGTGGCAATCTCCTACCATTTAATTGAAGCACTCAATTAAGTGGAAAAGATTGATTTCTAATGTTCTTGCTGAAGAGAAAAGAAAAAGGCAAAAAACACAAGGGCACAACCCTGTTCTTATGTTTCTTGAAACACATTCTCGGGAATCCAGGGTGCCCAACCCAGAACTAGTGTTGACGAAATTTCCTCAAGTATCTGCCACGTAGCAAAATATTTTTAAATCACTGCCAATTCAAAGCCATACCTAGTCCGAGTATTCGGTGCTGAGGGCCCAAGCCTTCAGCTTGAGGCACGGGCACTTTCCAGACTGACAGTTTTCACAAGGGACTGAATATGAGACAGGAACTAGGCAGACTAGCTACTTTAAATATTTTATCTCATTACCAACTTTATATTTTATTTATAAATATTTTCAGCTGTCTCAAGATCATTTCCTATTCAATCCCCTCTGAAATCACCACACCAATTGGCTGCCCCAATGATAGGAATACATATGTTTCATATACAACCAGGAATAGAGGCTGCTGTACTAAGACTACTAGAACAGAAGTAACAACTGCAATCCACAAATTGCACAACAGAATAGCAGGCACTGAATAATAGCAAAAATTAGACACCAAGGGCTAAAAACATCTTCTCAAGCAACAGTGAGGATTAAATTGTCCCTCCAGCTAAGTAAAAGGCAGAAAAGTGTAGTGCACTAATGCTGTCTTTAATTGCTTCTGCCATCAGAATTAAACTTCCTGCAAATATATTTCAGTGTGATTTTATTCTTGTCTTGAAAGCAACAAAAACCCCAACCAAAGGGCCAAGAAACTGAAGTCAGTCATGCTAGTTCACCAAAACCTAGCTGCAAAGAAAAATCAAAATCAAACCACAGTAAGCAAGGTGAAGCAAAACGAAATTTTCCTTTTCCCTCATATAACTTCAGATGGTAACACATTTATTGCACAGGCAGGTAGCCCCAAAAAATGTTTCATGCATCTGTCCAAGGCAACAGGATTATCTTCCTCTCTCATGTAAGAATTCTCAAAGATATTGAGAGTAGAAAAAAAATTTAAAAGGGGACCTTCACATAAATAGACATAGTGCGTGATCATTTGTCATTTATATCAAGAAATATAGTTATCCAAGCAATAGAATAACTAAAAGAGCAAGAGAGAGCAAAAAAGTATTCCAACATTCAAGTTCACACACACACACACAAAAAGGAAACAAAAGCTTTCTACTTGTGGTAAAATTACTCCATACGAGCAGCTTTTTCACTTTTGACACACACAATTTATTTACTCAAGACTGCAGGCTGACGTACAAAACACTCGGCTATTTACTGTAAACTTGAGGAAACACTTCATCCACATAATGGAAACCAAAAAATCCACATACACATCTTTAATTTCTTTACCTAAATTTCCAAAACAGGCAGTCATCTTCTGGGCATACTGACACAAGCCATTCTCACTGTAGGGTTCTTCACCAAGGATCTGTTCACTCATTGCTTCAGAAGGAGCTGCCTTTCTCTGCAAAGTCAACCAACTACTGCTTGCTTGAGACTGATAAGAGAACAGAGCTTCCTCTTCCAATTTATCTCCATTAATAATTCAGGTACTACATAAAATTTGCTGAGCTTTAAAAACCGGTAGTGCAAAGCTACTTTGTGGCTTTTAAAGTAATCATATTTTAGTCCTTAAAAAGTATCTTAGCTTATTATATTCCAATATTTCACAGAAAATATTTTCAAATTGCAACAAAACCCATTCTCGCTGCACAAGGGGAAATATTATTGGGATTATGCTCAAATCAGTGAGACGCTTAAAAATATTCACCCAGCTCAAACCCAGAGCTCAAACCACCACTACTGAGATGTGTTACACTCCAGCAAGCAGACATGGCCACCACTGTAAGAGCACCGCTAGTTCATCATGTATTACCACTTCTCAATGCTATATATCTTCTGGGGACAAAAAAAACCAAAAAAAAGAGCCCAGGTACTAACATCACCATATTTTCTGGTACTTTCTAGCACAATGTGTTTCAGAATAACGAAGGCACCACAGCCAGAAGCAACAGGAAGAGGGTATTTTCTCAGCTCAGTCACTGGAGCATGAACCCCATCGAATCTTGTTATCTTCTCGGGCTGAGAGGAAAATACAGGAGAACTGACTCAGCAGTTCTGCTCCAGGCCAGCTGCAGTGGCCACACACACCTGTCCGTTCTGCTCTTCAGAGACAAAGGCAGAGCACTAGCAGACTAACTAGGGGAGAAAGAGCTTAAGAAAATCCGCTACAAATCACACAATCAATGACACCTACTTAGCTAAATATCTGCAGAATGGCTTTGGCTATACTCTCTTGGCTTCAGTGAAGAATAGGTGTTCCTCGCCCACCACACTTGTTTCTTCTCCATTCACTTAATGCTTGCTGCTCCCTCACTCATATCCCCTAGTGAAAAAATATTTAGTAGAGATCGTATCATGACTGCTGATGTCCATACTAAGCACAGCTACTACTAAGTAGACACTTTAAAGAGATCCCTAGTACATCTAGGTCTAAATTCTACTCACAACAGATTGAAAAGCCTAGTTACTAATATTTAATGTTACTTTAACAATCTATTGTCTATAAAAGCGTAAGATAAATGTAAAAAAGAACTCAGGGCACTAGTATCTTTTATTGTGCTAAAGGCTACGAAGGATTCACATAGATACGAATTTTACTGTCTGCAGTTATCTACCAAGTTACTTTACTGGTTGCAACCCGCACAAGGTTCTATAAGGTAAGCGGCACTACTGCCTATGGCAGGAGAAATGTAAAGACCACTAAGCCACAGGGCATCTCTGTACTGGCTAAAAAAAGAGTGACTTACTGAAAAGGGTTTTTAGGTTAAAGTGGTATCAAAGGTAAAACGATTTGTGTTGTAACTCAGCTCAGCAGCCCAGTTAAGCACCAGTCTCCCATATAGGCTTGCTATCAAGCTGCCAAGTCAAGATTTTTTCTTCACTATTATAGCTGACATTTGACTAATATTTTGCCAGATTCCATTCAAAAAATGCCTGGTTTTGCAGCACACATGCAAAACACGTAGTGGAGAACTGTTACAAAGTCTGTCAAGTCCATGAAGTCTGTGCATGTCTACATGGAAGGACAGTAGCAAATTCAAGTCTGAATAGGGTGAAGCCACATTACTATCACCTTACACTGCATCGAACATTCTCTTTGAAAACCCACGTGGGGATCTCCCAAGGTGGCACACTGCAAATCGGATCTCAGTTTTATACATTAAAAGCAAGGTTTGCATGCACAAACTATTTTGTTAAACTAATTCAGAAATAAGAAAGCAAGTGTTATTTTATGTATTGATTTCTTCTTGGTGCTCATTCCAAAGCATACATGAAACATCACCTTATCCTTTATTCTTCTGTTACAATTTGCAACCAAGAAAAAACACAAGAGAAAACACAACTGCATTTCTATCTCAGACTTAACTAAGACCACATGGTGACAACTTCCTTTCCCAACTGATGACATTTGCAAAATCTTTCAGCTGAATTAAAGCATTGTGCTCAGCTTCCTGTTATCAACTACGTATGATAACTTTCATGGCACATGAGCCTTTGATAACAAAAGACCAGCTTTGCAGTGCATTGTAAAGCTGGACAGGCAGCATAACAAGCTCTTGGGAATGCTTTTCCCTTTGCTGTACATTCAGAAATTGAATCTGACTCACTTCCCTAAACCCCAGCATCCACCAAGTTTATCCTTTAGTGAAGCAGTGCACATAAAGATTAAACAAACAAAAATATCTAAACAATATGCTTGAGATTACATCTAATCATCTTTTTCTCAGACAAAAGAGAGCAACACCAGCCATTTACCATCATGTGCAATTATTAGCTGGGCTAAAATAGTACACAGAAAAATCAATCACCAAATGAAATATTTAAATGATGTCAGGGGAGAAAAAAAAAGATAATGTCAGTTAGCAAAGTATTGTCTCTTACCTCTGGAAGCCTTAAAGCATTCCTTTCACTCATCAGTTATTGCCCACTGTCAGGGATCACATACACACCCACCAGAAATGAAAGAATGGCTTAAATCAAGTTCTTAACTATATTGTTTCTATATTGAATAACACACTTCCACTAAGAATGCTGCAAATAAATAAACAAATTGTTTTTAAAAAGCATCTATTAAGCTTATCTAAAAGCAAGAAAAAAATAATCTGTAGAACTTCAAATTCGCTAAGCTAAAACAACATACCCTTTCTACATTCCTGTTCTGTGAAACTTGGAAAAAAAAAACCAAAACAACTTTCACTTTCCTTGTAATTCCCAAACTCACCAATTGAAACTGTTTTAAAATCTACCGAAAGACATCTCAAATGATTTTTCTATCTTCTGTAGGAAACTGGTATCTGTGAAGGTTATCCAGTTTCATTTTTAAAATTATTTCTTCTACCAGGTTTAAAGCTAAAGCAGAGATAGACAACTAAATCCCCCACCTGCAATACAAAATGGGCAGTGTCTCTGGAGGCAGAAAGCCGAAAATTCATATAGTCAGAACTGAACCTCCATCTGCCAAAGGAACCAATCTAAGTGGCTTCATCACTCCCTTTCCATCATCTGATCTTCATATAAAATGAATTCTGCAATCAATTCTGGCTACAGCTGTCCTTTAACAAAACAAAACAAAATTACAGTTCCTGAATCTTGAAGCGTCTGTGCTTTCTAACACCTATGCCTAAAGGCATTTTTTCACCGAGGTCTCCATTCCCTTTACCACTGAGCACTGCCATGGCTGGCTACCACCACTACCCAGAAATGAAGTGCAATTTCTGTGGCACTGTACCTGCAATGCCAATTTATTTTCCTGGTAGTGGCCAAAGGCCTCAGGTAGGGTGCCAAACTAAGACCAATGCTAGTGAAGAACGTCACCAACAGCCAGATGAATTACTGCCATATCCAGAACAGCCTGCGGAGGTCCTATTCTACTGTACTTAAATAAGCAGCAAAACTATTTGCTGAAATCCATTTTTAGCATTTAATGCCATCACAACTACCAAAGTATCTGCTTCTATAATAAATTATTCAAATTATCAATAAATAGTGAGACTAATAATAAGACAGTAATACTGGAGGGCTGGAACATTAGCCTGAGATTTGAGAAACATGCAGCCTCTGCTCTCCCACAGACTTGCTGTTCGTCCCTGAACCATTCCCTTAATCTCTTTCATTGCATTTCCCCGTATCACTTCCCCCCCCCCTCACATGGGATTTGTAACAATAGGTACATTAAAGATGGAGGTTTTCAGATTCTACGATAATGGGAACTATAGAAGTACCACAAATTCTAACACTAGGGAGTAACTGGTCAGCATTAAAAAAAGAGGTCAGGTAAAGCATAGCTGAGTGCTTCTCCTTGATCTTAATTACCTTCCAACTTCATTACCATATTTCTTAATGATTTTCCAGTAGATTGCAGCCCTTACTTAACACTAAAAGTGCTCATTTCCCCGGAGAATCATGTTACCAGATAAAGCAAACATAACTAATTCTGTATATCACCTCTGATCTGAAAATTCCATGTTTAGCTATTCTGCCCCAAACAAGCAAAATCACTGCTACTCTGGTTGCTGTGACTAGAAGAGCGCACAGTTATCAGGTTACGACAAAAAGGCATGATTCAACCAAAGGCTATTTACCTTACTTTATCAATTCCAATGTTTATTTTAGACTAACCATGGGGGAAAAAAAAGTCTCTCGCCCTCGACTATTTTCAGACACAAAATAACAGCGTGTGCATTAATGGCTCCGCCCGTTGCATTATTACAAGATGAGGTGGCTCAGCATTTTATGTCCTGGCAGCACAAGGCTGATCTATTGATCTTTAATGTCAAGAACACTGCACTATGTATTCTTACAGCAAAACGAATCCTTTTTGCTTACACGTAGGAAAAAAAACCACTGGATTTGCTGACAACTGATGTAATCTTGTAGGTAGGATATAGTGAGAGCTAGATGAGCTACAGATACAAAACCTGCTGCACCCCCAAGACTGTGTGTGACTGAACAACTGACTCAACAACACAATACAAGTGCTTGCCTATCTCAAAGCTTAAAAATAATCCCACGAGTTCCATGAGGCTGCTCAATACGCTTGAAATTAAAGAGATGCCTAAGCCACTCCAGGGAATAATTAGCAAAAAGGATCCTGGCAGAAGCTGGCAGTCCTTCAGATATTCAGTAGGAAACTGGGTATTTTCATATTCCTCAGTAATGTTTAGGTATCCTTTATTTAAACAGATATTTGAGAAGCAAGTAATACTGTGGAAAAACATTTAAAATTTTTCATTTTCTTCTACATATTTATGGTTATTACTGTGTCACACTTCATCCTGTGATAGCCTGTAAAGAACCACTTAAAGAACAACAATCAAAATAAACAATAAAAAAAAATCAAAACTAAACTGTATTATATAGGGGCCAAGAGCTAGAATGGTTCATTAAAATAGCTCCCCATTGTGTTTCATATCCATTTTGCTTTTCCAGACAATCACAAAGCTAGCTTCAAGTGAGCAAAGCCTCTCAAGATAAATGTAATTCCTCTAATCAGACTTTTTTTTTTACTTTTCCTTTCTTGAACTTTGATATTTTTCTTCCAGCTGAGAGGAGAAACTCTTCGTAACATTCTCTTCACATGTAGACTTCACAGTAACTGAGACTGAAATAAGTTGGGAAGTAGAGAGATCAAAGTTGAAAGCTCAGTGTTCCTTCAATCCGCATATTTGTGTCTTGTACCTTTATAAAGCACTGTGTGTTACAAGCATGACAAAGAAAGCACCGCTCCTCTTGCTATATATTAAAATAAACTGGGTATTATTATGCTCTCTCTTCTGACAAGTCACGTGGTTACAGAAATATACACAGCAACTTTACTCAAACACTGAACAAAGAATTATATTAGAAGAAAGTCTTCTCTAGGTCACTGCAGGACTTCCTGAACATCTTTAACATTCCCCATTCTCTCCTAACAGCCAATCTACTGTAGATGTACAACCAGCACACATGATCATAAGAATTAAGGATTTCTCTTGTTGCATCAAACTCTCAAGGTCTCCAACATCACAGCCATTCTCGGAGCATGGCATAACTCTAAAAGGATAACTTTTGCAGTCATACTGCCCTTTCCTAGCTTCAGTGAAGCCCTAAAAGGGATTCCTTGTTTGTACTATAAGGACTAATTTCAGTACCTACCAGAAGCCAATATAAATTTTGTCAATGTCCATCAAAACTAAGAATAGGAGGTTACCTTTCTAGATAGTGGAAAGTATTGCACTGCTACAGGATGCCAGAAATGACATCAGATCAGTTCATCCACTGCCAACATTCCAACTAAAAGCAGCTTTAAATATGCTGTGTTGGCTAATCTTTGTTTTGTAATTAAATAAATCCTACAGCACTGTTGAACCCTTCCTCTTGTGGTCAGCACTATCTTCTGGTCAAATCAGCTGCGCACACGCACAAGTGATCAAGATGTTAAAAACTAAGAAACTGTCAGTTAAGCAAAATTATGACTCTATGAGCAGCTCACTTCTCACACAGGGATCACATTCTATACAGGCAAAAATGAGGCCTGGACACATCTGAAAATACTTTGGTGGGGCAGATGAAAGACTTGGAAGTTAGCTCAATTTATTCATGACAGAAAACAACACATAACATCCCATATAACTACTAGCATTTGATAAACTGAGGTTTTGGTCCTCTTGGGTCTCATTTTGCCTGTTTTTTTCTTAATGGTTGAGAGGAATCTACTTGAATAAACTCTGTAACCTGGCACCAACAGGAAAGGTAACAGTGTCAGAGAAATGCACCAAGCTTCTAAAGCTGACCAGGACATTACAAAGCAGAGAAACGTGTCCTTGAATTGACGACAGCTACACCTGGGTTTGTTCTTTACCAGTGCCACTCAACACAGAACAGGCTTTTTCTTATGATATTTCCCTGACATGTACAACTTCGTGAAGCTGTGCCTATTAAATCCTATGAGAGTTATTCAAAGATAGTACTAAATCAAGAGTCTTGATCCTGCAGTGGAAGTGGAGGGCATCTGGCATCTAGCAAGCTACAATTCTGAATAGAAGGTAGGAAATACTGGAAAAAAACATTCCAGTGGTATCACAAACTATAGGAATGGTGAACGAGTCAAATGGAATAGCTGCTAAGAATCTAAGACCACTACATAGACTACTTGATTGATATTTACCCCATTACAATTGCAACAACGATTTACAGCAGTACGTCTTCAGCAAGACTTTATTGCTCTTCTCCTGCCACTGCCTGACCAAATGCCATCTGTTGAGGTCATTTGGTTTTGCCAGTTAAGGTCACGAGTGTCGTGAGGTACTAACTAAAGTAATTTTTCCAGGAGATGAACTTCAAACAAAAGTGTGGGGTTTAAATTCTTTTTAAATGAACCATAACCAAAACATAACGTAAAGTCAAGATGTCCCTGGCCATCTTTGAAAGAGAATCTGCTGTTGCATTTTTAGTCATCATCACAGAGTCTCTACACTTCTTGGTACTTAAATTACATTGTGTTGCATCTAGACAGTTCCTCCACAATGGGAGGTCTGATTAAGTTTATTTAGAGCGCAAACAACTACTACTAGTGTGTACTAGGAGGTTTCAACATCCCTTATGGTATTAACACTCTCTACGATTTAGGAATAGTTCTGCAATTGAGAACAGCAAAGCACAACAACAACAAAAATTAAAGAAAGTAGGGAAGCCAGCTAACCTGTCAGGCTATGCTAATAAAAGTTGATTGATGAACTTCTAGCAGCACTGAGCAATATTTTCAGATGAATCAGTTAGAACAGGTGCTGGCCACCACAGGATTTATCAGTAGAGAACCTTATGTTATAAACATATGTTGTGCATATTTTCAGACTGAAACTAGCTGGCAGCTTCCAGTTATTTCCTTTTTAACTATGAATGAATTACAAGATAATGCATTATTTTGTAGTGTTTTTCTGATTGTTTGGTTACCGAGTTTTTTCCACATATTTATGCCTTCTTTGGAATCCAAACCCTCCCAGTACTTTGCCTAGAATCAATCAATTGATTCTGAAGAAGTAAAAAATTTCAGTTCTCCAGCTGCTTCCTGGATTAGCATCAGAATAAGGTCAGGTCTTCCAACTCAAAATAGACAGCTGACAAAAAGAATCAGTGGATCAGTTTTCTAGAATGTGAAAGCCAGCATGTGAAACTGATTAAAAAGTAAAACAAAACAATCTGTTTTCATTACCACATGAAATAACAGTTATCCCCAAACTCTCTATACATTAGATTTCAGAAAGGCTAGACTCTCCACCTCCTCCTAATGCTGGGGAAGAGAAAGAGAAAGTGTGAACACCTACAGCGTAGCGGCGAGAAGTAATCTATCTTCTCTCCTGTGCTCTATCAGTGTGATAGTCAGGAGTCTACCTACTAGGATCCAACACAAGAGGTCACCTGCACTAGCCCAAGCAGGCAGAGGTACAAGCAAGACTTCCCCAAATCACAATATTTCTGCTCAGGAACGGGGACCAGATATTAGCCTAACCTCACTATAATGAATCCCCACGGGACTTGGACAAATGTTCATTTGATCAGTACCTTCACATAGTGATATGGTAGTTTCCCACATCACAACAATATAGAAACTGCTGATTTTAACCAAATGCTATTGTATTGTACGACTGTGGAGATTAATTTGTATTGATGTAATAAATACAAAATAGTATTTTAAAAATAAAATAGTAAAGAAATAGGGAGGGGAAGAGAAGTAAGTTTGCACACCTAATTCAGCACACGTTGAGAGAAACAACAGAAATAGAACTGTTATATCTAGTTCAACATTAGGTTAAGTGTATGGCCTAAAAAGACTAATTAGCAATGGAAAAAATAGCTGTTTGTTGTTGTAGTTTGAGTTGTGTTTTTGTAAAGTGATGTTCTTCATAAAGAAATGTACACAGTTCTTTAATATATGTCTACCTGCACATTTTTTAAGCTTCAGAGCCGTAAATATAGATATCTACGCGAGACGTTATTTTAAGTGACAAATATTGGATTAGACAATGCAAAGAAAAAATAAGACTTTACTTCTTCCAGCTCTAACCCCTGAAGCCAAACGGGTACCCCAAGGGTTTATTTATCTGTCCAAGCAGAACAGAGAAAACAACTACCCACACTTGAGTTACCAAGGCAGCTAAACATATCTTTTATACTTACGCCCCTTCCCCCGCCTTTTTCTGAGATTGTGATATAAAAAAAGATAAATGTTTACTAAGCAAACTAAGATTTGCATGCCTCTTGCATACAAAGAGTATTCACTCTGTATCACTTTGTTGCAACTTACCACCAAAACTGCGCTCAATGTGCCTTTGGTGTTTAGAAGCAAAGTGCTTTGAGCCTCATCCGCTAGTAACTCCTTGCAGGTTGCCACACGCTGGCATTCTGTACTGCAGCCATACCTGCAGCCCCTCCGAACAAGGATAAAGTACCATTCACTACCAAGAGCCACTCGACACCCCGCTGCCTGGCCCTCTGTGCAAACGCAAACAGAAATGACAGACGGTTGCAGGACAGCCAGGAACTTGTAGGTGTGCTCAGTCAGTAAGTCACAGATCGCACGACGTTTCCTCAGCTTAAACGCAAAAGAAAGCTGCCCTCAAAAGCACCCTAAAACAGATCAGTTATCGGCTTTTAATTCAAAGCATTAAGTAACAATACTTTGAACCTTTATGCCACCTGCCACTACAAAACTCTAAAACCTCTTTACAGAGAACCTACCCCACAGCAACAGCGTGCTGTCATCATCTTCACCTAGAAGACAGAGAAACTGCAGAACAGAGCAGTGAAGCACCTCTCACAAAAATACACATGGAGTCAGAGCTGGATAGCAAACCTGTTTAATTCCACCAATTGTGCTCTGCTCCTTATATTAAAAAATCCAGTCCAAGGGAAAAACACATGGGTACATGCACACACTGTTCAGCCACGTAACAAAGTCCACTCTTCATAAAATACAACAGACCAGAAAAGTGTTTAACTGTTAAATCAGTAAAGGAAAAACAAACTAAGAAAAAGAAATTGCTCCACCAAACATCCCAATTCCAGTCCAACAGAACTTTCTCAGTCTGTTTTCCTTCTGTAAATCCAAGAACTAATGTCCTGCAGATGGCTTAACCTATGTAATTTGTCAATAGAGATTTACACAGCACAGCTATAGCCCAGGACAAACCTTTGCCGTTTGCAGAGCTCTGATGTATTTCTAGTTCCATTTGTGCTGTCACGCAGTAATGTTTCTGGACCTCAAAAGCTACAGCCTTTCAGAGTAGAGATGACAAGCTGGAGGAACAACAGAGGCCCTTCAGAGGTGGCTCTCCCTGTGGTTTTACTCCTAGTATTTCCTGGGTTGAACCCTACTAAAGGGAGTGGCCCAAGCAAAATAGGTGTGTCTGTGTTCCCAAACGGTTTAAAGGAAGAGTGAGTATTTTCCTCTAGATGTTCCATTAGTCATCAGGATCGTGGTATGCTGTCTTTCAAACAGTGACATGTTCCAATGTATTGACCACCTCAAAGCAGCTGACAGTATTAATAACTTTCTTTTTCATACAAAAGGATCCTAACCAGCCTCCAAGGTTGACTGCAAACAGACTTGATTTTGTCCTGAGACTGTTTTCTTTCTCTTTTACCCTGCATCTTATCTCCACTCCACTGCTTTTCTTTCATAGCTATATTGTACCTGAACAAAAGAGTAAGAGCCTGTGGGAAGATGAGGATCAAGTGACACTGTCGCCACTTTCCACACGCACATGCAGTAGGGAAAGCCGAGGTCCCAGGCACCTTCCCGAGGTTCCCACAACACCCAACCCACACAGAGGCAATTAGGCTGACCATAAGTGTAGACTTCCAGGCTTTTCCTTCTACGCAGTTGTACATATCCAGAGACAAACTATTCCATGAGCAGCTGAATTAATAAATCTTTTTTTTATGACCGGTTTGCGTCCAACATCCTCAACGCCCATCAGGTTTGCCCTACCTCCATGTAACATCATCTTGGCAATACCATTCCCAGAAATACTTTCAGTTCCTTTCCATTTGTCTGCTTTCCCAGTTCCTCTCCATATCCTTTAAATCCACCCACAGAGCCCTTAAGCTGTCTTCCGTAACTGCTTCAGTATCTTCAGTTTCCACCCATACCTCCTAAGCTGCACACTCTCTTCCTCCACTCTCTCATATTTTCCCTATACCCCAACCACCGGTTAGTACCTTTAAGTTCTGTTTCCCTGAAAGGAGGAGAAAGGGAAGACTGACAGAGCAGGTGTATAGCCCTCATAACCTAGCAAACGAGACTGAAAAGCAGCCAAACACAAGCTGCAGAAGCTGACAACTTGGAACCCGAAGCCCTCTCTAGAACACACTTACTGTACCCTGCACATTACTATGGACTGAGAGGTGCTGCTGTAACAAGAATCCCATTTTAACCTCAAGATTTCACTTTAGATGACAAAAAACCCACTTTCTCCTCTAAACATCTATGAAAAGATGCTAGAAACATACAAAAACTTTTGGGTTCCTGGGCGGGAACTGCTAAATCCAAGCAAATTTTGTCCAGCTACTTTTAATTCCCTGCTTCAAACACTAAATCCTGAATTTCCTGAACTCTTGACTTCATTTTTCCCACAATGAATTGTCATCTTCTCAGCCAGCTAGCTAAAAATATACATTCATGCAGACGCACAGACAAATGTAGACACAGGCACAGAATCTGGTCTCTCTACCTTTATTCTTAGTCTGGCATTCTCCTCCTCTGGCTTTATACATTTTATTTGCTGCCAAATTAAGTGGAGTGCAGGACAGGGCGTTCACTCTGTTTGGACTTAAACGTGCCTGACTGAAAATGATTAGCTCATCAGAAACACTGCTTTCTCTCCACCCCCATTCTTCTTTTTAATAATCAAAGCACTGCACACTTCAATTATCATTACTACCACTCTGATGTGGTAAGCAGATACATATTTTCCTGTTCTAGAGACAAAAAAATTAAAGCGCTATATTCCCAGGAAGTGCTGACCACTAGCATTTACTTATTTTATTTACTCTGCTCCCAGGTACAACTGTGTATTGTGTATCTGTCTCGGGTACAATGGTGAAGAGGAGTTAAGTGGTCCAGAAATAAGTTCTTCTGTCCTCTTTAAGAGACACATTCCTGAATTATGCCAGCGTGATTTCTGCAGTTAACCACATTTACACCTTTTTTGTTTAGGTGAAGAGTTGAAAGGGAAGGAAGATGAGAATGATTCAGTATACATCTACATATTGTACAAGTCATCACGCTCACACTAGCTATGTATTATTAGTAGCTATAGCATTAGACGCTATATTCAAGGCACATATAAACTTATGTCTCCTGTATGGCTATGTATGTACATACACATCGCCTCTGTAATGCAATTGAGTACACATTGATTTTCATTTATATTAAGTTAACTGACCATACCTAGTAGTTTTGTACACCATGTGAGAAGTGATCACTTCTTACACATGGTCATAGTCCCAAGTGTCCTTTCAGGAATTTCTGTACATGTCTCCTAATGCTGATGGTCCAGCCTCCAGAAACTCTGGGGAATTCAAAATCTGCCAGTGTGCTGTCATAAACATTGCATGTTGTTCCCATAAAAAAAAAACCACAAAGCACACAAATCTCGCCAAGTGACAAGACTGAAATACTGCTGTCTATTATGCTCAGCAGAGAGATGTTTTTGTTGGCTATTAAAGCTCAGCAGAGCCTCGCTAGCTATTAGCTCTCCAACAATTTCATTGGATTTAGCTTATTCCAACCTACACAGTTCTCAGGCCTATTGTAATTCCTACAAAGTGACTGAGAATAATCAATCCCCGTGCTGCAAGGGGTACGCAGAACTACACTGGTGCCAGAAAAACAGAAAGACAACAGCATTCTCCATGACTCCATTACACAGACCAACACTATGACATTTCTAAAATATAAGAGTTCATTTCTGTGCTTTTCATTTTTCTTGTAATGCCCTTTTTACCCTCCAGACTTCATGTAACCCAAACAGAAGCACCTACAAGGACAAACCACCTACTATCAGAAAACCTACTGAACAAGAATGTTATTGGCTACTTGGGACAGCCATGGATTCATGCGGCAGCACATTCCTGTTGTGTCTAGTGGGACACATGCAAGGCATCACATTAGACCATATTTGCTCAACCCACTCCCTGAAAGATTTTATCCCTGTTGAGATATTCTTTCCATACTACAAACAGGGAAAGCACCAGGCAGACTAAGTGATCTGTCCAGGACCACAAAACTCCACACCCAGCTTAGAAGGAGTCTAGGTCTCATGAATCCCAACCCAATGGTCTAGCCGTTACTTCTTATGTAACTTAAACTGAATTACTTCTGTTTACGGAAAATTATTTATTGTAAACAAAACAAAACCACAGAAGAAAAAGCAGCGGCTTTAAAGGAGACCAATAAGCTCTTATCAAAGGACATTAACTTACCCTCTTCCTTCATAGCTTATCTCCTTCCTTCTTCTCACTCCAAGTCCCACATAATAGAAAATGCCCCAACACAGTTCCTGCAGATGCCACAGCCTTTTCACCGGAGCTAGTTTGTAAGTGACAGCAGCAGAACCAAGAGATCACAGGAGGAAAATTACAAGCAGACTCTTCCTCGTTACTTCAGCAATTTCCCTCACCTCCTAGTCTAGGCTGACACTCCTGATTGCTAGTGATTCTTCTCATTTACAGCTTCCAGTGGTGACTCCTCCAGAATTTTTTCCCCATCTGTGAAATTATTGCATCACTGTCAATGCCTCTGTCTTGCAGCAGAAACAAATTTACAATAACTTCCTTAGAGCTTGTGCACAGCAATTATTTTCAGCTGTAACTGCTTAGAACAAGTGTTACACCATGTATTCTGTGCTCCAGAAAATGAAACTTTATAGACATATAAAGTGTAGCCAGGCAAACACTGCTTTCTTGTGCATTGCTAATTGCATCTTAATTATAGCATTTTGCATGTATTTATGCACCTTTCATCCTAGTGTATCCCAGAGCACTTTGTAAACTGTCACACGGTTTTAAAAGGAGGCCTATATTAATACAGAACTACTCGTACCCAGACATCTCTAGAATCCAGTGCAGCAGCCTGCAGATAAATTAATGATGAGAGAGATCTGGGCCAACGGCAGAACATTGAACCTCTGTAGTTGGATAAAGACCTTCCCTCCCCCTTCAGACATAATTTGAAATTCTTGCATATCCATTTCATCCGATGATCTCAATGTTTGAGAAACATTAATTTATGCGTACAGTATTTTAATTAGGTAAGGCATAAATAAAGATCTAAAACCTGCAACGCCTCTGCTACTAGTCAAGAGGAAGTGCTTAAGGGAAAAAGCATACAAACTGGGGCAAATATCGAGCGATCCTTCTAGATTCTCTCTCACACTGCTGCAAAACAGTGGTTTTGCTGGAGACTGCCTCCAGATCACTGTTTAACAGCTACCAATGCACCAAATCACTATATTTTTTCTAATCCCTTTTTAAATACGTCCCTCCATTTCATTGCTTTACACTCTGAAGTAGTGAGCTCCATCTTGTATTCCAGTGCTATATGAGAAAACACTTCCAAAATAGCTTTTTTTTTTTGCTTTTAAGCCTGTCACCTGCTGATTTGATCAGGCTTAGGCCAAAATTCTTAAATCCTCAGGAAAATAAATGAATGAATGAATAAATAAATATCACTCTCTACATGCTTTCTTTGCACACAGATTTTAGAATATTTTATCGTCTCTCTCAACACCACTCAGTTTTACAGGTAAACCAATGTAGAAGCCAAAATTTTACAACAAAATAATCTGAAACAAGACTTTACACCTGCAAGAATACAAGCTGTTTATTTTCAGATGTCTAATTTTAGGCAGTGTGTTTTAAAAATTCCACCCATATAGAGGCTAAGTTATTTTCCGAGGTCACACACTGAGCTAGTGACAGTCCTGATGAAAAAGCCCAGGCATCCTTGTCCTTAACCATTATCAGACGGCAAAGAGACGGAGTAAATTGCATGCTCCTCAACATATCCATGCAGGAAGGAAGGAGGCTGAGTCAATTTTACTGGGATTTCAATGTGGACTTGCAAGAAATGCAAATATTTCAGTTGTGATACACAGAGCTTTAAATAGTTGCTAAGACTAAAATGGCAGTCTCCCATTACACTTAATTTAAAGATCTACTTAACAACTTTATCTTTCCTTAAGCTAAGCTAAGCATTTGCAAAGCTACAATAACGTGCAACCTCCCTCTGCTTTTCCACCCTCAAAGGTAGCTTGGGAACTTGCTGATACTGACTACTTTCCCCTGACTTGGCTTTTAATTCAGGCGCCAGGCAATGGATCACAAATGGATAACATGAAGATAAAACATTTGGCAGACACTTGACTGTCATATGCTTTCTGTTGCCAAGAAACAAAATAGGACCTGTTAAAATCATATCATTAATTAACTTTTCTATAATTTTATTTTTATTGGTGTCTTGTTGGTTAAGCAGATGCTTTTTCACTCAGAAGGAAAGTGTGTTAAGCTTAAGGACTGACTTTTACTACTATCAGAGGCTGGCGTTTAACAGATCTTTAAAATAAATAACTTTGGCCAGCTCCTCAGCTAGTTACGGCTGATTTTGTTCCCTGATACTAAAAATAAATCCTTTCTCTTTGAGAAAGATGTTGTTAGTGGAGGGATCAGTTTACATCAGCTGACAATCTGAATTCTCATTTCTTGCCATCTTTTTTCCTTTGTCTTTGGGAAGTTACTAAATTACGTACTACAGTACTGAAATCCTGACCTGATGTTTCAGACATTGCCCTTAAAAAGTTTACTACGGATTTTTCTGAATGGTCCTAATTTTGATACAAGGTGGCTGCAACTGTGATGCATTTGCCAAACAATTCCAAAGGAAAATAAAAATATTTACATTCTGTCAGTGGCAGAATAATATTTAAATCCTTTATTTTTTCAAGGAGGACTCAACCCTCAAAGAAGTCAGCTAAGACCTAAATGAAAGGCCTGGCTGAAGGAATAATTCATAATGAGTAATAGCTGTAAGGACTGTCAGAAAGCAAAAAATTGGTTTCCATTACACTAAAATAAGGCCTAGGCCTGTAAGCACTGTACATGAAAGAAAACTTACTGATGCTCACCCATGCATCTCGCACATGTGAATGTTTGCTACAGCAAGGTAAAACAGATGAGAAATGAATCAGACTACTTTCAGTGTATGTCATTGCAAGCACAACAGCATTTTTTCAAAAAAGAAGACAGTTTAAACAGTGCCTCCATTTTCCTGTCCAGTTTTTAATGTCAGTGAAAACTTATGTTATGAGTATTGTTCAGAGTGAGGGAGGGTTCTGTTTATGCTCTGCAAACACACACAGAAAAACTGGGAAGCAAAAAAAAAAAATTTCTCTGTGAAAACCTCCATGAAAATGTAGAATTGACTGGCCCGCAGCATAAACAGTGACAGGCAGAAGTCAATATTGCAAATCTTCGTCAGCCTTAACACAAGCAGCATTGTCCGTGTCAGGATTTTTAGTACAATACATCACACCTGACTGTCAGCCCCAGAGCTCCTCCGTCTGACATGATACACCAGGACATAAGCAAAACTCAGTATGATGGGTTCCTGAGACTGTGTCGGTTCTCAGCAGCCAGCCTCCCACACGACCTGGTGGGAGTCTTTAAAATGGAAGTTTACTTAGTTTACCAGTGTCTTTGTGATACTACATCTTCCGCAAGAATGAAAAGAATATGTTAATGCAATCTCTAAAGTGAAGACTTCACTGTTCTTTTCTGTAAGAAATTTAGATGTGGCACTGAGCAGAAGACTATCATGTCCAGGTGGAAGGAATGGATGCAACTTTCTAGTGTACCACATTCAGCTGTCAGCAATCACAGGCTATTACACCACACAACTCCCCACAAGGATCACGATCATTACAAGGAACTGATCAAGTGCCAACTTAAAACACGTAACATTTACAAGCTCCACTGGAAGGCTGGTGTAGGGATTAATTTTCTTTTAGCTCCTATACTAAATTTGTTAATGGGATGTTCATAAACTTTTTTCTCATGACATCATCATCCATTAGTTAAAATGGCTCTTCTCCCTTCACAAGGGTCATATATTTTTGGATGTAAGTCCTGACAGGTGCATTTTCTCTTTTGTTAGGCTGAAGCAACACATCCTTGTTTAGAGACCTACCCACCACCATCCTGTCATCAAATATGGCATCAACATTCTTCTCTGCGGTCATTCTCCCCCAGTAAACTTCTGTACAGCAAAAATCCTTCTTCTTGGTCCCTGAGCACACAGTGGTCTCTTATTTAGTAAAACTGAATTTCAACCTATTTCTACAATTTGACCTAAACCCCTCTGTACAATATGCTAATCCCCGCTTGACACTGAACGCGCCTCCCAAATGTGTGTGTCACCAGTGCACTTCATTAGCAGGCCCCTATGCTTCTCTTGCCCACTTACAACTCATGTATGAGCTGTAATTTCTTTCACCTTAATTAGTAGTTTCTCAAGAATAAACATTCAAGCTTACAAATTTGTCCATACTTCATTTGCCCTGTTCTATATTACCATGCCAAAAAAAGACCCCTTATCAGTCACTCTTGCGCTAAGCTGTCCTGATGGCTCTAGTCGGGTCAAATGCATTCTGTACTCAGAGTAAAAAAAACAATGGTTAAGTTCTATCCTTAAGAATTTCTTCAAATGAATGTTCAATTCAGCTGACATAATCTACATTTCCAGAATAACCCACTGCAGTGTTTCAGGAGAAAAGAAGTGTAGTCATTTTCATTTGTATTTCAATAATGCCTACAGGCTTCTACTGACGGTAAGATGCTACTGGGCTAAGATCCATAAAAAAACACATAGTAACATTCCTGTACCAATTAAAATATGAACAGGTGAGAACCACTGGACAGGAGACAAAATCAGAATCATAGAAAGCAAAGAATTAATTAGACTAAATTAGCACACCACATATCAGTAGCAAAGCCAGACAGAGAACCTACAGGTCTTAGAACACTCTAGGCGGGAACCCCAAAAGAGTTTTTTGGTTTTGTTGGTTTGTTTAAGTACAGATGCACCTGATGGCAATATTAAAAATGAGAACAAATGAACAATGTAGTCCAACTAAAAAGAATTCTCTTTGTGTGATAACTGTTGCTTAGATAAATCACCAATATATCTGAAGACCAAGTCTCAAAAATCTGCTAGAAGGGGCAAATATGACACAGTCAAAGGCTTTTATAGTCCTCTATGTGCTTTAAGTACAAAGCACAGTTGATAGACAAGAATACTGGAAGAATTCAAACGATGCCTTATAACTTTTTTTTTTTGCTGCAGGCAACTTTTATAACAGCCAATTGGACTACATTAAAAATTCTTTCATTAAAATTCTATTACCACTGAAATTACTACATATGAGATGTGACTCTAGACCAAGAAAATTTCTTTCCTATCACAGCAATTAAACAAAGGTGATAAAAAAACATAAACAAAAGGGGTTTTTTACAACCTTAAATTCAACACCTGTCTAGTCAATAGCCTTGCTGGAAATATCAGGATGTTAAGCACTAGTGAATCTGGGTAAATAATGTTTGGGGGGGAGGAGGGGGTTGCTGTTGTTTTTGTTCTGTTATGCTAAGCAGAGAAAACTGAAAGTGCCAACATAACTCAGGAGCATCTGCAGTTTACCTAACAAACAAGCAGTAAAGAAAACTAAACAGTCAGAAATATGCAGAATTAAAATTGATAGCAGGATTAAATTTGAAGGAGGTTAAGTCAAAAGAAAGGGAGATTTATTCTTTTAGCTCACATTCACATGCTTTTATACCTGCATGTTTTCTTTAGCCGTAGGGCAGTGGCATTTGCTCCTAGTTAAAATGCATAAGGAATGCCTTGCAGAATCAGCGGTCCTATTTATTTATTTATTATGTGCATTTCAAGGACAGAAAATGAGAACCTTGTCCACTGCTACCTGCCATATCTAACCAGTAGTTCCACATTGCTATTCCTGTTACTCAGTGCCCCACACATTATGAACTACATACTAGGAGCACGGAAAGCTCATCTGACTGCAACTCCTTTCTCCGTTCTGCCAAATTTTCTGCTAGAGAAAACAGAATTCTGGCCAGGACTTACCTGTGGGACAAGAGACCAAAGATATGGAAATTCACATTGACTATCACTCGTTTGTCAGGTCATTCACCATCAGAAGGACCCCAAGTTTAAAAAGGGATAGCCCTGACAAGCAAGAGCAGTGCTTAGGGGATGGAGGAGGAGATCATTGCTTACATGAATGCTGAAACTCTTGTGGTGTCGGATTGTACCTTATGGCTAGTGCCTTATTTTACAAGCAGCCCACCAATATCCTTACTGTCCCTTAAGATATGAGTAAGGATGAAAAGATTTTGGCCTAAAAAAGTACAGCCTGTGCCTACTGGCTTGTGTGTGGATTGGATTGCTGAAGGGCAGGAGCCCCTACATTCAGCAGTCTACTGCCATCAGAATCCCAGAGTCTTAAAAGAGAATCACAGAATAAATCAGGCTGGAAGGGACCTCTGGAGATCTCTAGTTCAAGCTTCTGCCCAGAGCAGGTCTACTTTCAAAACCAGATCTAGTTGCTCAGGGCCTTTTTCCATCAACTTCTGAAAATCTCCAGAGATTGCACAACCTCTCCGGGCAATCTTAGCAAGGGCTCAGACACACTCATTGTGAAAAAATAAAATAAAAAAATTCTTTCTATTTAGCCAGAATTTCCCTTGGTGCAATTTGACTGCTGTCTTCCGCCCTTTCGCTGTACACTAAGGAGAGTCGGGGAAGGGAATTACATAGAAAACAAGGACCCATTCAGGTATTTGAAGCCAGCAATTGTATCAGCCCTTAGCCTTCTCTTCTCCAGGCCTATACAAAGCCAGCTCCTTCAGCTTTTCCATCCAATGTGCAAGACTGCATTTATCTTCGCCGAACATTGCAAGTTCCCTGCTGGCCCATTCTTCCAGATTGCTTAAGTCCCTCTGAATGGCAGCCCTGCTCTCCCTTCAGCGTGTTGACTGTTTCTCCCAATCTGATGTCACCTGTGAACATGCTAAGGGGGCATTCTGCACCACCATCTAGGTCACTGATGATGATGTTGATCAACAGTAACTCCAGCACCAAACCCTGGGGTACCCTGCTTGTCCCAGGCTGCTAGCTGGACTTCAGAGCACTCATACTTTGAGCCTGAAGGTCTAGCCAGTTTTTCACAAACCTTGTAGTTCACCCATTTGGTCCATAACCCCAGTAACCCCAGTTTGTCTACAAATATGCTGTGGGAGATCTATTTCTTTGTGTGCTGGCTTGGAGGGTAGTGAGCTCACTCAAGTGCAAAGCTGCAGCCCTGCTACACACGGAAGTCCAGACAGAATAGGTTAAAGGACAATCACCACTGAGTGAAACTTAGCAGTTGTTTGTGCTAAGAAAAGGTGTCTCATCATTTCAGAAGCCCGAGGTGTTAATATGCATGCATCCCAAATGGAAACAATCACCACTTGGGTCACCAACTGGGAATTACTAGTAACAACTTACTCCTTCTGTCCATTTTTTCCCTATTACATTCACTAAAGGGATACCAGCAAGGACTTTTAACACCTCATTCTCTTAATTAATGCGCTCTCCTACAAAGAACAGAGAGCAGCTAAGATGTGGTATGTTTCTTCTATTTAAAGAATGAGCTGTTATAGTTAACCATCCTTCCCAGATGAATCAGAAAACAACTTCACCCTTTGGCATCTGAGAACCCCTGCAACAATTTTATGAACAAAAATTAATACAAGCCAAAGAGATTTAGCTGGCATTTAACTGAGCACTTAGTCAGCAATTTATGCACACTGATGACACCCACACACTAATTCTACTAATTTGTATCATGAGTTTTGCATTCATTCCATGACATATCAAAAGTGAAAAAAAAAGAAAAAAAAACAACGAAAACAAAAACCCATAAACCACCCAACAAACCATTTCGCCTTTTAGCAGGTTGTTTGTGTACAAGAAAGGGAATCAAAAGCCTAACTCAAGGTCAACTGTGTTGCCAAAGAAGGCAGTTCAAAACAAATTCCACCTCGAGTATGTGTCTCTGATCAGAGATTTGAAAGGCTGGATAATGCATACCTTACAGACACCTACACTGGAAACACAAATCCTTTGTTCCACTCTGAGCACTTGTCCTTTTTATGTAGACACCTTTACATGGATCACATATTCTCAGAAGCTCAGTTTCCAGATAGCTTTATTATAGTGTCACTAATTTTTCCAGATCAGAACTATTTTCAGCTTCAGATCAAATGCTATTTTTAATCTTAAACTCTGGCCTATTGCTAGGCTTCATTTTATTGTGTGCTTAAAGATGCATTTAGGATTGTTCTCATGCTTTTGCTGTGCCAAGAAAATTATCCTGGTGACCTCTGGACTAAATTTACCATTACTATTCTTTTTTCATCAATCTAAAATACTAAAATAAACTATGGTGTTACCCATCAATTTAAAAAAAAAAAAAAACAAAACCAACCCAAAAACTTTGAATGCTGTATTGAGTCTTGGACTCCAAACTCAAAAGAGGTCATTTTGTATCAAAAGATATGAGACTTGATTTTCCTCATCTCCAGGCCCCCCATACCCTATTCCAAGAAGCACCAGAATACAACTGTCTTAAAATCTCCAGCTGATCTGACCATACCTATTCCCCCTCACTTCCTACTCGTCTGTCTTGGCAAAAACAAACATACTCTTCACTATTGTCATCAATTAATTTGCAAAGCAGTAATTCCTGGAACTCTAGAATGAGAGTCCCATTTTCCAAAAAGTCAGATTTAGTGAATTTGAGAGCACAAGCAGCTTCCAAACTAAACATATGAGCTGCGTCATCACAGAAAGTCATTCTTATTGTTCTTCAATTATAATCACATAAGAAAAGAAAAAAAAAATTTAATCCTGGGAATAATCAGCAGCACTTATGCCCCGATATGCATTTTATTCACGCTGTCAGAAATTATAAACGCTACTCCTCTATGCAAATGGTGTTAATCTGGGGTAAAACCACACTAAAAACCAGAACAAAGTCTAAGTGTTTGTCCCCTTTAAGTTGTTTAAAAAATAAAAAATTCTAGCATACAATGCAATTAAAGCAGATGAAAAATCCTGGATCTCTAGAAGGCACTGATTCCTACTCTACTCTGCCATACCAGAATACATGCTCCTTTCCAACACAAGCACACACACCAAAATCTAAAGGCATCTTCTCATACGCTTAAATGCACACTATGAATAAAACTATCATAAGGCAATCTGACGGGAGATGAGTTGGAAATACCTTGGAAATATCTGAAGTGGCTCCAGTGCCTTGGAGAGGTAATTAACTATCTTGTGCTACAACTAAATAATGCAGGTGCCTATTTAAAAGTAGCTGAAATGCATATTCCAGACCTGCCTGTAGTGACAACTCCTGCTTGCAGCTCAGACAAAAAAAAAAAAAATTATATTGAAGGAAAAAACTACTCTTGGGGAAGATGGCTCCAAATCTTTCCTTGAATTAGTTCCCACTTAAACTTCTTTCCTTGTGTAAGCCCCATTACACACTGGAGCAGTAAGGTCTCTGCAAACAAATACTCACAGACTCATAAACTAGGGCTGGACAAAGAAGCATGCATTGTTGCCAGTCCAAGTGACCTCCAGGTTATGTCCCTGGTTGCCCCACCAGAGGACTAGAAAAAACAGCACCGTGTTCTGCGATGACAGTATTTATTCCAGAACTGGGGACAAATGCCTCCACCTTTGAAACGCACGAGAGAAGATTTAGCTGTCCTCAGAACAGTATGAGAATCGCCTACACAAGCACCGCCATGCTCTGGGAGAATGCTAGGAAGCAGAGAGGCATTAACCAGCCGGGACCACTGCTGGCATGCAGCAGCTGCTGACAGCCTGCCAGCACGCATCCTGGGCACCGCAGTAACAAAACCAACTTCATTAGCGGGCAGCCACAGTCTATACTGCCCTCACCTCCTGGCCAACTTCCACATAAAACCCTACGCATGGGCTCAGTCTTTAGCTCAGGGTAGCTGTGGCTTCACAAGCAAGGCTTTAAGGTATCAGTGTGTTTCATGACTTGGTAGTGCCCACCACAACGGGAACTAGCTCTTATTTGTGATCCTAACGCACCATCTCATTGCAGCATCTCTATTACTGAGATATTCCACAGCAGTACTACTGTGGGAACAATGAGTCCAACAGCAAGGGACTGTGACTCTTGGGAAGTCAATGCGCTTAGCACCTGAGAAGACAGAAGAACAAAAAACATCTCTGCATATCCCTTAGAATTACCCCCATGAAAGCAGAGACCTCTTCTAGGCAGCTCTGAGTATAAAACGGATCTCCTGGGCTGCTGAATTAGCACCTGTGACCAGCGCAATCCTTTAATAATACCATATGACGGGGCCCTGCATTTTAAGAGATGTTCAAACATCCTACTCCAAGCGGCAGAGAATCTGTCAGAATGTTCTCAAACAATTTCTCCCTGTGGCAGAGTGGCACAGGCACAGCACAAGAGTGATATTCCAGCTGTAATTTAGAGAGGGAACATGACAAACAGCTCAGAGCAGTTCCCATGCACCCATCCTTTCCTCCTTTTTCACAACCTTCCTGAACTTAAAAGGGAGATACAGCTTTTTCAAAACAATCTTGGCTGAGTCATTAATGAAGAACAGCAGCAAAAACAAAAAATTACACGCTGGGACTAACTGGCAAGATCTGGCAGCAAAGGAAGCCTCCGAGGCACCGAGCCAGACAACTGGAGCTCATTGGCCAGGTGGCGCATTCGTTTCTTGGGGAACCTGGCATTAGTCTCACCCAGCAGCTGAACCACAGAATAATTCTGTCTTAAGTGTTGGAAAAAGTGTTTAAAGACTTTCTCTCTCAGCTGCGGGTGAAGGTGACGTACATCAGAGCCAAGGTAAAGCAAGTGTAAATTACTGTACTGGGAGCAGAAGGTCGGTAAAATTTAGCAGATTTAGGAGCCCTTAGTAGAGGACATGTAGCCAGGTAGATTTATTTTTGAGTGCTTGCAGTCTTCATACAGGGACTGTAATGGGTTTTCTGCCTGCAGACATTTCAGAAAATTAATTCAAATTAACTTTTGAAATGGATTACAGAAACAACTTTTCTGGACACTCTCATTCATAAGTAAGAGTGACCTTAAACAATTTCAGTTAGCTCATTGCAAGAATAAATTAAAATCAATTAGAGCCCCTTCAACTCTGAATTCACCTCTTTATTTAGTTTGGATTAATTGTTCCTATGTCTCTCAATCAGTCTGTGTCAAACTATGAGGCTGGAGAACAAATGGAAAGAAACAAACACTCCTGCATTATCTTCCTGGTCATCACACTGTGAGCCCCCCGTAACACAACATGCGCTCGCACAGGGCTGCTATAGTCTTGTTTCTAACACCAAACCATGGCTGTAAAACTCACCATTCTGGATAAAGGAAAGATATTTTAGTAATATTTGAAAGCGATACATTGCTACTGGGTTGCTTGGACACAAAACTTCCATTGTTTCATTCATAGATTTTAGCTTCTTCTCTAGGGCTCTGACATCCACTCAAGTTTCTGGGCCCTTGTAACTCCCCAAGAAGGTCTCAGGCCAACAACAGGAGCAGCAAACATTGATGAATCTGTCATAGATTAAAATCCTTCTGTCATCTGACTTCACCATCTCCCAAATCCCATTGCCAGAGCTGTTTTTGTATTGGTAGCTGTACTGACACATGTGGGACAGCACACCCAGGTACCATCTGCAGTTACAGCATTACTGACTGACAGAAAAGTGGGAATTGTTTAGTATTTCCCACAAATATTTGGCAGCAAAAATGTTCCTCATGTACTCCAGAGGAACAACCCTAGCAATAAGTAGGGGCAAGCCTCTCTCCCACCCCTAGTGCCCTGAAAAAGTCAGGTTATGGCTGGAGGTCAGTGGGGGACAACAGGGTGTCAGAAGTGACAAGGTCCCATGCTTCCACATCAGAAGAAGCAGCAAAAGCAAATGACGCATCTGTTAGGCCTCAGTCCAAAGGCAATCGCGGTTGAATGCTGTGGATGACGCCAACTGCGATTTGCACTGCTCTCGACAGCCCTCAGCTTCTCAAGTGCAGACCATGTTCAGAGACTCCAGAAGGAGCTCAAAGCAAATGAGCCAAAACAGCATGCACTTTGCAGAAGTCTTCAGAGCTGGAAATAGGCTCAAGGATCAGGTAGCAGTTGCTGAGCACTAAGACTTTTCCTTATAACCAGGGTTGCCAGCTGCCTCATTTGGGGACAGGAATAACCTGTTTTGATAGATTTACTGCTCTTGCCATTTCCCCCTAAACCTCTAATGAAGTTTTTATGAACCACTTCCTTCAAACACCACCCTTTCACCAGTTGACAATGCAAGGAAGTTGCATTTGCAGAGTGGAACAAAGTCAAGCAGACAGATGGGAGGCAAAACAAGCTGAGAAGAAACTCATGCTGCTTGCCAAGCATCTTCCTAATATTTTCCACAAGCTGTAAGCAGTATTCCCCACTTTCTCAAGTATCACATCTTCCCTAGGATCACAATTTTTAAGTAATCTTCTACTCTCTTATAGCATTACTAAAAGAACAGAATTAGCCCGACAACCTTTCTGCCTAATTAGAAGAGTAGCTTTGCTATATGTGATGTATTTAACCCCTACGCATCTGTAGAGCGGTGAGCACTGGAGAAGTTGAGCAGCATTCCACTGATCAAATCAGTGTGACTCTGACTTCCTTAAGAAAATCAGCCCAGTGGTAGTGTGTTAACTGAAGGCTTCACCAGTTACTTTGAAATTCAGATGAGAGTAAACCTTTGGGACTCCAGAACCTGAGCTGTACTGTCAATGAAACTTGAAATAGCATAAACCCAGGAGAATTTGTCCTTATGCTGCCACCTATTTAAATTACTATTGGTCTGCAATATGCATGCATGCCTGAGTGTATTTAAGCGTGTGGGGAGGGATGACTGTGATTCTCTGCATCTAGCATTACTTCACTAGACGTTGTGGAAGTGCCAATATTCCCAGCACACAGCACTAAGAAGAAAGGCAGCAAAGAGTGAAGCATGGAAGAGCCAAGAAGGAGGCGGTAACTAAAAGCCTGCAATGGTATCCAAGTTGTCTGACCTTAAACCTCACCTCTGTCAGACTTTGTGAGGCATCTTGGGCACGTCATTTGTATCTCACATTAAAATGAATGTGCACTGGAAAACAATGGCTGTTCTTACTTGCCTTAGGTCTAACACTGAGACAGACAAAACCTATAAATCCTTAACAGTGCTTTGTCCTCTTTAATTGTAGGTTTCCTGAAAGTTCTTATGTAACGCCCCTGCAGGAGATGAAGGAAGAACAGACCAAACTTTATGCTGTATTACAGAATGTATTCCAGCCATCCACACTGCCCTCTCAATTACACACGTAGCACCACTTGTCCCAAAGAGTTCAAAGAACTTTACAACTTCAGTGGAGCATGAAGCAGACAGATACCAAGTCCTCATACGCAGAACTCCCACACTGGTGAGCAGGAGGGATTTCACATTCAGAACACCTGCTGGATAGGACTTGCAAATGCAGTAGCAGGACAGTACTGCCCCAGGGTAAATCCATACCCTGACAGCAGAGCAGATTGTCTGAAGCCTATGAACTTCATGGTATGATAGAAAGAATTACTTTTAACCAGGAAGAACATTTTGTTTCACTGTCCATCTACATTTTGTCATAGAATGAAAAGAGTTCAAATATTGACTCTCAGACACATGCAGGTATTCCTATCCCCTTCAAGACAAAAAAACCCTGAAGATAGATGAGGAAGGGAAAGCAGAGATGAAAAGAGGTAAGAACGAAAGTGACCTATTGCTTTGCTGAGTGTTCTACCTGCATGCGTTCAAAGCCATAGCCTAATGAAGACCAGTTCAAGGAATAGTCTTGCGTGGGATGACTTCTACCAGGAAAATTGCAACAAAACAACAGGGAACGAACTACACATGCAATAACTGTATAAGCAAACTGTAATGCTTGAGCCTAGAAGCTCTCTCATACATGGAATACAACAATTTCTTCGAACACTGAGACAAGCAGTGCAAAGTACTATAATCAAGTAACCAGAGCCTATCGTATCTATAGTGTTAACTATTCAGTGACACATCTAAAAAACATAGCAAGCAGTTATATGTGGATTAGGAAAACAATAACTGTCTCATCAAAGTTCGATCTGGGATTCCTGAAACAATGTCAGGAACTTCAATGCAGCCACAGTCTTGACTTCATAAGGTATCAAACAGCACCGTCCCAATGAGCTCACTGATATGCTGCAATGCCATCTCAGCCCTGACACGGGGAGAGGACCGCACCCTGCAGAAGTGCAGGCAGCCATACCCTTTCGCCTTTGCCCACGCTCATTTGAGAATGAGTCAAGACTGACACTGCCTTACATTACAAAAACTGCACATGGTGATGAGGGCCACGATAAAAAAGATCCACAGAGAAAGGAAGACAAACATCTTTAAAATTTGTGAAGTATAACTAACAAATATCCGATGTCAGTATCATTCATAGGCCAAGCATCCTTCATGTTCCTACTTGCAGCAATTTCCTGGTGAGAGCTAAAAACAAAAAAAACGAAGTAATGTATTCTGTGTAGTGGAGTGAATTTTATGTCTTCCTTCCCCTATCACGTCTGTTTATTATTCTATTGTATTTCTAGCCTTGTCAATGGGCAAACACTTGTTAGAAGTACTGCTTCCAGACTGACCGGCTTTGGTACTCTACGGCAACTTTCTCCTCTTGAAAAAACTAAACAAGGAAGGAAAGAAGCAAGCCTAAGGAAACTAAAATGCTGTTTGTCATGATGAGGCCTCAAGAGGAAATGGTAAGTTTTTCTCTACTCTTCCATCAGTAATTTGCTACTAAGTCTCAAATTCTAAAAGCTCTTCTAAGTGTTGCTGACATTGTCAGTTTCAAATTCAAACTCATTTCTACTTAGCACTTTCTCAGGCAAAAAGGGAGACTGTCAGGTATATCTGCATAAGGAAAACATACATGTTGTTGCTCCTCCTTTCACCTTATCCATATTCAGCAGGTGTTCATGTAAACCCAGCAAGTAATCCTGCTCATGGGTACAGATTCATCTTAGGATTTTTTCTGAGAGACAGTTTCAGTTGAATAGGAATTATTTATTTAGAAAAAAGGTTGACAAGTACAGATACATAGTCCACACTTCTTTAAAGCATTTGGTTTAAACGTTGTTTTTTTTTTCTTTAAATGAATGTTTATACAGGACTGGATGAGAAGCCTGCTGGGGAGCATACCAAATATAACACCATATTCAGATTTCTGAAGCCATCCCTGATATTGCTTAAAACAGGCAATGCAGTGTCGTAAAGGAACAAGACAGGGATGACAACAGAAATGGAAACAGAATTTCCAGGCAAACTATTGAATCTCTTCCTTCGTCTGCTTAAGACAGTCTGTGTGTCACCTCTCAAAAATCAAATT
This sequence comes from Phalacrocorax carbo, assembly GCF_963921805.1. Classification (NCBI taxonomy): domain Eukaryota; kingdom Metazoa; phylum Chordata; class Aves; order Suliformes; family Phalacrocoracidae; genus Phalacrocorax; species Phalacrocorax carbo. The sequence goes on from NC_087524.1 coordinate 14,291,353, forward strand.
CTAACTATCTGAAATAGGCACCCAGAAACTATGGTACCCAGATTTAGTAAATAACCTAAAAAATTTAGCCAAGTGTTTTTCAAAGTTTTTGAAGGGACAGATAAGATCCACTCCCACAATTCCATTTCAGTTAAATCAAAATTCAAGGCAAAAAAATGAACATAGGGACAGACATATAATTTGCAAGTATTTACTTAAACTCTTTAGTACTCCGGCTTTTTCATTTGTAAAGTGCTGCTCTCTACTCCCTTACAATTCCATATAGCACTGTCACTGCAGTATCCAGCTACCGAGGAACCCAAATTTGTTCAAAGCAGCTTTCAATATTAATATCTAAATCCTGCAAAATACCCTAAAGTCTTTGGAGGAAAACACACAGGTTTATACAGACTCTCTCAACCGCATGCTATACTATTATACATATATTAGTGCTAGAAACTTGATAGCAGCTATATGCTTCACTAGCAATGGATTAAAGCAAGTTGCATTTCTTTTAATTAAAAGACACCAATTATTTAAATTTTTTAAATGACAGAAAGAAGTCAGAGTCATCAACAATGGCAAGTCACTTGCTCTGAAATGAAGAACAGCCATGCTGACAACGTCTATTCCTCCTCCCCATTACGGGCATTCTGGGAACTCCATGGGGCAGCACCAAGGGAATATTAACACCAGAAAGAAAAGTCTTATAAATCTGTCATTAAACCTGTACATCTTCACTCAGCAGGTGAAATTTCTAGACAAGATGAAATAACATTAGGCACTACAAACACAAAGCCACATAAGCAGTGTCTGCCTAATTTAACCAGACAGCCAAGAGGCAGGGGAATATTCTTAAGTCTTTCTGGTTTCCCCGTTCCTTAGCTGACCCCATCTATTTGCCTATTCATGCACTGTTTCTCCTATATGAATTTTAAGGTTTTACCCTGGCCTCTTCCGTGACTTTTAAAAATTTAACTGTATAGCAAAACGTTGGTGTCTGCTCTTTGTTTTTTACACTGTAGTAACACAGTATAGATTTCAAAACAAAAAGACAATTATTAAACACAGAATTTTCACAAGTCCCAGGCTTTTGAACTTTCAAAATGGAAAAAAATTCATGCATTTACAGGTAAAAAAATACTGGGGGAAGGTTACTCTCTTTAAAAGTCAAAATGGTTTTTTTTTTTTGCCGTAAGTTTTCCAGAGATATGGAGTCCATGTTGTAAAGAGTCCTGAAAAGCTTAGGCCTCTTTCATTTATGACTTTGATGATTACTCAGAAGCCAAAAATAAAGAGGACATAAGTGATACAAGGTTTAAAACAAAAATAGTAGTTTAGAAAAACAAAATACCTTCCTAACGTCAGCCTCATCACAGCCTGCCTTCTGCCAAATCCCTTTTATAATTGGTAAAGGAAATACTATTCATTTGCATGCAGCTGCAAAAATAAAGAAGGTCATCTTCTCACTCTCATTTGAATGTGAAATAAAACACAGTGGTTTAAAAAACAGAATCTCAGTATTTTTAAAAATAGGAACAGATATTATCGATTACTTAATGTAATATACTTTAGATAACAATTATTCAGAACATCCAGTTAGATAATTGCAGCTACTTGTCCCAGATCTCATGAAGCTTCTATTCCGCTGCAGTTAGAAACAAACTGCAATTAGAAGAAATAGATACAAATGGCAGATGTAATATTCATACTTTTTCAATCAAATGAATCCCAGAGAGTACTACAAACTTAGGATTATTTGAAAAGCGCTCCAAATCTTAAAAATATTTTGCTAGCAGCAAAGTCATCTGCCACTGAAGGCAGCTTTCCCTGGGCTACAACAGTACGGCAACCTAACCATACTTATAGTTTTTATTGAAATAAATTAAAAAAAAAAACAAAAAACCACCAAACAAAAAATTCAACCAGAACACTGGACAGTGTTTAGGGAAGAGGAATGAAAAGAATACACAAATAATTCTGCATCAGAAATAGTCCTGAATAAAACAGTCTTCTCACTTCTATTAAACAAAGGTCAATAAAAGATTATGGAAAACGTACACTTGCTTTACACGCCTGTAATTCTAAGGCCCTTAGATTCTTAAAAATTAATTCCAAAATCAATGGTAAATCACAATTTCCAAGCCTGTTCATTTCACCTCTAGTATTAGCAACATCAAATGCTTGACATAGGATGCAAACATTATCACATGTATACATCAGTAGCTAAACGGAAGTTTCTAAAACTAAGCTTCACAGAACATAATTCCATGAAGATTTAACCTCTACAGGAACATTTAAGTAACAGAAATACACTTTCTAGTCTCTAAGCTTGCAGCTGATTTTCATTTTATGGCATGCAGAAGTTTAGAATCCCTACATGGAAAACTCTTAAATGCTACTAACAGAACGAAGTAGCATTCAGTTTCAAAGTCCCAGCAGCTACCCAAGGTGGGCTGCCCGAGCTTCCTAATCCTAGGAGATACAAGTTAAAGGTCTCATGTAGCTTGGAGCGCACCTTCCCCATTGCACTGAAAGAGAAAGGAGACATATGAGGGGGCTGAAGAATTCACCACTGCCAAACACGCTTCAGACTGCCAGCAAGTGCCCTGGGGCACACCAGCCTGCAGTTGATAAGCTCTTAGCCTGTGCGCCCTGTTTCTATGCGGTACCATCACTCCTACAGCCCCCGCACAAATGGGAACCACCGGGCAAACGCAGCTGCCTGGCGAGTGCTGTACAGCAGGCGTTTAACAGCACGTGCAGCCGGTTAGATCCTGACGCAAAGTACACAGCACTCTTGCCCACGTGTCCATGGCATGTCCATGCTCTGAAAACAGAACCGTCTTCTCCAGAAGCAAAAGCTGAATGTAATTTGAAGGTGGTAACAAGATTAATGCTGCTACTCCTTCAGAATACCCCAAAACCACTGACTGAGCAGTATGTTAAGGTGATTAGCATGCTTGCCATCATCTGTTTTTACTGTATACAAAAGGTACTTTCTGCCAAGACTTCCACAAAATACTGTTTATTTTAGTAAATCCAGGGGTTTGACAACCGAGAGGATTATAGGACGTCTACCAGTAAACTGGATTTACTTTCAGAACACACACCTGCGAAGAGCATAACACATTTTGAAAGATGTGTCATAAGGCAAAAATTGTGTAAGAGTGACATTTACAAGGTATATACACTAATTTGGTTTTGGGGGAACGGTCACAAAAGAAAAAACTGTTCTAAAAGAAGTAAATACTAAATAAATACATAAGATACAGCTTTTATGGATTTTAAAGTAACTTCTTACAATGAAAAGCAAAGCCTCAAACTTTAAAAAGAAAAGCAGAGGATGTACAGAACTTTTTAGACGAAAGAATACTGCGCTGATGTTAACACTCTAGTGACAATTCTTTGAATTTTTAAAAGGACACAAAGTATTTCTGCAGAAAAAGGACCGTATTTCTTGTAATGCAGACAATTACATAGTTTTCAGGGTTCCACAACGCAAGTTAATAGGAAGACTACTCAGGGGGAGAATATGGACTGGCAACTTGCAGAAAAAGCCTGATCAACCACACCTCTGGGGATTTATTTCAGAAAGAAATGCAGCTCAGATTTAGACTGGCCTAGAAGCACAGGTGCCATGCCCAGGGCTGGTCACAGTACAGGCATTTAAACTGTTTGCTAGCATGTACTCTTAACTTTCAAAAAAATGCAATACTACATATAGCTATAGCACCTTCCCTACTTTCTTCAGTCTTACAATGCTCTTAACTGTGTAAGCATAACCCTCTCACCTTATACCCAGGAGTTCAGAACCAATAATTTTCTAATCCCACTAAAAGTAGGCATTTAGAGAGATCAGTTTCACGGACTCAATTTCTTTGTTTCAATATTCTCGTGATTGCATCAAAAGTCTGTTGCAATGAGTTTCAAAGCTTAACCAAGCACTCTCATTTTTTCCCTCTACAGGTTTCCCGTGATTTGTACTTAACTGAGTGCCCATATAGTTTTGTTAAGAGGAAAGAAAATAGATGGTCCTTATCTATCTCTTCAATACCATTTATAATTTTAGTGACTGATATGACACGGAAAGGGGATAAAGAATGAAGCCTAAAACGATAATCCCAGGGGGGCTTAGTCTTTCATCATGTGTTTCCAGCATAGATCATGCTAGCCTCCCTTTTCTGAACTCTCTCTAGTTTAAGATGAAGTAATCAGAACTGAAAAATATTCCAGGAAAACCTGCATCACCGATCAATTTATATGCCACATTCCCTATTCCCTTTCACTTGCCACTTCAGTCCTTATAAAAGGCCTAAGAAGAGCAAGTGCTTGAAAGATATTAATCTGAGCATAGAGTATTCAAGTCATGATGAATATTTAAGAGTAAAAAAGAAACCTAGCCTTTATATTTTCAGCTTCTACTGTACCGCCTAGCCAATAGTAAACTATTTCTGGTAACAGCTGCTAAGAACTTTGAAGAGTATTTTTAGGATGTAACCAAGCTCAGTATATTTTTAATCTATGATTATACATTGTCTAAGTCAGATGAGCATCAGTTAGGAGGTTTAGTCAGACTCTGTTCTTGTTATCATACCCTCATACAACTTGAGACTGCTGCAAAACAAATCTTTATGAAGGGCTGCTTAAGAAAGGGTATAACACAGAAAATTGAGCAGTCCTACCATTTCTTGGGCAGGGAACATCTTCAGGAGAGCTTCATCTCTTTTGACTCTTTAATAATCACAGTAACTCAATAGTAACTGCAGCTAGAAAGACTGAAGTTTTCCCGAGTTCCATACACTGTGACACTGATTTTAGCCGTACTGGGAAAATGCATTAGTTTCACAAGGTTACTTCAGATTTTCTCCAGTGCAGCATGAGATGAGAATGTGGCCGGTCTGATGAAAACCACAGAATTCTGCAGCTTTGAGGTGGCGGCACTGGGTCTTTTTTCACTTGTTTAGTTACTCACCGTTTCCAAATACTAAGCAGCTGAGGTGACAGAATAATGTAGCCTCAACCTTTTGCACATATTTCCAGATTCTGCTAAAGACAATTTTTCCAATTATTTTTTATCTTTGGGATTCTGAGAAAGACTCTCATGGAAATGAAGAGGTAGGAGGTAACTATCTTTGTCGGAAAGGCAAGACGGCTTTGCACTGAGTAGTAAGGGTATCTTTTCCACCTCCACATTAATTACTTTTCGCTTTGCGCAGTATTATGTAACATATTGCTGTGAAACTGTCTTGCAGTTAAGTTTCCCTACCCAAAACAAAGAGGGACCTGCTCCCTTACTGCCACTGAAATCGTGCACTGGCAGGAAAATAGAACAAATCAGTTGGAGATTTCCAGACTGCACCGCTGAGAGCGATGAAAGAACAGGTTACTGTTAAATGGCTGGAAGACAGAGAAAAGCGATCCATGCCGGGGTGTTTAACCAAACTGAGAGATCAAAACTAATACTGCATGCTTCTCTCCTATAACACAGAGCTGAGGGCGTAGCAGAAAGGAACCCAGCAGGCCACCAGCTTACATTGACAACAGAAAAAGCAATATAAGTGATTTTAACAATCGCTCTCAGACTATTCTCTGCCACAAGCAGTAGAAACAGGATGCACACAGATCCAAAATAAGGCTGTAATTTTTTTTAATTATTTATTGAAACTCTGAAAATTTTTTCTTTTCTGTTTGCAGATCAGCTGCTTTTATTACACCAAAGAACAGAACAGGAAAAAGGAAATGTAACCAAGGGAAAAAAATACCACTGCAGCAACAAGAGACACAGGTACCTTGATACCCTCCCCATCCTATTGCTTTAGTATGACATGATCTGGTATCTCAGATCAGTTCCAGCACAGGGGAGCCCAACTCAGTAGGTGAAGGACAGAGACGTCCAGCAAAGTGTTAGCGTTTCATTTTAGGTTCACTGCAGTTTCCCTGCTCTCACCGCTGGAATCATGTGCAATTTCACAGCTGAGGGAGAGGGCGAGGGTACCAGCCTAGCCCAGACAGGCAGACTACTCACACCTGACGCTTCAGTGTTAACTGGGAAGAAACACAGATGCTGTAGAAAATTACTCCTACCCTAGGACACTGACCCTCTTTGCCAAGGGAAATGAAAAGCAATTAAAGGAGTTGGGAGAGTCAGAGAGGGAGCACAACTCTGAAGAAACATCTGGGATGTGGATTCCCAACTCCAAGACTAAACTGAACTTGTGAATCATTGTGCAAATGTCCCCAGAGCCTAAAATTTCTCCTTATACCTACTACACTGAAATCAGCCTCTTGCCAGAAAAACTAACTTGCCTGTTTCTTTTACAGGTGAAACCTGTAATTCCAGAGTCATCACCTGGAAGGATGGAGGCATTCCAAGGAGGTCACGCAGTGCAATTACAATGCTATGATGTCTGGAGTCAAAAAAGACCAAAGTTTACCTGCTCTGGGGCTAGGCTCCGTGCAGGAGAGCTGCAGACGCAGCTCCAAGAGACTTTAGAAACTGAATTACAGGCATTAAGTTCCTTTGGACACCAGAATGTCTAACAGCGGCCATAAGTCCTTCACCTTTCTCTTATTCAAACCCATTTTCCACCTCAATATGAGGAAAAACCCCTTCCCTGTGTGGGTGCCAGAGCAGAGGCTGTGGGGTCCCTTCCCTGGAGACATTCACACCCCGCCTGGACGCGGTCCTGTGCCCCCTGCTCTGGGTGTGCCTGCTCAGGCAGGGGGGTTGGACAAGATGATCTCCAGAGGGCCCTTCCAGCCCCTGCCATTCTGTGATTCTGTGATTTTATAGCAAAGGAATGCAAACCTATTTCATGGGAGTTCTGGGATATCTAATGCCAATCAAATCAGTATCTACAAATCATCTCTTCCCAAGGGGTAGGCTGTTTACACACTAGAACATCATGAAAACAAACTGATTAAACTGAGTAAGAATACAACTATAGGACTGCAACTATTTAGTTTCACAAGTCCAAATCTGGCAAACTAAGAGAACTACTTAGAGACATCCAGAGAACCAAAAGTCTTGCAGATTGACACAGAGGAGGTTGAGATTCAATATAAACGTGCAAAAACTATCTGAAATGAAAGGCAGCATGAAAAAAAATCTGGTGCAGGCAGGGTCTATACTTACCCAGGTAAGCACTCAACCCTGAACAGCTATTCAGAGTAACCAGAAAGAGAACCAGCAAAAAGTGGTCAGAAAGTTTGGTCTAACACTCTGAGAGTGTTTACTATCTAAACAATCCCTTCACCTCAAGTTTCAATAACATCCAGTGCTGAACATGCAGGCAATATGTGAAGAAAGCTGAGCAGGATACGGGTACAACATGGGAAATTCCAACAGAACACTGTGTATGTGCTCAAACCAGGAGAGCCCAATGACCTTAGAACGATAAAGCGACTAGCATACAAAATCACAAACTACTTAGCAAAAAGATGAATAATCTGTTTGATCAGAGGCATATCATAAGAGCATGTAAGAACAAACAACATTGCTGTGGTTAATAAGCAGAAAACAGAGGTCCATACAATGCCAAACCTGGTTTTCTGATCTAAATGCACAATTTAAAAAAAGAAACCTCAAAAACTAGACTGTGCCCCAGTATCTTTTTGGATATTTATTTTTAGATGAGGAAAATTCAGTATATGTAGTTTAGCAACAACATTTTCCACAGTGGTATTTTATACAGCGCCACAAAGGAAATTATGAGTGTAGTTCGAAAGGCTGAGAAAATTACAGGTGAACAAGGAATTGACTACAAGGGAAGAACAAGAGGTTATGCAAAAAGGGGATGTATGAGCTGGACGCCAACAAAAAGCAGAGGACTATTTAGCTGCAGTTTTGAGTGCAGAAAATGTTAGCGGTGGGGTCCTGCAGGAAAGCTGGGGGGGAAGCTTAGGGGTCAGAGCGGTGCCCGGAACACCACTCACACCGCAGGGGAGCTTCCCACCTTCTGCCTCCCCACGTGCGGGCACAGCGGAGCTGCTTGTCGCATCACCGAGCAGCATCACAGCCAAGGACAGCCGAGCACCTTCCAGCCCTGGTCCTGAGCCTGCACAGCCTCTGCAGCCCTGCCCAAGGCACCGCCTGTTCCCCCTGCCACCCCCAGCCCCCTGAGGGACAGGGGTTTCTCACGCCTGACCCTCTGAAGCCTGCGCTTTGGGCGGTGGGCCCTGTCGGCAGCTGTCAGAGCCCATGGCCAGGGAAATCCGTGTGAGGGCTCTGAGGTCGGTGATGAATCCCGGTGTAAGTTCTCCCCCGTGCCCATCAGGGGTTCTGCCAGAGGAGGAGGGAGGCCGGTGCGCCAGGCAGTGAGCTCAGAAGCACCTTCCTCTGCTCGTCCTGCCGGCAGCCAAGCCACATTTAAGAACTTGACAGTCTCAACACTTACACTCAGAAGTGACCTAAATTTGTGGCCACCATCTGAGGATGGCAAATGGTCTCCATGTACCAGTTTCAGTTTTCAGTTTTTGTGGAAAATATATTTAAGACTGATGTGCTAAATCTTGTGATTCTTTCTGCTTTGCTTAAGTTCTGTAGGTACATTAGAGCTAAAATTACGCAAGGTGTAGCTTTATTTCAGTTTTCTGGTCTGAATAAAGGAAATAAATTGTTTTAAAATGCTGTTTATACATGGATTCTCTATGCATCAGGCTGTAATGGCCAAAGTTAAAAATGTGCCAGACAGATAGTAAAGTCTTTCTCTCAACCCTCCTAAAGCAGCAGAACACCCGCACATACCTCTGATTAAAAGTGCTCCCTGGAAAATGGCACCTCTCCCTTTATCCCCAACAAAGAATCCACTACTCTGCCATACAAAGTGATTTTTATTAACTTGATTCAGGGTCTGTCACTCATTTTTCAACAGCCTATGTGTACCTATAATATATGTCATGGTTAATCCATTTGATGAATTGTGTTTATTTGTACTTCTCTGATGAACTCTCAGCAATTTGCCTGCCAGTCCAGCTCCTTTACAACAACTTATCGGAGTCCAAACTCTTAAAAAAAGATTTACATTCTTTGTGTTATTAATAAATAAGAAATAAAGGCTACAAACTGTTTCTCTCTTTCTGCTGTCTATTTAGGTTAGCAAGTCCTCAGGCACTGACCTTTCACAGTATGTAAATGGTATCTGGCACAACGCCCATCATTCACCCCAGCCTTGCTGGGCTTCCCAGTGTAAACCTAATAATATAAAGCATTTTTTAGAGCATGATTCACCTTATCTATCAGTAGTTGCCGAAAAGATAAGCACCTCCTCCACACTAAATCATCGATGCTTGGTCTCCAAGTAACATTAAGAAGTACCTACGAATGTTAATTTATTACCCTTGTCATATATTTCAGGATGAATGACACTTTTTACTCCTCAGCAACCATTCAGACCAGACATGGTAAATGCCACCTTAGTCATGTGTCAATGTATTAGTGTCAGTTTCCTCAAATTAAAAAAGTAGTCCACAAACTAAATGCTTGCCTTAGGTCAACTCAACGCAATCAGTGTTAAAGGAATCTCTACAGCTTTAAAAAATGCGGGGAAAGTGGCCTTAAGAGATTTAAATGAGCTTAAATCACATTTCAAAAAAAGTTTGTTCTTCCTTAAAAATGAAACCCTGTGACACTAGCAAAATGCTATTATTCCCTCTGTTTTCTGTACTGAATTCTTAAATGCACAAGGCAAGCTTTTAATGGTAAGTATATTTTTGATAATAAAAATCCAGACCTTTAAAAAAATCCAGTAAATTTTAATCTCATGACTAAAACTATTTCTCCATTCAGCAACTGACATTTTCAGACTTCAATGCAGGAATCACAACACACCATACAGTAGCCCACAATAAAAGATTAAAACAAGGAGTAAAAAGAAAAGCTTTTTATGGTCAGTCCTCACTACTAAGCTACAGCAAGTGGAAAAAAATTGAAAGAAAAAAAACAAAAACACCCCAACAACTGTAGGAATAAAGACACGATTGGCAGCACACTTTTGGCCATGACTGATGGTTCCTTGGGCAAAGGGCCGCCAGGGAACACACCCAGCCATCAGCTCTTGCGGTGGCCTGACCATTCCAACGGGAGCAGCCTGTGCAGCATTTGCACACTGTGTGCCTCTTCAGCATCTTCATCTCCTGGGCAAGTGCTCTCACATATCTCCCTCAAAATCCCTATGACCTTACAAGTGCAGCCAAGAGCAGGCAGGTTTACTTCAGTCATCAAGTACAATTTTGCTCCATGTGACCTAAACTGGATGCAAACAAACAAACAGAAAAGATAATACTGAGAAAATCACTGCCTTTGTAGATCAGATTAGCGTCGAAGAAGAGACAATGGTTTGGACATTTTTTTATTTTTTTTAATATCTCGACCTTGATCATGTCCATCTTAAAACACTGAAACTACACTTAGAGTTTCAAAGGAAAGTCACATGTGAAAATGCAGCTGCAAATGGGTCATTCCTGAGTTAACTCTGGATTACAAGGGGCTCCCAAAATGCAGCACCAGCTCTCCCTAATATCTTTTTGGAAGCCTGAACTTAATACAGGTCTCCTACAAATCTTACCGGTTTTGCAACAGCTGATACCAGGGCCCTTCTAGCAGATACATCAGCACCCTACAAGGCAGGATGCCAGGTCATTTTTTAATTTAATTTATCACCACAAAGGCAGCTCATCTGTAGCATGATTAAATACACCTTGGGGAACACTCCAAGCCCAGTACACAGCAAGAGGTTTTCCCAGGTAGTACCAGGAAGGTCACTCTGGACTCAGGGGTGCTCCCAAGGACAGGCAATGTAGATCACTGTTTTAGCCACAAGCCTGTCCTGAAAAATCACTGGACAAGACCCAAAATCTGCAATGCCCTACCAAGAACACACAGCCGTCCTCTCCCCACAAAAATGCCATGGAAATAAGTTCATTAACAAAATAGGAAGAACATAATTACAGATTGTAGGATATCTTTATCACTATGAATATGTCATCATATTTATCACTGTTTCCTGTCACCACATACAAAGAACATGTCTTCAGAGCAGTTCGTTTCATTTACCAGCTCCAAAATAATAATTTCTCACCTCTATTGACATTTCTGGAAGTTATTTTTGCCTTAGAGAAAAAGCACGTTACACAAAGCAGCTTGAGGCTTTTATCTGCCTAAACAACCAAATAATGGTGTTAGAAAAGTGTTACTTCTGCTCCCAAGCACGTTCAGAATCAAATTTCACAAAGAAAAAGAGTGACCCAGTTCAGCAATGTAAATACATGTCATCTCATTAGCTTCAAATTTTAGCTGAAATAACATTCAGATGCTACAGCTTACACTTCAGAAAACAAATTCCATAAATATTCCTTATGATCAACAGGACCAGATAAACGGTCAGACCATTGCAGAGGCAAACTGGCAGAGGTCACTTCAAAGATGACATTCTTACAGCTGAGGCTTTGCTAGGGAATCCTGTGAGCTGTATTCTTCAGATGTCTGTGCTGTTTAAAGCAGCAGGTCAGCAAGCGGCACCAAGGAAAGACTAACAACCCTACAGTGAAACCAACACCACCAGAGCATGCAAACTATTCCCAAAGCCATCCCAGAAATAATCTCTCTACATTTGCCTACGAAAACCACTCTGGGTATCTTCAATTTATTCCTAATATGATCTGTCTCCTTCACCTGTGAAAGTTATTTTAAAGAAGTTAATAAAGCTGGATTAATTTCATTCATAAAGCTTTCTCTTATAGCTGTACTGAGGATCAGAGATTACCTGCTTTTGTAGTTTGATGTGTTTCATATTTCTTTTTTGGGAAGAAGCACCACCGGGCCTTTGAAAACATGAATATATGAGAACTGCACACTAGTATTAGGATCCTGCAGCCCTTGTGCTGTAACACAGCTGAAAAGGGACTTCCCATCATCAAAACCTTTCCACTTCTCTACAGCTGTATATAATGAGAGTAAAGAAATATATCTTCTCTCCAATGCAGCCTGGATGATTAATTAACTGATGCCACAGCAATGCTGCATTTGCTAAGTTACCATCCTCAGGACCGTAATTAACACAGAGGAAGCTCCAGTGGGAATCAGCCTTGAATTACATCATTGTGGTAACAATTAAAGCTCCTGAAGCTCCTCAGCGTTCAGAACAGCTTCTTAGTTCTCTGAGCAGCCCTTCAGTTCTGCCAAACACCTCTTGGAGGCAGCTAAGGCTCAGTTTGTTTTTACTGGACTCAAGGATCTTCCCAGCTGACAGAAACCTCTGACCTAAGGTTTTGCTTCTAAAATGGCAGTGCGTTGCATATACCTCCTCTTATCCCCACTCCAGAGGGAAATCCACGCCTAAAAGGGAGATGGGGGGACATTTCTCCCCTCAGCCTGCCTTTTGGATTTGTTGGTAAATTCTGTAGTTCAAGGAGGCAAGGGATCATAATGCTGGCTAAATATGCTTCACTATATACCTAGTATTGTTTTGGCTTTCTTCCCCCAGCATCCACGCTCTCTAAATCTTTACAGTTCTTAGCCACGAATATTCACGCGTCATGGCATAAAACCCAGACACCAGACTGAAAGTGTATGTTATAATATGTGAACAGAGTGGATCTTTAATGTTTTTGTTTTACCTAGTGGAGATATTCCCATTTTCACCCTTGACTAATGCATCAACCCAGTGTGCAAAATTTCCCAATTCCTCCCAGAAACATCAGCCTACCCACAGACAGCAGTTCCTAATGAGGCAACACCGTTCTCTCTCCTCTGAAACAAACGCAAAGAGAGGACATCCTTGATCTTTTATTGCCTAAGTGTTTCTGGTGCAATGATCTACTTGCAGCTGACATTTGAAACTTGAAGCTAAAAAGAAATCCACAGATGGGATTTGAAGGTCATCCAAACACAGCTTTAAACCTGCTCTATTTTGCTCCCTAATGTAGCCTCGGTACAAGTCCCTGGTTGTAAGTTACCCTCTTTTTTTTTTTTTCCCCGCCAAGTTGATCATCTGGTATATCAATTTATGACTGGGTAGGTAAAAGCAAAAATACATTTACAGAGATTGTCCTAATGGTATTTTCTTTTGAAGCAGTAAAGCTGGAAAACTTGATTTTGTCTTTTAACTTACTCTGTCCAAAGAAAAAAAAATTCTCTCTTTTTCCCTATAATCACATGGCACCTAACTAGAAATAGATTTGCCTCATGAAATGCTGTGGTAAGTGTCTATTATATCTTTTCAGGACAGTGTGTTAGAGATACTGTGACACTCCATAGGCTACCAAGTGGACTTAAAAGAACTTGTATTTGTAATTCAAGACTGTTGGGTTTTGTACCTATCTACATTTGAGCAAAAAGGCTAACTGTTTTGCATAAAAAGCTGACTACAACCCCTTGCAAAGGATTAGCCCACATCTGCATGACACTTAAATCCCACTTAAGCTTATTCAAAATACCATTAACGTTCTTCTTGCACAAATGAGACAGCACCACTCTGGCTTAGGTAATAGGAGACATGCTTAGCATGCTGGACTAGATGACAAAGAAGGAACAACATAGCACTGCTAGACTCTGCTATCATCTGTGCTTTCTAACCCCCTTAGATGTAACAGCCTCATCTTATATATCATCTCCTATATCATGACCTGCACCTGCCATCATAGATCATGCTAAGCATTGAGACCTGGTGTGTTGAATCACACAGTAGGAGAGAAGCTGCAGCATTGAGGAAAAGCTGAGTTAGCCTGTATTTAGCAGTGGAGCATCACAGAACTAGGGCCAGCTCTCAATGACGTCAGTGGTAGCACCCACAGACACAAAACTTCCTAATTGCAGTGCTCCAAATCTTGTTAAACACAATAACAACGACTTGCTATAAAGACCCAACTATTTTAAATTACATACTTGCTCAGTAAACCACAAATTCAGGCTCACTTATGAAGTGGACAGAACTAAGTCATAAACGCTTCTGAAACAAAATCCCAAAAATATAGTGATGCAGGCCACTTCACACTGCAAACTCCAGTCTGAGTTTGGACCATGAGCAAATGCTGCCAGCAAAGGCCCTGAGCCACCTCATTTGTCCCGTGTTCTCAACAGGCAGTTCTGTTCACCCGACTGGTGCGACACTTTGCAGCCAAAGGAAAGGACCAACACATAGGTGCCAGCTGATGGCTATGGTGGTGAGAGGTCACACTCAAAATGTGTTCCATGGCTGCTGTCTCAAGTTATTTTCATTCCACAATTCACTGATATTAAGGAATCTACCATCATCCAGTCTGACTTCCAGCAATAAAATTTACGACGGTGCACAGAAGTCTCAGGAAATGGCTGCTAACCAGATACTTTACAATGAACTTCACTAACACTACCACAAGTGTAAACATATTTTCTCACTAAGTGATTCTGTATGTGGGCTATGTGATACTTCATTTCCCATAATTTGCACTTCTTAACTGTTTCTCCTATACCAAATCTGAAAACCTTGTCAATGCAGGTGAGGTGATTTTGCAGATCAGCTTTTGCAACAGAAGTTGTTCTGCAGCTCCTGACCCCATCAGATGGCAGTGGCTAGACTCAGCCCTCAGCTCATCTGCACAAGAATAGCAGCATTTGTGTCAAGTATAGAACTGCTCTTCTGGACATCAGGAAAGGCGGAAACCCACTATGGGCAATCGTCTCAATTATTAAAGAGCTTGATCATCAAATGAGGGAGCATTGATTTAATCAAGTTCCTCTACCGTGTTGTGCATTATGATCATTAACCCTCAAAGCTTTGTAAAATGGACCAACACAGTTGTTTGTGAGCAGCTGTCTTCAGCAGAGAAACCAAAGTCCAAGAGGAAGGTACTTATTATTTGTTTTAACCTGGACAGAAACAAATTATTGGAAATAATTTGACCGGTTTCCATTTACTTGTCCAGCAATTTACCCCAAGCATCCCAGGCACCTTCACATCAAGCTCCCTCAGAGCTGAGAAAACAAGATGAAATTTCTCAGTAACCTGCATAGCAAACAGCCACCTGAAAGACCCAGTCCAATCTTCACCTAACTTTGCTAATTCCACTGTGCTTACTTTAGAGTTGAATCTGGCCCCTAGATCCTACATTGCTCCATTTAACACAGCTAACGTGTGACTAAAGCTCTGCTCAGCTCCAGATGGCCAAACGTCAGATAAATTGAAAAACAGCAATTGCCAAATCTCTGCTTAAAAATAAGAAAAAAGAAACCAAACAAAAAAAAAAGAAGAAATCAAAGAGAAAGCATTAATTCAGCATCAGAAAACATAACGCAACACACTGCCTTTCCTTTTGTAGCTCACTTTTACAAGGTATTTACCTTGTAAAAGATAATGAAAAGATGCAAAGGTCATTAAAAGATGCAATAAATCTCTGCCTCTAGCTACTGAACAACAGCTCAGCTCTCTCCATCCTGCTTACAGCGTTTATGTCCTCCAAGACAGAAAGCCACCATGCTCTAAGATTAGGGGTAAGACCTTCATGTCCCTACTGGTACATGAGCTATTCCAGAGAGGTATTAAAACTAAATAACAACTATATTCAGATACTGCACTTTCTTTAGAGAAGATAAGGCATGACTAGAAAGCAAACTATGCACTAGGCAAAAAAAAAAGGATACTTGCCTGTGGTTCAGCTAACCCAGAAATCATGATCAGCACTAGCTGATCATGAATAACTGAATAAAAACATCTACATACATGCACATACAGTTTGTAGAGTTCCTCGTGTTTCCAACAGTTTTCCAACGTGGTTGCCAGGATGGCAAGAGAATTCAACAGAGCTACTCAGTTCAGTACAGGGTCTAGCCTGGACGGAAGATGGGAGAGAGGGAGGGACTGCAATATTTTGATTAATATACAGAACTGGAACTCAGTAAGAGTAGGATCAATCTCCAGTTTTATACAACAACCCTGCACTAACCTACATCTGACATCAGTCATATCACTCTAGAAAACAGCTGAAAGTAATTTTCACACCTTCCTTCTAGGATAGCATGTTATCTTGCATGTCCTAGATCAGATAAAGCAGATGGTGGCTGAAATATAGATTTTACCTAGACTCTTGTAGCTGCCAGGATGGACAATCCCCCAAAAGACCACAATGCCTACTTTCATACTTCCCATTTGAAAGTATGTTTATTCAGCTTCATGTAGCATACACATCACCCTATATAATTAATATTCTTTTATACATGCCAAAGTATAACCATCTTCATTATCAACTAAATTTCTAAATAACAATATAATGTTGAGGCTCTCTGTGCTGCTTTCATATACTAATGAACATGCAAAAAAAAAAATTGTTATTAAAAAAAGCCTCCAAAACAGGGGTTCAGACTGAACACGGATGAATAAACCCGTATGTCCCACAGCATGGACCCTGTAAGTTACAATATGTTAATGGTGAAAGGGACTTGAAAAAGCCGTCTGCCTCTTCCTGGCTCTAGGCAGGATGAACTGCCTCTACAACTACTCCTCTGCTCAATGTCTTCCTCTACTTCATATCGTGACCAAAAATCTGAACAATTTGTCTCTCTGACTAGCACAAATCTGGAACTATTCCGCTGGCCTCCACAGTTACTCTACATTTACACAACACAAGAGTATAGGTTGTCTTCAAAGAGCTCCGCTACCAAAAAAGACTTTTTGTCAGATATTTTTTGCCCATAAAATAAGCACTGCAATTTCTAAACAGTTGTTCAGGAAAGAAATAGATCAGAAATAAAAGGCATGCTGATTATTTTTTTCTGTGTCTGTCTCACCCTCTGATACTGCAGAATACTATGCTCAAGTGTAACCAACAGTACTGCCTGACATTTTCAAGGCATATAAAACAGGAGAATAATAATTTTACAAAGGCTTTTAACTTCCAGGTGCTAGTGGAAAACGAATTAGATGATAAACATTTGCAGTCCCACGACAACCTAATATTAAGAGTAGCATGCTTACAGAACCCGTAAATATGAGTGGTAAATAATGTTAGACAGAATGAAAAAATTATTTAAAGATTTCCTACTGGGTTATTCTGCATTAAAGAAATTAAGGAGGGTGGGGCAGAAAATGAAACTTAGTAGTAGTCAAGAACTATTTCAGTCCCTGATGAGTATTGCTCCTGGAATACAGGCTGGGGAGGAAACATCACTGAATGCTTTACTAAGAACTCCACACTTGAAAGAAATTCTAAGCAGGCACACTACCATGCATTTTAAATGGAGCAACGCTCTCCCGTATTGGTCACAAAACATCATTTTTTCGTCCTAGAACTTGGGGAAATCTCAGACACTCTAAATTATGTTGTCCACTGGCCACACTTCTGATATAACATTTATTGCTGGAAATCAGAAAATGAGAACACACTAAGTAAACTGAGCTTTCCTGCCAGCATGAAGGAAGATATATTCTGACTAAAACTGTCAAGTTTGGAACTGTTAATAGCATTACTAGTGTTTAGGCAGCAGCAGTGATTCCTGTGGACTTCAGTTTCTCTTCGTTATTCTTTCTGTCTTCCCAATTTAATTGACATGAAGTGTATTTTGCAAACAGAAAAACTACTTGTTACATTCATGAAAACGCTTTCGATCAGTTCTGGCTGCATCTGTGGGGCTCTTTAGACATGTCAGAAATCAAAAGGACATTGTAGCTGATCTCATAATTAATCCATTCCCAGTGAGTTAACACAGGACTTCTGTTGACGTTATGCCTTCTAGTTTCTTTGCATGCCCCAGCTGATGGGGTTTCCTAATTGCCCTAGGAAATCTCTTCATAATTCCATCTGAAACATCAACTTGCAGTGCAAAGAAAGCATTAGTAGAAAGGAATTAACTATGTATTCAAGGAAAACAGCAGATTCTACTGACTGTGTAATTCAGCAGGATGGAAACACACCAGGGCTGTTCAGTCTCACTGAAGATTAGCTCTTTGCTATGCAAAAGGGAGACATGGCACCAAACTTAGTGTTATATTTTTCCCCTCAAAAGTCATACGCTTACCCACGTGCTCCCACCTCCCTTTCCAGGCCCTACACTTGTGTGATATTGCTAGAGAAGCGTAACTTCATGAAGTTGGGAGAGAAACCTAATTGCTTAAAAATAGGATCTGGCAGGGCACCAGCTCTTAGATCAGTCTGTGAAGCGTTCAGAGGTTTAGGGCAGCGAAGAGTTTTTCCTCAGGCAATTACAAACCAGTCCTTCCCCCCGCTCCCTTCAGAAAATCACAAAAATATTTGCAGCAATTGTAAGGACAGTTACTGCAGCCCACACTCCCCCTGACTGACTGTTAGGCTACTTGGGGTGGCCGAAACCCAAAGAAATAAAAACAAAAAGCTTTTTTACATCAGAACACTTATGACTCCTTTCCGTAACTCTCCGGATATTCTCTACTCCCATCTCTCTTAATCTGTTTTAGATTCAGGGCCAGTTCTGCCTCTGTACCAGCTTGAAGAAGGATTTCCATACACACTCTCTCACCTTACCCTGCTTTAAATGTGTCTCCTTTGCTCACCATTCTCAGGTGCCCTTCTGTTCCTCTTCCACCCTCTACTGCTCTTACTCACCGTCTGCTTCACCTACTGCTCTCGGGACTTCTCAGTCTCCAGAGGAAAGTGTGAGAAGCAAATTTAACAAGGGCAAAACAAGGCTTACTCTCGACTTTGCTTCCTTAGAAAACTGAGTCATAATCTGTATTTGCAACATACAGATCTTGCTGGACCTGTACATTTGGAGGGAGGGTTCAGCTATGGAAACTCAGTATCATATAAAAAACTTTCCATGTAACTCTGATAATATTTTAGGAATAGGAATTGTGTGGAAGACAGCATGAATTAATCTCCTCTGCTCTTTCAAATGGCTGCAGGGAGTGCAGGTGATTATAGTTTCTTTAGTAATTTTCTATACATAAGCTCCAAATCTGTTTATGTGTACACATACACATTGATACGCGCACACACAACCACCAAAGGGATCTTTGCTGGGGTTACTCCTTCCCTGCAATTCTAGCCGTAACACTCATTAGTTTCAGCTGGCTGCCTCCTGACCTAGCCCCTCTCAGCCGTTCCCTTGGGCAGCAGCGCCACAACCTTTACTAAAAATACCTCCCGAGAATCATAAAAATGCAGGATTGTAGGATTCTTAATCCCCTTCAGGCACACAGTCTTTCTGCTTTTGATAAATACAGAGTGGCAAAAATGGACAGAGAATAAAGTGCATCTTATAGTACTGGTCTGCTTGGCCTGTGTGCCTTGCAGAAAGGACAAATGAGAACTCCTGGGACCCACAAAAGCTGTCACCAGAGGACAACAGAAAGAGGGGGAAATTGCTACTGCAAAAAGTCACAAAATCTCCCAAACCAAGACCTTGAACATATTTAACTCAGTAGGATTTACTGCCCAAAACACAAGACCAGCGTTATTAAAGAAAACTTCAGATCTGCAGATTATCTGCATCAAGCAGGGAGCCAGACAGCAGGAAAACTCGCAGCAAAAGAAGGGAAAGGTTGAATCTTGCCCTGATGAACTTCTGCACCACCACAAACTGTACAGAGCAAGCCGAATGCACAGTGCCATGCCAGCCTCGCCGAAGGAAGAGCAAGACGTAGCCCTTTCATGGCATTTCACTCTTGAAACACTATACCAAACATCACATGAACCTCTCAACATCCCTGCTACACAGATATGAAAAACCCCTGCATTACCCCGGGACTCAGGCCATGTTATATCTAGTATACAAAGTACATTAAAGATCCCTAAATCAACTGCCATTTGAGTCTATTTTGAGCTTTGTTGACCCATACAATTCTGGATTTTTCAAAAATCCTAGTTTACAATTAAAAAAAGTTGGCTGGCTCTTTTTTTTTTTTTGTTACATTTTCCTTTAAGTTTTATAATATTAAAGCTAGAAAAATTTGCTACTGTCCGGCTGCAGCTCTAAAGGAAGAACATCACAAGTGGTGTTTCTGACACAAATGTGTAGGAAAATATTTACTAAGTTGCAAGCATGTATGGTATCACTGTGGTAACTAAAATACAGTCATAGACATTAGCCATTTGAAATTTTTAAACTTTAAATAACATTTTCAGAAAGACAGAAAGCAAGATAATGGCATCAGAATTTTGTTGTAAATTAATCATGTTATGTGCGAACCAGAGCCTCTTTCTCTGAAACACTGGACTCCAAATGTGCATTGCGCATCTAAGTACACAAAACATTTTTGTCATTCATCTCAAATACCAAAACATCTGGCAACAGAAAAGAGAAAAAATATTTATAGACATTTTTGGACAGAGATTACTTCAGGTCAAATCAGAAAGCATCCCTAAGATGCAATCATCAAATTCTTTTATCAGTTATTTTGGATTTAGCTAGTGTTACTAAGAGAGAACTGTGACATTGGGTTTTTTTATTGCAGCTGCCAATTCAACAATGATCAAAGTTTTATTATTCTTCCTTAGATCAAAGCCTGGCTTGGATGATTTTGGGATTATCTCCAGCTCATAAAGTAGAATAAACAATTTTGGATAACCACATTATTATATAACAATATTGTCTTCTTGCAATAAGTTTTGTTCTTATTTACATCTGCCACAGGTTTTTAGTGGATTGCCTCATTATCATTTAACTGTTTACTAAGAGCAGCAGAAGGCCATAGAAACATTCAAATCCTGTCTTGTGTATCTACATTTATATGCAGAAGATATTTATAAGAACAGGTAAAAGTAAGATTAAAAAAATAAACCTGGGCACAATTTCAGTGAGGGGTAATAGGTCTAACGGCTCCACTCATTATAAACCATTCAAGACATCTGCATATTTCCTTCTGTGGAACAGAGACATTCACACACACCTCGGCACGGCCTGTTCACGCACGTACACACCCTTCCAACAGGAATAAAGTCCTCAGCAGAGAAAATTAGTACGCTTACATGATGTCGACTTTGATTAATAGGCATAAGATATTACTTCTTGGGTAATACTTGGCACAATTCCTCTGAAATTAAACTTAATTTTAAAGATGCTTAGATTTGTGCATCAGTCAGGTGTGTTTTCATTCGATAATTTTTTTTCTTTTGGTTTTCATTCTGAGAAAACCATTGATTTCCATGTTGCCTATTGACCATAGCCTCACCTATATTCCTGTTTCACTGAACACGATATTTACTATTGTCTTCAGTGAAGCAGCAAGTCCTAAATCCATCTCTTCTATTACACCCTAATTCTATGAATTTCATTCACCTTACACAGTATTTACCGAAGCCAGCTCTTCCGCAGATGTAGATTAACAGCAGTGGCAACACAGGACATCAGATAAAGCCAGTACTTTGGCATACACTGTTTTGCATCTTCTGTATGTGTAGGGTCACAGAGTGTTAGAGCTGGAACATCTTTTTAAGGGCTGTATTATAGTCTCTTAGCTATGTTCCTTTATCATTAACTAAGTTTCAGTTCTTATCTAACCTGGTTGTCTCCCAGACTTTCTAATGCCAAAAATAAACTGAAAGCTTTCATCACTAGTTAAAAGGAAACTGTAATTTGAACAGCAGTTTTGCTGACTTCTGTTGATCAAAGATGCCTCATACAAGCCTGATACGATAGAAACAAGATCAGGTTTATAATAACAGTAATTAAAGCAGAATCCATTCATTGAGTGAAATCCCCCAGTCCTTATTCACACAAGACTTACATTAGAGGAAACAGTAGTTAAAATGAGAGCACATTAGAAAGGATTACGTTGCGGTTCCAGGCATAGCAAAGGGAATGCTAAGTACTAAAAAAATGTTATGGAAACTGTTTCAGCTTCACTCTTTGGATTAAAATGCATCCACCTCTATGACAAGACATGACTGTTTTGCCATTCTGGAAACAGAATAAACATCTGTATTAGTAAGGAAGTGGTCTTACCATGCTGTCCTTGAAAAGTCCACTGTGATAAGACCATTCCCTTCTCTGACCTATCTCCAGCAGAATCACTGCTGAGCGCCATGCCAATGAGTTACCAAGAAAAAAAGTCTATGAGCATGAAAGAGAAAAAGACATTGTTGGCTTCATCGATAAACAACCATGCACTGCACTTCTCATGCTCCAAAAACAGCTTGACACAGGTCTAAAGGCTTTAGGGAGCCAGAACCTCAACATTTGCTGGCTGGCTTGGACAGGTTTTCTTGCACCACCCTCTAAGCTGAAACTGCAAATATACCATGGGAAAAAGAACAAACCTTTTGCCTCACCTCTGAGCACATTGTCTTCACTTTTACACATCAGTTTTTTTCTACAGTGATGACAACAGATCCTCCTTCCACTTCAAAACGTAGAGCTCAGATGAACAGATTAATGGTTTTCAACAAACATGAAGTGCATGCAATCTTTTCTAGCCACAGACAACTAACTCCAGGGGTATGTAATTGCACCATAGTCATCACCACAACTGTGTTTGTTGAGACTGGCCACAATAAAGTGTTCACAACAGCACAGAAGTCAACACAGGCTGCAAATTCCACACAAGAAATTGGGCAGGTACCCAGACAGGTAGCTTATATGCAGCTCTTGCTAAAGCTCTACATAATCAGCACCACACTGAGTTTAAGTCTAACTCCAATGTGTGCACATAAACAGCAGGCACTGCATTATGGATGTGGCCATCCTTCTTGGTTTACATGAAACAAAGTGACTCACCAAAGCGCTAATTCTGTCTAACAAATGGGAAAAGGAGAGCATAAGACTCCTCCATCACAGGTGTACCTTGCTGAAGCCCATATGATCCAATCTTGTTTACAAATTAAGGCTTTCCCTACATGACATACGGGGCTAGTAAACATATCAAATGTAATGCTCAAGAATGTTTACAGGATTGGGACACTTATTTGGGTTTGAGCTTCCAAAAATGAAGATTTTTCTGAAAACGTGCCACAATAAGGGCTGAGCATTTAAAAAAAAAACACATCCTGCAGATTTTTCTCTGCTCTTACTGTATAATGTCCAGGAATTTACCCTTCCTTTTTTAATGAAGAACACAGCTACTTATAAAGACATCGTAGCCTAAACAGTATGTGACAAAAAAAATCAGAGGCTACTTGCTGGTCTTAGAACATAAAGGCCAAAGTCTGCTTTCCACTCTGTGTTTCTGCCTTTACACTGCGAAACTCAGAAACGTGACACCAGTCACACGAACTAACCGTGTGTGCTTTTCATTTTCAATTACTAACAGATCAGGTTAAAAATAATTCAAAAAATTCAATTCAAACCTATTAAAAGAAAAAAAAAGAAAGAAATCCCCAAAAGACTGTTTTCAGACACTGCAAAACACATGAGGTTCTGCTGTTCTTCACTAAAAGCAATTTTGCTGGCTTTTCCATCCATAAGCTGATGCTTATTTTCCTTCTGTGCAATTCCTTTCAAAGCCATGCATCTAAAATAGATTCTAGCTCATTGTCCCAGTTTCCTCTTGTTGTTGCCATTAGTCTATGCAATATTTTCCATGCATTCAGGAATAATTTTCATTAATCACAAAAGTTAAACACAGACTAAGCTTTGTCGAGGGGAAAAAAAGATAGGACTGACAGGCAAAACTTAAAAAGAGGCAGCTTAAAAGAGATTCTACTGTTTAAGTCAGATACCTCAGTAAAATATTCTTCCCCATCAAAACAAAAGGTCTACCAAGCACAAAGATTCAGCTGCAGCTACTGATTCTCATGTACAGACAAGTAAGCACAGCTTGCAGTGACAATCCAGGTGCTGATCCTGAGCTACTTACGCCACTAAATTGAGGTTCAAGCCCTAAAACGAGTAACTAGAGAAAAAAACAACCTGTGTTTACATTTATTTGGAAGAAATAAACAGAAAGTACAGATAGGATTAAACAACAGTGTGAAATCAGTACAGAAGAAATACAGGACAAAAGCTGGGGAGAAAAAACCTTCAGAGCCAGTTCCAAATTCAGCACTGCATAGGTATTCAAAGTGGGAAATAGCTGTGTCGGCATGACCGCACACACAGCTCTGACTCAGGTAATGCTGCAGAGCACCGAATCCTGCCAAGAACGTGCTCCTTCAGGCTACGGAGCGTTACACCAGGGAAAACGGTGAAATCACTAGGACTGGAGGCACCTGAAGCTACAGTAATTAACTACTCTAACCATGCCAAAATCTTCTACTTCTAAAATTAAGGAAACATCCAGCCATCTCCCACTGCCCCACTCTCCAGGCTGCCCAGCCTGAGAGCATTCAGCAACAGCCGCATACTAGTCACACCAAAAATTGGGGACGTTATTACACGCCTGAAAGAAATATCTCTGACAACAAGTAGAAAAACACAGCAGTAGATTTCAGAAAGGATATGGCATACAATATTGCCATCTCTTAAGTGGCTGCTTCCTTTAGATATGAGCCATATTGCCGTGAAAATCACAGACTGTAACAAAATGTTGACCAGAAGCTCCCAGCAGCTATTTTTTAAACCAGTCAGCATGGACCTCAGTCAAAACCATCGCTGCCAGCAACAGCAGCCATGTCTACAGCTATCTGAGGAGGATGAGAAGATTTGGAGGAAAAAAAATAAAGGTTATTGATGGAATGTGTAGGAGCTCGCAATGTAGGATGTAAATTTCTCATTCAAAAATCTGTTATTTCCTCACACAAAAGTTCAGAACCTTAAGACAGATCAATCAAGTGAAGCGCACTGTGTGGATGAAGATAGACTTGTTACCAGAGCAAAACATAATGAGCTGAAGTTTATCACCCTCTGTTAGGAATCTGTTATCAACTTGTGTAATAACAAACTAGGAGCCTGAGAACAGGCCCAGAAGACAGAAATTCCCCTGTTCTGACCTGACTCTAAGATTCAGGAAAAGAAAAAAATCAGTTATTCTGTCACCTGGTAAATGAGGACAAAACCTCCCTCACACCAGCCTTACAGTGATTTATTTGTCTGAAATGGTAAGTATTTGATCTACATTGGTTAGAAAATCAAATAGGAAACGACAAGGACTGTAGTATAAAATAAATTCTTAAGCTAAACAACCCTACTACTTTGACTACTGAGTAGGCTAAAAAATGTAATTACCTTCTCTACAACACCCACACTTGCAGCATCAGAGTGGCACAGTACAACCTGTTAATACTAGACAGCTAAAATATATCTTTAACACAGACTTTTGCCAAAATTCAGTGATTCTTGTTATGGCACAAAAAGGCTGAAAAGACACCACTATTGATCAACCTCCTGTTTTATGTGCCTTCATTTTCCTGAAGAAGTTGCCTACTGGATGAAATATAGCTTGTGCTAATTTTTTCAACATTTAGAAAAAAAAATTCAGCCAAGATCTCCGTAATTGACTGTACCAAACACTACCATTTGTGCCTGTTTGCTCTAGCATAACTGAAGATTATAAAAGTTAAAAATAGCCATTCTTCCATTAACTTAGACCTTCACGATAACAAGTAGTTTTGACAGTTTTTAAGCAGTTTGAGATAACATGCGCAAGTAGGTCACAGTTACACTTGGCTTTAGAAAAATGTCTTTCATCCAGAGAATTTACAGCTCCTTGCAAACAAGCCCTTAGGTAAGCAACAATCTGCGAGGCTTACTCCGACACCCCAATTTAGTCATGTAAGAGTCCTGATAGCAACTACTTAACAACAGCCAAAAGTAGAATATGAAGCCTTTTGCAAACTGCAGAACTGCAAAGCCCGACTGATAACAGCAGCAGCTCTCCACTGATGCCAACGGGCTACAGAACAGGTCGCGACAGTCCCCCAGGAAGGACTCCAACTTGACAGGGAAGTGAAAAGGGATTTTCAAAGTTCTCTTCAGCTTCCAGTTCAGTCACCAGATTTCCAAAATTATTATTTGTTCAAGCTTCTGGGAATACACGTCTGTGCTGCTTCATCTGGCATTTGGTCAAAACAGCTGCTAGAGCCGTACTATGTGGCAAGCGGCCGAAGACTGTTAGAGACCTTACACTTTCGTAACAGCGAGAGGTGAGGGACGGGTGTCAAGGACTGCAACAACCTAGTCTGTGAAGGGTGGAGGAAAATAAAGGAAAACTTCGGAAAATTAATCTTAAAGCACAGGTGAGCTGTGAGTCCTCACAGCAATCCCACTGAAAAAGTTAGTTACCATTATTTCCGTTGTACAAGTAGAGAAGCATGAAGTCTTCACCTGGAGTTCCATTTAAGGCAAAATTACAGGAATTTGTGTTATTAGTTATACTTTTTGTACTGACTTACAATCTGCCATAATGTGATTGACTACATCGGCACTTTTGGTTAAATAACTACAGGAAACTAGAGCAGAAGAGTTAAAAGGAACGGTCCAAAAGTACAGAAGTACCGCTGGATTTCGGGAGTTTCTCGTGTCATCTGTTGCAGTCAGTTCACTAGACCATGCTGCCTCCTGGAGCAAAAGAGGTGAACAGAGAGCTGCACAGATTGCACACTGATAATAGCGTGATGTTTTTTACTATCCCTTGAATATCTCCTGCAGTTCAGTAATAAAATGGCAGAGGTGAACATTTAACTCCTTTGCTGTTCGTGTTATGCTTGGTATGTAATCAACCTGCAGACAGCTCCAAGCATCTGATGCATTCACAATAATAACGATCACCTTTCGGACAGCTAACACAACATAAAATATTAACAATCAATATGTGCTGAGCGTGGAGACCCTAATGATACAGTGGCTTTAATGAGACTGCATATGCACGAGGTAATCTGCCTTCAGGAAGCAATGGGTCCCTATCTGACGTTTGAACAAAGCCCTAACTTCTTAAAGACTTACTTCTTTTTTGAGCTACATTCTCATGAACAACCTCATTCAGACCCATCATACCACATAAGTGTGTAAAAGTAGGTTTCTCTGTAAGATTTTAACAGCAGTAGTGCTTAAAATGGGTAATAATAACAATGGTCTATACTGCTTAACACATGAATAGAGTTTGGTCAGTACTGAGTAACTGTTTACTTGCGCAGACACACTTATTTTCCAACTAAGCCCATTTGTTAAAATTGGAAAGCAGATATTGACAGAAATTAATATCTCAATCTCTTTTATGAATCTTATTCACTACCTCCCTAAAATCCTATGGATTCTCTCTCTCCAATTAATTACTCCAAAAAACCTAGATGGCATGGGAGAGGCTGAGAAAGAATCCACCCTTCCTCTTCAGGCAGCTCTCCAGCAGAATCAAGCAGGCATCGAACATCATGTGTTGCGCAGATGAATAGGAAAGAGGGATGGTGGGGGGAGGAAAAGGGAATATGGCCAGTGGAAACACTCCCTGGCTTTCCATTCTTTACTGTTCAGTTTTGGGGAGTCATCTGCAGAGATGAAACTGCAAAGGATTTCTGTTGCTTCCCCAGATCCAGGCATCCCTTTGAAGACAACAAATTTAATCCACGGTATAAAGCTTTGCTGGATTCTCCCCACAAGTACTAATGCAGCCTTAGCACAGCACTGATGCTAATATACGGAGCATTCTTCCAGAAATTGATTCTTTGGAGACCGATAGAGTCCATTGCTTCCTAAATGAAGAATTCTACTGTGCCATAAAGAATTATGCTGCTCCACCACCATTTATTATTTATATCTAAAATGGGTGTGATGCTTTAGGAATATGGTCCTAACCACAAAACACTGACAACCTTTCAGCAGTCACACCATGCCTTCCACGTGCATGAAGCTCATCTGGACGTCAACAGGAATCCAAGAAAATGAAAAAACTGGTGGATGCTGAGCACTATTTAATACATGAAGACACACAGAAATAAAGGGACAAACAAATATGGCATTCCCCTACATTCAGGGAGTTGTTAAGTTGCAATCCGTAATTTTGACTAAGTATTTTTTCAATTCAGAGATAACCAGGGAGCCGTCTTCCTTGTCATCATTGTGCAGATAATTTTCTCTCTTCGGGAGATGCTTACAAGTACTTCTGCTTTGTTATGACAACGTTCAGAAAATGCTTAACTTTATGCCTCCGGTTCTTTAACTGGTACTTACTATAATAAAAGCAACTAAAGCACCAGGTTTTGGGCCACACCTGCAGCAGTTTCTCAAATCGGAGGCAGAAGTTTGGGACAAGACGGGATCGGCAGTCACTGAGGGCTGATCTGCTCATCTCCAGCCCAGAATTACCAAACACGCCGCCAGAGCCTCCGCACAAACGCAAGGAAGGACAAAGGCTATTCGAGTTTAGGCCGTTATTAAAACAAACGCAAATTTGAAGTCGGAACTTCGAAACGTGAATTTCAAGCTGGATGCAAAAATGCCCCCCAGAGGTATGATCTGAGGGCGGATTTACCACCACACCCCAACAGCAGCACCGCTTTAGGGATGACGAACAAGCCCGGTGCCTCCCCGGCGCTGCACCGGTACCGGGCGGTGAGTGCTTCCTCGGCGGTAACAACCCCCCAGCGCTGACCCTAAACCCACCCTGGCCACCATATTCCCTTCTCTGCACACCCGCCACCGTCCGCACGGCACCGAGCCGCCGCCCCGGGGGATGCTCTGCGGCGCTGAGCCCTGCGGCAGCCCGCCCCGGGGCCCCTGCAAACCGGCCGAGCTGCAAACCGGCACCGGGCAGGCGACGGCCGGGGGGTGTCCGGCGGGGGGGGGGGGGAACCTCCTCGCCTCCCCCTGCTGCCAAACCGCCCGCGCAAGGTCGGGCACCCCGCGGGGACGCGGACCCCGGCGCGGCGCGGCGAGACCCACCTCTGGCAGACATGGCTCGGGGCGGCGGCGGCGCAGGGCCCGCCCCGCCCGGTGCCGGTGCCGGTGCGGGGGCGATGCGGGGAGCGGCGGGCGATGCGATGATGCGGGGTGCAGCGGGCGCTGGGCCGGGCGGGTCCGGGAGGGCGGCGGGTGCCTCCC
Source organism: Phalacrocorax carbo (assembly GCF_963921805.1). Classification (NCBI taxonomy): domain Eukaryota; kingdom Metazoa; phylum Chordata; class Aves; order Suliformes; family Phalacrocoracidae; genus Phalacrocorax; species Phalacrocorax carbo. Next base: position 14,320,187 of record NC_087524.1, read on the forward strand.
TGCGGTGCGTGTGCGTGTCCGGGGGGGGGGGCGCGGGGGGGGGCGTGTGTGCCGCCGCGCACCGGCCTGCCGGGGCGGGGCGGGGCGGGGGGGCCGCCGTGAGGCGGGGCCGGGCGCGGGGGCGGGATGAGGCGGGGCGGGGGGGGGCTGCAGGGTAATGTCGCTGTCACCGGTGCGCTGCCCGCACCGGAGAGCCGCACGGGCTGCCAAAGCAGGGCGGGGAAGAGCCCCGCTCCAGGAGAGACCCCCCCGCTCCTGGAAGTGCTGCGCAGGCGGCTCGTCTTCTAAAATCACGCGCACCGCCGCAATCCAGCTCAGGGGCGACCTGACACTGAAGTCTGCGGCTCAGCTTGAAATTCGCCCAGCGAACAGCAACAGAGCGTAGCAACCATACACCTGCATCTGTGTACGTAAATTGTGTACAGACGTAACAAGGATCGCAATGTCTGCAAAGCAATCTTGGCATTAACATACAGAAAAGAGTACTCGGCCTCCTCCTGGCACCCGAATAAAAGCTGCAAGCGACCGACTGAAAGCACGGAAGAACAAGATCGGTATCAAGGGGACAGCCCTCCCACGGCAACCTGGCCTCCAGTCCAATAGAGCCAAATACTCCCAAGCCACACTAAAAAGAAAAAGCCCTGTGCCACCAGTTTATTAGATGCTGGCAAGAGTTAAGCAAAACAACCACCTGGTTTGTCGAGAATAACAGGTTAGAAGACCACATCAGAATAGTGAAATTAAAACACCAGAGCAGACTCTTATCAATTTTGAATGGGCAACTATGAAGTAAGGCACACAGAGCGCAATCTGTGCTGTTCAGTGAGGAGCCAGCATGCAAACTAAATGACCGGGGAGACTCAATCACACTCCTCCATTCTGCTCGAGTGTACACAATATATCCTCATACTAGTGAGAAGCCTATACGCTTTCTCCATCAAAAAAAAGCAATTACCAAAATCTTCATATCTAAGAGAGGTGGCAAAGATGGCATCACAGTGTGTCCACAGAGCAGAAATGGGTGCTAGTAACAGACGTGACAGATGTTCCCACTGCCGCTGGAAAGTGCAACCTGGCCAGTGTATCTGCTCTCCCAGACCAGCCCTCCAGCAGTGCTTTTGTACCGCTCACCTTGCCCACCACGCCAGCAGGGTAGGGAGCATGTCTGTGAAAGAGCATGGAAGCGGCAGCAGAATGGACAGCAAACACGTGCCTCCCCGTCGGGCGATACATGCACAAAAAATGAATCAGCACATCCGTTCATCTGAATTTGTGTTCGTGCTCACGCGTAGCAGTGACTTTTAGCCACATCCAGCTCTACTTGCCATGGACTACCCTAGTGTACCCCACATTTTTGTTCAACCGTACTCATTATGTCATTCTGTTTTCTTGCCTATTGCAAATGTTTCTGAATCCTGCAGCAGGAATGAAATTAATCTCCGGTTCTTCTTCTCTTTCCCAACTCCTACAGCATCATCCCTAGTTGGTAGTCTGACATCCACTTGAAAAACAGTTCCTTTCCCTGTCTTCTTTTCTGAAATGAGTAGAATATTCCACTTGCAAACAACTCAAGTTTTCCTTCTTGTCCAAAAAAGCAAAGGTTTTCCTCAGTCAATGTACTATGACAGCATCTTGTATTTTTAAGGGAGTCATTTCCTACGCGCTTCCTTCACTGAGTTTGTAACCAGCACTACCAAGGGTTCCCCTGTGTGATACTTAATAGATGGCTTTAAAAAGAAGGTTCAGGAACATGCAGAAATTAGCTTTTTAATGAAGAACTTCCTTTCTTTATACTGCTAGGAAGTGGCAAGGGAAAGACATTTGTAACTTGGGTTTCTATAGAACACAAAGAATTTATTGCTGTTACCGTGTCATGTCTCTAAGGCAGTGAAGTTCAAAAGACATGCTGGTCAGAGAATGCTAAAATGTATCACATACAGCGCTCATTTACTAAAAAGAGCTTTTTAGCTGGGTTTCCAGAGGAATTGAGGCTGATAGAGTTTTATTTTCCCACCTGTCCATCAAGTGCCCTCCAAGAATTTTCAGATTTGCATATGGAGAATTTAAATTTAGGTTGATTAAAGTTATAATTCAGAAGGAGTTCTACATCCCTACAAGTTTGTAGAAATTAGCACAAATATTAGAATAAGAGAAATTAAAATGAAGGAGAAAAGCTGCAGCGGGGACTCAACAGTTAGCAGTTCTGGAGGGCATGTCTTCACTAGCCACAAGTACCAGTCAGGCAATCTGCATGTGTGCAGCTGAATCAGCCTCTGCAGTTGCTGTCTCAGATCCTGCCAATATCTAGAGAATGTGGAAGGCAGCTGAAGAAGGTGGAAGAGGGAAGTACAGAAATGTGAGACAGCATTATCACTATTTTACAGACGAAGACCTCAGTACTTAGTAAGAGATGTTGAGTCAGGTAGGAGGGGCAAGCCAATCCAAGAGTTCACTGCTGCTTCTGCAAGCGGTGGTGTGGTCCCATGCCCTCCTGTGCGCTCCGCTCCCTCTTCTCTTACTCCAACCCATCTGCTCCTGCTCCTCTCACGGCAGCGCCATCACCACGGGTCTGTCCCGCAAGGAACTACTTCAGCTCATTAATTAGCAAATAATTGCTCACTTTCTTGCACTGGGTTATCTTCCTGCCAGGTAAGGATGCAGAAGAACAGAAAGAAACCAAAGGCTCAGATAAACACTGGAGCTGACAAAGGGCAAGTGCAGGACTGCACAGCCAGGAAGGGGTGAGGGGGAACCATTAGAGGGAAAAGAGATGATCCTTTTGAGCAGCAGCAAGCTCTTGAGCTGTTTGACTGAGCCATTTCCTGACTACTTTAGAAGTCCATTAAGGAGCAGTGATTGACATTGTTTTATTTCAGGCATCTACCTGAGGCTTCTGAATTAGTCAACTGGGAAGCAGAATCCTACCTCCTACATTTTCCCACAGACAGCCTAGGCTTCTAACTCAGATAGTGGAAAAAGACCCACTAAGGTAATTTTTTAAAGGTATTTCAGCTTTAAGAGATACAAACAAGCACGTTGGGATTTTCTAGAGATGCCCAAACAGATTAATATATTTTACCAAACAACAGGTGTTTTCAAATCCCCTATTGGTATTTTCAGGTGCCTAAATGCCCTTAGGAGCGAAGTATGTTGTTCAAGGTCACAGAGAAAATCTATGTCAGGGCAAAGAATAGAACCTGCATTTTCAGGTATTCTAAATATTGGACTGTGTTCTCTGTGCAGCATACCTTGCTGCCACTTAGCCACTGTGTGAATATGTAAGAGAAAATCTGGTTTTCCTTCCATTAAGTAAACTGGGTTTAGACAAACTGAGAATTCAAAAGAATGATAATGTCCAGCTAACCCACTGAAGCCTGGATTCCTGAGTTCGAAATGTGAAAACATTAATCATTTTTACTGAACTCTTACAGCCAATACATTGCCCCACTCGTGACCTGCTGTCCTCATTTTGGCTGGGATAGAGTTAACTTTCTTCTCAGTACCTAGTATGGAGCCATGTTTTGGATTTGTGCTGGAAACAGCGGTGATAATGTGGAGATGTTTCAGTTGTTGCTAAGTTGTGCTTACACCAGCCAGGACTTTTTCAGCTCCCCCGGCTCTGCCAGGTGCACAAGGAGCCGGGAGGGGACACAGCTGGGACAGCTGACCCCAGGATGTTCCACACCAAATGACGTCATGCTCAGCATACAGAGCTGGGGGACGGAGAAGGGGGGGGGAATGTTCAGAGTGATGGTGCTTGTCTTTGCAAGTAACTGTTACCACGTGATGGAGCCCTGCTTTCCTGGGGATGGCCAACACCTGCCTGCCCATGGGATGGAGTGAATTAATTCCTTGATTTGCTTTGCTTGCACGCGTGGCTTTTGCTTTACCTGTTAAACTGTCTCTATCTCAACCCATGAATTTCCTCACATTTACTCTTCCGATTCTCTCCCCCATCCCACCGGGGGGAGTGAGCGAGCGGCTGCGTGGGGCTTGGTTGCTGACTGGGGCTAAATCACGACACCTGCACAGCAGGTCCCTTTGCTTTTCAGTACCTTTTGGACCAAGCCTCAGAGACCTAACATGGGGCACTGTACCAGCTTTGCAACATGCTGGATACGTGTATACCTCACTGCAAGTTTTGTGCTTTGGCTTTCCAACAATTTGCTGGTACCGGTCCCTGCCCTTCTCCCTACCCTCTCCCCATCCCCTCAAAGAGAAGATATAAACTACTGATATTTTTAGCATCAGTTCCAAGGAAAATGAGGATTATAATCTCATTGTTTTTCCCTCATCACTTTTGAACCAGTTTGTCACATACAAAAGTAGGATAGCAGCTTTAAAAGTAATTAAGATCCCATCAGTTGTATGTAAATCTTTTTTATTTTTTAATTAAAATCAGGGAAGAATAACTTAGCATGGAAGAAAAAGCAGGTAGCAGCCAGCATTACATCTTTGTCTGATGCAGATAACTTGTCAGTCAGAATGTACCCATCTTTGCACAACACAGTATGTTTCCTTTTGAAATCAGGTCATTGTGACAAAAGTTAGGGGTTTTTTTGGAGCGAAAGACAAATTCTTACAGAAGTAGGCTTCAAAGAGCAGCTTCTGTGAACAAGGCAAAGAGCAAGGATGGCCAGGCCTGGCCTGAATAATCTTTTTAACTGTATTTCACTGAAGCAAAACTGGGATGCTGAAGAATGACAGAAACTACAGGGTTTTTCTACAAATTTTTATCACATGTTCCACCATAACTCCACCAGCTCCTTTCTCAGGGAAAGCAAATCTATAGCAGTCATACAAAAAAGGAACAAAATCTACAGCATTGCTAAGTCTTATGATTTAATCAGAATTTTAATAAGCTCACAGTAAATAGTTCTCTGTGACATGAATGACATGAAAGCAAGACAGCTCTCTTACTTTCAATATAAGACTCCTACTACAGTCTGCAATTAGTACTGCACAGCAAGTTCACATAAATACATGGCCTTTCACTGATTTCAGTGAACTTCAAGGCCAGCTCCCACTAATCTCTTTGGAGAAAAGTTCTAATTTATATATTTCAATGGAGAATTGAGCTCCAAATTACTCACGCTAAATATTAATAGAAATTTTTACTGAAGTTTTTTTTTCCCAAATAACACAAATATACATAAAGAGACTTAATGATCAAACAAAAGAAAAGAAAAAAATCAAAAAGTTAGAAAGTTTATCTGAGCGAGACAAAGCCCAAAGTCATCTTCCTCTTTTTTTTTATTGTGTAGACCCAATTTTCTTAATCCTCTGCATGTTATCCAACCCTGCATGTTTGTCTGTGGTATATGTACTTTTATGGCAAAAATTATAATATTAAACCTATGTTATCCCAAGTCAGTACTGACTACTAGACTCAAAAACCCAACATTTTATTTTCAGTTCATGTAAGATCATGCTGTCACATAAATGCTATAGGTTTTATATAACCAAGAAATATTGGCAGTCCTAGCAGCTAAGGAAAAGCCCCCTCAAATAAGCCTGTTAATATCTAGTCTATGTTGCTCTTGCACCAAAATGGCTAACGTACCTGTGGCAACTTAGGCCACAAGGGCCAAAATGACAAATTAGTTTCTGAGAGTCAGGTTTGGAAAGATCAGCTAAATGTTGTCCAGCATTTACTGCTGAAGAACTTCAGCATCACCCCTGCGTGTGTATCCTTATTAGGAAGATCCCAACAAAGAGCTCAGAGTCAGAAATGTCATCGGGTTTTGCATCAGGTTCTCACAGGCTCACAGATTAAGTATGTACCATGACTAAGAGCTGTGAATCTGGACTCCTAAATTATTTTTTCTTCTAATTATGTATTTAGTGCATGCCTACAGGAGATATAATGACAATCCCATAAACTACCTGTGTTGTTAATTATAAATTAGAGTTTTTAGATCTGCATCAAGTAAGGGCATTATCTCACTGTGTGGCCTACCTTACCCTTTACCCTAAATAATTTGCTGTGGCCAAACTGCATTAAATTAGACAATCAGAGTTAGTTAAAAGTGCAAGCATTTTTATGTAAATTAACTTTTACAGCATGCTATTAATGTAAAACATGACAGATATTTCCTTGGTCAATGTTCATATTAGCAAAGATGTTTATGAATAACATAGGAAGAACAGCAAAGAATATTATTAATAAAGCAGAGTCAGAATCTCTCAGCACTCCTATATATGGAGGAAGTTTTAGGAATCAGAAGCAAAAATTAACCTGCAGTTGCAATTGCAGTGAGCTGAACTCCTGAGAAGCGTATGCATTCTGCTGTAAACAGCCATGTTTATGTGGGGAAGAAAGTTTGAGACCAAAGAAATTAATCATCTACATCAATGGTAAAGTATATCAGAGAGTAATTTGACATCTGATCATAAGAGGTGCTTAGGTTTGTTCTTGTACTCCTGGAACTGAGATGTTGCTGAGGCTGTCATAATTCCTCAAATACTGTTTTCTTTATACTTATTTTCTCCTCTGAACACTGTTTTGCAGGGCCCCCTGGCTGAGAATTATAGAAGCGGACAGGCCTCCCTTCAGAGCATATCAAGATCATTCCTTAATTAGCTGGCAGATGCAATTTGATTTAAGAGACACAAAGCACTGGCTCTTTTGCAGGAACTGAATATCTTGTTCCTTATCATACTAAGTCAAGACAGCAACCCCTAGTCCCAAACCTGGCCCGGATCAGTTTTCCAGCTAGACACATCCTCTTAGACAAAATGTCCTTGAAATTGTGATGGCTGTTTCACAAGGACTCAGGACACACTTGGGAAAGAACATGGGCCATCCAGCCAAAGGCAGTCTTACAGTCATGATAACAGTAACTCAGTTCTTGAAAGATTCCTGAAGAGATTTGGAAAAAAATGAAAACCACTTTTCTTCTCCTGTTAGCCTTATCCAATGTATTCAGGCACACATATTCTAGATATTTTCTTTCTCTTGCCTATTGACATCTAATAATAAACTTATCTTTTGTACATGTCAGATATTTAACGCTCAGGTCTAGCCGAGTTTTCTCATGCATTTTTTTTTCTTTCACTATGTTTAAAAACAAAAAATACCAGAAGGTTTAATTTAGTCAAGTGATTAATTTTTTTTTGTCCACTTTTGAATCTGTTTCACGTTTAGGGCTGATGCTAATTCTCCACAACATTCAGTTGTTTATTCCACAGCAAGTCACACTGATAGAGATGCCAGCAGATGGCTGAATTCTCCAATTGAGCACATTGCTGGAGTAAAACACGAGGTCAGGCTGCCCTCTGCGGGCTATGATCTAGCACTGGGATGAACTGTTTTGCAACGACTCATGGCAACTGATTAATGCTAGTACAAGACTTCTACGTCTGAATACAGAATTTTGACGTATGCTGTACCTGTAATGCCAAATATAACAATTGGCTTTCTGCTGCCTAGTTATTACTGCTGGGGAGGGAGAAGGAAATGCAGACTGCACATATCTGATGCAGCAGCCTGGCACCCCAGCTGTACAAATACCAGCTCAGTATGCCACTGCCTGGGAGTTCCTGGGAGACCCACAGACTGGGGATAACAGCATCTGAACATAACACCAGAGAAACTAAATGGATGTAAAAACTTCACTTGGCACATGAGCTGCCAGGCAGGAATCGAGGACAGTGCATTATAGCACCCCTCCCAGATCTAATTAGGAACAGGTTCCATTATATTAGGCATATTACAAACACAGATCTGCTTACTTCAGCATTTCACAACACAGGGACTGAATGTCAACCTAGTCCAAAGTAGCCTGAGGCAAAAGAACAGTGATGAGCAACAGAAACATTTCTGGATAACTCTAGGTCTACTACAGACTTAAATTTTTTTGCTGCTTGTCAGTAGTGCCTCCAGGTCAGTTCCTTAAGGGCTTTGCCCAAGTCCAGATGCCCGACCCTACAGGGCTGATGACTCAGAAAGAATTACAAAGGATCATACTTTTTCTGGAAATGCAGTTTGGCTCAGAGGAGAGCTTCTGAGAATGAAATTCTAACTGGAAGTGTTCAGATGGCTCCCTCCACCCTCACCTACAGGTAAAATAATGCAATGGTGATGTACAGGGTCACTCTCACCTCTTTGGGAACCACACAAGAATTCAGTTAGTCGTCAAGAAGGGCCAGTCTTTGAATACATGAACCTTCCTCAATTCATTGGGAATTAGTTGTTGCAAAGATGCAAATATCATGTGCGATGTAATAGCCACAGGGGTAAGTCAATGTCTTCATAAACTCAAACGAGTCCTGTAACTTCAGATAACATCATTTGAGGACCAAGTGGGACAAATGAACTGCTACGGTGATGGGCAGTCATGTGTAGCAACCAAAGCTTTTGCAAGCCCAGTAACATGCAGCAGTTAAGCCCAGAGGTAACAGTTCTAGTTGATACACTAATCCATTCTACACAGGATACATAGGGTTATTTCTTCCCTCAAAAAAAGAGCCATGAGGGAACCTTGCGGCTTGTGTCCTAGAGATGAAACCAGGTCATCTGTACCCGCTGCTGGTGAGAGCTGGTTCCTACCAAGACGCCATGAACAGAACTCACAGGACTTACTGGCCACCTTCCTGGTGTAACAAAATACTTAAGAACACCACTGGACTTTTGTCATGTAACTCTAGGGATAGTTACACTGCCGTGACAGTAGTATTTGGGCCTTTCTAGACAACTGTGCTATCAATAATTTAAAATTAATCATGAAGCCACTACCGAGTACCTTGCGTCACAAATATTTTGGACACTTGCTTCAAAATTAAGACATTTTACAATGCCAAAATTGGTAATATCAGGCTCCATGAAAGATTTCATGTATGCCTCAAGACAAAGATATCTGAATTGAAACTCTGACAAAAACCTACTTTTAATTGTGGACTAATGCTAAAGAAAGACCTGAAAGTTTCTACACTTGCATAGTAGTAGTGTGCCCAAACTATTTTGCAAAATTCATATTGACTATCAAGATCAGCTTTTGCTTATGATTAAACAGATTATCTGATGACATTTTAGGGATTAAAAGATTATAGCCCTAAATCCAAAGATATGAGTAACAATGAAATCTTATTATGCATTAGAAAACAAACAACGCAGTCAGAGCTGATCTGAAAATTACTCAGAATCTCTTATTAGGGTCAAGACTAAGCACCAAAATTGTCTCCAGAAATACACACAGATTCTGGGTGCTACATTTCCCTCTCTGCAGGTACACAAACAAATGATGGAGGGACCCAATTTATGGTAGCTGGACCACTCAATTATTTTTTTTCCAATATTTTGGGGCAAAATCCAGTCTTCTGTCTATTTATACCACAGTCAGACTCTTGCAGTCATTACAGCTGCAACATGGCATAAACCCAGAAGTTTATCCTTAATCTCTTTGCTTCAAGCTTCCACTACCACACAAACAAGTAAACTTGTGGTCCTGCTAACCTGCAGGCTTCAGTGAAAATTGGCTAAGCTCTGACTGATAATATTTGAGAGTATTTTATCTGTTTTCAATAATTTATTGTATGCTAACACTTGCAGATAGCTTATGGCAGAACACTTATATATTCACTTATAGAGGAAAGCTTGGATTATAATGCTTCCAGTGGAATAAAAACATTTGAGGAAAACATGATGTGTTTGGAAAACAAATGTCTCATTTCACTGACAACATGTACTTCTTACCTCCTCTTGGTCTCCTTCACAACCCACTACACAAGCTAAAGCAGGGTAGTACAGACAGCGTACCCCAAGTACAAACATAGGGAATAGCCTGCTGGGCATGCATATTTGTCCATCCAGCCCAGTATTGTCTCTTGCACAGAAGCACTGAGCGATGGTGTAAAAAGACACTTGCAGATGCGACAGGTAAGCAATCAGTTGATAGATTAATGACTAGGAAGGTCATAACCCATCAGAACACAAATGAACGTCTCTACAGGAGTAGATGTGCAGATGCGGAGCAGGAAGCGCAGACCAGTAAATGCCTGAAAATGGGATTTCAGAAAAATGCTGCACGAGCCGATTACATACTAGCAAATCAGCAAGAAGAGAGGTGTTGCATGCAGCTGAAAGCACAAACAGAAATTTCATGATGGAAAATTACAGCGAACAGAAGCACATATGATGCTACATGCAAGACACTGATTAAACTTGGGTGAAGTATAGTCTGGACCTCAATCCCGCTGTATGTTCTTTCATAGCCAATGCAAAGAATGCTTGCTTTCTACACTAAAACCCAGAATCAGAAAGGTATGAAGCTGATATTAAACATCTCTTTAGCCCTTCTCAAAAGCAGAGATCATGCTGAGCCACTAACACTTCATTCTTTATTTCATCCAAGTAGTCACTGAAAACATCGATGTCAATCTGGTTATTATAAACACAGTAAATTCCTGTGCAGAATATAAATAGGTATTACACATAGCTCTACTAGCATGTTTTCATTCTGGGGTGCAAAAATGTACCTGCCAAATCCTCAACCTCTCTGAAGCAAAAGTCCAGGCTGCAGGAAGTTCTTCTGTAATGTAGACAAATACATCCATTAGAGGCTGGCCTGGTGCCATCCGTCGAAATAGCAGAGAGATTTTCAGATAGAAAGGCTAGCACATTATCTCACTGTCTCACTCCATTTAAATTGATTTAATCTAGACAATTTCATTAATTTGTAAGAAGGATAAAAGTTCCCAAAAGCTCTATCAATTAAAATAGCCTTGCTTTCAGGCTGTGTCTTAACTCACATTCAAGCAAAACAGTAACTCACCGCATGTGCCACACCAAAACCAGAACTACCTTGCCAAAAAAAAAAACACCCCAATGCCAAACCAGCAGAACTCTGATCTCAAAAGCATTAAAATAAGTAGTAATACTTGTGTTTATTTCAGTGGAAGCAACATCAAGCATCAGCAGGTGAAGATATACTGTTGCATACTACATGACATCGGAGGCCTGTCAGTAACTGAATAATCTCCAGATGAAACATCTCCAATGAGAACACGAAGTATCAACATAAAATGTAACCTCAGCTAAGATCTTTTGCACTGACATGGTGAAATAATTTTTCCATTAGTTTCCAGTGAGTGGCATTACTACTGGTCTGCCAGTATTTATCTAATATACCCAGCAGTGAGAAAACTGGGAGCATAAAACTGGGAGAAAACAGAGCATAAAATCCCCATATCTGTTTAGTTATCCATCCATATCACTTGCACCACAGACTGGATTCTGCAGCATGGCTACAAATTCAAGCTCAGTGTATTGGTAAGTAAATGCAGGGTTATTTACAGAGACTCAACTTGCTTAATAAGCTTAGGGATAATCATAGAATTGTGATACTTTCTTTGTTTCCTTTACTGCAAGGCATTTCATATTGAGGAGTCCTAGTAAGTAATTTTTACAACTAAAACCTGAATTCCAACCACAATGAAACGTTCTGTATATATAAAAAAAAAGTTTTTATATACATCAGGCACTCTTAGAATAATAAGATACTGTCAAGCATTAGAAAATCTTTACCTCACCATCTGTGAAGAGATGACTTATGATTTCATGAATTGTGAAATACACTTAGGAACACGTTCACTGTTATAAAACTGTCTCCTTTTACATCTTCATGGTACCTTACTGTTCCTTTATTCATACAAGCTGCTCAGAGATGGGAAGGCCCAGGCACACCCAGAAGACGTTTGCAAAAACAAATGGAGTGCAAAGAGCATTTTAAATTACAATGTTCTCTTAGACACCTTAATCAAGCACTTGTGCCTTAAATCCACATTTTCTTCACAAAGGATGCAGGCCCCAAAATGGTATCTGTGGTGAGAGAATGGGAATGTCCCCATTAACACAGCAAACACCCTCACACTGATGGGAAAAAAGATGTACCACTACTCGGCCCACTTGCTGACAACGTGTTCGCATTCAAACCTACAACTCCGCATTTGTTTTTCTTTTTTTAATAAAAGCAATACAAACCTGCAATACAAACCATATAAACAGGCTGGATGTAGCTGCCGAACTGTACTTATAATATAACAAATAAAGATAAGTATTTACATATAAAATATACATAAATATTAATAATAATCTGAATGAATTGTAAAACTATAGTAGACACCACTTAAATTCACCTGAAGAAGGGTTTGTCTCCTAAAGCACATTTAAGTCTAATAGAACTTTTTATGTTAAATCATAGAAGACAGGCACCTTCCAAATGCAGCATCCATCCAGTTAATAATTACCTAAACGCAGAGGTGGTACATATGTTTCATCCCACAACTACCCACATCAAAATTTTAAATTTCCTAAGAACATCTATAGACTATAACTTGATGAACCCCCAATAAGCAGATTTTTAAAAAAACATAATTACCTTTTAAATTTATGTTATTTGACACATCCGGATTTTAAGAAGGAAATAGCTAGCTCTGCTCCTTAGCCGCTTCAGCAAAGGTGTCCACATACAACTAGTATTTACTTCCATGAGTACCTGGACTGTAGCTCTCTGTGCCTGCAAAGGATGGAGGTAGTAACAACAATCAGTACAGCAGAATCATTAGTAAGACTTTGTCACAAGATCAACAGTCACAGTAAGACTTCCCAGGTGACACAATTTAAAACACTGCTGTTAAATAGTAGTTTTGTTCTGTCTTTTGATTCATCTCTCTGCTTGCTCCTAGCACATGAGGAAGATGGTGCTCATTCATCTCCAAAAATTAATGAGAAAGTTTTTCTCCATTTAGGTACTACAGGTTCTCTTCCCTTTCCCATACTGGTCTGTCACCTATCCAACTTTTCACTATGCTTCCCCAGTGCCAAATCAATCCTGTTGCCCTACTTCCATTTGCCCAGCACCCAAACACTATCCCATGAATTGTAGCTGTTACCAAAACATCACACCACCCACCAGCTACATCTATAACCTCTGCTCACCCCACCTCACCTCTGCTTTTCCTATGGCATAGGACAATGACAGGGATCTTTTTCTCAGAAGCATTTGGCTTAGAGGTAGAATAAAGCCCTCTCTGTCTCCTTCAAAGCTCTGGGGAAAAAAAGAGCAGCAGTGAAACAGATAATGTGCATAATGCCACGAGTCCTCTCATGCCATGGTACACTGCAAGCCCCAGAGGGACCGCAGCCAGCCAGGACCTCACAAACCTGAATGGCACATGTAGACACAGAGACCTGCTAGCAGGCCTCTGGGCAGAGACATGGGTGGTGGGTGCCCCTTCCCCTCGCCCCCTGCCTGGGAGGTGCCGTCAGAGAATCACAGAATCATTAAGGTTAGAAAAGGCCTCTAGGATCAAGTCAGGCCTCCTAAACCACGTCCTGAAATGCCATGTCTACATGTTTTTTGAATGCCCCCAGGGACAGTGACTCCCTCACCTCTCTGGGCAGCCTGTGTCAGTGCCTGACCACTCTTTCAGTAAATAATTTTTTCCTAATATCCAATCTAAACCTCCCCTGACACAGCTTGAGGCCGTTTTCTCTTGTCCTGTTACCTGGGAGAAAAGACCAACCCCCACCTCACTACAGCCTCCTTTCAGGCAGTTGCAGAGAGCGATAAGGTCTCCCCTCAGCCTCCTCTTTGCCAGGCTAAAACACCCCCAGCTCCCTCAGCCGCTCCTCATCAGACTTGATCTCCAGACCCTTCCCCACCTTCGTTGCCCTTCTCTGGACACGCTCCAGCACATCAATGTTCTTGTCCTGAGGTGCCCAAAACTGAATAGTTTTCGAGGTGCGGGGGCCGGCTCGGAGTACCCCGAGCTCGCTGCCCGCTCCCACCCCTGGCCGTGCCCCGCACTGCCCGCGCACAGGGGCCGGCAGAGAGTCGCTGCTGCCCCGGGCAGGCCCGGCACAAGCGGCCCGGTGCCATCGACAAAGCCGAGGGCACGGCCAGCGGCGTCCCCGCCGGGGCGGGAGGGAGGGAGGCAGGACGGCGCTCGCGGCCGCCCAGGCCCGCGGGTCGGGCGGCCTCGGGCGGAGCGCGGCGGTGCGGCGCGGGGCCTCCCCGCGGCGTGGCTGGCTGTGTGCGGAGGGTGGCGGCCCCTGCAGGCCGCGCCGGGGCGGACACCCGGAGCCTCGGCAGCCGGCGCCGCAGCCCGGCGGTGTCAGTGCCACGGTGTCCGCCGGGGAGGGAAAGGCAGAGCCGGCGGCCGCCCGCCCGCCCGATCCCCCGCGGCCAGGCCCCCGCATGCAGCCCTCACCCTGGAGCGGCGGCGGCGGATCGAGGAGCTCTCGCGGTCCTCCCGGCAGCGGCTGCTCCAGTCGCGGGACAGGATGTTCTCCAAGTTCACCTCCATCCTGCAGCACGCCGTGGAGGCGGTAAGGCCGCCGGCGGGCCCGGCCACGCCGCGCCGGGGATGCAAGCCGGGCCTAGCCGCCGAGCGGGCCCCGCGGGGAGGAGCGGCGCGGCGGGGTGGGGGGGCTCGGCCCGCTCCCTCAGCGCCCCTTCCCCGCCGCTTCCCCCGGGGCAGCGCCGGCGGCCAGGGGCCCCGCCGAACTGGCACATCCGCCGGCAGCCGCGGCCCGGCCGGTCCCGGCTCGCCCCTGCCGCGGGGCAGGGAGGCAGGCGCCGGGCGGGCCAGGGCCAGCGGCCGGCCCCGCGCCCAGCCGGGAGGGGAGGGAAGGGAGCCGGAGGTGCCGGGAGAGGAGGGAGCGGCCGCGGCCCGGGGCTCCGCGGGGACCCGGGCGGCCCCGGCTCGGCCCCATCGGCTATCGGGAGCCACCTCCGGGCTGTCACCACCGGGAACCTGCGCTCCCGGGGGGCCCCGGCGCCCCCCGCCAGGCCTGAGGGCAGCCCGGGCTCGGCCCGGCTCCTCTCTGCGAAACAAATAAGAGAGGTGTATTCAGGGAACTTCTCAGGATTTTCTTGTTGTCGCGGCCAGCAGACAGCAGTCGCCGCCTCCGGTGCTTTTGTGTGATGTTGTCACTGTCAAACCGGCGTTCGCATCCCTGGTTTCTTTTTCAGTTGTAGGTGGGTCGGGAGGGGAGGGCGAGGGGGCGCGGTACCTGCAGCCGGGGTCATCGCGGACCCCGCACGTCTGTGCCCATCGCCGCGCTGGGGAGAGGAGGGCAGCGGGCCTGGTTCTGAAGCTGCCATTTCTGTAGGCCGCGTTCAGCTGCTCGCCTCTCAGGACCCATTTACTGCCTGCACGTTTTATTTTCCTTTGCTTTTCGGTGGGGTGGGGTCCTGGTAGTGATGCCTCTGGCTCCCGGCGCCTTTCTCGGTAAGCCAAGGTACCTACGAGACTGAGCTAGAAGAGGTGCGACTTTGGTTAGGTGCTGAAAACGGGCAATGAAATACTGCTGGAAGCGAGGGTGGAAAGTGTGAAAGGAAGAAGGTTCAAAGGGTTGAAAAAAGAGCCTGCACGTAAAATCCTGCCTCTTGTGAGGGGCACCCCTTTGTACATTACTGTATGCCTCGATGCTGCAAATACTTAAGCATATGCTTGACTTTATGCGTGCCTGTCGTTCTGCAGTCTTGAGCAGGACTATTCAGGTTTTAAAGGCAAGCATGTATTAATTAATTGCAGGTTCCTAGTTTGCTTTTTTAGTGGTAGGGTAGCAATTGGAAAGGAGTATTTTAAATAATGATGAAACGACTTATTTGAAAACTCTCTATGACCACATATGAATGCTTTCAACAGACGGTGCTTTCATTGAGGAGAAACAGAAATTAGGGGGTGCCTGACTAAAGAAATCTTGTTATGGTGAGCTGTGCCACATTTTGAATAAGAGTGGTTGACTGAGATATGCAGGAGTGGAGGAGAAGTTATTCTTTCAGGCCTATCAATTCAAGATATCTACAAAAGTTATTCCTAGAAGAATGTTTACATTATTGATGTCTAAAAAAAAAATAACAAAAAGAGCTGCATTTATTTGAGATCCATAAAAAACTAGGGAAAATGAATGAACTGAATAGGAAAGGGGAAAAGTAGAGATCGTAGGGACTAGATGATATTTTTTAATTTAAACCTCCCCCCCCAAAAAACAGAAGCAGATCAATAACCTCATTTTGCAAGTGACTGCTATCAAACAACATGCTGTATGTCTTTGCTCAGCTCTAGTGTCTCTTTTAGAATTGCTTCATCCTGCTAACACCACTGTGATGGATCTCCTGGTAACAAATACTGCACTAAATTGCATTTACAGGGTTGTGAGAAATACCGAGCACCACATGCTAGGAGTGAAATATGGAACCACAAAAGCAAGAGGATGTTAAGAATGTCTCTTACTTCAGCTAGGAAGTTTGACGTAGTAAGTCAAACACAGAACTGGGAAATAGAAACTTTTAACCAGTTTTGGGGCTGTATGTGACTTTAGATCAGTATTTCATTTTCTCTTGAACTGAAGTGTGTGGGCTACTTAGCTTTGCCACTCTGAAAATGAAAACTGGTGTAAATCCTAAATCTTAGGTAAGCCCACCTTGATGCTGCCTGCTGTTTTCAGAATGCAGATAATTTGGAGCATTTTTTTTACTTGCTGTTATTGCTGTGGAGTAAGTATAGCTCATGCAGCCTCAGGTGGACTCTGAGCCCTGAATATCAGCAACTGAACTGGTAACTAAGATACAAATTCTCAAAGGTTTTGGGAGCCTACCTCCCAGAAGAGTTCAGCTGCGGCTGAACGGTTTTCAGCTGAGCTGGACACTTAAAAACATTTGAAGTGCCTAGGCTTAGCTTTCATTGGTAGGACTACTTTAAATCAGAATTGTTTTGGTAGCCCTTCCCAGTCGTTTCTCCTGGACATCACTTATAGGGTGCTCCTGTCCTGCTTCAGGGCTTGCAGACTTTGGAGAGATGCCTTTAAATAGTAACAGTTCCTATGTTATTAGATAATCATTGTTAACTTACCGTCAGTATGCCACCTCTGTGAACTATGACGAGGCGTTCCAAAGGTTGAGAGTCTAATACACATAGGAGCATTTGGCCTTCACTTATGAATGTACCGCTCTTTGATTGCCTTCATGCCAGGACTATGATGAGGCAAACATAAGGGACCAGCTGATTTTTATTAAGACTTTTTCTTACCTTGAATAACCCAAAACTTTCAGTCTTCTCTGCCTAAATTGCCCAAGTGTGTGAAATCATATTCCTGATTTTCATTACAACTAAATCCTAATTTTTGCCACCTCTTATCATATGTCAATCCTGCCAGTATTTTAGATATTTTTGCCCTTTCTGGATTTCTCTGCAGCATCCATATGAGCAAGCACCGTTGTGGTACCATCCTAAAAGAGCATCCTGAAACTGGGTTGGGTGGGTTGTTGAGAATGGTGGGGAGGACTGCAGTCTTTGTTCTGTTACCTTACGTCAGGGCAGAATAGAAATGTTGTTGCTTTATGGCTTTAATATCAATGAATCTGTGATGGTTTATGTATGGCCTGTCCCCAAGATGTTTTTTCTTTGCTATGCATTTCTGATATACTTTTATCCCAAACGTATTCCAGGAGTGCTGCATTCTCAACAACATACAAAATGTAGCGTACAGTAACAAAGCAGCAAGTTAGACATATTTTTTCTCTTATCTTGTGCTCTTTGTCATGTTTCCCTAGACACAATAACTTTGTAAAGTGGTTACTTGGTGCTCAAAGGAGTTTTGTTTGTGTTTGATTTGGCCGTTCAGATGTTTCATCTTAATAGTGAACTCAAAAGGATGTTTTCCAGCTGTGTACCTTGAGCAGGAAAAATATTATTTTGGTTGTTTTTAATTTTGCAGTTTGATGTCAAACAAGATTATTTGTATCACTCTCTTGGTATCTGGGAGTGGGTTTAGATTTTGGTGTCTGCTGCACATTTTTGGGACCCCTCTCTATCAATCTATTATTCCACTGTAGTTCTTACACTGGTACCTTAACATGCTCTAAGTAGCTTCTTTTCCATTCATGTTTTGAGGCAAAACTGAGCTTTGAAAGAAATTGAGTCACTTGCTACAGGTGCTGCTCCAAAATCATTAACTGCTCAGACCAAGATTTATTCTTCTTGAACCCACTTTATTTGATGTAATGACCTCACATTACTAATTTTTTTAATATTGTGCTACTATTAACAATTTATGATGATGAAATTTAATGCGTGGCTTGTAAGCATGTGCAGTCTTAATTTTATACTTGGAGGCAGTAACCATTATAAAGTCTGTTCATTCACCAGCTGAGGGGATGAAGTAAACCTTCCAGCATTAGTCCTTTTTCAAATTTTCCCTCAGGGCAAACCTTTGCGCTAGTAAAGTAGTAAGATCGAAGGAAAACATCAAGTGACTGCTGTAGCTTTCCTTGCTTCAGTCAGGGGAGTGTGCTTGCACTTCCCCTTCCTTTCTCTTGGACCCAGTTTCCGCTTTCTTTTTCTGACCACACAGTATCTGTTATTCTTTTATATAGTGTTTTCTTTACTTTCTGAACTTGCCCGAAAGATGTTGCAGGGTATCACCAGCTTCAGTTGTTTCCTTTCTTTTCAGTATTGAATTGCACTTCTGAAAAGTATACATGAAAAATACTACAATAATTTTTAAATGCACAAAGGTATTGCTGTTAAATACTGAATATTTATAGGTTTCTTTGCTCTTGAGGTTGTGGATTTTTTCCTGCCTAAACAAAATTTCTATGTACTTTTAAATACTACGTGGAATTGTATTTTGGACAGATTTTATAATGAGCAGACTATAGTTCTGGTCAAAGATCTATAGTTCTCCTGAGAACAGCACTTTTCCTGGAAGGAGTGGGGTTCAGTCATTAGTAATGCATTGTCACCAGAATGATAAGGCAGCATGTGTTAAGTTTAGCTTGCAAATGAGAACACTCACTCGCTGACTCCCAGGAAGCTCGACTGCTGGAGCTGGGGACCAGATGGAAGAGCTAATCAATGTCTGCTCAAATGGGCTGGTTTTTAGTAGCATTCAGTGAATTTTGGCTATTTGATATACCAATACCCACACTGCAATCTTTAAGATGTTGGGTTTTTTTCCCCTAAGGAGAAGAACTTCACTTTTTGATACTAGGAATTGATAGCTCAAAATTAGTAAGAACATATGTAATAACATCAAAATGAATTAGTGTAACTGTGAAAAATAACTGCACTTTTAAGATAATTCCTTCAAATTAGACAAATAGCAGAAATTAATGGCCTTCACAATGAGTTTTGTTTTGCTTCAGAATCTTTATACGAGTATGTGTTCTTTTACCAAAGAGTGATTGTTCAGACTGGCAACTGTTACATGTATTTCATCTCAGCTGGTAGCTAATAATTCATCCTAAACTAGAAACTACAACTTCATCCTAGAATTACCTGTCCTAGTAAGGTTAAAGCATGTCAACCAGGTGTTTGGGAGCTTACATTTTTCTGATGCTTTCCAGTGCTGGGCTTTGTTTGCATATAAGCTGGTATTTTAGCCTTGGTCTTTACTTAGATTTTGTGTCTAAATAACTAAGTACACAGATGCAGATGTGCACACACATACTAATGGTATCTTTGTTTGGTATCTCTGTATTGCAGTCCTTGTTCAGAGTAGACTCTGTGAAATCACTGAGTATTTTAATTAAAAAGGGCAGGACCCGTGCCTGAATTACCTCTTCACCTCTGAGAAGAGTCCCTGGAGGCATTTGTTGGGAGGGAGAATGTCTGTATCCATAGTTCTCTCCCATGGTGGATGAATTATTGACAGTGCTGAGAAGTGAAATCCTTTTCCTGGCACTGCTCAGAGGCAGTAAATTCATCTCGAGGCAGATGAGGCTAGAGGAAGTGAAGAGGAAAATTACATCAGTCAAAGATAAATCTTTAATGTTATCTATCATGTTACTTTGGAAATAGAGTGGTCTGAAAGGCCTGGTATTCCTCAAAAGTGGTGTCTGTGCCATTCATTGTCCAGAACTAAGTTTTTGGTATAGTTTTGTTACAGAAAGATGCAAAATGATCATTACATTGCTTGAAATACACATCTGCAGCAGCAAGTGTGACATGATGCACAATACAAAATATCATGTGCTCAGTCTTCAGTTTGTTCAGTTATTCGTCTCAATTTCAATAGCCTAGTAAACTTCATCGTAAAATAAACTAGTCTTGTCCCGTGTGGTGTCCTGATATTTATTCTGTGGTAACTGGTGTGCTAAAGTGCTGCTCTCAGTGCCCAGCCATGGAAATGTGGAAGACCTAATGAGTCCACAGACTGTAAGGGAATGGATAAGCAATGTAAGTTTCATTTCCTCGTTGTCATTTGTGAGGGCATGTTTCCACACAGGATGCAGGCATAGATAGGTACCAAGCACTGCTACTTTTAAAAAGTCTTGCATTTCAAAGTCCTGTGTGCAAAGGATCATCAAAAATGAGCATTCCACTTTCTTATCACAGCAGGGCATGCTGTTGACATACTGAGCTTTACGTTTTTACTGAGATAAATTTAAGTGTCGTTAAATTCAAGGAAAAGACTGATGTGGAAAACTTCCAAGGCTTTTTCAAAGAGACCAACATTACCCAGTGAAGAGTATACAGATGTTTGAGCTCTGTGCTTCTATTTGTCCAAGAGCTGAGGCAACTCGGCATGCTTTGGGCCTTAGGAGGAGATATTAGAGGAATTCAGAGTTTTTTTCATCTCAAGTGTAGTATCTGTAGTTTCTTTTTCAGTGAGAGGCTGACTGAGCCCTGGCACAGGTTCCTGGAGAGGTTGTGGGATCTCTACCCTTTGAGATATTCAAAAGCCGCCTGGACGTGGTCCTAGGCAACTGGCTCTGGGTGGCTGTGCTTGAGCAGAGGTCTTGGACCAGATGTCCTCCAGAGGTCCCTTCCAACCTCAGCCACTCTGATTCTGTGAAGCACTCTGTAGCTTGTTGGGGTGGTTCAGCTCCTTATCCTTCAAAAATGGACACACTAACTTACAGATGGGATCCTTTCTGTTTGCCCACAGGTCTCACTGCTACCATCATGTCAAGTGATAATCCTTTATTTCACGATTGCCTATAAAAGAATGACTTGGAGACTTGATTGTCAAAAAAAAAAAAGCCTCAAGCAAGTGTGATTAGGCCTCAGTAGCAACAGACCCTCATATGGTCTGTTGAGTGGTGGGGGTTTAACCTATATGATTTCTGATTTTACCAGCTCTGAACATTTTATATTGTGGTCACAAATTCAGTGTTTGCCTCAACTCTCATTTTGGAGAGCGTAGTGGTAAAATGATCACGGTCCTTCTTTTTTCACATGCTGCCTGTCGTGCAGCAGCTGTTTGTGCCTGAGGTGTAATGGGCTGCAGGGCACCCCGTTCCCAAGCTCAGTGAGGAAGGAGCAGTACTGATGTTGACTGGGTGGGAGGCTATGTTTCGTTCTTGCAGCATGTTATTCCTGAATGCCAGTCACGCCCAACTGGCCATCCCAAATTCCTCTAGAAAAGAAGAAACTTCCTTTTCTTTCAGAAATGAAATAACAAACATATTTGTTTAAAAAAAACCCCAAACCATCAGGTTCTGGGGCTGGGCCTGATGTGCAAAAAAATGAAACTAAAATATTTTAAAAGTTGTGGTTAGCAGTATAAAAGGCATGGCAAAAACTGTATGAAGCAGCTAATCGGTATTTTTAAGGGAACAGAGGGAGAGAGGAGCACAGAGCATACAGGAAGGGAAGATGACACCAAAAGCAGATGTAAAAGAACATTATTTTTTCCTACAGGACAAAACTCTGAGATCTATACAAGAGTATAGATCTATCTGTACATAGTCCTTGTTAAAGGTAAAACAGCACAGAGTAAGAATTTTAGCACTAGTCTGCAGCAGTTTACTTCCAAGTATAAGATAAAATTTGATTTAGTCTCTGAGGAAATATGTTTATTTCATTTGTTTGTTATGGGTTTTCTTCCCCACAGCTCGCACCTTCCCTTCCATTACAAGAAGATTTCGTTTACCACTGGAAAGCAATCACCCATTACTACATAGAGACATCAGGTAGGAAAAGAAAACTTTCTGGTTTTGTCTCTTCATTGTGAAAACTAGAATTCCCAATTTCAGTGTTGTTAAAAAGCAAAGATTAAGAAATACTAAAATGAGTCATGTTTTTTGTAAAAATACCAACAATTATAATTAGTAATTAAAAATATTGTGTACCTCCATTAATCCCTTAAAAACTAGGCATGAAAAACGATCGAGGGAAGGGCTTTCCTGAGTACCATGTAGAGAACTGTACCTTTTCACATCTGACCCAATTTCTGTCTTCACATATTCTGCTTAATCTAAACAGACATCTACAGAAATGTAGTCCCTGCAGTTAAGCTTTTTATTGTTTTGCATCAGGGATTTTCTTTTCCTTTCCAAGATTTTAACAAAAGTAATTTTGTGGTAATAGATTTTACCAGACATATCTGAATTCTGTGTGCTCAGTATTAGGTATTTTTTCTTTAGTGTCTCGTTTCTATGAAAGGTATTTTTATAACAGTTCTGAAAAGTGAATTTGTGAGGAAATGTAGAATACATTTTGTTAAAACTTTCAAGCTTATTAGTTTTTAGTATTAGAGTAGCTACTGAATCTGTGTTCGTGTCTAGGACTGGTGATCTTGTTGATATCAATATTTACTCTTACAAGCTGAAACTCGACCCTTGGTTCTAAATACCCATCTTTTGGAATGCTATGTGATGTTTACTAAGGTAGAAGTGGCAGGGTGGTAGGGGAAAACTGATACCTGTTATTATGTGGTACAGAATAAAAGCTGACCTCTCTCCCAGGCTTTTAAGTCTTGTGAAAAACAAGTTTCCATACAGCGGATATATTCCTGTCCTCTGCAGTGGGAGCAGAATTATGCCTAGGAAACTCAATTAAAACACTCCAGGCTAACTGGATGTTGTGGTAGAGACCAACATCACTCTGTTGAGTCACTCTTGTGATCACTTGTGATCTTGTTGCTATTTGCACGCAAGTGACAGTTATTTTTAGATTATTGCATAAGAAGTAGTACAATTTCCCTAGTGAGATATTTGTTCAAGTAGAATTTAGCTTAAAAAAATAAAAAGGAAAATCTCCACGTGTGGACGTGCTCTACGACATGTTAATGCCAGCTCCCACTGCCAGTGACATAAATCCACAACAGCTTCATGACTTTAATATAATGAAATCAGTCTTTCCCTTTCCTTCATGAAGTTTGATAGAATGCTGTCTTAATGCAGAAAGTATAAATGACAAGTCTAAAAACTTTTGAAGCATAAACAACATAGAGTTTGGGGTTTCTGTGTTGTTATTGTTAGAAAAACTGTTTATGTAGTTATTTAGTTTGTAAAGGAGCCAATAAGCTGCAAATTAAGCTGATCTTAGAGGCTGTTTATAGCTTTCAGAATAGTCTGTGAAGAGTCAAAGAGGAAGTTATAAAGGCAGGGTGAATACTAACTGGAAGACTGAGAGTTGAACCTTTCTCTCCCTAAGCTTGGTTTCTGGCTGTACAAGTTTTCTGTTTTGACTGTGTAATTAATGCATGTTTTGAAATCTAGTGTTTCACCTTTTCTTCATTGCATGATAAGATATCTGCCTAATGCATATTCTAGTTTACATTTCCAGATATAGTTCTGAAAATTCAATTTAAGACTTGTAAAAAAACTTACATACTATATATAAGATTCTTTAAATGACTGGTCATGTTTTTAAATCTTAAATTTGGAACTGAACTTACGAATAGGACAATACTTTAATAATTCTTAATTGCACATTTCTTCTATTTAGATGACAAAGCTCCTGTGACTGATACCAACATTCCTTCTCACCTGGAACAGATGTTGGATATTCTAGTTCAAGAAGAAAATGAGAGGGAGTCAGGTGAAACAGGACCATGTATGGAGTATTTGCTACATCACAAGATTTTGGAGACTCTCTACACACTAGGAAAAGCTGATGTATGTACTTCTCAACAGAGCAGATTATCTTTTGTGTGAGATCCTAATAGTAAAAGGGACTGAAGTTACAGTAGGTGGTAGTGTGGGACACTGAACTCTAGCAAATAGCTGTTAGCTTGTGTTACCAACATATTACAACTAATAGTCTTTTACAAGCGTGACCAAAGTGAGACAACTAGTGAGATGCTGACTAGGCAGTACCCTGAGACTTGTTACTTACTGCTCCGATAATATTGACTGTGAAGCCAGAAGTAGGAGAAACATTTTTGTTCAGTCTAGAATCTTTCTGGCTTCTACAAGACAGTATTATTCCTCTCTTTCCTCTGTTAAGTGTTGGGAGATTCTTAGGTTAAAAGTGCTGTATTAAATACTAATTTTGTTTAATTTTTTCTTAATGCGATGAGTTATTGCTCAGAAAGACTTCGATGTCAGAAAGCATTAATTTAAGCTGATCCCCAGACAGCTTTCGCGTCCGAATCTTTGGTATGAATACAGCCCTTGGCAATGTTGTCTGGTTCTTCCCATGTCTGATTTGTGGCACAAGTGAAATTAGCTTCATGGTCTTGGTGCGCTCTTGTTGATATCTTTCTTGGCAGACTTACGAGCTGAAATGTATGGGGCTGGGTGGATCACAGGGTGAATTAACTTGGCAGCCCTTGTGCTAGAACTTTTTGTATCATGGTACAGATGCAGTTAGGAAAGCTCTTCCAAGGATAAATTGAGCTCTCCATGGTTTCGTTGTCAGTCCATCTTTTACATGCTGCCATGAGTTTTTAATCTGCTCAGTTTTACCTATATAGGCAATGTAGGGTACTAGGTGTCAGAGTCTGGGATGTTCCTTGCTCTGGAAGGACCAGAGCTCTACAATTACTGTTACTATACCATCTGTTCTACAGTCAGGCTAAGATACCTGTTGTAATGAAAATACTTGCTCAGAAATACAGCTCATTCAGTAATCTATAAACTTTGTCAAGAAACCAAGATGAAATGGAGACATATGTGAAGCGGGTAATTAGTAGTATGTTTCTAAGAGTTGAGAGAAGTCATTTTGCACTCATGCAAATATGCCTGTACAAGCAATTCTTGTACAGCCTGTCTTTATACTTTGCCACTTGTGAGTTGATACATCTGAAGTAAACATGCAGTTCATTGCTTGCAAGATGTTGCAAAGATCTGTTGCAAAAAGAATATCCCTTCACAGCAATCACTTATTATCACATTATTGTAGATGCACCCTGATGGTACACATTTTGCCATTCTTTTCAACAGATTGCTTGACAACTCAGTGATAATTAGGGATTAATAATCTAGGGATAATTACCTTGGAAGGAGAACCAAGTTAGGCAGTTGTTGTTCCACCCATACTCCATTGCCCTGTGCAGTGAACACGATGAGGGAAATTATGTGGGTTAAAATTACCCTATGGAATAACAGCATTTATTAGCATGGTAGCACACGTTAGAGTCAGGCAGGATTTAGCTAGAAACAGAGGTACATAAAGGACCGCGAGCCTTCAGACGTCATGGAGTTACGAAAGTACTTTTCATGTGACGTGGTGCATAAGGGAGAGTAGATCATGGGTCTGGAGGTTCCACAGATATTTGTGATTTATATTCTGCTTAACTCAGGGAAAACAACAGCTTTCCCTTGTCCTCAAACATCTGTGCATTTATAAACACTATATCTGTCTAAGGTTAATTGCTCATGAACTTAAAAACCTTTAGTAGACAATAAGATGTCTATAGTTTGTCATTGTAGATTTTTATTTACTGACTCACTGAATTGCTGGGTTTTGTAGCACAGTACAGTAAAAGACAGCTGACCTGTAGCCAATTAATTCAGGGTTAATTTCCCCTTATTACTCTATTGATAGGGAATATTTCCTGGAAAGATTGGTAAACATCTTCACTAGAGCAATTAACTGAAAGTATGAATAATTTGAAAAAGAAAACATTAATAAGATGCAACATTTTTTGTTGATCTCTGTTAATATCGACAAAAGTAATGTGTTAACAGATGATTATTTTTTTTTCTAAAATACTTTTGGATAAATTATTGCTGTTTAATTAGCCATTTTGAGTGACAAGTTTCCATCTATGTTTCTCTCCACATTTGTTATATTTTTGTTATTGTTCATCTGGTTTTGTTTCAGTGTCCTCCAGGAATGAAACAGCAAGTTTTGGCTTTTTATACAAAGCTTCTGGGAAGAATACGGCAACCTCTTCTTCCCCACATAAATGTGCATAGGCCAGTGCAGGTACTGTTCAAATTTTAGGTAAACTATATTTTTGCATGACAAGTTTCTCTTACTCTGCTGTAGCTAATGGTACCTTTAATTCTGCCTTTGTCAAGTGAGTTAAAGAAACTGCTCAAGTGCAATATAAATTTTAATGTATTGATGATTAGAGCCTTGAACTGCCACTGCAATGCTAGTCATAAGTAATGAAATCTTGCTTGTAGCAATCTACATCTAGAGCAAATGTTCAAGTCAGTAATAATACATCATTGTAATATGCATATAGAAAAAGGTTTCAATCCATTATTCCTAGAAAAAGCTCTAACTTACCCGTCTTAATTGTTCACTTTTCTTAACGTGACAGAAATTAATCAGGCTGTGTGGTGAAGTTCTGGCGACACCAACAGAAAATGAAGAAATTCAGTTTCTCTGTATAGTATGTGCAAAGCTGAAACAGGATCCATACCTGGTCAACTTCTTCCTTGAGGTGAGTAAATCAAATCAAAATTTTCCAAGTGTATTTACTGTGTCACTGACAAAACCTAACAGAGAACCAGAGGTATCACATTGGGCTTCACAGCTTATTTTTAATTCATTCTGTGATTTTTTTTCCTGTGTGATATTAGAAGTTTGGGGTTTTTTTCTTTCAGAGACTTGATACATCTGATTATTTTTACTAGAATTAGGCTCACAAATATTCCTGCCTGAGGTCCTTACCCTTTGTAGTGAAAAGGCCTTTAGAGTAGGGGTATGAATTGTAGTGTAGAACAGTGTGTGATGGAGACCTTGGATTTCTTATGTTGTTTTGTCTGCAGCCCAATAAAGACGAAGGGACAGATTGCACGGGGCACTGAAACCTTGCAAGTAGCTAAGTGTTCTGCAGGATTGGGCCCTTATTTGGTGCTGGCACATATGGTCTAGCTGCCGTGCCAGCTCACAATCTACAATATGACATTATTTTCTATCTGTAAGAAAGCCAAATATCTTTACTCCCTCTTCGAACTTAACATGTGGCATTGATGAAATCAGAGTGGGAAGAGAAAGAATTTCTAGACTGACTTTCTGTTCCCATTTAGAAGGAGCATGAAGGAGCATAAAGAAGTTTAATTTATAAAAGTCCATTTAGAAATGCCTCCTGCTCCCAGTTTGATGTTTCCTATGGTGACACAGTATCTATTAAGCACGTGATACACAGGTAAAAAGTTGTAGATATTTACAAGCTCTCCACAAACAAGATCTGTAACAGCAGAGGCTGTTAAACTGCAAAGATACATTATTTGCCATCAAGTACATGAGTATCACTTATAAGTCAGTAGTAAAGAATCCACCTTGAGTTTATTTTTGCCTTAATTAAATACCACCCTGATTGCCATTGTATCTACTGTAGTTGTACAAACAGTAGAAGTGGTGTAAGGATTGAAAAATTAGTGTTTAAACATAAGAAGCACTCAGAAGCAAGCTACTGGATGTATTACACACAAATCCAAACCAGGATTACTTTTGATGTCATTATGTAAATTGTGTGGTTTGAAAAGAACTCTCTGAATGACTCTTAGGCTCAAATAATCAAACCTGAGAACCCCAATCATAAGAACCACAAGTATTTTGTCACACATTAGTATTCTTCCCCAAAATAGCAAGATTACGATATTAAAAATTGGACATGGAAAACCAGATGACTCCAAATTTCACAGAGACCTCTGGTTTCACAAAATACTGGATTTAGGGTTCATGCAAGCTGAAGAATATTTCTTATAGCTCCTGTTTCCTTCACAACATTATTCTAAATGTCATAGCCTAAGGCATATGTCTGTATAACTTCTTATAGTTGTTTCCAGATAAGGTAGCTGGGGTGCAGAGTTGTCCTTTATTAGAATGGAATATTCTGGTTGTTCACATCTATGCCTCGTAGAGGTGCTGTTGTTGTAACTTCATAGCTGTTTCTGACCTTCAAATGCATGAAAGGGTAAATTTACAGATTCTGTGTGGCATTTATCTCTCAAATCCCCAGCACTCATAAACTGAAATGCAGATACATCTCTGCAAAGCAGTTTGTTTGTTATCTGTTAGTTTTGCTTCCTTCTTTGACTTTTTCTGATCAGTTTCTACAGTATTTTATGAACATAAAAGCCCAAGTATATCCAAACCCAGGATTTCCTTTGTATGGTTCCATATCAAATAGTTTGTTGATAGAATGATGTTTATATTTTAGTAAAATCTTTCACCTATATTGCTTAACCAATAGGGCTATATGGCATAAGTGTCTCTCTTGGGCAAGTTACTTTTGTTATGCAAAGAAGAACTAGAAGAACTGCATTCTATTTTTTTAAACCTTTGAAATCCATGTACTGATTTTATTGTGGCTTTAATTTATTATTTTCTTTAAACTGAGTTTTCCTTGTTCTTGTGTAGAGAGAAAGAACATACATAGGAACGTTTTAATTACCACGTCTATCTCAGTCATTATTTTATGCTAAACTTCTTACCTCATGTTTTTCCTTATTTGTTTATTCCTTAGTTGCTCCATCTCATCTCATCTCAGCCCATCTTATGTGAGATATTCCTTGCAACTGATTGTTCCATGCAAAGGGACATCTGATTCTCTGTGTTTAAATTTTTGCTCTTGAGACCTTAAACAAGTTCTAATATAGAGTCCATTAAAAAGTTGTACTTTCATTTTATAAAATGAGCACTAGTTTCACTATTCACTCCCACTTTCATTAGTACAAATGACCAGCTCTCTGTTTCTCACCATGAATTAAGTAGCAAATCTCATTAGCTGCAACATCACTTGATTTTTTTCACAGAATTGTTTTTAAAACTAGCTGAACTTAGACATGGCATCATCCCCCACAGATTTTGAAACTCTGATAGTTACATATAATGAAAATACAAAAACGTATTTTGACATTGTCTGCTCTCTGTTGATGCTGAATTCGCTTAGAGGAGTACTTTGTCTAGAAAGCATTGAATATGTGTTTTATGTAACCTTTTCTATTAGGTCATTCAGGATCCAGTTTTGCACCTTTACAGGAGGCAGGTGAGCAGCTAAGCTGCAGAATTGCATGATCAGACAATAGGAAGCTTAAGCTGCCTGTGTGTTGTTCAGTGTACAGACTGCTTTGTGTCACCTGCCAGTGTAAGAGTAATGAGCTATGGACAAATTTCTAGGGGCATTTATACATTTATGTATGTTAGGTCTTCTCATCAATGCCTTAGCTAAACAAACTATGGCCTTTGAAATGACAGAAGAGTGCAGACATGAGGTAAAAGGCCGGTGAAAGATTAAATAAGTGTTTTACAAAATATTATCTCATTTTTGAAAAAAAGTAGCTTTTCTGTTTGTCAACCCTGCCTGGTACTTGAGTAGTGCCAGCAAGTGTATAATCCAGGACTGAAATGCAGTTCGAGCATTTAGTTCTGCTTTATGTGCCAAGCTCATTGTTGTGATTCAGATATTCCCATGTATTGATAAAATATATGGGAGGATACTAGAAGACTTTAGAAGATTAAGGGATAGACATACCTGGTTCGGCCAGACACGTTTTGGTTGTTTTGCAGCCTTATGCGTTTCACACTGTAAAAAAACCCCATATGTTGAAGGAGTAATTTTATTACTGTAGTCAAAAATCGTACTTATTTTATAGCATTCAGTGTGCTGCTTTTACCACTGGGTTGCCTCTCCAGGGAATTGGTTATACGAGTGTATCTCAACACTCAGTACAAATTCTACAAAGAATGCACATCAATCAAGCAAGCATTCACAGCAGTTCTCTGGTTTGCTGCCTGAGACTGTCATGTAGTTAGTCCCTGCTGGTTTGTATGTACTAAACGCCATTAACCCCGAATGGTTACCGTTTTAAATTATTAATGCTTGCGATATATTTGTAATAATTTTGGTGTTATCATGGAAGAGGGAAACCATTTAGATTTATAATCTCACTACTGTACTCATTTGAAAAAATGTCTTGTGCTGAAGTCTAATTTATGGTTCTAATAAAGTAGTATTCACCTGTGCTTATGCCAGAAGAACACTGAATTCTTGCCTGCTGTGAGTTTCTTCTTAGTATCACAGAGCACAAATTTAAATGTCTTTTTATGTGCTGGAGACAGATTTATGGGAAGACAGATGGGTTGCTTTCTTTCAGGCTAAGTAGAGACGCTATGGAGCTTAAGAGAAGGTTCTCTGTGATCTGTTATAGTATCTAGTGAGTGCCCAATGCTAACTTCTGGTATCTTCCGTCCATTCAACCTACTCAACTTTTTTTTCCATGAGAAACACAACTTGAGAGTACTCTGCTATCATAAAAGATGTTTTTTCTCCTTTCCTGTTGAAGATGAAATCTGATGAAGTTTAGAATGATTTAACTGTATGATTCCAAGTGGAAACAGTGTTTCAGACATTAGATGAAATTGAGGCCTTGACCTAGAAAGGGATTTTTTATAGTATGTGCTAAGGTACATTAAAAACTTCTGACAAATAGTGGGGAAATCAAGTGAATGTGTGCCTTCAGTGGTGGATAGAAAAAGATGCCATCTCTTTGTAAATGGCATGTTCGGTCTTGAAGCAAAATGGTACAGGGCTTAAGAGAAATTTAAGTGGAATAAAAAGTGTTCTAGGTTTAAAAACTCCCACGCTCCCGCAACCCATTGCATTCTACATGGTTACTGTATCCAGCCTTGTAAAGAACTACTTCAAATGCTGATGTAAAAAATTTGCTTTTGGTAAATTTCTGCTTCAGGATGAACAGTAATTTCAACCATGTAATTCTAACAAAATGCTTTGCAGAGTAAGTTAAAAGCAATGGCTTCCAAAGGATCGGCAAGTGTCATCACAGAAGACATGCTAAAAGGCCAAGACTCGTTGACAACAGACACGGGACAGCCCGTTCAGCCTGAAGAAATAGCTGGTGCTACTGGAGCAGAGCAAATGGAGAAGGAAGATGATCTCCCACAACAGGCAGATGATCTCTCTTTCAGTCTGGATGAACTAAATGTCACATCATCACCTGAGTCCTCCACTGTTTGTCCAAATCAAGACTATAATTTAGTGAATTCTCTACTAAATCTCACTAAAAGTCCTGTGAGTTGTGTTTTTTTTTGTTGTTCTGTTTAATGTGATTAAGTGAAATAGTTTGGATGCTGCACACACTTGGATGCATGAAGTGGGCAGAGGAAGTTAATATACATGTATGTACACACTGTATTTTAACTATAAAAAGTAAAGCGAGGTTTGCTTTGCAGGCAGTTTTTGTAAATTGTCAATTTTCTTTGTCAATTCAGCTTCAAGTAAAATATTCTTTCAGAAAATTAACATTAAGTCTGTTGTTGGCAATGCAGGTCTTTTTTGAGCAATTTGTATAGGAGGTTGCATGTTTCACAGACAAGCTGCAGAGGATAATCATTAGGTTAAATATACCACAAGAGAATATTTTAAAAACTACTTTCAATTGTACTGACTTAACCAAACCCACTGTTTTTTTTTTTGTAAAGGCACTGGGCTATCTGTAGGGGTTTGATTTCTTCTAAAAACAGCTGCTGTATGTTATACCCAGCTCCATTCTCAAATTCATACTCAGATTCTTTCAGAAAACTTAGGGGAGGGTTGGGTAAGCCTGTAATTGCTACAGTAGCATTGAGAGCAGAAAACCGAATCAACCGGTGTACCTTATTATAGTTAAGTGATAGTTTACATTGTCTGATATCTTGGTTTTAAGCTAACCTACAGCACTAGTTCTGTCAGCCTGAAGGCTGCAGTTGCATTCTTAGTATTTGATTTGGATTCAGGTGAGATTCTTTATTTTGTACTGTAGAAATTCAATAGAAATAAATTGTAATCAGTGGAAAGGCAACAAAAATAAATGCATTCACTCACTGTGGGGGAATGGAGAGGTGTTATGTGGGAGATGTTTGCTTCTTGATTTCAAGCGAGCTTCATTCACCCTCTGACTAATTCTTCCATGCCCTTCTGCCAGGACGGCCGGATAGCAGTGAAGGCCTGTGAAGGCCTCATGCTTTTGGTGAGTTTGCCAGAACCAGCAGCTGCCAAGTGCCTGACTCAAAGCACTTGTTTATGTGAATTGTTGACAGACAGGCTGGCTACCCTCTACAAAGCCCTGCCTCAGTCACTGGATCCCTTAGACATTGAAACAGTGGAGGCAATTAACTGGGGGTAAGAATTTTATTTTTGTATTTAATACCCAAAGTTACTTTACACCCCTCCCTGAAAAAAATTTTCTGTAGGTAGATAAGATGTATAAATTATTCACACATCCATGGTAAAGTCTCAAGAGCCGAGCCAAGATCCCAGCGGCAGCATAGTGGTATGACTTTGGGCGTCCAGTGTACACGTGATTTCTGACACGGGGCCAGGTTTGGCTGCCAACCTCTTGCAGAGATTCCTCAGGGGGCAGGTTTTTCCACTGAATTACATTAGCAATTTGTAGTGGTGTAGCTGTGATATTGGCTACAAATTATTTTCTTGTTCAGATGTTCAGGATTTAGGAAACAACCTTTTCACTGTACACATTGAACACTGTAAGCTGCTGCAGGAGTCAGGAAGGGTGTCTTTGATAACAGGCTGCTGTTGCAAAATTTTTGCAGTAAAAAAGAAGAAGGAAAGAGTTACTGCATAACTCACTGGCATGAAGCAAGAGATACATGCCCGTTATCCTAACTGCTTGCATGTTAGATACCTAAACCATTTCTCTTCCCCACACTGCCTTCATTATGAATTGCTTGTGATCTGATAGTGCTGAGACAAAAAGTAGTTATATGCGAAATATCTATGAAAATTTCTGGTGGTTGGAGTTTGAAGTTAGAAGGGGGGAAAAAAAAACAACTTTGAATAGTGAGATGAATAATTATTGGATTGCTTTGCCAAATAAAATGGTGAATTAGTTATTCTGTAGAGCGTTTAAATTGGGATACTTTTTTTTCCTGAAAGATACAATCTAGCTCAGGTACACAGTGTGGCTTTGGTGGACTTGAGAGTAGAGAAGAACAATTGCCTTCATTTTATAGTTCTCTGACTACAGGACTTATTGATTCAGTTTCTGTGGTCTGTGTTTCCTGGGAGAGCAGGCTAGGTGATCAGTTTTCCCTTCTGACTCAAAAAATACTTCACCGGAGTTGTTCTGCTGTACATACCGTGTATCCTTCAGAACACCACTGAAAACCGGTGTAATAATAGGATTGCCAGATTAGTAGAGACTGGCAGAAAAGCTATTTTAATGTTCCCTTCATTGCAAGTAGATCATTAATTATTCTGTTAAGTTCAGTAAAAATAAAGACCAAGGTACTTCAATTACTTGTTGACTAAATAAGTATTTTCCCCTGTGTTCCCTA
Source organism: Phalacrocorax carbo (assembly GCF_963921805.1). NCBI lineage: Eukaryota > Metazoa > Chordata > Aves > Suliformes > Phalacrocoracidae > Phalacrocorax > Phalacrocorax carbo. The sequence continues at coordinate 14,353,625 of NC_087524.1, forward strand.
GTTTGGATTCCTATAGCCACAAAGAAGATGCATCTGCTTTTCCAGGGAAAAGAGCGTTGATTTCGTTTCTTTCATGGTTTGACTACTGTGATCAACTCATCAAAGAAGCACAAAAGGTTTGAAATGTTTACAGATGATACAAATATATTCAGCAAATACGTAATTCCGGTTGTTTCTTAGCTTCTGAGTTTGAGACAAACCATTTTGTACTTCTGTTTCAGACTGCTGCTGTTGCTATGGCAAAAGCTGTGCGGGAGCGATTTTTCATTGATGTTATGGAACCCCAGCTGATGCAAACGTGAGTAGCATCCTACCAGGCACAGCGCAACAGAATCTGAATCAAGCTGTTTTATTTTCAGCTGAAGTCCACTGCATATCTGACATGAAATTCTTTGTTCAGTTCAGAGATCGGAATCCTCACATCAACTGCGCTATTGCATCGCATTGTGCGTCAAGTGACTTCAGATGTCCTGCTGCAGGAAACAGTTTATTTTATACTTGGAGAACACAGAGAGCCAGAAACTTTGACAGACATCAACAGACATCCATTGCGACACAGGTTAATTGAACACTGTGATCATATTTCAGACGAGGTGAGAAGTGGTAATGATACAAAAATGTCTGCTGGCCAGTTCTGTCTTGGGTAGAGTCCGTAAAACCACCACTGTGAAGTCTTTTTGTATTGTGTCAGCTAATTTGTTTTGCCAAGGAAGAGAGTTCTGACTGCTGGCCCTACAAATTCCCTCCAGAAAATGAAAGTCAAGCTGTTTTTTCCAGCCAGCACATTGTTCCCATTAATACAGATCCTTTGCTAAATTTGCTTGCCCCCTATGCATACGTAGTTGGGCTTGCACATCTTTTAGATAGGGCAAAATTGGTTTCTGTAGTTGCATTTTAATTCGTGCTTTGTTATATGTTGCACTGCTGTTATTTTCCATGTTGTGTCGTTTCTGTCAGCACATAGGCTATAGTTATAAGCATTATTTTTTAGATAAAGTAACTGTGGTCAGAGAAAAAACAATGCCAATTAAAAAATGATATAATAACTTTAAGCACTTTATACACAGTAAACATTGTTAAAATAATTGACTTAGTAAAATCACTCCTCAGGAGCTGCTTGTTTCATTTTTTCCATGAAACAACCTCCACCCTCTACTTTTTCAAACAGAAACAAGCTTGCCTGAAATACAGATCTATGCCTTCACATATCCATTTTTTATATTGTGCTTACCTGCTCACCCTGTCAAAATCAGTTATCTGTATAAACCAGTTGATCTTTGCAAAGCTAAGAACTCTAAAACTGTCTTTAAAAACTGTCTCTGTATTGCTTAAAGTCAGTCTTCTTTTAAAAGCCTACATAATATCCTGTGTGAAAATCTTAGCCTATAGTTCTAGTCACAATATCCCAGTTTTACTTCGTTTTATTCTGGGTATTTATTACTAACTTTAAGTCCTGTTCTGTGTTTCACTTTCACACTGATAACCATCTTCCAGCACGGATCTGATTGTAATCTGGAAAGATGAGTTGTAAGTCCTCTGGAGTTCTTTGTATTGTTATTTTGGCAGATTTTAGAACAATTTTTGTTTTACAGGGAAAAAAATATGTCCATATATTCATTTTCAAATGTGTGTGACCTCTTCATCCGTTTTTATAACACAGTTAGCATAACTATTTCCTAATTTTTCTTAGGATTCTTGCTTTCTTCCATAATGTAAATAAGCAATTGCAATGTTCTAGGACGTACAAACCAGCTGTAAGGCAAAAAGCGTAAGGCAGCAATGCATCCGTTTATTGAATTTTTACATTTTACGTTGCAGATCAGCATCATGACTTTACGAATGTTTGAGCACCTTTTGCAAAAACCCAATGAGCACATTCTTTATAATCTGGTCCTGAGGAATTTAGAAGAAAGAAACTATATGGAATACAAGCCTCTCTGTCAAGAAGATAAAGACGTGGTAGAGAACGGACAGATTGCAGGAGCAGTGTAAGTTTCTTTTTTAAGGGAAGTTTTCACAACAGCTAACTTGGGTCCTTATTTTTAGAACAGAACAGGGTTTTTTCTTTTCAGTAAGTGAGCATAGATAGCACTTTGAGTGCTCTATGTATTAATCCATATCCGTAAAGCAATGCAGAAATTATTATATCAGCAACTTAGGGAAATTTTTAGAACAGTAACAGAAAAGCTGAAATTGTAAAAAGCCTCTTTCCAGAACAAAAGGCACTCAAAAGTCTTCATATATCAATTTGCTTACACATCTGCCTAGCTTAAGGCTATGCATATTTGTATTGTTTTCAATGAGATTATTCTTGAAGTCAGCCACATAGATGTCTTGCTTACGTTTACGTTCTTGAATTATTTTTTTTATGGAAGAACTTTTCTGGGATACTTTACATAAACTCCTTTTAAATACCCTATGTAACTCTTGTAACTCTTTTTTTTACTGGTGAAAGGGTAAGGACTACTCACACCAGCTATTTTAGCCATCTTAATTTAGGTATTTCTGAGTCATCTGAAATAATCTAACAATTTCCTGGAGTATAACACTCTCTCACACGTAAAAAATGTGGCTAAAGAGTTTAAGTGATTTAATGCGGTGATTTTGTACAAGTCAAAAATGTCTACTCTGTTGTTCAGATCAAGAAGTTGTGATTTTTCTTCAAAACAAGGTTTGTTGGTAATTCTGCATATTAATTAGGTAAAAAGATGTGCATGTGATAGTGTTCTGGAAAACAACCTAGTTGTTCAGAGAAGAAAAACAGAAACCATGCCCTTTGACCTGGAGATTTTCCGGCTTTCCATAACAGTTTGTGAATGATTATGTTTTTGTCTAATACAATCTCACAGAGACCTAGAGGAAGATCCGTTATTTACTGATCTGTCTCCAGATAACACACTGTCAACTCAAGAGTGGCTGAGTGCTTCTCCACCTGTCAGTCCAGAACATCCAAAAAATGATGGGAAGACTGAGGTTCATAAAATTGTAAATAGGTACGTTGAAACAAACACTTAAAGAAATCTCTGAATGTGTGGGTGTCTGCACATACTGTGCAAATCAAGTGTACTCTGTAATGGATGTTATTCTGTGCCAGCTGGTAAAATGACTCCACAGAAGGAAACTATGTGGCATTTTATCAGAAAGTTACTCCTGAAAAATTAGAGCTTATACTAAGTAAAAATAATTCAACATAAAAGAGAAAAATAGAAGACATTCACAGCCAATAGTCTAGCTGCATACTCAGAATTTATGATGAAAGCCTTATTGATTACAAAACTTTCTTTTCTAAAAAATATTTCCTATACTTAAACTGCTGTTACAGAACTTGACCTTCCTGGAGAAGTCTGGGGAGTCTTGTCATAAATATTTTAGGGGGAAAAACCCTTCAAACTTCCTGATGTTCCTTAAACTCATATATGAAAGTAAGTAATTGCCATGCTAGAGATAACCTTCTGTTCCCTGAAAATCAAGGGGCATCTCTGTCACCTGTAACATAGCTCTGTGCATGTTAGACATACTACAAATTGGATATCACAAAGGGGACAGTTTCTGCTCTAAGCAATTTAGTGATGGTAATTCTCTTAGCAGCTAATACTAGAAATACATGGCAGCAAAGCAGCATGGGTATTTCAGGGCTGACCTATCTACTTACCCAGAAATAATCAAAGGTGTTAGCCAAAGGAAGCAAACAGCCTGAGGACAGTCAGCACAGAACGGCACGCAGTCGCTTCTTGCCCTCTTTCCCCCAGTATTGCTATATATATTATATGGAGGACATGGTTTGGAGCAAAGATGAAAAGAACGCTCTCCTAAATTCACCTCCTCTAATCTCCATCAGTGAATAGAAATGTTTTCAGGATTTGCAGTGTTTTGCAAATTTGCATTTTTTCAGATAAGATGAACTCCATATGAGAAGTCAGTTACTACATATTTCTGCATGTAAATCTTCCAGGAGCCTCCAGCAGTTCTTAGGGTGTGAAGAAGCCTGAAACTGAGTTTTATGTTCCTGTCCAGAAATTTTAGGCTTTTATATTTATTTTTTAAAGACAGTTCCTCTCTAATAAGATTTAGAATTTTCTGATGCTTTTTAGGTCAGACACTGGTGAAATAATAAGGACATACAGTATTTGCACTACATACCTGGCAAGGGCAATGATACTTGTAACTGGGACATTTATATGCTAATATTCCTGTATGTTCGTAGATGTTCCATTTTTTTACCACAACAAATAAAACAGCCTTTGCAGTAGGTTAAGAAGAATTTTAACTGTAATTCTCCTTCTCTTTTGATTCATTTATTCCCCAGTAAGTTTTCCATATGTTCTAGTAAGATGGAGCCTCACCTTCAGCAAATACTTGACCTGGTTATGAATATTCCTTTTCATCTCCATTCTGTCTGCTAATTCTCAGAAAATGTTTCCACTGAGGTTTTTACCTCTAGCGCTAGATACAAAAGCTCTGAAGTATATGTCTTGTTATTACAAACAGTAGTTAGAATAGACATGCTTAAATAGATTTTGTATTCTTGGTTCTTCACATAAAGTTACGGTAGATGCTGTGGATTAATTGGCCAGACAATTCAGTGCTGTGTACAGTGTTACAGATGATGAAAAAGTATTGATCTGGTGCTCCGTGGGTTACAGATACTCATTAATGTACTTTTTTTTCTGTCCAGTTTTCTCTGTCTTGTACCTGATGAAGCTAAGTCATCATACCACGTGGAGGGTACAGGTTATGATACTTACCTCAGAGATGCCCACAGACAAGTAAGTCAGTGAAGTCTTCCTTAGTCCTTGAGACTTTGAAATGCTTATGAGAATATACAAACGGTTCTATAAATAGTCCTACTAAATGTATCTTTTGGTAATGGAAGATGGGAAAATTCAATTTTTACTTTCTAATGAAAACTTACCTTTGGAGAACTTCTGACGGTGAATCCACCTTGTATTACTCTAGCGGGAATAGCAGATGACATTAAATGCATTAATATTCATATAACAAATACACTGAGAGAAAATCTGAACTGCAGATAGATTCTTAATTTGCTTTTGCATTTATCTGCATTCTCTTGGAGAATTGCCTGCCAAGCTGTTTGAAAGGACTAAAGGGAAATTAAAATGCTGCATAAGAGTTATGCAATCTGGGACTTTAAAAATAAAGGCTCATCACAGGGAGTGCGCAGCCTAAGGCATTCAGGTTTGAAGTTGGGAATTTTGGTAGGTAGGGAAAGCTTTATGATTTACTGTTTGGAAATAAATGCGGGTTTTGTTTTTACAAACATAATCTAAACTTTCCTTGGTCAGAGGACGATCACGGTTCATTTGCAGCTTTCTCACTGAAGCCCCATCAATCTTCTAGAATAGAAAAATTTATGCAAAGGAGTAGAGTAACTGAGAGTGCTATTTTTAGTAGGTACTTCAAAAATTCCATAACCTTTGAATTATGATATCAGCAGCTGAAGATGGGAAGCTTGGATTTCTGTATTTATTATATTACTTCATCTGTAGTCTCCCTTGAAAAGAAAGGGAATAGAAAATAGAGAATGAGGAAACGAAGGTTGATGTAAAATTCCCTTACATTCTATTCTTGGATGCCAGAAAACACATATCATCCTTGTATTTCTTTCGTGCCTTGGGAAAAAGAGTATTCTGGGAGTTATTAGAGAACAGAATTGGTTTCTGTCACTTCCTGACAATGATATGGCCACTCTTAAAATATTTCCCCCCTAAGAATAGCCCTGCCTATTGCTGTTATTACATCCAAATAGCTGTTCTGCTTCCATATTTCTATTCCTGGAAGTCTGCACAAAGAGGTAAGCTACATGCAGTGAAGAATTTCTGAGTCTGTTTTGTCTCTCTTCTGCTACTGTTTATTCCTGTGTTCCTTATTTTCACTGCTGTAACCTGTGTTCCTTTCACGGTATAATTCCTTGAAAGTGAGACATCAGGCAGCCCACAGCAAATCAGAGGCAGAGGCTAAGGAAGACTGTTACGGGTGACAGGAAACAAAGAGAGGGAAGAGGAAGCCCTGAAGTACTTTTTTCATTTTTATCTCCTGCATATACACGTGCCTTTCCTGTCCTGGGAATTCGGGAGCAATATAGCTCGGATAGCAAGATAAGCTACACATAATACAGTGAAAGTGTGGTAACGTACTGACGACAAGAATGTATATGAATGCAGTTCCTGCTTTAGAAGAACCTGATCGGGATGTGTATTGCTTGCTTTGCTTTGTGTTTTGTCCCCAGCTGCTTTTTGGGAGCTCTGTTCTCCACACATTGTGTTTTTGAAACTACCCTGATAGCGTGAATGTTAAGAAGAAAATGAGGTGCCTGCATAGAAACTGATCATGTTTATTTTAGAATGACTGTTCCTTTTGGACTTAGATTTTTCATGTCGCTACAGATTATGGTTTTAAGGCATATGAACTATTAAAAGGAAAGCAGTGGTTTCCATGGAGGTTTGAATCTTTTTTCCTTAATACTTTGTTCTAGTTCCGGGATTATTGTGTCATCTGCTTGCGGTGGGAATGGCCTGGATCTCCCAGATCTTTGGAAAAGTGCAATTTAGAAGCATCATTTTTTGAAGGACATTTCTTGAAAGTCCTGTTTGAAAGAATGGGCAGGATTCTTGATCAGGTAAGGAAAAGCAGGTTATAAATTCAATTTCTGACACTTTCATCACTACTAAAGGGCTCATCTCCAACGTCCCGTGGAGTCCCATCACTCAGATGTCTATTATAGCATCATATTGTGTGATGTCCCATGTCCTTGGTGCAGGTCTCTGTAGATTGCAGGATGTTACAGTAATCAGCATTCTTGACCTAACAAAAGCAGGTCACAAAAACTGTCTTATCTTTGTTACCCACTTTTTGTGTAAATGTTTTCTTGACCAGAAATAGAATTTAAATTAATGAGTAAGACAAGAATAACATTTAAATAAAAGAAGAGGGTAAGATAGTATCTTAGGAATCCTTCAGTATGAGCATCACTGATTCTGTTATCATTTCCTAGCATTTATACTTAGAAAACATGTACATTTTTTCAGTAAATGAAATACTGTACAGCTCCTTTATGCCATATCTCAGTGAACTTCAATCTGAAGTCATGTTCTGGAAGCAAGTTTACGTCACTGTGTAAGATGAAGAGAGCTTACTGTATCACTGCTAATATTTCCCCCATTTTTTCACAGTTAGGAAAAATTGTTATCAGTGCATGGAAAGATTGAAGGTATCTTTTTCCATCTGCAATATGAAGTAGGGTTTTTTCCCCATTTGATTATCTTCAAATAATAAAAGTATTGCTACCAAGGGCAAACAAATGGGATATGATCTGACCGGCTCCTTGTTCTGAAAAGGAGGTGTGACATGTCAGAGCCACATTAGTACAAAGGAATTTAAAGAAAGTTAATTGTCCCGATGTCTGTTTGTTTCTGTATATAGCCAGCCTGCATGACCTTTCTGGGGAGAAGTGATGGCTCAGGGAGGTGAAAAGGAGGTTGCTCAGTGTGAAAACTTAGTGTTTCTTTGCCTTCTTTAACCTTTAAGTTAGTCAAGTCAATGTTGTTGCTTTAGATCAAGAAGACAGCTTTTCTTGCCAGTGAAAATGAGCCCTGAAAGTCTAGATTACCCTCCCTGTAATACCAGCCGGAGTTGCTACAGATGCAGTAGTACCAGTTTCAGAAGTTTGTACAAGTCTTTTCTGTTTTGCATGTGGAGCTATTTACAGGATAAACAATTAGCTGCGGTAGTGCCAGATTCCCTGATTGTAAGCAGGACAAGAGCCATTTGAACATATGTCAGGAAGCCAGTAGTAGCCTCTAGGTCAGGTCTGTGAGCGTTCAGGGGAGAAGGATGTTTGAGAGTAGCAACACTGGTAATTCAGAAGTCAGAAAAGAAGCTGAATACTTCCATTGCTATGTTGTGTATTCTCAGGGTTTCGCTTCCATGTTCTGCACACTTCACTAGCTGAAATGGTTATAGATTATGCCCAGTTTTACTCATGATTCTAATCAGCTCTTAGGAAAAATAAGCCTCACGCATATGAAAACCTTGTCTGAGCAGTGACACAGAAACTACAAAAAGTAAAGAACGCAAATTACATCCCTGGAGAAACACTGGAGTGTTAGTTACGTACGATTACAACAAAAGTAGCATCTGGCATGAAAGCACAGTGCCCATTTTGATATACTACCTGTCAGAATGACATATATCTGAGTTAGTCAAGCAAGGTGTTACGATCTGTGGTGTCAAAAATTGTTCTTGACTCCGGAAGAATTAAAATAAACTGCCTGAATCAGACAGAAGGGGTAAATTCTTATTATATCATACCAAATCCTGTCCTAAAAACCAAACTAGGGGTTATTCACAGTGAAACACATAAATCACGTAGAAGATAAAACAAAACCCCAAATGACAAAACCTGGGTGCTGTCAATGACAAATTTGTCGTAACGGGTGCTAGTGTCCAGACAAAGTGAAAAATGTTGAAAAGCCTTTAGCGGGGACACAGTACTACTTACAGATTGTGTTCAATGTCTTTTTCACTTTGTCACAATACTAGAGGTAGTTCTTGTGTTTGTATCAGTTTTATCACTAGAAATCAGAAAGCTCTGCAGAGGTGGTAGGTATCATTTCCCTCGTTAGTTTCTGACAGGAGATAGCTGGTGCACACAAGTGAAGTAACTTGTTTCAAGGCTGTTCAAATCCGGTACCGCATCTGTCAGACAGTATCTCTGTCCTCCTGTTAATAGTATGCCTCTATGGAACTGTTCCCTAAGAATTTTGTAAGAACTTCCTGAACTAGAAATATTGCTGGTTTTAACCTTTTTAGTTAGAGAGAATTTTTTTAGGATGTTATCTGATATAAGTCTGTCTAACTGAGTCTGCTGACATATGGACAGAAATAAAAGCTCTGTGCAAAGAAACAGCTTTCCTTAATTCTCTCAATTAGTTAAAATCACAGCAGCAATCTGTCTGAACAATGCAGCACGTGTTACTTTTTTCCTTCTCGTGAACACCAGATGATGCTTATGGCTTCAAAGCTTCCTAATGAACTGACTGACTCTGACAACTCTAAAGACCTTCTCCTACAGTTCAGCTAGGTAGACAGTGGGAATGGATTTATGTAAGGAATTTTTGTCTCTGTCTGCAGAGTAACTTTTCTACAATAACTCAAAATGCAGTGATCTCTTTTACCTGTAACATCTCTGGTCCAGGGTCTGAAAGCTTCATTTGTTAGAAGATTGGGATGAATCTGTTGCTGGAATATCAAGTACCGAAGTAGCTGCTACTGACTGGGAGAAATATGTGCTTTCACTTTATAAGATCAATAAGACAACTCCCTTTGCAGTGCATCAGTGAGTGGTAATGAATTCAGGAACAACGTACCTAAATATTAGTTAGGTGTCCACATCTAGTCAGTGGAAATTTTGTCAGAACAGCCCTGGTAGTCTCTGGAGCTGTTAGACTGAAAAGCAAGTAGGAGTCTCTTTTAGTGCGAAGTGAATCACTGTCACAGCTTCCTTGACTGTATTGACTGAAAACTTGACTCAGTTGCCTGAACTGAGGTGTCTGTTGCCATTTCTGTGATACCCAAGATATTCCCGCGAGCTTGCACTTACAGCACAGGTCTTGCAGAATCCACCCTCTGTGGAACCATCAAGACACCAGTAGATACTCTTGAGCATCTGAGATGGCACAAGATGTTTGTGTGCAGGCAAGTGATCACGTGTCAGATCTCTGGTGAGGAGACTAAATATATCTGTCTTAATCTGAAGCTGAATTCTCCCAAATCTTACAGTCTGGAAAAGGGAATAATCTGTTCTCTGATCCTGCAGTGAGATGCTAACTTGAGAGCATAAAGATGATAATTTGAGGCCATGAAATCATCCCCTTCTAAATGTGTTTATGCCACTGAGGATGTTACTGCCAATATGCAAAGAGGTTGAATGAGGGCCCTGTAATCCACTTCAGGTAAAATCAAAAAGGTTAAGTTAAACAACTGGGTGTTGGTAACGTCTTCAGACTGCCATAGAGGTGTGCCAAGGGAACGTCTGTCCATCTCTTGTCAACTCAGTCTGTTCCACCACTGAATAGATGGAAAGAAATTCCACTGGTTTGAAAATTTTCAGCTGAATTAAAATGTCAGCTTGTTATTGCCATGATGAGAAAATCAAAGATGGAAAAAAAGTAGTTGGAACATAAAGCAGCTTCCACTTCATGGAAATGAGTTTCTCACTGGAATGGTAAAATCCTTTAAGCTAGGCACTGTCTTTTTTTTCCTAGAAAGCTAGGTACTATTTTTTTCCTTATGACTGATTAGTGTCTTCGAGCATCTGACAGCGTTACCTCTCCCATTTAGTTGATTTGGGGAAAGGAAGTAGAGAAGAAGCTCAGAATTTGATGTTGCTTTCCCAGCTTAGGACTGTCTCATCTCCCGTAGCATGCTGCCACAAGACGACCAGGCCTTCTGCAACAGTTCTTTCCAAGAAAAAAGAAAGTAGAGGAGAAATACCATATTAGCCATAAACATGGATTTGTCTCTCTGTTTCCTGAGCTTCTTTACTTTACAGTTATCCAGGAGAAGCAAGCAGATATTTAATCTAGGCTGATTCTATGCTATTTGTTTGGCTACTGAGCTGAAGAAGTGTTTTACAGGAAGAGGACTTCTCCTGCAATAAAAAAGTGTGCAAAAGCTTCAAGTGGTTGTAGCAGTTACACAGATAATAAAATCTAATACATAACCATCATATTCGCATCACTCCTGTTGTGGAAAGCAGAGGGTTTGGGTCTGTCTTTTATTTAACTTGTTATCTTTATATATTCATGACCCTGTAGATAAGGTTCTAGTAGTTAAATAAACACTGGCTGGATGAAAAGAAGCCAGCATGAAAATAACTAAGCACTGTTTTCTCCTTTTTTTTGCAGCCCTATGATGTAAATTTGCAGGTTACATCAGTGTTGTCCAAACTGTCCTTGTTTCCCCATCCTCATATACATGAATACCTTTTGGATCCTTATGTAAACCTAGCTTCTGGCTGCAGGTCGCTCTTCTCTGTTATTGTCAGGGTGAGTAAACACACAGTTGATATTTACATATGGCTATGCAGCAGTGATATATTTAGTAACTTTGTAGTTATTGGTAGTAGTTGCTGGCTAGTTTAAGTGGGCAAATGGCTCTCGCTGAAAGTAGATACTTATGCTCTCCATTTGAATCAAGATTTTGGGTTTTCTACCAAAAACATCGGAAAATGTGTTTCTGTGTCCTCATGTCTTCAAAATTATTTACTTAGTTTCGTTGTATAGATCAAAACATTCCCTGGGGCAATGATGTTGCTTTAAACTGGGCTAGGTCACACTGTTGTCGCTTGCAGGCAAGGTCAGGTAGTGCTGTAAGAACAGGCCAAATATGGGTTTGCACCTCGATGCGAAGGAGATGGCTTTGACTCGCACACAAGCAAAGGACACTCCTGAGTACCCTGTGCCTGGGTGTGTATCTCTGCTCAGCCTCTTTTTTTTTTTTTCCCTGATGAAGGCTGTTCTTGACAGTGAAGTCCTGGATTTTTCGCAAGCCCCCTGCGTTTCCCTTGCTGATTCCATCTCTCCCTGCCAGACCTGCATCCTCGAAGGGCTGGCTGGGTGCCTGCCACACTGCAGCCTTCTCAGTCAGAGATCCCTCGCCTACCCCACGCACCGGCTGTTATTAAGCTGGTCAGCAGCCTGTTAATGGTGCTTGCCCAATACCGACAGAGGGCTTAGCTCTCTTTTTCCCAGTAGCCCTCCCCATTTCAAAATGTAATCTTCACTCTCTCCCCGTGTGCTTTCCCTAAATCCAGGAATTTACTGATCAGTTGCCTGCGTCAACATTTACTAAGACAAATTGATCATTGACATAATTAAGTAATGCCATTTGTGGCAACAGCAAGTAAGGCTCAAGACTTCATCTCCTTTTGTATCTCTTGACTTTCTGTGCCCAGTCACCCTTTCGGGGGGCAGAGCAGGTACTCTGCACGTGGTTCTGGGTGTCTGTGGGGGTGCTGAGCTGGCTCTGCAGCCAGGGCACCGAAGGCTGTCGTTTAGCCTTGCTGCCTGCCAGGCGCTCTGCAAAGGTGTTAGGTTTGTGTGTTGATGGCATCGTGCTTTACAGGTTGTTGGGGACCTCATGGTTAGGATCCAGCGCATCCCAGATTTCACTCCCAAACTTCTGCTGGTCAGAAAACGCCTGCTGGGCTTGGAGCCGGAAGGGCCCATGTGAGTAAATACATTGCATGTTCTCCAAGACCCGTGGCTGGTTTTTGTGTGTGCCAGTCCTGATTCTCTGCTGATTTTTTTTTTTCTCTTTCTCAGCATTGACCACATGACGTTACTAGAGGGCGTGATTGTGCTGGAAGAATTCTGCAAAGAGCTGGCAGCAATTGCATTCGTGAAGTATCATGCCTCATCTACACCATAAGCAGCCTTGATGAGTAGCCAGGCTGTAAAACCACCTAGCCTGTTTCTGTCGAAAAGACTATTGACAACACCCAGACAAGAAGAGGTGGTGCCTCCTGGCAAAGTGTCAGCTGACATTTGGCAGAGTTGGAAGACAAGTTACTTTCACCAGATGTTGATGCTGCAAGAGAGAGGGATTCAAAGGGACTGAGAATATGACTGAAGGCATTTTGGGAGAAACCGATGGATAGCGTTTCTAGCCACTGTGTGAAGAGCTGCAAAAGCCGCATGAAGAACCACAGACATCAGGCCTTGGTTATCCTGTTATAAAGACAATGCTCAGAGAATTGGGTCTTTTGTATGTTCTGGGGCTCACATGCACCAATTTGCTTTTTGTGACCATATTACTTTTAAAAAGCAAATTAATTTTATAACATTTTTATGTCTTAGTTCTTTTTCTTTTCATTTGGATATGTGAAAGGAAATCACAACTATAGTTGCAGTGTATGTTATTAAAAATCGAGAGGTTCAAAAAAATCCACGAATCTATCTACAGTGGGATATATTAATGGGGGATCATTTTTGGTTTGGTGAATCTTAAAGACAACTCTGAGCTTGACTCCCCAGTGGATTGCTCCAAGAGATATACCAGTATAAAATCAGTGCTAATGGAATTAATCCTGATTCAGCATCACATCCATAACAAATATATCTGAAGTGTACATGTTTCTAGCATGTTTGTCTCCATCATTCCAAGTGGTTGCTCTTCAGGTTATCCGTGTAACTAGATTTGCTTCAGGTTTTTGCATGTGAACTCTAGTTGCTTGACTCATGTCACCTTTCCAGGGAAGTTAATGATAGGTCATTAGTAGTTGTTGCTAAAACAGTTTTTAATTTCTTTAAAATTGGTATTTAGCCTGAATTGGTTTAAGAATCTTTTGTGCCTTAACAATTAGCAGCATAAACTTTCTGTCATTTTTAGAAATGTTTTAGTTGCTTATCTAGCCATAGCAGTAGTGCCCAGCAAAAGATTGACTGATGCCAATTCAGTTAAAGTGTTTGTACCATCCATAGGACCAAAACTTATGCCTGCCTTTGACAGTACTAGGGTGCAGAAATGTCTCTCAGCAAATCTTTTTCAATATGGATGCTGTCAGTCAGGGCAGGCACTTGCATTGCAAGTGGAGGGCCATCCACACTTCAGCGTGCTTTGCTTCTAGTTCTCCAGCGTGACGGCAGCCTGCACGTCAGTTCTGGCCGCTCACTGCCACGCGTGCCCTGGCAGGTTCGGGTGGCTCTGCTTTAACCTTCAGGTCACACCGAGTGACTTGGATGAGAGACCTCTCCCGCTCTCCGCCCAGGTGTGTAGTACCTCTTTCCCCTCCTATGAACGTAACAGCGTAGGCGGCAAGGTAGAGTTTAGCTCCTTGTGTCTACATTGTATGTCTCTGTTTGTCCCTCCTACTATCCTGTTTGCACAGCTCATGCCCATTTCAGATGTGGTTGCTTATAGGCAAATATGGACTAATCTACTCTCGTGAGGATTCTTCTGTATTTACCTGACTGTACCTAGAATGAGAGTCTGCTCTGAATCCATGCCTTTTGAGGTCATTTGTTTTTTGGGTATTTTTTAATAATATTTATGGAACCTGGACATTGAAAGGCCTTTTAAGTTAGCAGGTTAATTAGTGTCACAGTTACTGGGCTAAATTTATTTGTCACAATGGTGAAGAGGGTCCTGCTGTAAAAGCTTCCAGTACAGGTTCAGCTGGAGAGAGCAGTTCTGGAGCTGGGGAAACATTTTGGCAAGTAAAGCCTGGATTCACTGGCTGCCTATGCTGGGAGGCTTTTGTACAGAGCATTGCATTTATCTGGCAAACAAAAGCATGTTTTACTTCTTCACCTTTTTTCGCTCAATTTAGCCCCAAAGTGATTTCAGGTCCAAGTAGCATAGTAGGATAAAGTTTAAAAAATGACACTTCTTTCATTTTTGTTCTTTAGAAACATACCTTGAAAGTAGCAAATAATTTTTATTGATATGTATTGCAGTCAGTCCATATTAGAAGCTTTATTAATGTAACATACCTGACGCATAGTTTAGAACATGTAAATGTCTATGCAGTGTGATCTTTAATACATGCATTTGTTATAAATAAGGTCCCAATTCAGCAAACCAGTTAAACATAAGCTTAATTTCAAGACTTTTATTCCTAAATCACAATCTCTTACATGAACAAAGTTAAGCTGTTGAGCACAGATGCTGATGCTTTACTGAATTTGGGTCTTTGCCAGTTTTGCATGAGCTTAATTACTTTTTCCTCAAATTTTCTATTTTCATTATTTATTTTTTTAAATTGTATGTTCCAGAATACTTCTAATGTCCCAGTTTCAGTGGAAAGTGGAAGTGATAATGCTACTATAAATGAAAGTGAGAGAAACTTTAAACAAAACTTGCAAGAGCATTCCAAGTAATATAACAATTCATAAAGCCATTCAAGAGATGCCTGATCCCAACTGAAAGCATTAACATCACCTCTGGTGCTGTTGTCATCGTTGTTGTCACTGATACCTGAGCTCATTACACGCTAAGGAATTGTATCAGTCCACTTCTGGAAGGGCTGCTGCAACCTCTGTGGTATTTTAATGCAAAACACTCTGCCGAGCTGCAGACACAATTCCTTTGTGCTTGTCCATGAGGAAAATGAGTAGATCTAACTACGAGCACTCTTAAATTCAGGATATAATTGTTTGGTCTCCAGCAACATTGGTGATGTTCTTGCAAACCGAATGTTATTTAGTTGATAAATTTATAAGACATAGATCCATTCTAATAGAAGTGAAGCAACCCTTGAAGTTGCTTTAGCCTAAGCTGTTTTTGTGAGTGCTGCCTACAGACCTTGATTACCATACGTGATGACACTGACCTTTATTTTTGTAAAAGTGATTTAATCTTCCTCGAGACATGGAGCTCATTTAGTTATTTTTTTGTGGTGATATTTTTCATGCACTTTTTTTCCCCCCCAAAAAAAAGTTAGGAGTTCGTTCAGGTCTATGTTTCCACCTTTCCAATCTATGCATGTTGTTGAGGTGCCCATTTTGTTTCTGTGTGCGTGTGTTTGTATGTGGTTATTTATTACCCAGAGATGGACACCTGAGAAAATATATGGCCTGAAGTTCACAGCATACGCAGGTCCTCCAGATGTCAGTGGGAGATGCAGGTGCTTATCACTACAGAAAATACAGCCTCTAGTATTAGATTGAAATACTTGAGAGGTAATATTAGAGTAATTTTTTATTTCATAAAGCAGATCCAAACCACATTTTAACTCTGATACACATGTGTGTAAATAAACACATTTTTTTACTTCTTTTTCCATTATAGTATGTATTTGATTTAGACTCTGATATAGAAAGTTTTGTAATAAGCCATGTGCTAGCTCTGGTAGAACAAGTCTGTCCTTAGTTTCTCATACGACTGTACTAGTCCTGGTATTCAGATCCTGTCTGTGTAATGTTCTTACTATGTATTTGTCTGTGCAATATAAAAGCTGTGATTTGATACACAGCTTGAGTCTGGCTGTACATCACCTATGTATATATATGCATATATATATATATAAGGACCAGAATCCCGAGCTTGCTTACACTACAATTAGTGTAAAGATTGGTGCACGTGATTTTACAGGGCACAAGTAAGCACGGAATGGCTTTGTTAAATGCATGGTAATTTCTACCATAACCTGCTGTGTAATTTCACAGGTGACATTTTATTATTGCTATTTGTTTTGCTAAAAGAACTAGTAAACCGAAGTGCTAGGTAAAATTGAAGGATTATGTAGTAGACTCAGAGCTACATGGAAAATCCTTATCTGATATTGCATATCGTAGAGGGTTTTCAAACCATGACCCTTAGTACTTTCTGTGCCCTGTAAAATAGTGTAACTATATAAATATACACTCCTTGTTTTGCCTCCTGCCTTGTTTACATTAAACAGAGGATATTCAGTAAAATTTTTCTATTAAACTTTGTGTAGGTCACTTACTGGCAGCATTGCCAAGGTTTCACAGGTGTGGGATTTCCAGTGAGGAATTGCTGAAACAGCCATGTTACCAGACATATAATTTTGAGTTTTATGAAGGAGGTTGTGATAAAATCCAACTTTTTTGTGCTAAAAAATGCATGGAGGATTAAAGGGGATATTCTCAAAATAAATAAATTTCCATGAAGCGACTGCTTCTGTTATTACAGAATCTGTAATAAGTTTTGTATGGATGACCTTGGCTAGAAAGTGTTTTAACATTTGACATCATGCTCCTGAAGTCCTGTCATTTTTTACTACATCCTGAGGTCCTTTCATTTATTTTGAGTCTGTCACTGCAGCATCTTCTGGAATAAGCCTGTTTCTGTACCGTACTGTGCTATACTGTGCAGGGCTCGGAGAGCATCAGCATACTGCTGCCCATGAAAACAAAGCTGAGGGAAATGGCCAGGATGGAGTCGTCCTGAACACAGACTAACGTCTGCTCTTCCTGAGAGCCCTCATATCTTTCAAGGCTGCAGCTGGTCAAGACCTTGGTTTTCTATTGCATTTGAGTGTAGAGTGCGTCAGTCACAGCATTAGTTTATTGAATCGCGTACAGGTTTCATGTACGTGAATAAGCATCATTTCTTACTTCCGGGCCTTTGAGGAAGGCTTTTTTACCTAGGGTTTTATATATGTTTATATATATTTTAGAATTGTATTTGTTGGGTATTTTTTCTTAGTTACTTATCTTGTTTTGATGTCCTTCAAGTTTTCATCAGCATTTTAAAAATCTCATTGCTCTGTAAGATCCCCTCTGAGGGCTACACTTGGATGTTAAGTTGTTTCTCCTCAGTATTTAACAGCTGCAGGTGCTCTTGTATCTTCAACAAGAAGAGCTACAGCAAGATAATACACTTGACAGCTTTTTTTATAGCTCTCAGCATCCTTCCCCCATCCTCTTGGGTCTCAGAGACTGTCGTCTCCCACCCCAGGTCATATATTTGCTGTGCCCGCGTGAGGCATTTAGAGATTTAGGGACACATTGCTTCCTCAGGCAGTGAGGAAGTTGTATCAAAATTGCACATTTTATATCTTCTTGTATTTTTCTCTTACTTTGATATCCTTGAAGTGACTGCATTGTTGAAGCATGATAATCTTAGGGCACTTGCATTCTGATGCGAGATTTTGGGGCTGTACACCTTGTTGGAAAGAAACCAGAGTATTAGTGTGAGGTCTCTACTTCATATTCATTAACTCAGTTCTCAGTCAAAGCTCCCAATGTAGATACAAGTAGCGCAGGACCTACTGAATTTCTTAACCTTTAAATATTAACAGACCTGGTGCTGTCAAAGCCTCAAGGGTTTTGGTAGTTTGGTATGTGATCCAATTGGATTAAAGTGGATTAATGCTCAGAGAAGTGAATCTGTCACAACTTGTATGAGCCCTTTCGGCCTAAACCCATATGTTCCTGGCGCATCCTTTATCAGCCAAGGTTCCCTTTGAAGGATGAGAAAGAGAACTGAAGAGCAATTTAGGAATCAAGTGAAGCATATGGTGGGTTAAAGTTTTCAGGTGTCATAAGCTTCCTGGGAATGCCAAAAAGGAAAGTGTGAAAAGTTAAATTTTACAGGCTTGGACCGGTTGCTGGCATTGCCTCTGGAGGCAGATCTGTGAGGATAAAAAGATGCGTCTTGGAATGTGGTATCTCACCAGGCTATTTAAATTGCCCTTGCTAGGATGGTATATATATTCTGCACTATGTTTTATTAAATTCCTGCTGGTTATTACAATAATGCTGCTGGTGGTATAAAATCCGCTGGAATAGCGCTGTGGAACTGACAACTTTGTCAGTGTCTTGTAACTTTGATGAAGTAGATACGTCTTGCTGCCTTTGCCTTTCTGCTCTGCAGCATCATAATTCAGTAGGGGTTTGTATGGCATCCCCTCCCTCTGGTAAAACATTTTATGTACTGAAAAATATGGAAACACGTGAAAGGAAGGATCCTGTTATAGTGCGAGGCTGTAGGAACGTGAAGAAGTGTATTCTTAACCAGCTTCATTTTCAGAAAAGGTGAGCCTCATTGTACTCTAAAGCGAACAGTTCCCTGAAATAACAACTGTTGAAAAGTGGGAGGGTATCCTCTACAGGCAGCCCTAGGCGGTAAGCATAAACCAGCCTTGGGAATTTGCACTGGCAGAAATGACGTCTGCATAATACGTTCCAAGGTGTATAGCATCCCCTTTCCACTTCGGAGGGATGAAGCAGCCGAAAATGTAAGTTGTTGTGCTGAGTAATAACGTGTAACAAGACTACAGGAAGTTCTGCAGAAA
The DNA here is from genome assembly GCF_963921805.1 of Phalacrocorax carbo. Classification (NCBI taxonomy): domain Eukaryota; kingdom Metazoa; phylum Chordata; class Aves; order Suliformes; family Phalacrocoracidae; genus Phalacrocorax; species Phalacrocorax carbo. The sequence continues at coordinate 14,372,409 of NC_087524.1, forward strand.
ACAGCAAAAGATATTAAACTGATTTAAGAGAGGAGGGCAACAGAGATAAATATGTTTAGGATAGTTAAATTATGGCTTAAGGTTAGAGGAACATTACTTCCCAATAAAAAGATTTGAAAGCCTTAAGCACCAAGACTGAAGGAATTATGGAGCCTAATTTACCAGAATGCAATTAAGAATGAGGTAATGTCATTGAGGAAAACTGATAGTCACTGTCAGTGAAAACTTCCTCACCATGAATGCTGCTAGACCAGGAGTGGAAGGAGCCTGTAATCTCACACTTTTAAAACCAGACTGGACAAAACATTGAATGTTTCAAGAGCAAACCAGCCTGTGTCGGTGAGGAGATGGAGTAAACATGCATTTACATCCTCAGACTCCCAGCTAATTAATGGCTCCTGAAAAACTTGTATTTGTTCTGCCAGAAAGCAGAGGGACTGATCCTCTGGAGCATCTCCTGTAAATGAGGAAAGTTGCTGCAATTTGAGAAAAGCAATTTTCAGCCCTCCAAAATGCAACTCTCATAATAACCTCTTTGCAGAAGCAGCCCCCGTTACAGGCAGCGGGCGGTACAGCTTGATTAGCGGGGCCAGGATCCCCCCCATGCTGAGCTGCCTTGGAGGGAAGAAACAAATTACCTGTGCTCTGAATCATCATTATCCTTCACTTGAGAAACCCACTTCTACTTCCCTCATCTCCGCATCCACAGGAAACACCTGTCAAGTTTGTATTTCTTAATTTGGGTCATGAATTTTTATTTCCTAAGGTTTTTGGAGACTCCTATTTTTACTGTTAGCAGGATGTCCATCAACGCTCTGCATATTTCCAGACAATTTTTCTTTCGGCGTCCTGTAAGGGAAATAAATCTTTGTATTATTTATCCTGCCTTTTGAGACTTGCATTAATTCCATCCTCTCAAATCCCTGCAAACGTTCTTCATCTCGTCCTTCACCTTGGGGATCCTGCAGTCGGCAGTCTGTGCAGCTCCGCAGGCAGGGAGTGGTAAGGACAGTACAGACAAAAGCAGGGCTGCTTCTGTCCACCCAGGTCCAGCTGCAGGATCTGAATGGGAAATCCTATCTGCGTAGCAAATGTGGGATCGGAAGAACCCGAGCACGTTGAAATCAATGGGAATTTTGCTGTCAGTAGAAATGATACAAAGTCTTCACTCTCTGGTTTGCAAACTCATTTTGGCATTTCTGATAATGTTTTAAGTTTTTCAGAAGGAAAACAGGAACGAAAATTATCAGAGAAGAAAAAATTGAGTTCACGAGTTTCTCGTGATGCCTGAAGACAACCGCATAGCTTGGTCGTGTTTAAAAGACAGACATTTAAGGAGGCACCTTCTACCGAAGTCACTGTTAAGAAATTTATTTTTTTGATGGTGCTTCTTTCTCTGAATAATCAAACACAATTTCCTAAGGAACCAAAGCCTGGAGAATTTGAGATCAAAATTCAGTCACCCAGATCTCTTGGCCTTGCTTACTTGGCAAAAACTTGTCAGGATCGTGCAAGATATTAATTTAAGCCAGTGATAACTGAAGCATTACCCTCTCATAGCCGTATACCAGAAGACACCTTTGCTGTTGGTAAATAAGACCTTACATTAACAGCTTAGAATTCTGCTGAACCCTGAGTTTTTGCTGAACTTTAGGAAAAGTAGTAGTAATACTGGGTAAATCGTGCATCAGAATTGTGTGAGCCATTTCATGCTACATGTATATATTAAATGTCTGCTTCTCTGGAGCCATGATCTCAGCTTGGATCATTAAATAAGGAGTTGGTTTAATAGCAACCAACAAATCATATTAAACCTTGATGTTCCCAAGACGGCAAATATGCAGGAAACTAGATTTATCAGACCTTATTTTTATGTTCTAAAAGATCAAGAGTGAGCACAAACCCTTCTTTCTCCTTTTATAATTAATTCCAAATGTCAATTTAATCTACTAATATGATTCTAATTGCCAAATTTTTAAAATAGGGTTGCCTTTTTGTTTCTAAATATCAACCAAACAGAATAATGGAAAAACAAATGCCCTGATATGATTAAAAGTGATCTGTTCAGCCAGTGGGACAGTACCACAGCTTCAAAACCATTCTCTCAAGTTTACGTCCCTCGAGTGAGGTACTGACAAGGAGTGTTCTGCCTGGTTTTATCTAAGAGGGAAAAGCTGCAACATGAAAAGTTTCTGTCTTTTATTTCTGAGGTAGAAAGTGGAAGTACATTAAGATGGATAGTTTGGGATTATGGTATATATACTTATCCTGTAAACCGTTATTTGTTTATTTCATTTTATTTCAGACAGAAGCAAGGTGTGGGAACTGTAAATAATGTGATGCTAATAATTCCAGCCAGCACATGCATCAGCTGGTGCCATTTCAATGAAGATATTACTTCTTACCCCTGATACCTGTGTCTTGTTCTGCTAATTGTTTAGTTATTTTTAAGCACTTTGCTTACTACCCACACACTGAGACGATGCCGAGTAACCTGAGCAATTTTGTTGAGTTTGTGAACTTGGGTGCCGAATATGGCTTTTTCTCCATGTGACAGCTGGATGACTTGGTCTGTTAATGGAGGCTGTCACAGAGGAATTACATATATAGACTTCATTTAACTTTTTAAAGTACAAGCTATTTAGGTGCAATTCTTCTTTTCAGCTCTTTGGGTATTAAACTGTGTGATGGAAGAGGCTTGACTTTGTAATCTTGACTTTTCTACAGAAACTTTTTATGTTCAGCAGCTATAGGAACAACTATCAGAAGCCCCTAAGAAACGGCTCCAACACTGGCCCCATGGTTTGTTACTTCAGTGGAACAGCATGGACTTCAAGATCAAGCTGACCCAAATGCCAGATAAAGACCATCTCCAGGTTGAAACTGAAATTCAGTAAAGAAAACCTGCACCGTCATGGGCCAAGGTCAGTATAATTGTGTAACTCAACTATTTCAGGAGCTGAAGATTCCACCTGATTAACCTATTTATAGCTTTATAGTAATTCAGTACCATTTAACCCAAAGGATCCCTGAAATTTCGTAGACGCAGCCAAGGAGGCACCAATCCCGCACGAAGTATTTAATGAGTTGTTTTTCATTAAGGCAGGTGAACAGCAAACTCCTGATGTTGGGCTGATCCCCATGCCTGCAGCTCCCTACCTTGGGCTATGAAGCAGTGTCTCAGTTGGATGGGAAACAAATGAGAAACTTAAGAACAGAATAATAATGCAGCCGTGTAACCCTGTTATATTGTATTGCAATTGCTAGTAACAGGCCACAGGTTTTGTGCTGAGTTTGCAAGGCCTCAGGGCTGAGGCACGCCAGGCTTGCTTTGTCTGAACTTCTATTACTTGCCTGCAGCTTTGTTTTAATTCAGTTTAGCTGTAACAGCAAATTTTCTTCTAACCAGGTGGCTATGGCTAACTTCTTTTACTTTGCTTATCATTGCGATGGTACTGCTGTAGTTCTACACTAACGTCATGTTGTAGTACAGGGAAACACAGGGCTGGTATTGATGGCGGAGGCCTTGGGAGCATTAGAGCAGAGGATACTGGCGTGGGGCGAAAAGAGGTGGGGCACGTGCTTCACACTGGAGACCCCACAGCAATGAACTCACTCGCTGTCTGTTAAATAAATGCTGACCTAGAGCTGGACAAAACTCTTTTTAGGGATAACAAAAACAACAAAGAAATAGCATCTAGCATACTTAAAGGGTGCTGTACGTAGCAAATTCAGATGTGATGTGGACCTGCAGAACAATGAAGAAAGAGGAAAGGTGTAAAAAGCTTAGCAAGCGTATTAAAATGAACCCAAGTGGATCTAAGAGTGAGGAAGGCAAAACTATCAACATGAACACCATAGTCCTCCCGGTGAAGGACTCCAGATGCTGAAGACCTGCTGCAGCAGCCGCCCGCCACCACCAGAACGATGGCACTGACCACGGTGCCCCGAGGGGCGGGGTAAGGGGGCTGTAACATCAGGAAAGAGGGCAGAACGTAGGAAGAACAATTTTATCTGGTTTATTATTAACATTGAAATTTTTTGTGCCTAGACAACTCTGCTTCTTTCTGTAATAATTAGGTATGGGCTGACAGTGGCTTTTGGAACAGACTGCAAGGATTTTAACTATACTTACAATGAATCTTGGCTTCATACGTAAGGTGTGTTTCCTCTTTGCCAATAAGGATATTTTGGGGCATAAGAGTAACAAATGCATTTTTGAATTACCAAAAAAAAAAAACAAACCCCCAAACCAAAAAAACCCCAAACCCAGATTAACAGGATCAAACACACCAGGAAAATTTCATTCTCCTGCTGCCAGGGCGAAGACTGGGACAACGCAGGGACAGATACTTCTGTCTTCTGATGAAAAATGTCACCTATTTTGTTGTTGTTCTTGATCCTGATACCCTCCGTGCTGTGGAGAAGCTGTTGCAGGTTTTTCCTGTAAAGAACAGAGACATTTGGTCTGAAATCTGTCTGGAACTGAGACCAGGCATATGCACAAGGCTGTTGATAAATATCATTCTTCAACATTTAAATGGTGCTGAAGCCCCAATTTGGAGACTTCAGCCGAGTGCAGCCACATCATCCTTATTAAAGAAACAAGAAAACACCTGAGTCCTGCTTCCAATCAAGCATTTTATAACAAAAGCTCTTTTTCTTTGGTTTGAATCTAGACATCTCTACTCAAGTCAAATTCTACTCTGCTACTGCCTCCAGGTTTAACCAGAATAAAAAATGACCACTGTGACAGTCGGAATGACCAGACTGCAAAAATAGCAACAACACAGAATTTCATATGGATGCTCATCATTACTTAATCGAGCAACCAGAGGACATTAAAATTTAATTTTACCAGAACAAATTTTTCTTTGGATTGTGTCCCGAACAATTTCATTCCCTGGTTATTACATTGTTCCAGTGACAACATACCCACACCATAATTATTCTTAAGGGGGTCAGCGTGCATGTGGGAAACAAAGCGCTCATCAGTGGGTACCATTCTTAGTATCCATTTGTCTCTTACTTCCCTGAATCACTGTTATGAAGCATTTCCAGGGAGCTGATACTCGTGTTTTAAACCATTATGTTTCCTACCATTTATAAGCCTGTCTAAGCCAGAAATCATTCAGGGGCTCTTGCTGCTGCTGCATCCTTCAGGGACAGAATGTTCTAAAGAGCTAATGTTGCTCTTTCATTAAGAAACTTATTCAGAACCACAAAGAGTGATTTTGACAGTGCAATTGGTAGTTGCTCGAGGGTAGGAGCTTGACAGGAGTCCTATTTTAAGCTAAATGAATGTATACTGTTTATTTAAAGAAGCAGAGTCGGTTACAGATTTTGGTATGGATAAGTAAGTATATACCTGTGTGTCTTGTCCACTCTGCTTCTCCAGATTGCACAAATTAGTTCTGCCTCAATACCTGAAAAAAATCTGTTGTTTGTGGCTAGCCCTGGCATGAAGACAAAAATAAAAGCAAAGAAAGAAAAAGAAAAAAAAATATGAGAAAGAAAAAAAAGGAAAAGTTTCCTACAAACCCAAGATCCATCACTTTGCCCCAGTGTCTCATGTTTTTCTAGAGTGAGAACGCTTTTCTTTTTCATATGTTTTGGTGGGTATAAGCGTGGGTGGAGAGGCAAGAGAAAGGCATTTAGTGAATAAGGGAAGGTAAAGTGAAGGGCATTGAGGTTCAAAGTGACAAATCGATTAACTGCTTGCAAAGATGAACAAGGGTATGGTTTCACATCACGGTTCTTCTGGTAGCAAGTTCCTAAAAGTTCCTATCCTTAGCTGCTGGGCATTATGTTTTGTTCTTGTTGAAAGATACACATATAAACAAGAACATTTCACTAATCATTGCAACACAGCCCAGAAAGTTCAGCCAGCACAGCCAAAGGTTACAAACTGCTACGTGGAGGTGGAGACATGAACCATGGTGGGAATGGGCAGCAAATTTGTCTTTGGCTTCGTGAAGAAGAACAGGAAAGGGCAGCAATCTCTGGTAAGGAAGGATGGTTGCATGGCTGAGCCATGGTTGGGGAGCTGGAAGAAGCTGGTTTTTGTCCATGTCCATGTTCATGACCCTGCTGTATGACCCATTACCTCTGTTAACTACAGCATGAGAGAAGTACTACTGAAAGTATCTCTTCAGGAGGGTGTAGTTATATCTCATTAATGCAAGTTTAATGGATGATGATATAAAAAACAGCATTGTTATAAGTCCCTCTCATCTTTATAAGTGCCACTGCATAGGTAATTGCAGACTTTCAAAATTAGATCTCCTGGTAGTGCTACTGAACACATATGCTTGTGTCTTGCAAGGGCTTTGGAGATCAAAGACAGTCTGGGCTTGATTGGAAACCAATTATCTACTGCTGTGTGGACCTTTGAAAGCTAACAGGATTTTTATTTTGTTTATCCTTTGATCCCCAAAATGAGCAATATAAAGATAAGGAAAAGCAGAACAAAAGAACAGATGTACCAAGCAAAGAGTGAAAAGGGAAGGTAGAATGTGCCTATAAGTTAGTTGGATAGCTTTAAAAAACAAAACAAAACAAAACAACAGGTTGCTGGATTAGAAAACCTCAACAAGCTACAAGTATAAGCCATGTACCTTCCAGCTCAGTATCTTTGTATCCCAGAAAATAACCTAAACACAAAGTTGCAATATGGATTAACCCTGGATGTCCACAGGAAGGACATTTTTTTGCTCCATATGCAACTGGAATTACAAAATTACTTCTGCAGTTGATGCTACTTAAAGTACCATTTCTGCAGCAGCACATTGCTGTACCTTTGATCTACTGACTGCCTAATTTCTTTAGCCTTTCTCCTACTCTTTTCCTGGTTCGGCTTCATATTCCAGGAAGAATCCAGTGCCGACAAGTGCGCTTTACAGCTCCAGCTCTAACTTACCGTTTGCAGTGCTGCGGGCCAAGGGAAGCAGCTGCAGATCCATTCACTTCTGTAGCATTTCACCCACTTCTATGGCCCTGTTACTTTAATTTTAGTTTTGCTGTCTGGGGTCAGTCCTTGTACTGGGACAATTAACACTGAGCATCTGAAATGTGATAGGGATTTAAAGCAAAGGGTGAGTGGTTGCCACCTGGTGAGAGGAGGAGAAAGGAGGGGGAGGATGAATGAGCTGGACCTTTTCCTTTTTCATCCGGCGCACATTAGTGGATCAATGACTGAAATGGATGAGGGTGCTGCTGAAGTGTCACGGCAGTGTAATGATGTAGCTGCTATTAATGGCTGGAGCTCCAGCCCGGAAATTATAGTGGGAGAAATAAAAAAAAAATTCTGAGGGCTCTGAATTGGTGATTTGAGGATTGTAATTTAGTGCTTGCTTTTATATTTCATAAAATGGCTACTGTGCACATTTTGAGAAGTTGCCTGTTAGTTAAGGAAGGAATAAAGTCAATAAAGTGTGTTTGATCATGCTTCTCCTTCCATTCCCCTTCTAAGATAGGACACACAATCAGCAATGGTGGCTCTCCTTTAAATCAAGATCTATTTCATGCTTTTCAGCAGATCTGTTTGCGGTGGGGAAAGGTACCTTCAGCCCTCTGGCTGTCTGGTTTTAGAGCAAATGTACAAAATACTGTAGTTTATATAACCTGTGAACTCAGCATATTTCAAGATCAAATTCCTATTACACTAAAATCACTGGCAAAACCATGGTTATCTTCAGGCAGCCTGGATCTAGACACAGTAAAAAAACCACAATTGACCAACAGAAACCAAAAATCCCATGGCAAAAGCACCTCAGCTTGCAAAATCGTTGAAAAGGACAAATCTGCTGTTCTCAGCTAAATCTATGACCTCAGGGAGGCTGTACCCTTCCACCAGCAGTTTGACAGATATCAGGATCCAACAGGATTTTTTCCATATTGACTTTCTTTAGGTTCCCCTTCTCCTACAGTAATTACTCAGGTCAGAGGGGAGAGCATGAAGGGACAGAGTTCAGCTCCCTCCTCACTGAAAATGATGCAAAGGGGAGTCATCTGCTTCTGAGCCACTAAAAGGTGAATATACAGAAGTCTATAAGAAAGATGTCTCTAAGAGCACTATTTCCACTCACATCTTTCAGGCTAACCTACTTTCTGCCGCTTCCTCTGAGGCTTTTCCCTTCATCCCTGCTGCGGGCAGCTGCTGTGATCTGCCACCAAGGCTGCAGCTGCCCCTTCTGCAAGCAGGCAAGGGGAGAGCATCCTGAAAAACACTTCGCACCTGAAATGAAGAGCGGTCAGGCCAGCTGAGGTGAGGGGAACTCTGCCCTTTGCATGCCTACATGATGCTGCTGGGGCACCTGCCAGTCCCCACTCCAGCCCTTTCTGCCTGCCCAATTAATTCTCCCCAGCTCTCTTAGTGGATGCTCAATGCATGCTGAAAAGGTTTTTCTCTAGTTTCAGACTCCTAACTTTTTTCTGTGCTTCCTAAATAGGGGAAGCCGTCTGATAAGGCAGCTCGGGTGAGCAAGGAGAGGAGACCATGAAGTAAACAACAGCGGATGATCAGGCATAAATATTTCAGAAAAATGTGTCAGTGTAAAAGGCTTAGCTGTGGCTTTTCCTCCTGAGGGGTCAGGTTGCAAAGGCCTCTTCCTCACTCCCCCTGTGTCTGCCTCCCTGGCTCTCAGTGTGTAATAAATTTTAGGGATGCGGGAAAGCGGGAGAGCAAGTATTTACTTTGCACCAGTAAAACAGTTGTTCTTATTCTGACTTGTCGCCGGCTAATTAAAGCTTACACAGCCAGTTCATCGTCAGTCAAAGGCTGCAAACCCTGTTCATTGCCAGGCAGTTTTGCAGCCGTTAGATCCAGCCCGATGTATAACTGACTGTTTTATCATAATTGAACCGGTTTGTGTGAGCCACGTTCCGCATGGCTGCGTGGACACTCGCCAGCGGTGGTTTGTAATGGTAATTGGCACATCAGCAGTTTGACCCTTTTCTAACAGACTATTTCATAGATAACGCTTCATTGCAACTGGTATTTATCTCAAAATACGCATTTTGGAAAAAAATCTGTAACACTCTACCCTAATGATCCAAAACACAGATTCAGTATACCCTAGGGATTTCTGCTGCGCCAGTTCAAGTTGCTCTCCCCAAACTGCCCGAGTTTATCTGTCCCCAGAGCAGAGGCAGCAGAAGAGGATGATGCATCTGCTCCTCACCTACCCCCATTCCCATGCCAGCTACTGCCCTAAATACATCTGGCATATCCTGCAGAACTGTAGCACAACTGTGTTGCACTGCAGGATGGACAGCCTGAGCTTTCAGCTTTGCTGAGAAGATGGGAACATATTTGTCCTGCTTAATTTTAATGGAAACTGGAATCCCAGTCCTCTTAAGCAGCCCTTTGGTGCAAAATATCATGTTTATAAAGATTGATCAAGAACTTGTGAAGTTACTGAAGACTGTGGGCTGTGCCATGCAGCTATGCACTCTCTGAAAGTCACATTGGGCCCAGATATTATGTACACAGAAGGTTCTTTAAACCACTCAAGCCATGTGAGTTCGGGTACATGCCAGCTTGGGAACTCTTCCTACGGATGGGTTCTAGCAGTGGGACTGCCCTGTAAATAAGAAGGTTGTTCACAGTCCAACAACTTCATCTAACATTTATGTTTTCTAAATGTGTGACAATCAGGTTGCCTGGAGAAAGGGAAATGGAGCAAAATCTCAAGTTTGGGGTTCAGCTGAGGGCTCACGGCTTCCTTTTGAGAGCTCAGCCAAGCCTCTGTGCATCGCAGCCCCGCAGCCACGAGACAGCAAATCCCATCACGTTCCTGGAAGGAAAAATGCTGTCAGAGTCTTGAGGCTCAGAGACTTTGCTGGTGGACTGTGGAACATTTTAGAAAAGCTTGGTAGTATATTTAGTGTAAGACTTTAGAGATGAGGAAACACCAGTTGTCCAGCAGATGGTATGACCAAAATTTGAGTCTAGGCACAGTCAAGTAAACAAGCTACTGCCCTTCCTTTAAGGAGTTTGGTTTCATTGATTGACCAATGTCTCCAAGCTGGGGCTGATATTGAACGCTACTAACCCCTGTCTCAGGTTATACAGTTTCTTTAACTGCTGTATGGAGGGAAATGCTGATGAGATTGCCTTGCTCATTGATAATTTTTCCTTCTGGTTCTGATTATGCAGAATGCTACTGCTAAAGAGGACATTAGAAAGTCAATCCAACATTGCAAAAGACACAATAAAAGCCCATTCTAAAAATCTGTCTTTCCTTATTTCTGTTTTTTTTTCTCTGTCTGTCTCTGTAAACTCATTTAACTACAGAGATATTCAAGATAATCGGCATAATTTTAAACTCCTTTGTGGGATTTAGTCAGTTTCTTTACCAGAAGTATCCAGAGAAAATATAGCCAGAATATGGATTTTCCTTGTCAGGCCCACTGCTTGGAGAAAATTTATTCATTTTCGGTTTTACATGTAATTTATTAATTTTTAATTCACAGTACCGACAATACTGGACAATTATTGTTTCTTCTTTTGGCCTTTTCCACTTAGCATGGCAACTGGAAAAATAAAGCTTAGCATATTAAAAAAGATTCAACAAAATTTAACCAGGAAAAAATGATCCTTCTGACATTGTGTAACTCTCAAGGTTGGTTTCATTTCACATAGAAAATAAATCTAAGACATATTATCTGAAACTGCAAGGAACAAAGCACAGAACAAACACAGTCGTCCCAGCTTCTTGTCCTCTACAGGTCAGCTGTGAGGATGTGACACAGCGTTAAATTGCCAATGCAAAAGAACCTGAAGTACAAAAGAAAGCATTGAAATAAGAAAGTAAGAAAAAGAAGACTTGAAGAATTCCAGGTCACTAGAACATCCAATTGCTCTGTAAATATTGCTTAATTAAATGTACTTAGATTGACAGCAATACTTAACTCCAATTGCATTAGAACTGAACCACTACCTGCAAAATTAATTCCAGATACCACAGCAGAAGAAAACTAGTAGTAGGTCTGAACATACTTCCTGATCAAGAATTTATGGTGCAGGTCCGAAAGCATCGAGTTGAAGGACAATATTAATTTATTACAAGGTCATACAGACCTCTGCCTCCTTGATTCATGTTCTCTGCTCCCAGCTTTGCAGACGACCTGTGTAAAGGCCTACTGCTTAGTCTGAATGTCATGAAGAAGAATGAAGCAAATATGGTCACCGCTTCAAATTTTAGCTTCCTCGAGAAATCTGGTACTACATCAAATGGATATTTATCTTGGATGCTGCGGGAAGGGAAAGGCATTTTGGCACATGGACCAGTGGCTGAATGGGAAATCTGACGTGACTATAAAAAAATGGACTTATGATCTGTAGCAAATGAAGCTCTGTCAATCAGACAAAATGTCAGACTCTGCTAAACTAAATGGGCTTGTTTATCACTGTAATTATGTAGCCTTACAATGATAAGGTATTACATATACATGTCTTAATCTGTGCCAGGAACTGTTCCACAGAAACCCAGTAAATTTAATTACAAGAGGAGGAAAAAGATTCCTCTATTTCATGATCTATCCACCCCTGCAATGATTACTCTGGGGAAATTCACACTGAAGCCAAGCAGATGGTTCCTACCTTGTTGTACGCCCAGCTTATTTTCTTTTAAGCTATGCAGCGGTTTACAATGCCATTTTTCTCTGGAGGTGCCTTGCATTTGGCAGGCTTCTGTCTGTGTGTGAATTCCTTTCTATTGTGAATGAATTGCTTGATTTCTTTTTTACCAAACAACAAATCCCACTTTGGATTCATATAAATGAGGACATGAATCAGACAAGTATCTAGTCCAAACATGCTTTTGCCAAGATGACTCCCATTGACTTTGTTAAAAGGGAGTCAATAATCAGATATAATGCCAGATACAATCCTCATCGTCTCTGGAGTATTTCCAGAAACATCCATATTGACCTCTTAAAGACTTGTCCATGGACCAATGTTTTGTATTTCTGCTTCTGAGCAATCCCCTACTCCCTTTCCACACAGATATGTAAGTTTGCAGCAAACTTGAACAGATGTTAGTTCAATGAGGGAGCTGCCTGCTTCCTCTGTGCCTGCTGGTAACCTACATTGGTCCTGAGGGCAGGATGAAATATGACTGTGATACTCTCAAAGGCAAACTTTGTCCTTGCAGCAGAAGCCAGCTCAAGGCCTACACACTCTTCAAGGGATTTGCCCAGGACAGAGGTGTGGTATCAAATTGTTCCCAGCAGAAAGGTAAATTTCTGCTATTTCTCCTTTCTTCACAAAAAAAATATAATAAAATAAAATAAAATTTCCAGGCTAGTGGGGCTCTCAGAAGAAATATCAGACAGGTTTCGGAAAACTGATGAACACTGATGATATCTCTCAGGAAACTTTAAGTCAAATCTTTGTAAAACTAGAGGTGCCCAGATTAAAGGCTAAACCTAAACTGGCAGGTGCCTGGCCAGGGAATGGTATATACTTTATCTGATTTAAGACTATGTAGCTCCAAGGAGTTCTTTAAAGAGAGATAAATCATTAATCCCCACAATCAGTTCAGAGCAGCCAGAGAAGAAGATAAAGTTCCTGTGCCTTTGTGCCATACATACCTCCAGGCATCTTCTAACAGATTTCTCTGCAGTTTGAATTCAGCTCTCCACTTCAGAGTTAGAACAGACAGAGAGAGGCTGCATTTGAAAGCAAAGAAAATAGCTGAAATCTCTCATGAGATATAATTTTAAATGGATGTTGTTGGGGGGGTAAAAAAAAAGATATTTGCAAGCATTATGGCATTTTTTTTCCTCTGATATCCATTAAAAGCATACACAATACCTGGATGACTTAACCTGTGACCATTATTTATTGGAACCTATTTTTTCCCCAGAGTGAATGCCTGAATTCGAATCTTCCATTTATTGCTAAGTGCACTTCTGGGAAGGGTAAATAGAAGAGCAAAGGCCTGGATCTGCAGGCAAGAAGAACACAGCAATCAAAACCAGAAAGTAGAAAAGTGGCTTTAAGTGTCCTCTTTGCTCCCTGAGCCTGGACTGGCTGTCTAAGGCCGGCCCCAGTGGAAATTAGAAGACTCTGCAGCCTGCTCACTCCTCTGATGGTTTGCTTCAATCTCTGTTTCTACTATGGAATAAAGAACCCCTTTGCAGGCTTTGGGGAGAAAAATGTTCACCCAGGAATGGCTCCAGCAAAGTGATCTGTGCAATGCAGTGATTTGCCACAGCATCTTTGATGCAGTATTGCTGTGATGATCAAAGCAAGTTTAATCAGCTCAGTGGTTTATAAGTCTTTGCGGCCCCTTCTGCCTGCCTGTAACCAGCCAGGATGTCTCCTTCACTTTGGACAGCAACGATGCAGGGAAAACCAATAATAGCTCTGTGGCCAGCCTTCCCCCAGGCATGTTTTCACCCTCATCCTTCAATAGGAGGACAGATGGAAATATGAGTTAGGAGTGGGAGACCTTGCCAACTCTACCCATTGAGGGAAGGGCTTCTGAGTGAAGGTCATCCTTCCTATCTGATCCCTGCCCCGTGAAACCTCTGAAATGAGCTCAGAAGGTTTTCAGAAACATGTAGGAGCATGTGCCTATGAATTGAGCTTGGCCTACCAGCATCATGTAAGGCTGTTGCTTCAGCTGCTGACCCCAGGCACAAAGCACAGCTGATTTTGGAGACATGATGGTGATGCTCTGACACGAGCATCTTCCTGTGAGCATCAGGTCTGTCTCCCCTATCATTTTATGCTGGTCAGACAACACAAAGCTTTCTGGAGAAAAGCAAGTGTACTGTGTTGCTGAATCTCACGAAAACCACAGTTTTCCATGTTAAAACAGTTGAACTTTGAGGCTAAATCTGGACAAATGCTTCTGAAGAGGAAAGCAGATCCTCTTTTAGTTGTGTTAACCATTAAGCTGTACTTAAAAGAATGAGGAAGAAGTCTCACAAGAGTCACAAGTATTTTAATAGCATCTGCTATTCTAGCGTTCATTCCTCCCCCAGCTGGTATTTTCTGCTCTCCAAAATGCAGGGGAAATCTAAGGCATTATTTAATGGGATTTATCTAAAAGACAAATCCTTAAACTCTGCTCTGGCACAAGCAGTGTGAGTGGCTGGGGGAGCAACACGCTGGTACCTGCCCAGGAGTGTGTGCTGTGCAGACAGCCTTGGCGAGGGAAGAGCACAGATGCTGCTCTTCCATAAATCTGCCTCTGTCATGGCATAGACAAATATAATTTAAGCTTTATTTTTGAGGATTTAAGTGGGGAAAAGCCTTGCCCTTGTTTTCTGCACAAGAGGTAAGTTTCCAGCAGCTGCATCTACCAGCCATGGAGCAGTTACACTAACTGTTCCGCTATTGCTGAAAAATAACTTATTCATTTGACTATCAAATCACAGATTTCTTTGAGTCCCTCTCTCCCATTGCCAGTATTGAATGGGCAGGTTCCCATATTAACTTTCTGAGTTGCCGTCATTTGCGGCAGTTCATCTATTCCAACTCTTTCCCCTGAAGCTCTTTTGGACTGAAACAAGTCTAAGCTCCTTGCAGTTCATTCACTGGGGCTCTCTGTTTGGCCAAGTATCAGACTGATGCCGGGACGGCCACGGCCACGGGATTTTTTTAAGGACGTTTCGTTCCTGCCATCTGTCTGTTGGCTCAACTCTAAGAAATGTAGATTGTGTTGCCTTCCCAAAGTTGTTTTTTTTTCCCCCTTGGACTGCTGTCAGGATATGCAATCTGTCTCTGTGAGTGTTCCAGCGAGACAGCGCTCGAGATGCAATAAAATGCCTCCGACTATTACATGTGTTACTTTATTTCTTAATAACAGGTGATGATAATGGTGCATTACCATGCATGTCACCTGAAAGGAAATGAGTACAAAGAAGTTCCAAACTTTTAATGGGGACTTGCTGTATTTTAGGAACAGTGTGACCACATTTTCTATGGCATATCCTCATTTTGGCCTTTCAGACCAGGTTGTTTGGTCCAGCTGAGGTGTGAGAATGAGTGACTAGTTTTTGTGCTGCCACTCCTCTGGGCTGGGGCTTTCCACAGTGGGGCCATTTCACTCAGCAGTGCAGGCAATGTGGAAAAAGTGGGGGTACCTGCACTGCTTCTGGGTTCTTCTTGCTTTTGTGTAATGCAGTTACACCCCACTTTATTCTTCACATTTCATTTCCCCATAGATGTTCTGGAAGGAGGTGGTACTTCAGTGATGCTCCGGTACCCCTCCTGTGAGCCTGGTTTTGCCCCACGTTGTTAGGCAGCCAGCCAGTCTATAGTAACACTTAGAGATGAACCTCAGTGCCAGTGCCCTAGGTATCTGATCCAGTTGGATGCTGGGCATATGTACGTACTCCATAGAAGGTTTAAACTCAGAAGTGGTTTATGAACCATTCCTGTGAGAACAGGAAATCTCTACTAGAAGATCAGATCAGAGGATGCAAGTCTCCTTAAGTGACCTGTTCTTATAAAACTTCTGCTTTCATGAAATTTGGGATACATCTGAACTGAGCTATATGTTGTAGTCCTGTTTTCAGATATAACTTTTTAGGCTGGGACGTTCCCAGCAATGAATCTGAATGTTTGACAGATTCTGTCTGTTTTGGTAAATAGATTATGAGCCCACCAACATTGAAGATACAGTTTTAGATTCTACTTGAGGGGCCATCTAGGCTTAGATTAGACATTTTACCTTACAAGGTTTATTTACTTTAAAGACCAGAAAAATACTACATTGATAGTGTGTTTCTGGATAAAGCCCATATGAAAGAGACATTTAGTTTATAGAATGAAAGCATAAAAATCTAAAAACGTGAGAGTGCAGCTGGTTAATATCTGTGTATCTTGTCCAATTGACAGTTTAAAAAAAATACTCTTATCTAGAAAATACAATCACTACTTTAACAAAACAGATCATCCCAGTCTGACTTGATTATAGGGCTCACATTTTGCATATAAAGCTGAAGTTCAACTAACTTATCTTCGCTTTTAGCTGACTGCAGTACTTCTGGAGAGAATGATGATAAATCTGCAACAGATAAAACTGGATGTTTTCAGTTTCAATAAAAATTAGTTATTTTTTAAAGTGGGAATAACAACAAAGAGGCACAAATTAGACAATGTAATTTAGATAAATTTAGGGTTATGACAGCTCTCTTGCCCTCAGCCAGTATAATGAATAATTTAGAGCCAAATTTAGGGGCACTCCAGGATTAAAGTATTGCATTATCTAATTTCTGTTGTTACTCAGAAGTGTAAGCAGCAAGCATATTAAATATGAATGGAGTAATCAGACAAATTCTATGACTGCATGCGTGAGCTTCTCATTAATGTTTCACAAAGAAGCATCAAGAAAGACTAAATAGACTGCACTGGATTTAACAGTAATAAATATACTCCAGAAGCAAAATAACTTAATGACCTTCCCATGAACAAAAGGACTTAAACCAAAAGGATACTCAAGCAGAGTATCCTCACTGAAGCAATAACTCAAGCAGATCATCTTTTGCACATCCCTGGTCACCTCTTGATTATCATTTACCAAAATATCATTGCCATGGTACATCCACTTCGGGCCTCTTTTCAATGCTACCTTTATACACTGATTGTCCCAGCCACCACAGCCTACCATGTGGGGCTGGCTTTTTAGGAGGACACAGAACATACCTTCAAGCCAAGTTAGCAATTAGGGCATGATTTTGAGTATCCTTTACCTCTCACTGACTTCAGCAGATAGCACTCCTGGGACTGAGCTCTTCAGCTGGGTAAATGAATACTGCTTCGAAGTGAACTTCAGAGCTAAAAACAAAAATTACTTTGGCCATTTTTCAGCTTTCCAGGAAGGAGTTTTCAACTTCCAACAGAGGAAAACATTCTTTATTTTGGTTTACTTTATCTTTTTACATTTGAGGTTGGCTGCACAACCTCGTTTTCTTTCAGAAGTGGAATTTTAATCAGGACACCACAAATAGCAATTCCTTCCTTAACCAAACAGTTTAAACAGAGGTTCAAATTAAATTAAATCAGTTTAGAGTGGAAAAAACAAACCCGACTTTCTAGGTGATATCAGATTTATAGTTCTAGTAAATAGAGTCTTTTTTCTAAGCAAAAATATTTCTGAATAAACTTCTCATTACCATTTCCCCATATCATTTCCCCATAGCTACAAATAGCAAACTTTTTCTTTGTCCATCTGTCTAGACAATATCCTTACAAATCCTGCAAGATAAAACAGCTGATGAAAGAATGATACAAATATATGGAAACCTGGAAGAAATGTCACAAAACTGACAAATATTTTACTCCATTTTACTTTCTTATTTTGAAGAAAAGTATAGGAGTTCAGATGTGACAGGCAGAAATATAGTCTCATCTTAGTGTTGCTCACTGTCCATGATCAAGACAGGGCACAAGATAACCCAGATGGAGTGGAATATTGATCTAGGTATGTGTGATGGTCAAAATATTTATTACTTTGTTCACACAGACACGGTAAATATGGAATATCATTTTAATGATAGCAACCCAGAATGAAAAGGCAAAACACTCATCATCATCTTCTTGATCTTGTTTTTAACAAGGTATCTGTAAAATCAGAGTCTCTCTTCTCTCTGTGATTTTAAGTCCAACTTTATGAAAATAAAGAGCAGACATTATCAATTTAATCTTACAGTTGGCAAATAGCATCTTTACAGACTCCAACGCCTAAACAATTAAAAGTTGAATAATTTATGGCAAATGGAACAATTTCTGTCAACAGTATTATAAGGTACATTAGAAATATACTTCACTGCCTGGAACTGCTTGATTATTGATTCTGGAGTTCTCATTAGTGATGCAGTTGGCAGCCCCCACCTGTGGGCAATGGCTACTTTTGCTTGTCTGCCCTTCTGAATTAGTTGGAACTAATCCATGGTTACTTGTGCTTATTTAGGGTGAGATTCTGCCAATAAAAAGGATGGAGGAGGTGTGCTATGGTTGTTCTCATGTCAGCAGGTTATCTTCCAGACAAAACCTGCCAGAGTGGCCACTGACTCCTCTGGCCAGGGAACACAGCAAACATCTCCTTCACTTCAATTTCATTCTTGGGACAATGGACAGCAAAACTACAGCTTTGACCTTCTTATCATAGGTATTTGCTTGGGTTGGTGATGTTTACAAGCCTCTCACAGCAACAAAGGTGTTAAGCTAGGCAGATGTTAAGGAGCAGTTGCAAGAGGTGAATGATCAGGTAGAGGGTGAATATGGGGAGTATGCCTTTCTCCGAAAGGCTTAGAGCCCAAAGGACCAAATCTTTCTAGGGAACAAAAGAAAGAAGGTGGCTTGGAGAAAACTGTCAGGTTAGAGTTAGTCTGAGAAAGGACAGTTTCTGCCTGTGTGTGGGATTACTGTTGTGGGGATGTCTCCAGTTAGAGGAGAGATTTGTTGATTGAGATCATATCTTGTGGGGACGTCATATTCTTGTATTCCCACTCTTCTTGGCGTGAAGACCCTGACATGCTTAGCCAATTCCAGACAGCCCTTCTTCAAGTGTGAGAAGAGATACCTCTTTCTTCTTACGAGCATATGGTACACCACAGCTTTTAAGAAATTATTACATTTTAGGCTGTAACTCCAAGACCCTAACGTGGAACAAACCTTCATCTCTGTGCTTCTTCTAACTGCCTTCTGCAGAAATGCTTTTCAGCTGGCTGTTTACTTTCTTGCTGTGAGTCACTCAGTGTGGGCCATTCTTGGGAAGGGTATGAACACTTGCCAGACTGGGAGGAAAGACAAACAAGCAAATAATGACTTGTGCTATCCTACTTCTGCACAGAATTATTCTTTCCCTCAATAATATAACTTGTGTGCTTGTCCAGTAGACCGTCCCTAAAAGCACCCATGCAGTGGAAGATGGAGGATGCAAGGAGAAAGAGAACAGCTATCAGGCAGCTTCACTTGCAATACATGAAGTGTCAGGCAGTCAAGAAAGTGTGGTGAGGGCCGGAGACACCTGCTACCATCATCCCAGCTCTGTTAATGGTGCTACATGATCTTACTGGTGCAGAAAGATGCTCTCCAGCTGTGCTCAGGAGGTCCAGCTTTGCACCTTGAAAAGAGATCAAAAATGTAAATCAGGTGCTAAGAATTTTGGGAAGGAATGGAAAGCACAACAGAAGGTCTTGTCACATCCTGCTATAAAACCGTAACATGGCCATATTTTAACTGCTGAGTAAAATACTGGTCAGCCTATATCAAGGAAAATGTTGAAAAAATCTAAAAACAGAGAAGATAGTTAGAATCATAATGAAGATTATAGCCAACAAATAGCCTCTGTCTGAGGAGTGACTAAATAGAAAGCTTCAGAAAGACTTAATATGATTCTTCAAATTGAGGAGAGACAGACGAGGAGAGAGCGAGATATGATTTAAGGCCTTTCAAATCATGACAGAGATGGAGGAAATAATGAGTGAATTTTTCATTGTACTAGAATCAGGAGGTACCTGGTGCTAGTCAAGGTAGCTCAAAATAAAGGACAAAATAAATAAGACTCCTTCACACAACCTCCAACTAACTTGAGAAAGTCATTGCCAGAGAATAAAAGCTGAATGAAGGTATGGCTTCAAAGCAATTAGAGAGATTAGAGAATGGATGGAAGATTCATTGATAATGGTTAAATATAATAGTTCACATTGAAGCTTTGGCTAAAAATACCTCCAGCTGCTGACAATGAGAAGCTGGGTGTGTAAGGGAAGGAAACTCCTTGCAGTCTTCATTCTTATGCTTTCCCTAGGCATTTTCTAGAGGCTTCCAGTAGTGGGCTGGGAACCTGAACTGACCAGTATTTTGTGCAGAGGAGATGGCTCTGCCACATTGAATCTGGAAGTACAGGAACGTTTTGGAAGAGAAGCTCTTAACTCTTCAGATGGGGCTTCATAGGCTTTAGCTTCCTTGTGTCAAGAAAGTGACACAATATTTATTTAACTTTAATGTGACTTTAATGTAAGATATTGAAGGTGCTTTTTTTTTCTGGAGATACAATTTGTTCCTTCAGTCAAACGAGCAGGTGAGGAAAGGAGGTCATCTGAGGTGCTGGAGCTCAGGTATCCTCTTTGCTGGGCATCCATCTCACAAACCATTGATCAGAGTCTATATGTGAGCCCACAAGCTGTGAATGAGTTGCCAAAGGGCTGATTATGAACATATTTAGGTGAATGCTGAAATTGTACAAAGCCAGCTGTTTTTCTTGCCCTCAGAATCACTGAATCTTCTCATTCCAGACCATGCTTAGTCCTCTGTCATTAACAGACACACCTGGGCATGGATCAGAGATTAAAACTAATTTCCCAGTCCATAATAGATATCTCCTCACTTACTAATGTAATATGTTTAGAAAGGGTCCAGAACGAGCAATTGAAACCATATCTGTATCATATTTCTCTGTAGCTCTACACCATTTGTGACCTACCAGTGATCAGGAAAAAATCCTGTTCTTTTTTTTAACTAACTGCCAGAATCCCCTTTCACATAAAGAAGGAACAGCTTTTGAATCCTAATATATTCTGCCCAGTTCAACTCAGATTGACTCTATAAATCTGCATTAAATCAGCTGTCCAAAACCTTTTCTTGTCTAAACTATTCTCAATTAAAAATAATCCCTCTAATGTCAGAGAATCCAGAATAAAGGTGGAAAGAAAATATTCCTAAAAATAAGCAAAAGCCTAGACATAAAATCCAATTTGGTATAAACCTTAACCACTGATCTTGTTCTGAACAAAATACAAAAATCTGTTCATTAAATACTTGCTGTTTAGGAACCTTTTCTCATGGGGAAAATGACTAACAAAAATTGCCAAACCTAGGATTAGTGTACATCATGGGTAGTTATAGCTTTCCCTTGCATGCAATAATTGACATTCTTTTTTTCAAAACTGCTGCAGTTCAACAAGATACTGAAGAACCTACTTTAGTTCAGAACCACTCAAACACAATGAACTATGTGCTTGATGCCCATCTGAATGGGACCGAATGAACTAACAAGTTGAAGAGTTATTTATCTATGCTTTATTTTCCAAACAGATGGAACAGTTAGAGGAAAAAAACATCTGTGTATTTTAGGTGTTGATAGTACCTATTACAGACAAAATTCCACTAACTGACAAGGGAGCAGTTTACACATCTAGGACCTAAACTTTCGAACAGCTGCATCTCTTTGTTTTTACAGGAAGAACATCAGCCGTGATTGACCTCCTTGCAATTATTTGCTCTGATCTGGATACAGATGATAAAGCTGGAATCATAAAGTGAACACAAATACAGAAATGGCCTGTTACTACTGAATTTACTTTAAAAGCTGTAATGAAGCATCATTTTCTTCTGCATTATGGTCTGTAAGCATTACCTCAGAAAAAGGCAGTCTGAAATCACACAAAGAAGTGAGCGTCTTTCTGGAGGAGGTAGAAGGAAATTTTGTGTCTCTGTTCTGCACAACAAAGTAATGGATTTCTCCTCTTCTGCAATACCACTCATCTGCTGTTTGCACAGACTACCGCTACTACCCATTATCTCTTCTCTATAAAGCATAATTGCACCAGATCCTTGAGGCATTACTTTGTGCAATTCCAGTGACCTGAGTGGAGGATTTGGCCTGCCACTATTAGACCTACCATGTTCCATGCATAAAGCAACATTGTCCTTTCAGCCATTTACTCAGCTCCTTCATTAAGGCTGCAAATAAAGTCAGTAACTCTCATCATGCTTTTGGTTATTGTGGATCCTGGCTTGGCTAGGAATTGATGGAGACAAACATCTCATTTCAAATAGGCTACTGAGCAGATGGTAATGACTTTTAATCACAAGCAACATGAGGCAAATCTGAAATAATGCCCTCGAGATGAACAGTTTGGTACACCACTCCCACCATTTTGAATATTGAATAACCTTCCCCCACAAAGAGAGCCATGTGAGATTTATGTACACTTATACTTCCAGCTCAGTAAAATACTGATGGCCATTAATAGCTTTTCATAATTCTTATTTTTGGGCCCTTATAGAATGCCCACTGAAGTCAAAGCAAAATTCTTCTTTCTAAGCCTTCAAAGACTCCATCTGCTGCAATAACGAAGTGTTTTAATTGCTGATACAGAGGTCTGGGACACCTATGAGAACTTGCTGCTCAATACTAAAAATTAGAGTAGGGATGGTTTCTTTAGACAGCTGAAACCTTGTCCTCAAAAAAAAACCCCAAACAAAAAAAGAAAAAAGCTTTCTGCAATTTGTGGAAACAGTACTGGGGGTCAGACACTGACCTTCAGCTCATGCCCTGTGCCTGTGTCAGGTTAATTACATCATTTTAGACAATCCTCTGCTTAGGTCAGTCCTGAGAAGTCAGTACCGGGAGTTTTTCTCACATCTGCCGCTGCATTATTGGAAAGCTGAGGTACTCTTTGCGTTAAGGACATCTTTATGCTGACAGTGGAGCTCTCATTTCTGCATATTCTCCCTCTGATCCTTTGTGATGTTTTCAAAGCAGTCTGCTGACCCAACGATATTGTTGGCCATGATGGTGTGACAGGTTTGCATTGCAGTCCTTGGACTGCAACCTCCTTGCTTGGAAGCTTACGAACACCATTTCTTAATAGTAATGTTTAAATAGTTTTGCTTGAGCCCACTTACAGAGAGAAATCTCTGTTTAAGCTCTTTTTAGCAGGCACATGCCTTCCATAACTCTGCTTAAATTTTAACTCAGTGTAAATCAGTAGGAATTTTCCCACTGACCTTTTACCCAAGCGTGGCTTTGCCATTTTACCTTCTGGAGAAGGACTCCGACACGTTGCTTCCGTGTCCTGCAATGACACCACCCGTACCGCTCACCAGGGGATCCACCCTCGCAGATTATGGTAACAGCACATATCTCCACAGACACGTTACAGCTATGTAGATGAGAGCTAAGCAAATACGGTGCCCAATTACTAACGCACAGGAGGCGTGCGGGGGGGCTGGTGGGCATTGCTGGTGGCAGGGAGCCATTACCCATCTCACGGATGCGGCGGCAGTAGCCTGCAGCTGGAATCGCCGGGCCAGGCAGCTGCTGTGGAAGGCGTGAGCGGGCACGGCATGAGCTGCTGAATCCTGTACGGACTGAAAAACCACACAGGGGCCTTGATCCTGCCCTGTGCCGAGAGCGCCGTTGACTTCAGCTCTGGGAAGGACTAGGAACATGCATAGCCCTTAGCCAACCACATATTTATGTCCCTGTAACAGTGTCTCTTCATGGTTTCATCTGCAGGGTCTTACAAATGAACAGGTGAAATGCGTGAATGAAACATCCAAGCTCTCTGTGCCTTGCTCAAGCACAGCTAGCTTAAATGCCTTGGCAGCATTGTCAGAGAAATGAGTCTGTACAAATAGGGCCTGAAGAGGAAAACCCACATGCTGTACTTCTGTACGGAGGCGAGCGATCCGAGAGAAGAGCCTGCCTTCCCATTATGCCCTTATATGACATATGCAAAGGCAAGAAGATTAACGGACTCAGCAACTACTCAGCAGAACATAATTCTTTCAAGTTGGGCAACGAAGGTACCATGACTAACATGGCGAGAGAGGACACACACACCGCTTGGCCAACCTCCCCGGCAGTGCCTGCAGTAAGCCCCGGTGCCTGGTGCAGCTACCTAAAGCCGCCCTGTTTGGCCCGAAGGGCCCCCCGCGGGAGGCGTCCCACGCGAGGCCCCCCGCCGGTCCCTCCGGCCCGGCCCTGCCGCTGGCTGCCGGGCTGTGAGCGGGAGCGCCCGGCTTTCCGCCCGCCGGCCTCGCCTCACGGCCCCCCGCCCTCCCTCACGGTCTCCCGCCCTCCCTCACGGTCTCCCCGCCGCTGCCCGCGGACTCCATTTCCCAGCGGCCCCCGGGAGGGCGGCGGCGCCGGGCCGGCGGCCGCTGCCGGCGGGGCCTGCCGGGAGCATGGCTGCCAGGGAGGCGGGCGGCGCCGTGGTCGGCAAGGCCGCCGATAAGCTCTTCTCTCTGAGCGGGCTGTTCGCGGTGTACAAGCCCAAGGGGCCCACCTCGGCCGGCGTGCTCAACCTCCTGAAGGAGAGGCTGCTGGCAGGTAGGCGGCCGGGGGCGGCGAGGCGCGGAATTCCCAAGCTGGGCCTGGAGGGCCGAGGCAGGGTTTGGTGGCGAAGCGAGGACGTGGTGGCAGGGAGGCAGGTGTGAGCAGGAGCAGGAGCAGGAGCAGGCCGGCCTGAGGAGAACGCCCATCCAGCCCTCGAGTGTTCTGGCCCGGCGTGGCCGTGGGATGGGCGCTGCGGTGGTGTGTGTGTTGGTTAGGATGCTGGAAACACAGCCCCTGTCAAGCCACTGCACCCTGTTTCTCAGCATTCAGAAAACTAAAGGAGAACTGGGGTTTGACTTTTTTTTTTTTTTTTTTTTTTTTTTGTGGTAGTTTGCAGCCATGGCGTGGCCCAGGTTGGGGAATGGAGCCGTTCCTGGATACGTTCTGGCTCGCTGCGTGGAGCTGCTGGGTCCCTGCAAGACTCAGTGTGTTGGTCACGCTGCACGGTGAGCTGTGAGGCCGTATTTGCCACTTGCTTATTTGGGGCAGGCATCTCTTACTGCCAAAGGTACAGGATGATGGGAGCCTTCGTTCTGAATGGGGGTGAGATTTGCCCCACAGAAAGCTCCAGTCCTGCAGTGCGCTATGCAGGGAATCCTGACTTGCTGGGAGAGCTGTTGAGCGTGGTCCCAGGGGCAGTGTGGTTCCATCTGCCAGAATGGGTGTCAGCAGCATCACTGAAGCACAGCAATGGCAGGGTGCTCTGCTTCAGTCCCACTGCCTATTGCCGTTAAAAACAAAATAAAAAAATCACCAAATGAGTGAAAACCATAGTGTTTCAAGGAGACTGAAAGTCCTGGGCACAGTCTGCAGAAACTGCATTTTCTGAATACAGGGAAGTCTGGATGTCAGATATTAGGGGGAAAAAAGTGTGGTCGTTGCAATGGTGTGAGGGACTATGGCTTAGGTTCTCTTTATAATGCATATGGGGACTTGGTCATCTAATCTGGGCTTTTGGGCACTTGCTGATGAAGTGAGAACATACTTTCAGACTGGTAAGTGTTTATTCAGGCTGATCTACTCTGTAGTGAACTGTAGCATAGGCACAGACTTTAGTTCAGCTTTGTATGGAAGAGATTTGGCCACACCGTGTCTGATTCCCTGATGTGAAAGGCGTAATGAAGAGATAATAGCAGTAGGTAAGGGAGCTTAGAGTGTTTGTCATATTTAATACTAATAAATAAGGGGTACTAGACTCTGCAAAACTCGTGGACTCATCAGCTGCATAGGAAGTATGGTGGATTGAGATGCTCTGACAGCTCAAAAGTGGCAGTGAGCAAGTTCAGTTCGTTGCAGTTTCCACAGGGCTGTGTACATGCGAATAAACATGATCCATTACGTGGAAGTAAATACAACAAGAATTGATCAGATTATTTGGCATAGAATTTGTATAATAGATTATTTCAGGGACTCATCTGCTAGAGCTTGTGTGCTTTGTTGATGAAACTTCACAGGTGAACTGTCTGCCAGGTTTTCTAGTAGTATTTTCTGAACATCCACTTGTAATGCTACATAAGACTTGATTAGAATCTAAGTGAAGATAGCTCATTAATTGTTTGAGGTTGGGAGTAGACCCAGAGGAATCATGGGTCTTATTCAGTACAGCAGTTTCTGCACTACTAATTCATACTTCAATTGATTTTTATCTCCTTTAGCAGTCTGGAATTGTGTGCTATTTTTCCTGTGATCTAAGGTTATTCTATAATGCTTCCTTTCAATTTCTATTTGCAGAAGCTGGTGTGCAAACAAATGGGAACAAAAGAAACCAAGTTTTGAAAATTGGACATGGTGGAACTTTGGACAGTGCAGCAGCAGGAGTTCTGGGTAATGAAAAATATAAATACAGTCATCAAAAGACTATTTTAGGAAACATTTTCATGCCTCCATGAAATCAGAGGCAGAGGAACAATTTGGGATACGCGTGGCAGGTTTTGCAGGAAAGACAAGTTACTGTGGAAGAGTGATCTGGGTTAAATTTCTCTGCATATACTTTTACATGCATAGAATGTGTTTCTTAACAGAAGGCTATATTCCCCTGCCTCCTAAACTCCTGAAATAACTTGTCGGCTATTACATGAAAATACAGGCTCTTATGTAATGAATTCTAAATTACCTCAGAAATTGATGGCTTTTTTTATTTAAGCTGGGGACTTATAGGCATCACAATTTTCCACAGTATTTGTTCTTAAACTAATGCTTTTCTGGGATTTTGAGTGAGCCTTTTGGGTTGTAATACTTGCCAAATGAAAGATGTAAAAGAGCAATTCATCTGCTGCTTTTTTTGAGGCTCAGCAAAGAAACAGTTTTCTCTTCCTGTCCTGTCTTGCTTCATAAAGAAGAGTCATGAAAGAAATTTTGTCTTTTAATTTTGATAGCAATCCATTTATCAAATTCCTTTGTTTCATTAAGGAACAGAATGCGTTGATTGCTGGTGTTGAAAACTCAGCTGTGTGTGAGGCCATCGGACTGGATTATTCCCATATCATACATTGCCACCAACAGTTTTGTTAACAAGTAATGTGCAAACTACAGCTTGCTTAAATCATAGCCTTGTAGCTCTACTTGGCAAGAAGCAATAACAGCAATACTTTTTTGGTGTTGAAATACAATAGGTACAACTGTGAGTATACACTGAAAGTAAAACCACCGAGTTTTGATATAATGACTTCTCTCGGGAAGAGCTGCTCAAGGGGATGTTGTTTGCCGAGACTGTTGCTGGTAGAGGCCTATAGGCTAGGAATTGTCTTTCTCTGTCACCTATGAATATTGCAAAATGTAACATTCTTGGGCTAGAAGTAAGCTTGCTTTGTTCCACTTTCCTGTACTGTGTGGCTGCTCACTGGAGAATACTGTGTGTATTGCTGTATTGCTGAAGCGGATGTTTTCCTTTTACGCAGATGTTCCCTTTGAGCATGCTACTGCTCATCGTGGGAAGTCAACAGCTTTGATCCATAGGAAGAGAAAAATCACTCTTGCTTCTTAATCGCTTCTCCTACAGTTCTCTGATATCCAGCAGTCTCCAAAGCCTGCTCCTGTGGCATGACAAAAAGTACTAGGGTTTGATGTGGTTGGTAAAGAGCGAGTAGAGCATCTTTCATTGCACTGCCATACAAAACACACAGAGAAAAATCGATGGTAGCTAGATTGGAAAGGACAAAACTGGAGAGGAGTGGGAAAGGGAATGTGCCCAGATTTCTTGTGGGTTTGAGTAAGATAATGAGGACAGAAACAAGTTATTCAGAAAATGTGTGCTGCTTTTTGGGACAGGGTGGTGGGGCAGAAAGCTTTCTTTCCACATGAACAGCAGCATAAAAGAAGTATTTATGTTCTGAAACCTCTATCCTTTCTTAACCTATACTGCTCTTTCCCAAATTTTATGTACTGCATATCTATAACTTTGTTCATGGGAATCAGTGGATACAGAGTCTTGCTTAGTGTGCCAAGTGTACTGCAAATAACTGGGTGATACTTTTCATTAGAAAATATACTTATGTATTTCTTTTCTTACTGACAGCAAATGTAGTTGAGGAAGGACCTTGGAGACAGGTCAGTGAGCTGTGGGGTGTGAGTGAAAGGCAGCTTAGAGACCAGGTGGCATGTGATGGCCCTGCACTGGTAGGAGCCTGGAGTCACTGCTTTCTGAGAGGGAAAATCTTCTGTCTGTCCCCGTCTGTGGCTTCCATTGTGTTTGGAAGGTGGTGGGAGCTATGACTCAACTTCTTTTATCTAAAATGTGAGACCTAATGATGATGATAAGAAGGAAGGAACTGTAGGTCAAGTCTTAGCAAATATCTTTTAATATCAGTCTAGGGCTCTGGTTCCAGTTTAGTGTTTCTTGCTGTACAGTGGGAATTGTAAATATTTGGCTTGTTTCTATATGGCAGTTCTGAATTATGCTTCCATAGTAGAAGAAAAGATGAAAAAGTATAAAAATTAGAAATTCAGTTAAACCTTGTTACGCTCTGTGTAGTCTGGTAGATTTAGTTTATGTCGCCTTTCAGTAATACACACGCTGATGATTAATGGGGAAGATTGTTAGTATTGTGTTCACAAAAGCATTCAATGTCTCTTTAAAATCATTCTATTGAATCTCTTGACACTATTCAGCAAATTTCAGCTCAGCAGTTATGTTGAAGTGTCAGTGATGTCATCACGTTGCAAGAAGACTGCTTGGTTATGAAGTTTTATCTGTGTGCTTATCTCTTTTTCTCAGTCTTGTTGCAGCTCATTCCTATCTGGCAAATATGACAGGAACAGGCTGAACTGAAGGTACACAAAAGCACAAGCATGAGGGCATATGTGATTAAAACCCCTCAGGAACAACAGGAGAAGTAGTCAGGAATAAGAAGCAATCTAATGAGTCTCAGAGTGTAAATATTGAGAAGCATTAGAGCACTAGTATTTGTTTCAGAAAAAAAAAGTTCATTGTCAGTTTGATGATTTTGGAACTGGCTCTTGGTTAACACAAAGCTGATTTCCTGCAAACTCCCTTAACTCTGTAGTTTTATTAAAATCAAGGACGTAAGCTGTTAATTTATTCCATGAGTTGCAGACAAAACTAATTTCCTTCTAAAATTTTCATTGTTTCTTTGGATTGCTGTATGTGGAGAAAATTGATAGGAAAGCATATTCCAGGAAAGCACCTTGTTGTAAAAAGCTTTCAAGTAAAATATAAAATAGAGCTCTTTTTCATTCTCTTTCTTTTACAAAAAGCTGACTGATTGCTGTTTTGCAGAACACTGGTTTAAGATTGAATAAACAGTAGTCTGTACATACACAGGAATAGGAAGGTTTGATTATAAAAGATTTCTGACAGAGGCAATTGGACCTTTGGATTATTTTATTTGCTTGCTGTAAGCCTGATAAACAATTTCATTATGCTGCCTTGGCTGTATTACTCTCAGTCACTATCAACCTTTAAAAGGGTTGTTTAGTTACAGTGAAGGCTAGATTCATTGTTAGTGAGCCATAGCCTTCATCAAACCAGAGATGTATTAATTGCACTATCCATTTCTTTGGTGATTAAAAGATAAATCTGGGGGTTGAATTAAAGCATTTTAACAATAGGTAAAGCTTATTTATCTTCTGCTTTAGACTTTTTACCTTTCAATAGTCCCATGTTTGAACATCAGAGATACTTTTGCATAAGCATTGACTCTCTTTACATGCTAACAGAGCATGAAAGGCTGTATTTCTGACTAGCATAATATTTAGTAGTGAATGGTGTTGAATAAGAGAACTGCAGAGCTGGTTTTGAAGTGACATTTCTCCTTCTGTCTTTGCAGTGGTTGGTATTGGAAAAGGAACAAAAATGCTGAGAACTATGTTGGCAGGTTCCAAGGTAAGGAAGGCTAAATGACTTGTATTAGTCAGGGGTTTTGTTTGTTTGTTTTATTTTTCTCTTCCAATGAAGAGCTGTATCAGCATACAAATATCTCAACCATCCTGCATATTTAGTTTAAATGTGTACCTCAGTTCCTTTTTGTATTTAGTCAGAAATTGGATATGAAAGACTCTTACATCCAGAATGTGTATTTTAAAAACTTTGTCTTGGTTTTTCTACAATATGTTAATAGAAACCAGATTCCTGTTTTACAGGAAGATTTCTGTACTATTTATTGTTTTCAACAAAAAAAAGAAGTGGGAAAACTGTAATGAAGATGGCACTGTAAATGATGTTTTTGGGATGTAACTCTGTATGATGGCTCAGTTTTTGGTCATTTTCCTTATGTGTAGATAACATAATTGCTATTTAGCTTGCAGTAACAGATGGTCTTTGTTTCTCTTCTCTCCTCTTAAATACCAAGAGGCCTTAAGAGGCACCTCTTGGAAGTAAGAGTGTTTTGCATTTGTGATGGTAGCTGTTGTTCCAGATTGCAGATCCTGCAAACAGGTGCTCTACAAATGCATGGATAGGCACATGTTAGAAGCCAAAGGTAACAAAAGCCCTGTGGTTACATGAGATAATCTAGACTGGAGCCTTGACAGATAGCAATCTTGTTCATTGCTGCTTTTGATAGTTGTACTATGTCTTTGGTGAGTGCACTCCAGATTGTAGGTGTTACATACGCAAACAAGTGCATCTGCTCCCAAGAATAATTTACCAGCGTTGAATCCATCCTTGCAAGTAAAAATATGTGGGTTTAGCCATTATTTTTAAATTAGAAGTTTAGGTAAGAATGGCAGATGCAGAAATCAATGAAGCCTTCCAGATTTCATCTTATACTCAGGGCAAGTCGATAGTGGGCTCAGCATATTGATAGCATTTCTAATGCATTTTATTCTGCTGTTTATCCCATTCTTTTCTGGTGTGAACACTTGAGCTCTTTGCAGGTGGTGAACTGATAACTTGAGGTAGAATTTGATTGACAAGCTTCAGTTCAACTCAAAGGAAAATAATTTGACAGATGAGAATACAAGCAGGTTAAAAAGACACAGCTGTAGAGTCCGATCCAAAACCTACTGTAGTCAGTGTCAGTCTCTGCACTGGCTGTAAAGGGTTTGCATTTGGTTTATAGGACTAGATTTCAGAGGCATCTGCATTTTGAAACAGGCAGTAAGCAGCTGGAGCTGGATTTACAGTGGAAGTGTAAGCAGTTAGCAAGAACTTTTAAGTTAAAAAAACCCCGGCATTGAGATACTTCAGCTAAATTAAGTCATCATAGCTAAATGTGTTAAAATTATTGATTTTAAAAAATGTAAAGCAATTGAAGTATCTCTTAAGCTTATATTCACAGTGGAAACAGCTGTGATGGATGAAGTAGTTTCAATCTTTTTCACAGAAGAGAGTATGCATAAGCTCCTTGTTGACTTCACCGTGAAGTCCTGTAGCCAGTAGGACTGTTATCTAGCCAATGTTGTGCCCAGGTAGCTCAAGAAGGCTTATAGCTGCTGCTGAGGGACAAGGCAGGGGAATGCAGAGGAGAAATGGGCAGTGGGGGCAGTCTGGTAAGCTACCCCAGCTGGACCCATCAGCTGTCCCCGGGCCTTAGATTGGTGCTGTGAGCACATGATTCGATAAGGCAAGCAAAGTCACGTTCTGACAGTAGATCAGGTCTTCCACTGCAACTACTTGTGCATTCTGACGTGGTGAAGTGCGTGAGGTTGCTAACGTCCATGCCAGGTGGCATGG
Organism: Phalacrocorax carbo; assembly: GCF_963921805.1. Lineage (NCBI taxonomy): Eukaryota > Metazoa > Chordata > Aves > Suliformes > Phalacrocoracidae > Phalacrocorax > Phalacrocorax carbo. Next base: position 14,403,630 of record NC_087524.1, read on the forward strand.
TGGTCGTGAGCCTTCATTTGGAGCTTGTCTCTGCTTTCCTATTTTCTATTTATACTTCAATAAATTAGGCACGCAATTACTTGAGAGGCTTAAGGAAGCTGAAGGATCTCCCACAGATATCTGCCTATTTGTTTTTTTGACCACAGTGACAACAAAGGTTCATAATGTAGTGAAAGATCTGATACAGATAAATCCATGGCTGTCTAAATAGGTTTGCATCCAATGCCACGTGCTAGGAGTTTATACTCTTATTTTGTTGTTTTTACCATTGTGAATGGTAAAGTGTTTGTTGAAGTGTGATGTTTTTCTCTTGTTCCTTCTTTTACTGTAAAGATTCAGATGAACTGCCTGAGCCTCTCTGGTTGGGATTTGCTGTTTGATTGTAGGAATATATCTTGTAAAGAAATAGTTCAGTCTATCATCGCTGGCAGCAGAGCTATACTGAGTGGCCAAAACGTATGTTACTGCAGTAAACTCCATATGGTGGCTCTGCCAGAGATTGGACTAGCTCTGATTTTTTCCCAAACATCGTGTGAAACTTCCCTGACTCTTTGTGGCAGCTCTGAACATTATCACTCAATTTGCAACTCATACACATTACACTGACGGAGTGTTACTCTTTCGGTGTAAATCTCCTCTCCGTTGGTTTGACCTCCTTATGAATGAACTAAAAACAAATAAAAATGTGCAGCCAAGGGCAATACCTACTTAGTGTTCCAGATTTCTCATTGAGTTCGTAATATTTATCCAGAAATAAAAATATGTGCAAGCTGGCTTAGGTTTTGTTTGTTTGCTCTATTTTGTTTCAAATGATCCAAGTGAGGGGGGGAAGCTGAATCCTCTTGGATCTGGAATTTAAATACTGGGCATTTAATATATGTTCCATAGGAGAGTCACTTTGCCTTCTGCTGTTCTAGGACTTGGACTTGGTCTTGTTTGGACTTTTTTCACTGCATTATTTTGAGAGAAATTGTTTTATCGTGTTTGCAAAATAAAGATAGTAGAATGAGAAAATATTTCCTGCTTCACCAGTAACATTAATACAATGGGGGGGGCCAATTTTTATTATGGTAGGTTGTTGCTGAAGGAGTCCTCTTATGGTGACTTGTCTGTTTCAAACACCATGTGGAGGTGATCTTTTAGGGGGGAAATGCTAGCTAGCAGCACAGTTTCCAAAGTGGTAATCCTGTTTTAAAACTTCTCATCTACAAGAATGTGCTGTTACATAGAAGCAGTGGGGGAAATGATCAGGGACTCATCAGAGAAGAAAAAAGGGAAGAACAATAATCAATGAAATTCATTATTCAAATACTTCCTGTTGGGAGATGTTTTCTAACACACACAGACTTTATTTTTAGGTGGGATAAAACAGGATAACTGAAATTTTGAGACTTCAGTTCCATGTTTAATTTGCATATTTTTCAGTGAAATAACATCTGGATTCACCCTAAGAGAGTTTGAGTCATACTAGTGTGAATGAAGCTAGAACTTCTCTATCCATCAAACTGTGCTTGAAATTGTTGCCTCTTGATGAGCAGAAAGCATGGGCATATTGTTTTTATCTGAGGATTGAACTTCTTGTCATGGTCCACCTATAATCCGAAACCCCAAGTGCTCAGTGGGATGAGGGGAGTTGCCTGAGTACTTTGTGCTGGTTGCACAAGGCTCCACAGGGACTGGTTGAAATAGAAAATTTAATCTCAGAAGTTGTGGCTTCTCTGGAGTGAAACACCATCCAAAAAAAACCCCCAAACAACCAAACAATGAATAGAGTAAAACCCATACTCTAAAAGATCATAAGGCCTTGAAAAAGAGATTATGGGCAGAATGAAGACACATCAGCGGCCTGATCTGCGGCAACTTCTATTTATTATAATTGGAAAAATTTGTGTTTTTACAAATCATGGATGGAAAATGAGTGCTAGGTCAGTGACCAGGTCTCAAAACTTGCCAGTTGCACTTATATCTTATGAGAGGGCTTTCTTGGGCAGGAATTGGTTCAAATCACATAGAGAATTTCTGAGAGACATGTAAGTTACTTCTTGCTTTGTAATTCCGGGATTGGAGTTTGTATATTGCAAAATTGTTTCCCTAGAGGGCTGACACCAGATGCCGCGGAAGAAAGTGTCCATAAAGAAGGTTGTTTCTTTACCTCCTGTGATTATCTTACTGTCCTAAAAATTAGTCTTTAATTTGTATCCCTTGGCTTCTCAAACACAAAGGTTGTTAGCTTTCTCCCTGAATTCATTTTTTTAAAAATTAAGTCCTTAGTTTCCATCTTTTGGCAATGAGTTCAATGAATTAATAATACATTAAAAAGCATGCCTAGTAGTTCTATAAGGAGCAGAACTAATGAAGCCTTTTCTTGTGACTTTGTTTACAGCTCGTTAGACACCCAAGCCCCACAGGTACTCTTTGGTATCCAGTAATACAGTGAGGCTCCCTCTGGAGCCTTTTTCTTAGTGGAAGCTGTAATAGATTTATTTCTTCTATCTGTCTGTTTTCAGGAGGCTTATAAGAACTCAGCATCTCTGAGACCTCTATTCTTCTGCCAGCATTTGTGTGTTTGCACATTAACATGCACACCAGGATGGTGTAAGCACTGTATCTTTGGAAATCCTAATTTTCTTTTTAAAGAGCCTCACTGTGGTTTGGTTTTTTGGGGTTTTTCTTTGTTTTTTTTTTTTTTTCTTAAATATATTTTCAAAAGCATTTTGTGCTCCAGTTCCTATATTTGACTTATGAGTGCAAGAAAATTGAGTTGACTTCCCATTTGAAGGATCCTCTTGGTGGTGTGTGCTCTTAATTTTAATCTCAAAAATTTCTTTACAGTATCACGAGCTGAGCTCTTTGCTTCATCTTGCTTTCTTTTAGAGCTAGTAAAACCAAAACTACTTAGTCATACAGTGCATAGTGTTGTGTTCTGGGGTTTGTTTTTTTTTAATACTCTGATAATTTTAAAGTTCTCTTGGAAGGGCAATATTTGTGGGTAGTGGTAATACTTCTTATTAGACTAATTGGTATAGTATGGAAAACTAGGCATTTGGATATGCAGTCACTTTCTCGGGTCTAAAATAGAAGCCATGAATTTTAAAACTAAGTGTATTTCAGATTTGTTTAGAGTTTAGTGCAGTTAAGTATCTCTTAGACCATTTCTGAAAGAAAAAGTGGTTAATGCTTGTGAGTGCAGTATACCAACAATTCTGGGTGGGCAAGCAGTTATATAAGACCCCAAGACTGTTCCACACAGATGGGCTACATTTCATTACCTGCTTTAATTACATAGAGTAAGAAAACAATTTATCCCCTATGTGAGGTAGCAAGGTTTTGTTCACAACCGATCAGCCAAGCTTCCAGTCACAAGGCAAGGGGGGCTGTTACTGCTTGCTTGATGATTTTTCAGATCCCATTTGCTTGTGTTCACGCGTGGTTTCAGTTGGGTTTTTCTTCCAAACTGCAGTATTAACATATCCGACTCTCTACATTTGTCTTGGAGGAATCCAAGTAAAAGTGGTTTGTTTGCTCTTTAGCTCTTTCCCTAGGAAATTTTTTCATCTGCAACACCTTCTCATTTTTCACTCTCTGGTTTGTGCTCTTTTACGTTCTCACAGCTCTTTGGTTATGGTATCCCATCCACAATATCCAAGGGTCTGACTGAGTTTCTGTTTGTGTTGAGATGGGAGAGGTAACAAAAAAAAGAGTGCAGTATGTGACCTGCTCATTTAAGCAAAATGGATTGTAGCTACACAAAATGTCATTACTTTGCCTCTGTTCAAGCCCAAAGAAATTATTGTTTCCTTACAAGGGAAGTAGGAGAGCAAAGAAGGAGATGATAAGGTTATCTCCTAGGGGAAAGAGAGAGCCTGGTAGATTATACATTGTGGCATGTGAAGGGGTTAGTGTGAGGGAACATTATAGTGTACCATAAATCCAATATCTCTATTGAGCCCATGTTTTTTTTTTCTGAACCCAGTGGAGTTATGAATTTTAGTTCCCAGGCTTGTTTTGAAAGGTATTTTATAGTTTTCCCTTGAGGAACAGGACTGGCAGATCGGAGATGGAGTGATTGTTTTATGAGAGATGTTAACCCACGGGCAGATGGATGTGTTTCAGCCCTTGTAGACTGGCTAGGTGAATTCTTCCTGACATGTAGTGGTTGCTTGATTTCACCCATTTATTTACTATTTTTTGTGTTAGATGAAGTATATTACATTCCTGAAATATAGGTATAGGACAGAGAAGTCTTGACATTTCTGTTACATGGTGTTTGTTACAGTATTGTGCAAACATCCAAGGAATAATGTTGGAAAGGAAAAATACATAATTACTTGTGTATTTGCACAATAAAGCGCAAAGGTGTTGTGTCTATTAATAAAACTTGCCCCACTTATGTCTGTAGTCTGCAACAGCTATATCCAAGTACTGCTATAATAGTTTGCCTTTTTTTTTAACCACCACTGACACCTGAGAAAATTTTTGCAGAACCAGAACTTTCTGTTGTAATTCCACAACCTCTTTCCGGAGCAGAGGAGATTAGTTCAGAAACCCATTGCTGTTTATGCAAACTTAGCATTGGTTTCTGTCTTGTGTGTATTATTTTACATTACTGAAAATGAACTTCCTGTTCCCTGAATGCCTCAAGTTATTAACCAGAGATCAGCGTCAGTTTGTGAAAGTATGGTTGTCTTCCTTATTTTGCCAAAAGGAAAATGCTGATATAAAAGGAAGGCTGGGAGAATGCATGAATGATGTTGGGTTTAATGTTTTTTGAGAAGGTGTAAAGGGTGCTACCAAAACTTGAAATGGTGTCTGTACAAAACATGATGTACTGAGAGAATGTTAAGCCTGCACAGTGGAGGATGCAAGAATCAGGAAGGGCTGAAGTGTTAGCTGGATAAAATGGTCTTAAATATGCCCCTTACATGTTACACACAGTTAAGATCTGTAATTACCTGACTGTAAAACACCTGATTCGTTTCTAACCTGCTTTTTTGGTAACAAGTTGTAAGAAGAGGCTGATTGGAATATCTACTTTTTCATGCCTTGCCTAGTATCCCCAGAACAAAGTTGTAGAAGAATCTGTTAAATAGTGTAGGTAGACACTTTCCTGCAGTGGTACCATTAGTAAGGTGGCTTAACATGCTGTGTATTGCTTGAGACTCTTTTATGCTCACTCCAGAGGCCTAAACTATTAATAGTTCAGCTTCATGCTCTATTAATATTCACATTTTTTTTGAACTGTTGAAAATCTTGAGACTGCACCTATTGTGCTGCAGAAACCTCTTTCCTCCAAAAATGCAGAATATGTTAAGAGCATGCTCTAGTGTGATTTTTTTTTTCTGTTCTTCCATTCACAAGGTCAGTGTCGCCTTCTTTCCTGTTGACCGTTCTATAATTGTGTACATATCTGTGCTACAGGTACAGTCTTGCTTGCATTCATTAAAAAAAAAATCAAGACTGCAACACGGCAAGGCTTTTTTCTCTTAATAAAAATCACATTAAAAAAAAGATGTTAACAGATATAAACTAGCCATTCTGCATTGTTTTCTATAGTGTTCCTTTCTAGTAATTTGGAGAAGCTCTTAGCACTGCCTTTTAGAATTTACTGCATCTTGGCCTTAGCAGCGTCTTTGACTTCACCTAAAGGCTTTCATGCATTCAGTTTTATCTGTGAATTTGTATGTACCTATGAAGTGTTACCCCTCTGGAAGGACCGTCTTCTATTTCTGGGCAGAGAATTGCAGATTTCCTTAAAACTCTGTTTCTTAGATAGAAGCTGAAGGTCAACTTTGTTCATTTTCTCTAATCTGTGGCGGAGGTGCTAGAAGGCAGAATGTGTAAACAGGTAAAGAACAGGTATTGAAGCTGAAGATTAAATTTAAGAGCCAATCTGAGGCATTTTGGTGAGCGTGGTAGGTTTCCACAGAGAGCAAGTGTCAGAAAGGTTTGCATAGAGAGACTGTGGGTTACAAACAGCCACTTTTGCACCTTTGCCTGCCTTCTGTCTTGGATGTTGTAAGCTCGTATTGTGTTTATAAGCAATGTGTGGCCATGGTGCTGTCTCAGGTGACCTAGTATTCCTGTTACTGTTGGGATTGTTCCCCCTCCTGCCCCCTTTCTCACCCTCCCTCTAACACCAAAATTTAAACTTGCTGCGGTTTTTAGCTATCACGTTAAAGCTTCTCTGAATTCCATATAAAGTATCTTCTGTGGGTTCCCTATTACAGGTGGTTCTAGTCTTCCACATTGAAAATCTAGTCAGCCCGTATGCTTGACCTTTTTAAATAAGCTGACATAAGAGGTCAGAAAATCCTGTTAGACCAAGAGTAAAGATCAGATAGTTCTTCAGCAATGACAGTACAATTACAGCATCTAGCAGTAAATAAAATTTAGTGCAGGCTTAGCACAAAGTCAGCTTTTTCTTTTAGGAGAAAATAAAGAGTTAGAGAAGTTGTAATGTTTTTGTATGTTAAGAGGACATGTTTGGTGTTTGATAATTCTGAATTTGCTCTGTCGTGAAATATGGAACTCCTCCCTTGTCCTGCAGTCTTTATTTTGCCTCTGTGCAACCTGCTTTTAAGAGATTAGGGCTCTGTGTTTTTAATATATTGGAATCTGCTTACTGAGAGTGCTTTGTTTTCAAAAATAATTGAAACTATGGCAACCCTCACTTTTTTCCCCAGCTTATTTGTCTACCTCCTGTACTCCTCTGGTTTGGTGGATGATTAGCATACTGGAAACCACTGTTAGCTGCTAACGTTATACAAACAGCAAATATAAGTTATGTAAATATTAAATCCAGAGCTCCTTAGTTGTGCTTTAGAGATCATCAAACACAAACTGAATGCCACTGTAAAACTGAGAGTTTAAGGCCCCTTCACTATCTCAGTGGCTTAAGCCAGCAAAACTGTAAGTGTTCGCACCAAGTGAGCAGACTGAACGGGTCAGGCACAGGAGCGCTAATTCTGATCAGTTCTTGCCTGCTGTGTGCTCGCTCTGGTTTCGTCAGGTTCTCTAGAGCACTTGGTTGTTTTTGTTTGTTTTGTTTTATGTTCTCTCAAACTTGTCAGCCACACACAGGCATCGGTTTACCTGTATTGACTTTCTGTTTCTACTGAATATGGCTTCTATTTCCCAGCTTTCAGTCTCTTGCACAAGGGACTGTAGCCTTTATTTATTTATTTTCCTTTTACACTTCTGTGTTCAGTTGCTGCTCTGATTAGAAAATGGGTCATCCTTGGATGAACTCTTATGACCTGCCTCTTCCAGAGGGCTTGCTTGCCTGGGAAATTCTTGCAGTGGGAGCCATCTTAAAATCTTCCTGACAGCTACTAGTGACCTTATTTCATAATTACTTGTGTTTCTGTCTAGCTCTTCCAAAGTGTTGCTTCTCTGTTTGAAAAAGCTTTTAAAGCATGTTATAATTTAAGATTTCAAGTCTCTGGCTTCTTTCCAAATAAAACTTCGATATATTAACAGTTAAAACTGAGAAGCTCTGTTCCATGGTCTGTCTGGCATTTGCACTGATAAGTGGGGCAGACATGCCTGGCAGTCAGCCCAGGGCCTTCAGCCTTCAGGAGCCCGCCCCGGGTGGGTTGTACAGCTAGTAACTATGCTGGCTGTACAACCCCTCTAACAGGAGGGGATTCTTCTCCCTTCTCTTCTCCCTCTTTTCACAGTTAATATGTGTAGTGATAAAGTCTTGCCTTTATCTTTTTATGGATAAACTTTCCCTTTCTCTGAAATTGGACATGAAATGAAAAAGCCAAGTGACAGCTATTCTCTTACTAAAACATTATTGTAAACATTATATCGTGTGTTGTTTGTGAGAATTTTGACTGTGCCCTGTGGTTGTGAGTCTCAAACCAAATTCCTCTTCCAAAGATTTATTAGAGGGTTTGTAATGTGTTTCTTAGGGGTTCCCATCATCTGTTCTTTCTCCAGCCCTGGCGTTTATGGTGTGTTTCTTTCTAGTCATGGGTATGTTAGTAAATATATGGCTGCTGGGGCACTTTCCTGCCTTTCTGGTCTTGTTGAGGTAACATCCATTGTGCCCCCCAGCCTGTGTGACAGAGTTCTCACATTACATCATCATTGACAGAGTGCAGCAGTTTGTCACTGTAAAGCATCTTATGGCTCTCTCCTCACTAGTGTGAATGAAAGAGTTGCTTACACTTGAGGGCTTCTGATCACTTTGCTGGCTTTTGTTTCAGGTGCTGTAACATCAAGAAAATGGTTTTCTGGACAGCTGAGAAATGTATCCATTCCCTAATGCGGGACAGTTTTGGGAAGGTCTATATGCCCTCAGGGTTGTTGTACTCTTGTACAGTTGTGAGGCTTTGCTTAGGGACCATGCAGAAGGCCATCAGAAGTTGGAATGCTGCATGATGTTGCAGTGCTTGCAAGTTGTGACTGGGAATGCTTGATCTGCGCTTTTAATGTGCTACACTTGCGTGCTGTGGAATCCAACAGGGAAGCTGAGATGCTGCTTTTAATCTTTAAATGGTTTGGATCCTGGTCTCTTGAGATGAGCAGGAGCAAGGTCCATAGGGACTATTGACTGGCAGTGTTTCTGACGAGCTGCCAATATAGGGACGTTTCCTGTCACAGTCTGCGCTTGCTAGGCTTTTTCACTGCCTGCAACACCTACTACCTTGCTTTTTTTGTTTCAGGTTGAGTGGGTTGAAGGCAGCGTAGTTGTGAGCAGTTGGCGTCTGTGTTCCTGCAGTGATCTGTAATTTAAAAGTACAGGAAGAATGCCCCTAGATGTATTTTATAAAACTCGAAGAAATAAATGATTGCCCACACAGGTGAGAAGGTCATCAAAGACTTATTAAATGACTCAGAATCCATTGGGTGCTTCTGAGGGCAGTATGAGTTAGAGTCTAAAGAGAGTTAATGCTGAATTTTGACACAAAATAAGGGGAACAAGAGCTTAAGTCTGGACTCTCATGTTATCTTCTACAAGCTCCAGGTCCTGCACACTAACAAAGGGGGAGTAAACCCTATTAAGTGGCTAGTAAAAATTATGATGTATAATTGTAGATACCCCAGGGCACTCCAGAGACTGATCATAAACCAAGTGTAATTCTTAATTTCCTGACCTGTTATCGCCTTCTTTGTGGATTATTGCATTGCTGGCTTGAGTCTTCTGTGACTCTTTAAAGGCTCCTGTAAGGAATGGGAATTTGTGACTAATTTTTAAGGACATTCTTTTTACAAATTGGATGGCTTTTTGCCCTTCTTGCAGAAATTAAAGGGGAAGTCAAACACTGAGATTTGGATTGTATTGTTCATCATCAACATATTATGCTATCTCTCTGTTGCTGGGAGGTCAAATATTTCATGTTACTGTAACAGGCAGCCTAAAGCAAGATGGCCAAAACCAGAATTAAGAGGAAGAAAGTAGTATCAGTTTTTTGATTTGGAAACACCTGAAGATGGTGTGTAAGGTTGCAAATTTCAGATTAGAGTTTTACTGAACTGCTAAGATCATTCATCATGCTGGTGATGCCATGAAAAGCCAAAATCAGGACTCAATAGTCTCAACAACTATTAAGCAGATATTCTGTATTGAAGTGCTGGACACACAGAGGATCACGCCTAATGTGCATCCCGCAAGTCATGATGGACAAAGCTTATATTGCTCAGTTATATACATATGCATTAGATTTCCTGGCATTAATTACAATACTTGCACCTTAATTACCCATGTGTTTTAAGTCCCTTCTTCCACATATGGTCATGAGTTGACCAATCACGTATAAACTTGTCACAATGTATTGCAAGGGGTGTTGGTTTCAACTGGTGTTCTCTTATCTAGATGGAGATAGTTCTTTTTGTCTTGGTTTCAACTGGCTCCTGCTGCTAGGTTGTTTGCATCCCTCCAGGACGTTCCCCATCAGGGTTGCAAAGATGATGTCCTTGAGTGCCTTCTTGCCTGAGACCCTTTAAAACAGTGACAGTCGTGAGGCTATTGTGTGTTTGTCCTGGACGCTATTGTGTGTTTGTCCTGGACGCTGCTGAGTGGAACCTTGGGGATCATGAGGTGGTTTCCAGACAGGAGTTTGGTGACGTTGCAGTACTGCAGAAGGAGTCTTGTGGTAGGAGTTTGGTAGTTCTACAGTGTCCTTATCTTTATGGTTCTCCACATCTGCGTCGTAAATTTTGTTTAGGTGCTTCTTGTCTTGAAGCCTTTCTGCCTCCTCCAAAGCAACAAGTTTTAGTCACAACAGATCCAACTCTATCACTGGAATTATGAAGATCTGCTCACATGTTTTTATTAACCTCTAGAATAGTTGATGAGCAGTGTATCTTTCTAGCTATGCTATTAAATGTCAAGAACTAGATCATTAAATATCTCAGAAAGCAGGCAATTTTATAGTCCTAAAAGCAGATAAATATAACTTACAGTTTATTTAAATATTTGTTGTGGAGCAGTCGTCATCCGTGCTTCCTTTCATTTCATTTCCATGCATTCCAAAAGCATGTCAAGTTCAAGAATTTGGTTTTAAATGCATATGTTTGCAGAGTTGTCAGGGGATTCGGATATCTGCAGTATTTAGGAAAAAGGTAGCCTTACTGTGGTAAGCAAAGAATACAGTTATTTTTATATTAAAGTCTGCACTACACTGCCTTTTGTGTGACTGTTCCTGCTGCTTCCATTTTGTGGCAGTTGCTTGAAGAAATACATTCAAGTGGCAGGTTGTCACACAGAACAACGTCAAGGCATGTCTTAATGGTCCTGTTTTGTAGGTGTGATTTTTATGCCTGTACTAGTATTACTTGAGCTTGTTTGTACTTAGCAACTATATGCAAAAGGATAGATTGCATCAAAGAGTAAAATGTTAGTGCTTATACCTGTTTGGATGTGTTCCAGTAGAATTTGGTCAACTAACTTCTAGAAGACAATCCTTTTATGACTTGGTTCAAATTTATATTAGCTCAGTTGGGAGTAAGTTCATTGAAACCTTACTGGGAATTAGATGTGTGGAACACCTTCATTTTTCTCTCCCAGGCTATGTAAATGCTTTACTTTGAGGCCCATGGACTTAACATAGGGCTAAGGGAAATGTAATGGAATGGGTCAAACCACAGATCATAATACCTAAAGGTATCTCCAAACTTGACCCAAACTCATGTTACAGAGTGAGTCTTCATGTGTTGGCAGCATCATGAAAAGACGTGGGGCAGCTGGTTCATGGGAAGCCTTCCATCAGCTTCAGCAGATTCTGCCATATGCCCACAGCCTGGTGGTGCTTAGGGTGAAAATGTGGGAAAGAAGGATGTTGGGTGAAATGCAATAAGGACAAGAGCTACTGGCCTGGGAACAAGTTAATTCCTTCTGGCAAGCTACAAACACATACACTAAAGAATTCTTTAGAGAACTGTGTAAGGAAAAACCCTGAAACAGAAATATTCAGAGAACCCATGACGAGCAGAGATGCCACTCAGGGGCCTTGCACTCCTTGTACCGGTCACAAGGCCCTTACCAGCTTCCACATGTTCAAAACTCCAGCTTTAGCCTTAGGCTGTTGCATATCGCTACATTTCATGGTGGAACTGTTGTAATGCTTTGCCTTGGAAGTGGGTGTTTTGCTTTCAGATGTAAAGGTCTATGTGGTGTTGTCTTTTTTTTTTTTTTTAATTGTGAAAGGAACAGAAAAATTCTGTGAAAAGTGCTCTGTGCCTTGCTTCAACAGTGACATATGACACCCCACAGAAACTTTGATTTTACCACCCTATTTTTTTCCTTATGGTATTGATGTATTTATAGTAAAAATTAGATTCCATGTTGCTTCTTTCCGGGGTTTCTAAAACTGAAATCATAGGCACATGTAATGCAGAATTTTTATTTTTGTTTCATTCCTTGTCTTTTCATATTTACTTTTGCTTACCCAAAGTTGCTGGGTTGACTGTTCAGATATTATTCTTCCTGACCTGATTTGAAGTACTTGGTACTTTCAGTCTTTATTTAAAAAAAAAAAACAAAAAAACCACAACCAAAAAACCACCAACCTCGAGGACCTGACTCACTAATCTCTCTTTTTCCTTCCCAGAAGTACACTGCAATTGGGCTACTGGGCAAAGCTACTGATACATTAGATGCCACAGGAAAAGTAACTGAAGAAAAACCTTATGGTAAGCATAAATATATCTATATACTTGATGTAATTTGAAGGCATAAATGGTATCTATCATAGAAAAGCCAAAGAGATGTTTGGGACGCTGTGAATTAAATTTAAATGTGAAATCAAACTAAGATTATTTAATCTTCAACTTCAGTGCTCATATAATTCAGACCAGCTTCATGTAATTATGTCCAGTGAAAGTGTTCATTTATATTGGGAAAAAAACCAAAGCAGGCATTAGATTAGGAGGGAGAAAATAGAATTGGGCAGGACTGTATCATTTTAAATCTTTGACAGGCTGACAAATGGCATGCTGTGTCCAGTAAAATTTTCTTCTTTTGGTGTATTCCCATGAGTGCTTTTTGAGAAACACCCTTCAAGGCCAGTGTAGGAATGAAGTACTTAGATCTTCCCTCTAGGACACCCCTTTAACTACAGACTGCTCAATGTAAAATGGGGATGGCATAAACTACTTTCTACCTATGTTCACCTACCAAATCTTGCTCTTGCTTGCAAGTCTATGTCCTAGCAACTTTAATAGATGAACTTTTCTGACCCACAGAGGACAGTGTAAGAGTTTAAAGCTTCAAAACTAATCCTGACTTTGTTGGAATGGGCATTCCACAATACCCAGGGCATCCTAGAAACAGCATAGGACTAACCAGGAACACACCAAATATATTTGCCACTAATTCTTTCACAACCTGAGGAAAAACATAAAAAAACAATAAGTACTGGTTGCTTAGCAACTCTTACAGGTTCTACACTGTTTGTGGTACCTGGTAATAGGTACATGAAGTAAATTATTTTCTTTTTTTAATAGCATGATGAAAAAGGTAGCCTGGATTCCACCCCTCAGCCCCAGTCTCCGTTCTTTTGCAGTTTTTCTTTTTGCATGAGGCAGGCAAGTATGAGTTTCTCGTCCACCTTAACTTGGTGCATCATTCTAAATAGTATTATTTACTAGGTAATGTTATTCAGAGATGTTGGATCATTTGCTTCTGCTTCAGGATCAAGGTCAAAGTCTCTCTCTAAGCTTCTGAAGGACTGAGCATCCACATGGTGTTACAGTTGCCAACACTTCATGATGATGGGAGAACACTGTTTTGGTTTTTAGGTATACCTTCCAGGGAGTGGAATGCTGTGGTTCTGCTGCACTGAGTAGTATTTGTTGTAGATACTTGCTCACATATAAACTGTGAAATATTATTTCAGGTAGAATAAACTTCCGTGGTCAAATAATAAAAAAAATCTGTTTCCTGAAGCACTAGTCCTGCTTTTTTTAATTTTGTATTGTTTACTGTAGACAGAATTTAGAGTGTTGTTTTCATGCATGTTTCTTTCACTGGCAGCTCTTGTTGTAATAGTTCCCACCTCTGCACCACCTCATCTGTTATGGTGGTTTAGCTTTCTGTTAGACTGTGTGCTTGGGGAACTGATTTGGGTTAAGAATACCCCTTTAATTGAGTTGCATGAGTTTTTCGGTTGCATGATCCAGTTCATCATGTGGTCTCATGAAGAGCAGTATTGGCACTGCTGGGGCAGTGCAGTTTTGGGTGCTGGACAAAGTTTCCTTTTGCTGAAGCTGACGGCTGAAAAAAATGCTCATGAAATTGGTCTCAGTGGCTTTCTATGTTGATGCCAATCAGTCAGATTTGAATTCTTCAGAGAGAAGAGAACATGCATGCTCCTTATTTTACTCCATGGTACCTAGGTATTTCATATTTCCTTCCTTCTTCCTCTTCTGATATATCAGGTTTTTCTCATCTTTTCCAGAGTCTTCTCCAAGGCAGCTTGGTTTTCTGCATAATTCTCTGAGTGGCCCCCATCCCTAATCCCAGCTGGTACTCCAAGAACAGACGAACCAGTTATGAGCTGAATTTCAGCTTTCCTTTGACGCCTAGAAGGATCTTGGGAGAAGCAGAGCATCTGCTAGGCAATGTAAATCCTGCAGTGCCAGCAGCATCCAGGATTGGGCCTTAGTGCAGAGAAAGGGCACTAAAACAGCTTGCAAGACATGTAAAACTCTCCTTATGGTCCAGTGGAGTCATTCAAGAGGAGAGTGCCTGCAGAAGGTTGCCTGCTATATTAACTATAAGAAAGTGTTACATTTTAGTCCTCAGAGTGTCCCTAGACAGCAGTTTAGAAAGCAAACTGTTGTGTATTACAGTTAGTTGCTATGGAAGGTTGTACTGCAGAGAGCTCCTTGGGTCTAACCCCTCCTGAACTTCTCATAGATTTTTGTTTATTTCTTATCAGACAATGAATTTGCATTTCCACATGAAATTAGATTATGGTTTCATACTGCTCCCATGCTATCAGATGCTGACTTTGGAAGCAAGTAGAGTTTCGCGTTCCTCTGATTTTTTTCTTGAAGACATTAATGTTTAGTGCCCCTTTTCTTAGTGTTTGTAACTATGTACAGGAATGTGCATTCTGAAATCCACTTCCTCCCATCTGCCTTTGGACTATGGCCAGACATGGAGAGCAAAATTCATGAAGTTTTCTGCAGATCTCTGCTGATTATGCTGAAATATGTGTTTAACAGCACTACCTGAATAATTTGGAAGAAGTAGTCCTTTCAGCATTCCGCTTTGTCTGTTTGCAAATAATTTGTGCCGGGCCAGATTGAGTTGAGGTCATTGCTATAGTTCTGTTGGGCTGTCATGGATAATTGTTGTATTCTGTGTTGGTGTAGTTTGTTAACAAGTGCAGGGCAACATCACCCTTCAGTGGGGGCCTCTTGAGGCTGTGGCACAACTGGCATGTTTTGGTTTGGTAACTTTTAATTAACTTCCACTATGATTATAGCAGGAAAATGGATCAACAGTCACCAGTGTTCAGAAGCACAACTTCTTTAAAATTTTCATATTGGAAGCTAATAGGCTCTTTTTCAGTGTTTTTAGAAGCATTGGAGAACTGAAATTTTGGGTCCTTTGAGATGCTGATAGAATCATAAGTCCACTGGAAGACACATAGCCTGTGCAGAGATCACATAACCCCACTGTCGGTCTAAAGCCTTAGGAAGAAATTTAGAAAACAGGGTTGAATTGAAGGTTATCTGAATACATTCAATACAACACTCAGAGCAGGTCCAATCACTTTAGCTAAGGCTATTGTTATTCCTGGGGACTGGATGCAATTATCCCATGGGCCAAACCTCAACAATCCTCACTGAAATCATTGTGACCCAGGGTGGCAGCCTCCGCACCCCTCCCTGGAAGGACACAGCTACAGTTTAAGTCCAGCTTCTAGCAAAAACTCATAGTCCATGATAGAGCAGATGAGGATATTTGATATTTGCAATGAGGATATTGGGAGGAATAGGGTAACTCTTGGTAGGAAGGGTAGTGACAGATGTCTCCTGCAGAAACATCTCTCAACCCCTTATTCTCAGGGAGTGGAGAAGGGAAGTCAAACAGGGAAAGTTTTGGGACTATTGCTGCTAATTAGCCTTTATGGGTGTGTTCATATTTCGTGCTTGATGGAGGGTTGAGTCCAAATGCTGCCCTAAACTTGCCAGCCAGACAAGCTGTTAACCTATTAAACCCAAGCCCTCAGCCAGGTAAGGAGACCAGTGGGCCAAGGGCCTGGAGGGAAATAGTTGTCCTGGGAAGCAGGACTGCATTCCCCCCTGACCTGTGCTGTGGATGTAAAGCCGTGGGAGCTGAAAGGTGGTGAAGATTCCAGTGTAGGGTGTGTGCCCTGCAGGGCCACGCATCCAAACTGATGCCTGGGACAGATATGCAGTTTTGAACAGTAGTGAAACTGTTCACAGACGGTAGTGAAGCTGTTTGGGGTGAGACTTAAGAACACATTCTTTATGACTGAGGGCTGGATGAAAGCTCCACCAGCTTGTGTGGTGTTCTAGGAGAGGGCAAGAGTCCAATGCAATCCATTAACACAAAGGCAGTGCAAGCTGGAAGAAAAAAGCACAGCACGTGGCTTTAGGTTTTTAGAATGTAATAGCAGCCAGCTCATACCATGATGTATCGCAAAAGACAAATATTATTTATTCTAAATCTTAGGGAACTCATCTGTAAATATTTTCTTTGATAGCACACCATACAATTTTGTTAATGGCTTAATACATCATTCCTTACCTGGGGATTTTTTTTTTTCCTGAGATAGAGATTGCCTATAGCATGAGGCTAGATGCAACCTCTCAATCAGGGAAATATGAGATCAGAGCAGGAACTGAACTCAGGTGTCTCATCAAGTCCCTAGCCTCAAATGCAGTTTATGGGGTACAAACTGAAAGAGACACACATCTGAAATACTAAATTCTAGCCTGAAGCAACCTGGGGTTCACAAGAAGGCTCCCAGGATCACTGGCATAGAGCTGAGCCATGGTAACTTTCTGCCGTGAGGTTTTGTTGTGGTATGTCGCAAAACTAGAGTAATACAAACAGAAGATTGAAATAACCATGTAACAAGCTATTCAGAAAAAGATCCAGGCTTACTTTACAATTGACTTTGTTGTTCCTACCGCATATTCTCTCAGCATCCCTGACTGACTTTTGTGCCTTGCAGCCTCGCTGTTAATGACACTTCTTGAGGCAGCTGCTGGGGCCTAGGGACAGCATCTGCTCTTGAGGCTGCAAAGTGTGCTTTGCAGAAGTGAGGTACCACATTGCCATCTTCCAAAGCTGCTGTGGAAAGAACCTCTTTTTTTTTTTTTTCACTCAAAGGGTGAAGTACATCTGTTTTGTAAGACTTGCAAATAAATTCTGTTCCAAAACATAATGAAGGCTCAGCAAATCAGTTTGGTTGTTTTACGTTCCAGGATGCTGTTGGCTTAGCAGGGTGACGCTAATTTAATATAACTTATGAGAAACAGGACTAGTCAAGTCCTAGGCAGAAGTACACTGAAGTGCATTGTGATTACAGATCTTATGTTTGTACTCTCTAAATAAATTAGGGATGAATGTCGTCTCTATTGAATAGTATTTCAAAGGAGCTATTTAGGTTATAGCCATCTGATAAAAGTGGCACCAATGTGTATGCATACTCTTAAAAGAGTAGATTGCCTAAAGCAGCTATCTTTCTTTTACAGGATTTCTTCAGTAAAATTGCCTTACTTAATATATTAACAGTACCCTGGTGTGTGCTTGCTGGTTAGTAGTTCGATAGAGAAATTTGATGTGTTGTTCCAGATGCAGTCGTTGTCTTCACTGGAAAAAAAAAAAACCAAACCTCGACATTTTTGTTCTCTAATAATCTTGTATTTTTCCCTGCACTTAGGTACTCTTAAGAGAAGTTGCCATGGTTAGATGAGCATTTTATTCTTTTTGGTGCTTTAACAAAAATTAGAGTAGGACAAATTCTGTAGTTCTTGCAGAGTTCCCCCGAAAAATTAATTTGCAGTCCCAAGAGAGAGAAAATGCAAAAGAAAACTGTGTATATTGAGACTTCTCCCCTTCTGAAAGCGTCCAGACTGTCTTAATCACCTTGGATGGTTTGTTCTGCTATTTTTGTGATAATTCACACTCCTACCTACATTCTGTTTTCATCTCTTGTCTTTGGTGTTTTTCACCCGGTCTAAATTCAGATGAGAGGGACCTCTTCTTTGTATCTGTTTACAAAACGCGGTTGATGCCATTAGTGCCATGTGAATAATCAATGTTAACATACTTACTGTTTTCTTTCTACAGACCAGATAACAAAAGGAGATCTTGAAAATGTGCTGCAAAAGTTCATAGGGGACATAATGCAGGTTCCTCCGCTGTAAGTCCCACAATATTCAGACACACTTGGCAGTTGTGTTCAGCTGTGGGGACTTGCCAACAGAAGTCAGTTCTCTCAGAAATAAAAAGACACATATTGGCAAGAGGATAGAGGCAAGGCAGACTTAGGACTTCAACATTTGCAACTGCAGGTCACGCCCATTTGAACATCAAGCACAAATGGTAACCTGGAGTCTGGGTTTTTTATGGTAAATGTAAAATAGCAAAGCAGTCCTAAACAGCTTTGCAGGGCTTAGTGGCTTCTGTCCGTCCTGTCTTCCAATTATAAAGCAAAGCTCCTAGTCTTTAATTTTAGTTGTGGGGTAAGGAGAAGCTTACTAACATCTGTGTGGAAATGCCTTAAATTACTTCAAATCAGTTTTCTGAAAACTTGGAGTATGAATGAGTGATTAGTGACTGAGCTTCTGTAGTTTACCACATTTCTTCTAGCCAGGTGAGCCATAGTAGCTGGCAATATGCAAGCACTTAGCTTGTGACAGATGGCTTTTATGGTGATTTAAGCTAACACGCTTTCCTTTGCGTTTGCAATGGGTCGGTTACTGTGGTTCCAATGTGAGCCCTGTAAGGTCAGTAATTCAGTAGGTGTTCTGCTTCGTGTGACCTCTTTGAAATTGCCCTCAGCTAATTTGAGTGTGATCTTTTTTTGATTATCCTACGGTCATCTTTCTGTCAAGACCGAAGTTGGAGCTTTGCATAAAGTTTCATGTAATCAGTGAAATTAATTTTTTTTTGTTCCACAGTGGTCTCCTAAAAACCCTAGAACGAGGCTGTATAACTTGGGGGCTGCTATTTGGGGAAGACACTGGTGTGAGACGAGTAAAGGTGTAAGGCAGAATTACAGGAGTTGCCTGAGCAGCTCCCAATGCTCAGTTCAACATAACACTGAAACAGAGTATGTCCTGCAGACTTCTGAGGCAATATGTTAGAGGCAGCTGCAAGTGTTGCACCCCTTATAGAAATCCTTTGCTTCCAAAAACTACAAACTGAGTGATGAAACACTTTTAAATCTGTACAGCAAGAGATAAATACAAGACCATCTCTTGTTTTCCAGTTTACATAGCTTCTGGCAAATGAGATGATTCTGTGTCTAAGAGATTCCAGAAGTGCTTTCTAGGTTGGGTTTTTTTTGTGAGCACTTGGAGAGGATTAGAAGGGTAAAATGTTATGCTACTGTAGTACAATATTAACAGGATCTGGAGGATGGGAATCTTGTTCGATTACAACTGTATGACACAGGTTTTCATGCTCTATCTAATCAGCTATTCTGCTTTGAAGAAGGATGGAGAAAGGCTATCAACTCTGGTGAAGAGAGGGGAAGCAGTCGAAGCAAAGCCTGCTCGGCCAGTAAGAGTGTACAGCCTCTCTCTCCGACAGTTCCAGCCACCACTGTTCACACTGGGTAAAGGCCAAAGATTATTACAGAGAGTGATGCTCCTAGCCTGTTAGTGCTTATTTACACTCAGAATGGGAATAAGACAGTGAAATGGGTTTTATTTCCCTCAGCTACTCATGTTGGTGTGAGCCCATGTGCAGTTTCACTTTGCAGTAAAAGCACCGTATTTTGGTTTTAAGTTAAGCTGATTATATGTAATCTTTCTGTGAGGGAAAATTCTGAGAGGCTGGTCAGAGGATTATTTGCATCCATCCATGATTTTGCAGCCTCCAGCTCACTCCTCCTTTCTCAGGTCTGCTTACTTCACTTTGCCCACTCTTTTACCCAGATGCTCAGACTTGCAGGCATCTCTCCCAGGGCGCAGCAAGGACCAGTATTGGTTACCGTCAGGCCTCTCCTCAGTTGAGGAGGCAGGATCTCATCCTTCCTTCTGTCATACATGAAGAAACTTGGGTAGTACATTATGAAGCACATTAATAAACCAAAAAGACTAAATGTTTGATGCTACTGTGAGGTCAAGATAGTACCTTGCGTTGATCAGCTACCTTGTTGCCCCATAGTCCTCTGTTGGACCAGATGTTCTATGATGAGCAGGTATGAGTGACAGAACTCAGATGTGTTACTGCAGCCCTTTATGGTTGGGTGACTGGCAGCTGATCACTGGCAGAGGGGGAAGGGAAGGGCTGAGAGAGCAGGGGAAGTTAAAGGTGAATTTTAAAATTTTACTGGAGCTGCCCGTGTGCAGTATCTTAAAAGCATTGATAGTCAGTTTAGACTATACTTGAAATTCCTTTTCATCATTAGAAATATAAAATAACCTTCTGAAGCCTTTAAAATGAACAGGGCTGAAGCATTTGTTAAAATACCACAGCAAGTACTTAATTTCTAGAGAGTTCAGTTGCCATTGTATTTGCTTTCCCTCCTGTCTGGCTTAGCAATCTCATCCACACATATGTTACAGGATGAATAATTGATGTTGCATCCTATAAATATTTTATCACTGGGTTGTTTGCTTAGCGCATTTTTACATTTATGTGGGGGCATGGTTTCTCTGTAAAGTAGATTTCCTTTTGCACTAGCAATTTACCATGTCACTATTAACATTCCAGATGTTGAATGTGGTGGTGGCTTTTATGTCAGGAGCCTGGTCAGTGACATTGGCAAAGGTAGGCATGAAAAAACCATCACAGTTGAAGGAACGAATGTTTCTGTTTATGGAAAAATTTTGTCATTTTGTACATCTCCAGTGACCAGACCTATGTGTTATTTTGCAGAGTTGTAGTGCTATCACTTGTTTTTATATACGAAGGTATTTTCCTTGGGAGCATGAGGGAATGAAGGCTACATAATTGCTAGAGGACCTTGGGGGCTGGGGGCTAAAAACAGAGCAAGTAATAGCACTGAGCAATGTAATACAAGGCAAGGTGGGGATTTTGTTTTTCCCCCTCCATATGTTAAAGCTAACTCACATTAAGGGTGAGAAGAATAAGAAGAAAGATACTGTCTTTTTAAGCGTTATTCATCACATTTTGAAAACAGATTGTACTGAACATTACCATGCACACAATAAACCCTATCTGCTGGAAAGACTTCTACACTTGTGATGATTTTTCTAGTGTTTTCTTTCTCCTTTACCTGAACTGTGAATGGTTTTGTTTTCCCGCAGGGCTATTTGTCTTGTGTTCTGTATCTATCAAACTGCATGATGGAGAACAGATAATCCATTTCAATTTTTTTTTTTAAGTTATACATTTGCAGATCAAGAAGGCAAGTGATGTGGGATAACCCTATGAATTTCAATGTTGTTATTTGTGCTTAGGCAAGTCAAAGATTCTCTTTCTGTAACTGCCTTCTGAGCATACTGGCTTATGTTTAGTCCTTCAATGACAAACTGAGATAAAGTCTGTCCTCGGCTGGTTTCTTTTCAAAAATTTAAAATGCAGTGAAAATCTTTCTGCATCAGAAAGGATGGGAGAGAATATTTTAGTATACCAGTGTGCTTACAAGCCAGCTCTGGTTGCTGTACGTTTTGTAGCCTTTCATTATGTAATTCCATCCCGCTGATATTTATTTATCATAGCAGAGCATTTGTTTGTATTGTTTATTTTTCCACATCTTGGTGTGTCTTATCCTGATAGGCGACACAGGATAAAAATATCAAAAATCCTTCCTGAAGGCAAGAAGTACTGAGACCGCAAAGTCTGTGGAAAAATAGTACATGGTCCTCTCAGCCACTTATGTCATTATTTCCTCTATTCATTCTGATTTAAATCTGGAAAACCTTTTGACAACTTTTTGTCAGATTTTGAACTCTTTACTATACTGGAGATCGAATGAAATCAAAGGAATTCCTTGCCTCAGATGTAAGAAGCTGTAAATGAGTGATGAATCTTTATGAACTTACTTCTCAAACAAAGCAGAATAATGTAGAAGGCTACACGTAAAAATAAGTTTTTAGTGAGTTGCAAATAGTTAAACTTGACCGTGCACTTTTTCTAAATCCTCTTTTCTCCTTTACTGTAGAACTCTCTACCTGTGCCACTATGCAAGAGCTGACCCGAACCAAACATGGGCCATTTACGCTAGAGGAGCACACCCTTTATGAAGATAAATGGACAATTGATGAAATTGCACGATCCTTAGAGCATTGCATGTCTCTTCTCCCAGGAGAGCCATCTCGTAAAAAATTGAAGACAGTGCATCCTGGTGAAACTGCTGTGAGCTGCGAAGATAAGTGATAAGTTGGGTCAAGGAAAAAGACTGATGATTGAGACATTTTAAGATTGGATTGGGATTGCCTTCCCTCCTGTGTAAATTTACAAGTCTGTACTGGGAGGGTGACGAACTACAGTGGAAGATAAATGGTTCCTTTGTTTTCTGGGGTTAGAACATGCACTGAAAATATCCAGTGCTTGCTGTTTCTCATCTATTTTCCTTCTTGCATACTGTAAATGGGTCTGCCACTGATGTCAAATCTTCATAAACTTTTAAAGAACTTGTAGGGTGCAATATAGCTGTTGTTGCTAATTCCTCAATAAAAAAATAATAATCATTAAGGTTTGATAAAGACTTTTTTTGGAGCACATTTTTCTTCTTTATAGCTGGTAATCAAACCCTGAAATACCATGGTGACGAGACTGTCATGGCTTGAAGGATGCAAGAATGTGGTGTGGCAATTTGCTTTCCATTCCAGGATATGTTCATTTTATTGTAGTTTTTCCTACGCAGATTGTTCTCTCTGTCAAGTGTTATCCAGAGTGTATTAAATGTAGACGCTAACATTTTACGTTAAGTCTGAAATATCTGTGTAAGTGAATAGTTTTAAGTATAAACAAACCTCGAAGATAACTGTTTAACAAGTGCTCTGAAGAGTGCAGTGATCATTACAGGTGTACATCTCTTATTCTGGTACTATGACCCAGTTGGTGACCATCCATAATTTAAAGTATAGATACCTGTTGTGCCCTTCATAGGGCTTATGGAATTTCCTTTTGCCATCTGTGTATTGCTTGAGCTGTCTCCCGTGGATTGGATAGGAGGTTGGGCTTTGGCTGATTTGGTCCTGACTAGTTTTGTAGGCAACAGAAGAATCCTCCATCAAGGATCCTTGCTGAAGCCATTTTAATTCGATGGGGCAGTGAGGGCCTGCTCTACAGTTCATGTAGTCAACAGAATTTGATTGCACTGATTATTCCTCACCATTGCTTCCCTTGGGATTTTCAAAATGACTAAAAGACAGTTATTTGCTAAAAAAGCACCCTAATTTGTTTCCATGTGTGTAATGGACTGTCCTAAAAGGACTTCCCTGTGTATCCCCACACAAGTTAGTGGTATGTCCCTTTTCCTTGTTGTAATGAGGAACACGAGTAGTTTAAATATGTGTGTGATATCTGAGAGAAAGCCTTGCTTTTGAATTGTAACTGAAATGTCACCGAAGAGGACTGGACTGGCTGCTGTTACAGTTCTGTGCTGCTGCTGGCCAAGTGGCCTGCTGTGGCTTTGTACAACTCCTGCACCTGTGCTTCTGGGGTAGAGGGACTTGACTCTCTCACTGAGTGACTGAATGCTGTAGCGCCAAGTTTGTGTTTATATTAGGGTGTATCTTTTAGAGAGAGACATGAAAATCTGATTCAATGACTCCGTGTTAATGGACTTGCTACTTTCTGTGGTAAGTTATCGTGATAGCTAATTACCTCTATTGCTTAAAAGAAATTGTTTTATTCCCAGCTTGACTTGAATCTCCACATGCTGCATTTTGTATCTTTGTTTACACCTTACAAAAAGGTAGTATGTGAAATAATCAAGTTCAAACCTTACTTTCAATCTAAGAAATGAAATAAATATCCTGAAATTTCTCATTGCAGGATGCTCTTCCAGACATCTATAGGGTTTTTTTTTCATTTGTTTTCTAGGCAATAAGAAACTGAGGTCTATGCAAGATTAATGAAGCTTTCATTCAGAGGGAGGATAGAGTTTATGTTGTATTGTTCAGTAAACAGACAGTTTTCTTCTTTTGTATGTTCTTATAAAGAACTTAAGGGAAATGTTGAAAAGATCACAAGCAAATTGAAATGTTAGAGCACTGTAGCAGCAGCGTATGTAATGTACAGTATGGATGAAGTAACCGTAGTAAGAAATTTTGATTTCAGAGATGGGAGAAAAGAGTTGTGCTCAGTAAGAGGACAGTGGGAGACTAGTTGTTTCTTTTTGGGGTGGGAGGGTTGGGGGTTGGTACTTTGCATAGAAACAGAGAATAAAGAGATTATTTCCTCAAGAAATCAAGTAAAGCAGAAAATTCATTTTCCAGTATACTTATCTTGAATGATCAAAGAGTTTGAATGAAACACAGCTTCCCTTATTGTCTGAATCTGTACTTTCCCAAGAACCTAATTTATGTTAGCCCAGTGGTCTCCTAGATTAAGTTCTCATTTTAGTTATCTTCCTGCTTTTTTAAAAATAGCCCAGTAGATATAATTCTATTAGTCTACTTGTTTCATCTACAGGGATCTGTTTCTTTAAAAATCAGTGCAATAGAGAAATCTTTCTATTAATAGGGTACGTTTGTATACAGTGTTATAAGTGTCTAGCACATTTTTTATCTCACCTGTTTGTTTAATGCTCACCATGGCTTTCTTGCTATTCCATGTAAGGCCCCCTGATATTTTTAATTTCAGAAGGAGAATTATATTTTCATCAGCTTTCAGGTTAGCTTGCAGCTGGTCTGTTGTGATTATTGCTAACAGATCTGTGATCCTGAGAAGACAGGATCTGTTCCACGAAATGAAATGGCAATCAGAAGAAAGCGTACTGTTGACCGCAGCACGTTTTGGTTTAGGCTGCAAGTCCTAATGCATAGGGAGAGGAGGAAGGTTGTACACGTTCAGGAGTCTGCATAAGGTGTGTAGATAGTGTTTCTAAAGACTGGAGGTATCCTTCAATTTATGAATGCAACTTCCCTCAATGCTTTTATCCCTCTGTAGCAAGTAGAGAGACTTTCACCAGCTCTAGCTAGACTTTTTTTTTTCCTGGGATTCCTCTCATTTTCCCAGTGCTAGGTTCTGTCACCTTCAGAAATAAGGGCAGAACTTCTTTATCTCAAATTAACGATGAACTTCTCCCAAGTTGGGCAGCAAGTATGTTTGGTTGTAGTTGTAAATGGCCGGATTGCCCACAGCAGATAGGTATTCTTAGAAGACACACTGTAAAGGGTACGTAGTCATGAACAAATTACACAATAGCAGCTTGTTTTATGACCACTGACGAGTTCAGCCCCAGTCCAGCCCTAAAGAGTTGAGCTATTTTTTCAAGTGTTCTGATTCTTTTGGCTACTTCCCAGTGTCTTTCCTCGATGCTTGGCCTCACTTGCATGCTCTTCCCTAGGTACCCCTGTGCTTTAAAAGGTCTCTGCCCCTTGAGCCATTAGTCCCGATGAATATTTACCGGGAAACCACTGACAAGTCTAGGAATAGCTTTTTTAGATACGTTTTAATAAGTGTTTAACCCAGTATCTTGAAACTATCCAGATCTGGATGTAAGTGTTGTGTTCCCATGGGAACCTAGGGAAATACTCAACGTCTTTATTCTTATTAACATGCGTGTCCCTGAGATGCCAGACTTCAGAATTATGCTAGATCCACAGAAAAACGTAGTTCTTTCCAGAACAAAATACCCTGTGATCCTGGATCTTCATTACTGACAGTCATGATATCTCAACATATTAAGGGCTGTTTAGAGTGAGAGGAAAAGTATGTATACAATGTTTCTGAGACTAGTAGAAGAGTTAGTAACGAGTGCCCAGCTGAGACAAATGGTAGTTAATAGAATTTTATGCTGCTCTGGCCAGAAAATATGTGTGTGTCTTTGATTTACCATTTAAAATATATCTGTGACACAGACTGAAAGATTTCTCTCATTTTAATGAGCATTGTTCTGGGGAAAGACCTGGTTGAAAAGCATGTCCTGCTTTTTGAGCTGAAAAATGTCTGTCTTGAACTTGGACTTGTGATCTGTAGTCCACAGCAGTACATTACCACAGCCTGGCCCTGACTCCACCTGCAGCGCTGGTGCTGCTTCAGTGAGATTGACAAGGGCTTCATAATTTATCTCCCGCTAATGTCTCTGCCTGGCTGGTGCTCTCTCTTCCTTATTTAAATGATAGTTTTTCTGTGAGCTTCGTAATGTATTTCTGCTGCCAGCATGTTGAGCGCTTTTAAAATGTTTTTTTTTAGGCAAAATCAATAGGATCTTTTTTTATATTAACCAAGTCTGCGCCATTAGCAAAATATTCTAGGAGTGCCTTCATCAATAACTAAGCATTTAGCATCTTACCTTGCGGTTCTGGTTTTGATTTATATGTTTATCAGAAGAAAATAAAATCAAACTTTGAATAACTCCCCAAATTTTGGGATACCGTAGGATTTCATTTTTTAGCGTAATAGGTGGTGAAGTTGCTATTCTGGGCATAAATGGCTCTGAGACTTTAATGGCTGGGGTCATTCTGTTTGCTTGGCAGAGTCAAGGAAGCAGTTGGCAACAGTATTAATTTTATTAAAAAGGCTTTATAAAGACAAAGCGAGAGTTGCATGTGTGTATGTGAGAGTGTGACTAAAATATACAACCGGAGGGAAGTCAGAGACGGGGATTGGATTCAGCCAGCCTGGGCAAGATCACTGTCCCTGTTAAAAAGCAGTCATTGTTTCTAATAGCCATGGGTTTAATTTGCTTCTTTGTGAGACCTGTCGAAGTAAATCACCGGTACTTAAGAGCATGGCAGACAAGCAGGTTTATCATCCGAGGCTCGTGTCTCTAACCTGGGTGATGAGATGGCACATCTTTTCTTACTGTCTCTGAGATCAACTGCTAAGATTGTATAGGTGTTAAACAGGCAAAGCCAGAAGTCGGTAATGGGGAGTGGATGGTTTAGTGCTCAGGACAAAAAATGGACTATATTGCAAGAAGGAAACCGTACTTTTTGCCAATTCTGTTTTGGGGGAAGTGCTGAAGACACTGCCATGGCTCAGAGGAAATATTGACATGGCTGCCCAGGAGAAGCCTAGGGTTTTTGTTATGGGTGTGGATGCCTGGGACATTAATCCTCTTCCCTCCTCACCTCTCGCTCAAAGAAGTGGGGTCAAATCAAAGCAGGAGCCTCTCCCTGACTTTTCCATGTCACGTTGCTGTGTGTGTTGTGGATGCTGAAACAATCCTGTGCTCAAACTCTGGACTGTAAAAGGGTTATGCGGCTTGTCCACGAGAGGTTACCAGTAACTGAGAATGAGTAGGATGAGAAATGAGGCAATGGAATTTGTAGTATAAACACAAATGTCTTCACAGCCTACAGAATAGCCTTCCTCTTACCAGACGTGTCCGTTTTAGGTTACAGCTCTGTGCCTGGCCTTTCTACTTTGCATGCCATTAACTTACCTGCTGTCTGAGACAGTTCATCCTAAAACTCTCTCATCCTCTCCTTTGAATTCCTTTCCAGGTACATGTGGGCCTTGGGAAAGCGTGGAGCAAAAGTTCCTGGGGGGACAAGAAAGCTGGTGACAAAGCACAGCCGAAAAGGATGAGGCGTGCCTGGTCTGCTTCTTACCCTGACCTTTTCAGTAGTCCTGAATGCTTTAGTGCCATTTCTCTGGGACACAGGATTATTGCAGATATTTCAGAATTAAGTAATTCAGAGGCAGATCTGCAGCTGAGTGCATGCATTAAAAACAAAATACACAATTTCACAGATGTCACACTACTTTTAGTGGCTTCAGAACGTGATTTTACAGCTTAAAGGGAGGGAGGATAGAAGAGGAATGACAAGAGGTAAATGCATGTTTCAGTTGTTATATTTTTTAGATAGATGAACTAATTTTTGGTGATCATGTAAGAAAATAAATTAAGTATTCAAATGGAGAAAAGCTAAAGAGAAAGGACACAAATTTTCCTACCTTTTCTGTTTCTTTTAGTAGATAAAACCTTTAGCTTAAATACACCATTTCAAAGCTTAAGCTTTTATGTGGAAGTGCATGAGAGGTTGTTACTGTATGGTGATGTGAAAAAAAGGCGTTTTCATTTCAGCAGTTGAAAAGATAGTCTTCTATGATGCTCTTCAAAAGGCAGTGTTTTGTTTTGCATATATTGAATTGCCGTAAATCCTTAGCATGACGTACTCTTTTGCGAGTGGTATGTTCCTAGTAAATCATTTCCTGCAGCTGGCTTTCCTAGGGGTCAACAAAACCGCTTCAAGTGCTGCAGGTACGTACGCGTTCCCAGTGTAAATGGAACACTGTGTACAAACACTAAATATGTTTAGAAAACAGGATTAATTCTCTGTAGTCTTTGCTATGCAGATTGCTCTTTCAGTAAAGTGTTATCCAGATTGCATTAAACCTAGCTGCTGCTTTGCTGCGTTGCTTTGTATACAGTGTCTCCTTACTTTTATACTCTAATTTGACAAATCACGCTGGCAGACTCTGTTGATTTCTTGTCCAGGTGATTAATTTCACCCAGCTGCTGCTCATACACAGAGAGATTACTGGCTTTAACGTCTGTATTTACCAGTTATGATTTCCTAGTATTGTGCTCAGGGCCTCTGCCAGAGCCTGCCCCCAGCAGCGCCAGCAGAGAGGGCCGTGTGTCCACCTCAAGCTGTCCTGTGCCTGGACTGGCACGTAAAGTGTCGGTGGTGCAAGTTTTGTGCAAATAAACTAGGCTGTGTTAGGAGAAGACTGTTATGTCTCATCATGTTGCTCAGCTAACCTCCAGCTGATAGAGTGGGTAACAGGCATTAGTGGTGTTCTACTTCTCCTCCCTCCAAGCAAGGGGCGATGGAAAATGTCAGCAAGGTATATGGGTGCACAGCTAACTTAAAGCATGTGATTATTTCTCTTGACCTCAGTGTTTTACTAAATTATGTAAATTCCTACTGAATTAATGCCTTATGTATTTACTTTTCACCTATCATGGTTTGGTTTTTTTTTTTTAGTAATGCAAACTGATGGCTTGAAAAATTGTTTTCCTTTTTATGGAGTAAATACAGAGTAAAACAAATATTAATGGTGTGGCACAACACTTAGATGTGGAACAACTCTAATGAATATGTAACAGTTCTACTTTCTACTTAAACACACAAAACTCGTCAGAATAGAATTAGTGTTATTTTTTAAAAATGTGTTTATCTAGGAAATACATTTCTCTAGAGGGTGTGCGGAGTGGATAAACCTATTTGTTGAGTGTGTGAGTGACCTGCTTCTAGAGTTAAGATCGTGTAACCTGTATAGAATTGTGTACCACTTCCCTGCACTGCTTTTATCTCTCCTCCTCTGCTGCGTTGTAGATGTTTATTACTGGAAGGAGCATAGTCATACAATTGGAGTTGGTATTTGGCCAATCCTTTTATCAGTGAAGTACGGAGTACTCATCCCCACTCTGCTCCCCTGCATTAACGAATCCAGGCTGGTCCTGCAGAACTGTATAGAAATTACTGGAAACAAACCATCGTGCCACAGAAAAGGCAGTATATGGCTAGGATTTGAGGAGACGAAACTTATCTAGAGGCAGAGAATGTTTTATGGCTGTAAAGAAATGTCCGGCAGGATAGCCTTTCCCGTGCGGGGGCAATCTGATCCTGAACACGCAAAACCAGATGGCCTTTCCAAGGAAGTGCCTCTTCTAGAAGAGCGTCCAGCTGTTGGATCGCAGGAGTAAAGCTCCCACCATTTTACTGGGTATCAAAATAATTGAATAAACTTTCCACCTCTCCTTTGCTAAAGGAGCTCCCTGATTCTGGTTTACTCTTTCATTGCAAGGCTGTTCCTCAAGCCCTTCAATCAGCTCTTGAAATTTCCGCAGTTATCGGTGGCTGGTATACACACTGGGTGTGGTCGGGAGAGCTCCTCCGACACTCCCTTTTGGCTTTCTTAACAACTTTAGTTTGGAAAAAAAATAAGAGGGAACACCTGGCAGCGTCTCTTTTGTTACATGCATAGACCTTCTGCTTTGTGCCTGTTCTTTGTGTAAGATAAAGGTGGCAATTGGAGAGGGTGCTCCATGGCTGCAGCTCTCCTGGAGTGCCTTTGTAATTGCCCTCTGCAAGAAAACAGCAGCCTTTCCCTTGTCACCTCTGGAAGATGTGCATGCTTATTTTTCTTTAGTCGGACAACTTTTCCCAAGCCCTTCTGCTCCTCGGTACCTGAGAATCATTTATCTCTCACTGCAACAATCCGATGGTTTCATAACTGGCCTGAGGCTGTGAAGCAAAGTTACAGTCCAGGGATGTTGCTGAGTGTGGCCCAGAAGAGGAACAAATTGGCCAAGAGCAAGTAATTGTTGAGGGGCAGAAACAACTGAGAATTCTTGGTAAATCAAGAAAAATGGTAGCGTCTGAAAACACCGGTATGGTACAGGGCTGGGAAAAAAGTGTGCTTTGGCTTTCTGAGGTGTTTTTGTAGCACTTAGCTTTGTTCTTTCTTAACAATGTTACAGCGCACCCAGAAACATGGTTTTATTGGTATCAAGTCAAACCCAGATGCAGGTTTTGGGAAGCTCAGTTGATATAGCATTTGTTTATTATCTGGCAAAATTTTATGTGTTTATAAATGCTTAAATACAATGCGGTAGGTAGTCAGCAACGTTGAAATTCAAACCGGCACGTGCACCTTTTCCAGTGCTCTTTGCAAGGACCTCAGCTCCAAGAGGAGCGAGTACCCTGTGGGTTACCTGCGGCTCCTGTTTATGGGGTGCAGAGTAATTGCCCAGGATAGCATAAGCTTTTTAAAGAAAGGGGTGGCTGTGAGGAAAAAGAAATCTTCAGACTCCATGTTAGTATGTTTTAATCCTTCAGCGAGGAAAATGGTTCTTTGGTGTTCATTTTGAAGTAAGGTCAACCCAGCGACTTTTTAATTATATATAAGCCAAGCGGCATGCTTCATCTTCCTTTCTTGAGATTTATTTGACGCAGAGAGACCAGTGAGGAGCTGTTGTCAAGGGAAGAAGACACTTCGTGTTGCACAAAACTGATAAAATACCGGACGTCTGCCCACGATGAAAGAAATTTTAGGCTACATTCACATTTACATTTACCTGATTTCATTGACATAAAGGATTAAGAAACTTTCTGATGTGCCAGCTTGTTTCATTTCCCAGAATGTTTTCTCATTATGGGGGGCTGCTTCGCTGTAATAATTTAACTCCGTTGCTGTGGGCATCACAGTGTGTGACTGTGGAGAGACTCAGTTCTTGCCTCTGAAATGTACGACCTGTACCGACTGCAGCGTAAGCGTCTGACCTGATGAGCTGAGTGGTAAGCTCCAACCCAGCACGGCTGCTTTTTTTATTTTGATGAGTATGAAAAGCCTTCAAAAGAAAGTGAGTATCAAAGGGTGATTTGAAAGAGGAAAAAAATGTTTGCATTTTGAAACTTTCGCTTTAGGAAATAAAGCTGTCAGTAGTCTCCCAGGGTTAGCAGGGAACTTCTCCGAAGCGTGGGTTAATGTTTGTTTAGAGAGGAGGATTCTTAGACATGCTGTTGTCTCTTCTGGTCATTTGGTTCAATGAACTACTGCACCATGGGCCTGACTGCCAGCTAAGGGGTTCTTCCTCTCTAGGGTCCTGTTGAATCACAAATACTTAATTCAAGTTTATGTTTCTGTCACACTGAGCTGGTCAGCATGTTGGTTTGTCAAGGTTACAGCTTGATGTATCAAAGCTTGAAAGCTGCCCCGCAGCTGGCTGAATGTAGGTGATCAAAATTAACTCTGTGGGAAAGATGCATCTTACCAAGCACAAGATGTACTAGACATAAGGGTACGCAGGGAAAAACTGTGTGAAGAGAAGGGAAAATGTAGTTTTTGCGTTAAAAATCTATTTTATTCTACTTTATCTGGGTTTGGTTGATCCAGCTTGCATTAGTCTGTGCGGAGTATTGCAGGCTGAAAGCAAAATGAAAAGAAACTGCAAATTCACAGAAGGACTCCAGGTCAAAACTATAATGGTTAATTGAAAAGTTGTCAGTGTCGTAAGCGTGCATCATGTAAAGGTGCTCTTGAGTATTACTTGACACTCATCTGCTCATCTTCCTTCACATCTGAAAGTTCTTCATCTGCCCAGGTACATATCGCAAAGGGCGAGCCCTGGAAACGAAGATGATGATATTGTGCTTTAATTTTAGAAGCAAACATTAGAGTCAGGACTGTTGACTCATGGTCACAAGGGTGTCAAGCAGGGCTTTAAGGCAATTATTGAGGCATTTACTTCACTTAGAATAGGCTCTCGCCTGTGAATGTGAGACAGCATTAACATGAAACATCAGGGCTCTTTTCCAGACTATGTACATATCACAGCAGATGACAATTTTTACCTCTCCAGATGTTTCCCAGTTTAAATAGAAAGGCAGGTGTATCATGAAGAGAGGAAATAAACATCCATGTTTATGGATGTGAACTCCTACAGCAGCTAAACTCAACAGATCACTTAGTTCGGCTGAGATTAGCAGTTACCTGGATCATGGCTCTTGTCATGAAACTGAAATGAAACTTGCAATATAATTTGGGACTCATATATGTATGGTTATTGGAAATACAAGCTGGTATCTTAGGGCAGGAAATACACTTTTTTTTTTATAAAACTATTTAAAAAATATATTTGGAGTAGTTTATAGTTCACTGTTATGTGCCTTAAAGCCCCCAGCTTGCGTGTGATAAAGCCAAATTTGATCAGAACACCACCCTTCTTAGGGCGTGCATACTGCTGTGCTCCCCTTGCCCATTAACTACTTGCAAAATATCTGCTTGTCTCCTCTTATAGTTAGATTGGTTTTAACCAGTTCTGCTCAAAATTGTCTGTAGTGCCCAGATATTTCCATTGACTTCAGTGACATTATTCCAGATTCATATCAGTGTGATGTAGAGCAGAAATCTGCCCCGGAGAACGTGGAACCCCAAAGGCATTAGCTAAACCCATTTTTTTAATAATAATAAAAAAAAGATGTTGAAGTTGAATGTCATTTATCATTGCCTCCCGTTTGCTTGTATCTAGTTATAAAGGAGGGATGCAAGAAAGCTATCCCATTAGTTATTAGTTCAAAAGTAGTTCAAAAAGAAAGCCCAGGGCCTCCAGGAATATCTTTCTAGCAGTAGTCTGATCTCTGCAGGTTACTGTTCGGAGTTATTTTAAATCAGCCTATCCTTAGGCTTTGCTGGCTGGAAGTACCTGTTACCTGCAATCCCGTGTAACTTGCAACTTTAAAATGTAATTGAGGATATTCTTTCAAAGCACAGTGCTTTCTGAAGCTCCGTTTCTGAGAAGGATTTCACACTTTAACAAGTCGTCTTCTGATGCAGCGAACACTGACCTCCGTCCTGTTTTCAGTAAAGGTAAAGTTCAAACGGAAAGGCTCTGGCACTCTTTAAAATGTTCCAGCTAAATACCCTTTTATGTTTCTGTGGTCAAAACTGCAGGTGAAATTTAAACTCTGTCTTTTATTATTGTCTTTAAAGAAGGGACTTGCTCAGGAGCAAATTATTCCATAAGCAATTTATTTTTCTCTGCACTACTAAGGGAGTTCAGTCATAAGGGCTATTCTTTTATAATATCACATATTTGTATTGTGCCTCTTACTTGGGGATATAAAAATAATTTGTAGATGTTAATTAGGGATTCCGCCACAGTCAAGTAATACAACATCAACATATTTTCCCTGGGAAAAAACGAGTGAGTAGAGGGCAGATGAGTGATACAGGGTCCTCGCGATAAGGCCGGGTGTTGTCTTACTGACCTACCTTACCTCACCTTAGTGTTCTGGGCCTTTGCCCTGCCTTTACCTGCCTCATTAGTCTGAAGTGATTTGTGCCAAAACCAGCTTCCCAATGTGAACAATAAAGCCCCAGTTTCATTTTAGGTTTCTAGGTGCACCATAACGAATGGATTTTTGCGTGTGGATTTGCCGTGGTGTAGCTGCTGGTGGATGTCTAAGGAGCAGCAACTCTTGGGCCAGCAAAGCTTAGGCTGAGCTTTATGTCGTGTTTTCTGTGCGACCGGGAAAGCAGGCCAGAGACCACAGGGCGCGACGGTGCTGCACCTTAACTGCCTCTCTGGTGGTGAGATTTGCCGTGCTCGGTTCTTAGGTGCTTACACAGCCTACTTCCCTGCTTTTGAAGGTGATCTGTGTGTCAGGCAGGGGCCAGAACACCTTTACGTCATACGCGTGCTGCTGTGAGCAGCTGGGGTCAGGTGTGCTTAACTGCAGCTGCAGGAACGGGGGAAGTGTCTCCAGCTGGCTGCAAACTCAGCGCCTGCAGTCCTGACTCTGGTTTGTGTTCTGGCGTGGTGCTCAGTTGTTATCATGCCCAATAAGCACTGAAAAATGGCCCATTTACACTGCTCTGTTTATCAGTAGTCTGAGGAAAAGCTTGTAATCAGCAGGTAGTGAATTTTGCTGAGCAGAGAGGAAGAATAGTGAGGGATTGTGTTATTTAAAAAAAAAAAAAAAAAGGTCTCTGGTACCTGCACTTAACAGCTCTGCACCACCACAGCACAGGCTGTGCTAGATCAATACAGCCAAAAGAAAATGCTCTTACACAGAGGAGAAAGGCAGGAGAAACTCAAAGCTGCAAATTCCTGGGGTGTCAGGCTCCTGGCCTGGGAAGACACTGAGCAGTTCCTAGCTCTGAAGAGCAAAACCAGGGAAGAGCTCTACGACCCAGCCCTCACTACCCTGACAGACTGCCTGCATTGTACAAAATAGGGAAGAAGACACTTCGGGCCTGTAGGAGCTGCGATGCCCTGGAGCATCAGGCTGGGTAAGAAAAGGTTGAAGACCTCTGGAAATGTGTGGGTGGTGAAGGGTGAGCTTCAGAGCTGTTCGATCAGCCGCTACAGCTTTCACCCAGCAGAACGTGGAGCACAAACTTCATGGCTGGAAATTTGTTCTTGGTTCCTAACATCCTCATGGATGGTTTGTGAAGGGGTCTGACCTGGACTCCCTGAGGATCTTCTCCTGCCTTCTCCCTACCACAGGCAGAGATTTAAGGCCTGCATTATCCTGGAGGAAAACCCAAAGTTCCTCCTAGGTCTACTGCCAGGTTGCAGGATCATGTCTTCTGTTAGGAAGATTAAATTTAGACTTTACAGATGATATCTGCAAGCAGAGGTTAAAGGTTGGTCTAGCTTAGATATTTCAGTTCAGGTCCTAACCTGCAGCTCCCTTAGCCTGCCATGGGATGCCTGGGGCTGGAGGCTGTTGCAAGGTTACACTAGGTTTTAGGCCGGTGCAGGAGGAAAGAGAGGAAAGGCCAAGAGTATACGAATCACAGCGTGTAAAATTTGGATTTTTTCTTTTTGTAGGCTCGTGGGTATGATTCTGATTTTGCAGCCATGGCAGTTATATCACATAAAGTTCAAGTGATGAGACTGGATTTTCTGGAAGAGATAAGATGTTTGGTTTTTATTTTATGTTATGCTGAAGGTTTTTGTGTCTCTTCAGAGATACTCAGGAAGTGGAGATGCTGACCCGTCAATTGTGCCTGACAGTACCGTTACAGAAAAATCTCTTCTTTTCTGTCAGTAACTAATATATACTGGCCTAGTTTGCTCCCAGCAGCCGCGCAGCACGGCACCAGCAGTGTAATTCAAATCTAAATTTATGAATTTCTGTTAAAGTGCAAGTTGCACTCTTATGCACTGCTTGTTCTCAAACACGTTAAAGCAGTTAGAAAATAAAGAAGCGGATGGAAAGATGGCTCAGTAATGTAATAATAATAGTGGAAAGAACATTTCCCTTCTAGTCATCTAAGAAAAAATGTGTTAAAAGATTCTGAAAGAGTGCTGAAAGCTTGCTGCTATAGTACATGGCTCAGAAATTTTAGAAGGGGAATGTTCGTCTGTGAAGACGATGGCTGCTTCTCAGTAAGAGCTGGTAAACTCAGCTACAGCAGCAAAGCATAATCAGTTCTGTACTCCTTTTTATTCAGAATTATAGTTGAAACCATCAGTAACCTGGGATGCAAAGACAATGAAGAGCTTCAAGTAATCAAGCATGAAAATCTTTCTTAATACTTTGAAAATCCTCAATATTAACCATCACAGTCCTTCTTCTAACTGTTCCCATGCTCTAATTATAGCCAACATGTTTTGGCACTATCTTTACCCTTTCTAGGGTGAATTCTGCACCAGGGATTCCCCCCTGAGCACGTTTCTTTTTGATCTCTGCTGTGCAGTGTTATTTCCCTACCTCAGCACTTCTTAAAGCACCTTCTGTTTATAATGGTTTATAGCGCTCTGGTTCTCTCCTTCACCCTGCTCTATTGTTTCTGTACACAACCTTCTTTTTTATTTTCTTCTGCCTTTGCTTGGCACTCTGTGTTGCCTCTGGTGGTGGTGGTGTTGCTGTAGTAAGGGCCCAAACAGCTGGATTTCCCCTTTCCTGTATCTCTTTGTGTTGCCTATTTTTCTTTTCACGTTAATGAGCACCACGCTCCATCGGTTTTCCTGTACAATGTAGGTTAATTGACAGAGATTCTCCAGCCTTTTTCTTAAATTATACTGCCCTTAGCTGTATTATTGTTACTGCTGCTTTTTCTTTCTCCTTATTGGCTCCAAAACAAAAAACATGGCTTCAGCTGGGATAGGTATTGCACAGAGAGAGACGAAGATTCGATGTCAGAGAAGCTGGAATTTGACTGATGAAGGATGGGAGAAAAGATGGGGCCCAGAGTGGTGGGGTAGCACTGGTTGGTGGCGCCAAGGAAATTTTCTGACACCTGATCTGGTGCCTTTTAACGCTGTATGCTGATACATAGCACTCCAGTCCCTGGGGAGTTAGATTAAAAGAAATAACATGTTGAGGAGAAAAATATATTCTTGAGATGTCTTCCAATATGCACCCATGTACCTGGGAAACTGGGGGAATGAAGACAAGGCAATATTCACTCTTCAAAGTGATATTTCACACACACACACACACCCCCCCCAGTTCTTTGTTTCTGTCTCTCTGTATCCATTCTTCACTTTGTCTCACCATTACCTGTGACTGCTATAACAGTAAGAGCTCACTGTGGACCACGATTCCAAAGTGCTAGATACTGGATAAACTGAGAGCTCACAGGGCCACACCACCGCCAGGCAACAGGGGCACGAAACCAGGATGAGCATCTGGGGTGAGCGGGAGTGGGAAAAACTGAGAGTGGTGAGGTCGCAGAAATGGACTGCAGGGTTTAGATGGGCGAACTGTTTCTTAAAGGTACTACTTATGAAACAATTTGCAAGATATAGATGTGGCCTGCCTGTCTATAAGACCAAACAAAAGGAGGGCAACCAACTCATGATCATGAATGCCTACCAGGAAGGTGGTGGTGGGCACTGGGAGGGCGTTGTGATTGGGAAATGCTGAACTCTGTTTAGTTACAAGGGATTGTTCGGTACCTGTGATGCGCTGTTGGGCTGTGACTTTGCTTGAATAAGGGAGATAGATTAGCCTCTCTAGGCCTGAGTCATCAGCAAAAACAGCTGAAGAATTTGTGGTCTTTTCAGACATGATTGCCCAGAGCTAAAGCTTTGAGGGATGTAGGGGACCAACAGTAGCATCTTACGGGGACCATCTTTTCACTTTACCTCGCTTCCCTACCTGGAAAGAGAGATGATCATCCTCGAAAAAATGTGCTGAAGGAGCGATTAAAGATTAAAGGAATACTCTTTCCCCCTTTCTTCTTGTTTTCTTCATTTGTTTAAATTAGCTTTTCAGTTTTCCTTGCCAGCTCACTACATGTTCCAGGGGTTCTTGTTGCCTTTTAAATGCCGTTAGTCCTAGCTCTTCCCTTTCCTTGTGTCTCTTACCAGCTCTCCCTCCTACATCTACCTCTTTCCAGTCTCAGTTTTCCTTCTTTGAATCACTTTCTGAGAGTTTTATCTGTGCTTTTTCCCTACTTGGAGACAGGGGAAGGTGAGGGCAGCTTTCTTTAAGCAAAAGAAATATCTGTGGGTATGTACCTTAACTCTCTGAAAAGCAGAAGTTGTTGAATTATTGTTTGTGAGGTTCCTTAGCTCAACTGATGCAAGGCAGTTTGCCATGGAAGGGTGTTAGAGAGAGCTGTAGTCTTAAATTTTGAGTTAGAGATGTCAGCAGCGGTTACCAGGGAAACTTCTAAAATTACACTGGCACTGTCTCCACTCAAATACTGTATCAGATCTTTGGGAAATGGCACCAAGTGAACGGGCGTAGATTGGGAAAGCGGCACTGTGTAAGATTCAGGGATGCTTTACCTACAAGTAAAATAAAAATCCTTAAAGTTTCAGGATAATACAGGGTCTCTAGCTCTGCAATCCTAAACCAGAAAAATAGCAGGAATGAAATAAAAAGCATAGGTTCTGTTAAAATTTAAGACAGATGATAGCTTTAACAGGATTATATTTGTTAACCTCCATTTTGTGTTTTGTTTTACAATTCTAAGAAAAGAAGAGTTGCTTCTAATGGGCAATTCACAAAAATTGTAACCTGTTACTAGAAACTAATGGGAGCGGATACCCTGCATTCTGCCCCCCTCAACCTCCCAAACAAAGTACGAGTACAGATATGTATTCATGCATACTTAATGCATGCTAATCAGAAAGAACATTTGGGATTAAAGCAAATGTCAGAAACCCGTAAATGGGAGAGTTCCAATTGCACTTGAACAGGCTCTTTACCTAAATACTGAAATACCTTCTCTGGCTGAGTCCATCTAAGCCACAAGGTACTGGAGACTTGGATAATATTTTAATCACTACATAGTTTCCCTATCCTGGTTCTCTTTTGCGGCTATTTATTGTTGTCAGAGGATGGTCAAAGGTCATTACTGAACTCAGTAGTCTTGGGTCTGACCTGACACAGCTGGGCTTATACAGGGACAAACATCTGTCCTTCCTGGAGCTGTCAGTCCGCCGCTCCTTGGAAGGACTGGCCTCTTACCCCATGCTTGTGTACCTACTGGCCTAATGGGAATTTGTCCATGGCTGGACTTGAGGTACAAACGGTATTTCCCACATATTACATGTCTAAGTTGTGCATGTTGTTATTGCCTTCGCTCATATGAGTCTCTGCTTTAAAATATGAGCTATGCTAAGGAGAAAGGTGGATATTTCACATTATTAACTAAAATAGATGTTTGTGTACATAAGGCAACTTTTACTTTCAAAATACGTTGTCTGGCCAGGTAAGCCACATATATTTATTATCCGATAACAAATGTTGTTGAGTCAGCCTCTTGATTCAATAACGTTTGTGGAAAGTACAGTTACATTTTAATACATGTTAAAAATATCCCTTCTTGCATGATGCTGACCACAGTAAGTGCTCTGAGAACATAATCTGAATGTATGAGGAAGGTACTCAGGAACGTGGTACGTATACATCTAGTGGCCAACTTCAGAACTTGGGAATATGCTGCTGTGAGGAGCTGATTGCTATGCTGAATTCAAACCATAGAAGAGTGCAAGTAATTAATCACCATATGATTAATCAAAAGCTCATCGTGCTCTGGATGTTATGCATGAAACAAAAAATGTCTTAAGTAGCAAATTCCTTTGGGGTTGTGAGGAAGTTATGGTAGCTGCTGCATCATGAAGAACAGCAGTGCTGCTGCTGAGGAGGATGGCTGCGCCGGCTTACAGTGCTGCTGTAGGAATGGATGGTGTTTTGCTTGACTTGGATGCCCTGATATAGGACAGTGACTTTTCTTTTAAAACAGTGATCTTTGAAGATAATATCCATTCAAAATTACCAATAAAATACCAAGCTCTATTTTAATTTCACCTGCAAAAAAATTCTGTTTCTTTAGGTTTTAGTGTGCAAGATCTGCTGACAGAGAGTGTTCGTGCCAGCCAACTCCCGCGGAGCTGGCAGGAGGAAGGCTCTGAAGGTGAATGGTGGGGTATGATGACAGTAGCTTGCGGTTGCAGGAGCAACTTCAGGAGTATGTGGCGATGTCCTGATACCGTTTCTTTGTGCTTCCTGTTGTTTCACCAGGAATAAATCTTTTATTCTTCATGTGAGAAGCCAGTGTCCTGAAAACTTCAGCATTTTGAGTCACGTACGTGCTGAAAGGGGTGTTACAGTCTTTTTTTATTTTTTCCATAGCAGAAAGCTACTAATGGTGCAGCAGCTCCCTTCCTGAGGAGCAGAGCTGACACACAACTCAGCAATTCTGAGAAGCTGTGGGAACATTTAATGAGATGTACAGCAGGTAGTCATTCGGCTGAACCAACCGCAGGCTGCCGTGCTGGCAGCTCATGGGGAAGGGGCAGGTCATCGAGCCCGTTGTGGCTGTCCAGCTGTTTGCCCTGGTTTGCTGGGTGGGGGTAGGCAGAGCTGCCCAGCAGTGCGGGACCTGACTCTGCACTTTCTTGACCCAGCATTGCTCATGATATCTTCTTGCTTAGGTGTGGGGCAAAGGAAATGGAAGTGAAACGGTCCTTTCCCTCTGAAAAGCAAAATTGCACTTTAGAAGGATGAAGGAGGGTAAAGGATGTTTTTCCCTAGCTCCCCAGAAAACCCTGTGGGGGGAGATGCAGGGGTGTTAAGTATCACATGCACTTTTTTCCCAGTCATAAACTAGATTCAGGCATAGTTATTTGCAGTACTCTGGTGTAGACAGTAAACACAGAAAGCTAATTTATGAAAACTTGGAGCTCTTAATTTAAACCTTACTTTTGTTCCTTAATCTTCACAGATATGTGGAGGAGGCCTGAGAAAATATGGGTGAGTGTATTATAAGATATTCCTGTTTCTTTAGGGTGATGTTTAATGATCAATCAGTGACTGAGTTTACATACATTAAATATTTATTTTTCTTCTGTAGAGCTGAATGGAGAAATGTGTTCACATTCCTGCCAGATCACTAATTGGGTAACTGCAGATGCTTAGGGTATTTCTGAAACAGCAGTTTTGTCTGTGGTACTTGTCTCATTAAGGATTTTACTGTTTGTATTCCAGAAGTCATGAATTCTCCAGCTGGGGCTGGGGCTTTTATAAACTGTCATTTTGTATGCTTGAAATGTAACCTTATTACATCTGAGCAATAGAAATTGCCAGTTTACCTTTTTTTTTTTACATTTTTACAGCGCAAATTTCTGTTAATTTTCAATGTTTGCAAAATCAAGATTGTGTTGAAATCAGCGGGCTTCTACTAGTTGATCTGGCTGCAGAAACAAGACCATAGATCTGTGGGATGTGTGTGATTTCTTACTGCTCCTCTATTGCTTTAATTTTCTGCGCTCAGATTCCTGGTGGGAGTGTTTTCTCAGACCTCTTGTTGCTGTACTCAAACTAGGACCATTCTTGCAAGCCCAAAGTAGCTTTGGCTTTTCTTCAGGGGGCCAAAACCCAGGCGGTGACTGGCAGCCATG
Organism: Phalacrocorax carbo; assembly: GCF_963921805.1. Classification (NCBI taxonomy): domain Eukaryota; kingdom Metazoa; phylum Chordata; class Aves; order Suliformes; family Phalacrocoracidae; genus Phalacrocorax; species Phalacrocorax carbo. The sequence continues at coordinate 14,444,765 of NC_087524.1, forward strand.
GGAATGAATCCTTTCTACCTCTTGTTATTGAGTGGTCTGATGCCAGCACCGATCTCCATCTCCCATCTCAGCTGTCCCTGGGATGTCTCTGGGGAGCGCTCTCTCTGTGCTGGGTTGAATTCTGCCCCAGACACAGTCACCCCCATCACTAAGGGCAACAGGTTCAGCTTTTAAGGTCATGCTAAGCATTTTTTAGGGAAAGTAGATTGAAGCTATAGTAGCTGAACCTACTGAAGTTGTATTTAAGGTCATCCCATGTCCTGTCTGGGCTCTTTTTCGCCCCCAAAGGACAAGTATTCCCTTCCAAGCTGCTTCCTTACACCTGCCCTACTCCCAGTCGTGATGCTGGCAGTTCTGTTGTCCTCTGCTTTCTACACTGTCATCTTTATTGTTTATGGGGATCACCCACCTCAGGAGCTCTCTTCTTTGTCACAGCTGAGCTGCAACATCAGTTTAGCTCAGCAGAAAGTAGCTGAGCTTGCATAAGGTGTGCAGAGAAGGATCCTTCTTTCTGGAAGGAACTGGGCTCAGTGAATGAATCACACATTTCTCCTCAGGAGAGCTATTTTATCTACTGTTTATTTAAGTTCTGCCCGGGCTTCACTGTAGGAGCGCTAAGAAATACCTCAACTCTTTCTTGTCTTCAGCTTTCAGGTGGAAAATAATATTCAAATAGCGTACAGGTACTAAATCTCCCACTTGTTTGCAAAAAGCCCTGCGATGCCGAAATACTGAAATCTTCAGAGGAGTATTTAGTTATGCTCTGTGTTATTCTTACAACATCACCCTTAAGTGCACCATTTGCTGCTCTGAATGTTATTGCATAGTCTAAATACCACTTTAACATTGAAGCTAATGTTGAGTCTTTAAAAGAATTTTTCCTAATGGAATTTTAAATATAGATAAATGAACATGCTACATCTTCGGTTTTCTGTTTGTTTTGTTTTGTTTTTGCGGTTTGGTTAATCTTAACTGTTTGCTTAGCTATGACTGGTTCTTTTTCTTGGCACATTAACAATATTTATATATGGAGCCCTCTAAGGAGGCTTCATAGCCAAAATATTTGAAGTCACAAAGGGTCAAAGCTGCCATTCTAAAAGCTCAGTTTAGTTACATTAATGACATCCATAGTTAGTAATTTCTAGGGTCATATTGTGGCAGGTTTACTTATCTCTTTGTAGCCCATGAGCAGACTATTTAATGACTGCTGCTTTTGTATGGAAGAAAAAAGAAAAGAATTCAAGACAGATTCTCTTGCACTTTCATCTTTAAAAATATTGAATATTTGTGCTATCAAAGTGAAAACTTCCTTAAGGTAATGACAACTGGAGTAATTCAAAATATTCCTGTAAGAGGTAAGCCATCAGACTGACTGTCCGCTTTTGAGTATCGCTTTCTCCTTAGCCTGCCCATCCCCCTGCTTCTTTCTTCATTTATCTGCCTTGAAGCTTTTAACTCATATGAATCTCTCTTGCCTGTAAGGTTTCATATAATTTTTTTTTTTTCTGAAACAAAGGTTATTTGTAGGGTGGTTTTTTCATGTGGCTAAAGAATTATTATTTATCTGAGCCAATGCAAAACTCCACGTTTATAGTGTTAGCCTTAGAATTTTTGCTCTTAGATGTACAGCAGCATATGTCCACTCACTTTTGTATTTATTTATGAAATATAACAGCACGGGGCTCAAACATCTAACTAAACCAAATCATTTGTTGTTGCTTTGATTAGCTTGTTAGAACATTTTTATTGTGGTAAGACACATATAGAGGAAATCCAGCCTCGGCGTGTTCTGTTTCACCATAATCTACTGAATCAATAGTTTCTATAAACAGTTTTAAAGCTGAAGTACACATCCATGGATCTACTGTCATTAGCCAGTGGTTTTCAATCATAAATTATGAAACTGGTCTCACTTAGAGTTCATTTTGAGTACAGCGAGTGATCTTAGTAAAGGTGCACAAAAGTTGTGAGCTGTTTCTGCAGAGGATTCTTTTTTTGTGGTCTTCAAATAGTGAGTAAATTGTCTGAGGTTGAGTAGTCAATTAATTTTGAAAGAATCAGGTGAGTTTATGCTGATTTATGTATCTAGATGTAATGTTAGCTTTCTGTTCATGGAACTGATAAATTCATCGTTACTTTACACACAGGTGAATAGACACAGATACACACATGAAAATGAAGCATTAATAGATTTACATAATGTCACGTACTGAAAAGTTATCAAGAAAACCCTGGGAGCCCCTTAACAAGACATTTAAGGGCAGAGATCAAGGCTGTCATCTGCTCTGCCACGTGCCCTGATGCCAACAAGGCCTGGTTTACAGTAACTAATACAACAACACTGCTGCAAATCAGTACAAGGTACAATGTGACATCTTTTACTGTTTGAACGAACAAGAGGAACACTAGCGTCAATGGCTTTTGTTTTAACTTGCGAATACATTTTTCGTAGAATTTAAACCCTTCATTTGATAAAGCACACGGGTATCATGCCCAGCTTCAGCATACATCACAGAAACTGTTTGATAAGGCGGTGGAGTGAACCCAAGACGGAGGCTGTGGCGTGTTACAAAGTCCGGGCGGTAAGTGGTGCTTCAGCTCCCGTGGCAGCATTGCTGGGGTAGCTCATTCTTTTAACGGAACAAAAAAATAAAAAAAGCCAGTGGAGAGAGGTAGCATCTGTTTAAAATTTTAGACCAATGGATACAGAAGTAGATCACATCTGAGGCCTGACAGCTTGCCAGTTTTCTTCCCTTCAACATGAAATTTTAGGCAAGCTGATAAAGAAAAAACAAACTGAGGACCCCCGCTATGTTTTATAGTTGAGGAATGTGCATTCAGACAAGTGTTCACAGGAAGCTCTGACGGTCTTGTCAGCCCTAAGTAGGTGGTTCCTATGCAGAAAGCTGGAAACCTGAGAGCAGAATGGGACCCTATGACTTCAGTAAGGTAGTTGTACATATTAACTACTACCTGAAAACTAAGCTGTAATTGTTCTACTCTTCAAAGAGAAGATTAAAAGGTATATTACAAAATCTCTGAATTCTGCTACTTCTAGCAAACCTAATATTTTGCCTTGTTCCACTGCCATAACCTGTATCCCAAAGCTGGTACATTTCCCACATAGAATAGCTTTCATTTGTTTTTCTGGAAATATTCACCATTTAAGATGTGTTGTTCTGGGGAAAAAGTGTTGGTTTATTATGCATGGATTTTGGAAAAAGTGATACTTACAGTATTACCACTTTTTCCTCCTTTTTTTATTTTAATGCTTTGTCAGGAAACATTAACACTCCTGTATCATCGTTTAATGGGTTTGTCTATTTCTAAAGAGGTCAGAAAGAAATAACTTTCCTTTTGTTCAATTTTTAGAACTTATTTTTGTATCCCTTGTGTATTATCTCAAATAATGGCATACACTTTTAATTCTGTTTTTGGCTTGTGCTCTTCCTGAAAGCAATATTCTGTACTGCTCGTTGCTGTGTAATCTTCTTAAGTCATCATTTCACTTGCACTGTAAATAGAAATCCATTTGTGTAATTAATGACTCTGTTATTACAGGAACTTTTTTTTCTTTAATTTAATTTCTCTTATGCAGAGATGTCAGACATGCCATCTTTAGCCTGGAACTATCCCACATAATGTGTTTAGGGATCTGCTTCTTATTGAACCAAAATTGAGGCTTTCAGGTAAGAAGCTACAGTTTTGACCTCATACTTGCGAAAAAGATTCTTCTGAATGTGGCAACAGCGTTTGCCCAAGTCAGTGCCTCTGAGGGAGCATGAACTTCCCATTACTCTTATTTAGGACTTAAATCCCCAAATCTAACGTATAGGCCAGCAATCTATTAACTCTCTTTTTACAAGTGTAGGAAAGTGTAAGATGCAACACTCACAAATGAAAGGAAGGAGTGCAGAGGGATTCAGCAACTGTCTTGTGGAAGAAAAAGAAAAGACATGGAAGAGACTACAGAAAAGCAAAAGGTCATAATAGCAGTGATCCAAAAAAGGAACATGTTTTTTAAAAATCTGAATTATGCTGAATGCAAGAACACGGCAGTGGAAAACTCACATCCTCAGTATGTGCTCGTAATTAAGAGAGTATCGCTGAAGTGTAGTTTATATTTGATTTTCACTATTTGTATGAAAGAGAGCATTTTCTGCTGCTGGCAATGAGCCTGCAGCGTCTTCAGTTCTTATTGTGGCACATGGCCTTCCACCAAACGTGGAATCTGCGTCTTTGGTAGAATAATCCGGCTAGACTATTTAATAAGAGGAAACATGCGCAGTCTGTGCCCCAAGCTTTTTTCTTCCTTAGCCACAGCTAAAGCAATCAAGAATATCCCTCAACTGAGGTGGGAAAAGGTGGAAGTAACTCCAACTTTACTCTAAAACTGTTCATTGTTAGTCTTTCACTTCCAAAAAGATGGGAAAACTCTCCTATTCCCTTTTAAGCAGGAAAGTGATTTCAGGAAGTACAATTTTTAATTCTCTGCCTGCTGTAAGAAAAACGTATCTGTGGTTTTCTCTTGGATCAGTCACATAACTGAATGAAATGCATACTTTTTCAGTACATTGATATTTAATTTCTTTAGAGTTCTCATATCTGAATTTGATATTCTGTATTAAAAAGGAATTACTCCAAACCCTTCACTATAATGAAAAACCAGAAACAGAGAGATGTCGGACACTGAGGTAACCATACTCTCTGATGACCATGTCTCGCCCTTTACAAAAGCCAGCTTAAGTTGGTTAGAACTGCCTGTGATTGCTCATCTTTCCTAGTCATTACTTCCTGCGTACACATAGCAGAAGAAAAGTCTTGTGCCAAAGAAGATTAATGAAAATCTACATTACACTTCATTCAAAGCATCTGCCTGCTTTGGAAGTCATGCACTGGCACACATACTAATTAGAGCAGAACAAAATGTGCCTTTTTTTTTTTTTCCTTTTGGGGAGGAAATTGAAAACCAAGAAGCTATTTTCTCCCTAATTTTTTAAAATGGTCACACCAGCTGTGCACATTAAAGATCTCATATGCAACGTGCATTTTGTAACCAAGACTGCTGCAGGGGTTAAACTAATAGTTCCGCTTTCTCAGAAAAAGCACAATATAACAATCATCCTTGAAAAGGGAAAAATCTACTTTTCTACAAATGAAGAAGTCAAAATGACCACTAAAAATATATCTGCACCCTGAAAGAATCCACTGATGCTCTTGCACGTAGTGCTACATACTAGCTGCTGACTAAGGGGGAAAACAGATGGTATATTATGACTAATTTTTACAGTGGGAATAAAACATAGGTAATAATATGCCTATTAACAGAGAGGACTGTTGAGGAATTTCCTGAAATTGTAGAAAGAATTGTGCAGTAATACTTGCTCATCCTGAACTAATTTTCCTGCCTCAAGCCCGGGAGGCGAGGGGAAGAAGGCAACTGGATCGATGAGAAAGTGAGTTTGTTTAACCAGCGCAGGTGTTGTGCTGGGACAAACCCTCCTTGTCCCAGCCTGTTGGTTGCACGTTCTTCTCAGAGGCAGGGTAGATCGAGCACGTCAGCAGCTTGTGCATCCCTTGTCTCATCCGCAGGCAAAGACTGTCCCTTGCCTCCTTGGCATGGCCTGGCCCTCGGCAGTGGGAAATCCCTTTGCTACGGGGACCAGGACGCAGGAGATGCAGGTGAGTTGTTGCAACGGAACATTGCAGTGACCAAAGGGAAGTCAGGAGAGTTCCTTTGAATTCCGAAGATCACCCGGTTGTCCTGTCAGGTATGCATGGGTGAGAGTCATCAGGGAAATGATTGCACATGATAGAGAAGAAATGGCTGATTCTACGCAGTCAGTCTAACATTCTGGAAAAAAATTACCACCAAATGTATGTGTGCGTATGTGTGTGTGTATATATATATATATATATATATAAAAAGTAGCATAACTGCACTCCCAGGTATCCACGTCCAGTAGATGGATGTGCTTGAAAGAAAGAAAACTTTACAGAGGAGTTCATCTAGCTTGCTACATGGCAGAATAGCATCTTTCAGTCTGTCAATTTTTTTCCATCAAAAGGCTATGAAATTCAAAGAAATGTGTTTTTTATACATTATTTAGTGCAGCTTGCCAGTTGCATACTTTGTAAATAGAGGTTTTAGGGGTTTTGAAATGATGGGAAGACAGGGACTGGCCAGTTTTCATTACAATTTTCAACAGAACACACAATAATTCTCCAGTGCTATAGAAAAAGGGATAGTGGATGAGAAACGCAACCACCCGTTTTTCCTAAGTGTGTGGCTACAGAAAAAGACCCTTCTGTCAGTGAAATGTAGTTTGAGTGAAAAATCAGAGTACATTAGCTATGTGGCTCCAATTTTGTATGTAAATTGCCTTCCCACAGCCTCTCAGTATTAGCGCTTTGGTGACAAGCAAAGAATGTAATTCTGTTTTGAGCTTTTTATCTGATGATAAGTCTTTGTGCTCACTGCTCCCTAACTTGTCACCACTGTGGTGAGATCGATTGCATCTTAAGCGCTTCAAGTCATAAGATATTTAGCATATATTCATTAAAATTCCTTATTTTCCTCCATTAATATTTTTTAAGTAACTCCCTAAGGTTTTGGGTTTCCATTGGGATTAAAGCTGATTTTTAAGGACTTGCTTCAATAAATTGTTAGAAATATTTGCTTAACATTATTTTTGGGGGGAGAGGGGGGAGATTATTGCTTTTCTCCAATTCTGTTAAACTTGGGGGCCTCAAGGAGACATCCAGATAGTGTTATACTTCAGTGAATTGGCCTGCAAGATTTTAGGTTGAAAAGCTTCAATTGATTCCACCTCAAAAATTCATGACATAGATATCTGTCTTTGGTTTACAAAACCTGGACCCAGAAAACAAAAACCTGAGAGCATGGATTGTCCATCTTAATGAAGTCAAGTCAGAGAAATATTAATATTGATAGCTACAAAGAAATTGTGGGCAAGAGGAGTAAACATCAGAGAACAACAGAAAGCATTTGCAGTAGAACAGATCATAACACTAGATAAATAGCCACTTGCCCCAAGTGTACTTAGGTTGAAAATCAGATATTTCTTAATGATTAAAAGATTTTGGCTTTGCAAAAGTCGGTTTGACTTTTATGGTTGGACTCGATGATCTTAAAGGTCTTTTCCAGCCTAAGTGACTGTATGATTCTAAGTAGTTCTATAATGGCAGTAGCAAGAGCAAACTACCCAACAGGTGTTAGACTGGCTAATGATGAATTCACATTGGGAATGTTGTGGCATTTCTCTTGCAGCTGCAGGCTGCTTAGGCTCAGGGACCCAAAAGCCCCCGTTCGGTCCTAGGTTTCCAGAAGCTTTCAGCCTTTGAATCTCATGTAAATGTCAAAAGCAAAGGTACGTGCTGGAGAAGGCAGATCCTGAATTTCAGCAATATGGTATTTATAGAGTTCAGGTTCTGTCACGAAGTGTCTGGTGTCCTACAGAAAAGAGTGGGAAAGAGGAAAAAAAGACTTGTGGGGTTTTTTTGTGGGTTGTTTGGTTTGGTTTGGTTTTTTTTCACAAGTGCTAGTGCAAGAAGGTGCTAAAAGGATTTATAACTTCCTGCATTGCATCTTTGTTTCCTCAGCTGCCATTTCCCTCCAATACAAATAAGCTGTCCCCAGTAACTCTGCTGGTAACCAGCACTGTGTTCATGCAGGATGAAAGTAGATTTAAGTCTAAGAGAGACACCCGAATTACACATGTTCAGGTGTAAGTTCAGGGTTTATTTTAATGTTGCTCAAGAGTTTGAAGAATGTAGCTGCACTGAAGGGGTGGCTTAACAGTAGCACCTTTGGCTTCTGTATTGATTGCATGGGAATGCAGGCAACCATAACTTCAGGATAGAAAAACAACATTGTGTTTAGAAAAAGACACTTATAAGGCTTTTTATGATGAGGTGTGGAATTAACCTCTGCCCTTTTCCCCCCAAATGTTATGTCATGAGACACAATGAAGTTTATGAATATACACAGGCACACCGCCAAATGGAAACCCAGTGCATAGTCCAAAGAGGCAGTTAGAGCAAAGGAGGATTTTCTTGCTCAGGGTCAGTCCTAGGTTGTATGAATGTAAGGAGGGGTTACTTTATCAATGTGCACTATTTAAAATGAGTGAAGAAGTTCTGGGAATGGGTCCGATGAAGAGTCTTCATCTTCATCAGAATCACAAACTAGCATCCTATCACAGCAGCTACACCCTCAGAGAGGGCATATCAGGACATTAAAAACTGATGTTTTCTTCTATATTAAACTCTTCCACTGCAGTGGAGAAAGAAATCCAAGTTCTCTGTAGTTTCAACACTTAAATACCACAAAAATGCCTGATAAGTGAGTAGGAAAACCATTCAGTGGAACTAAGCCAGGCATGGACTGTAGATAATGCTAATAATGTGTATTAGGTTGTGCTCTCATCTCTGTCCTCTTTTTATTTTGATTGTTATAAACAAATACACCATCCCTGGAGGTATTTAAAAGAGGTGTTGATGTGGTGCTTAGGGACATGGTTTAGTGGTGGACTTGGCAGTGCTAGGTTAACGGTTGGACTCAATCTTAAATGTCTTTTCTGATCTAAACTATTGTTATTAATTTCTATGAAAGTCTTATCACTTCATTGTGGCTCATAGTGAATGTCATATTAAACTGGTCCTATATAAACTTTATTCTCTCTGATGTATTAAGAAGGCTTGACTTGTATTCCAATTTTGAGATGCTGGAGGTATAAAAAAATCAATCTTTAAAAGATGGGGGTTTTTTTAGTATTTACTTTGGATTTTTTTTTTACTTTCCTCTTTCAGCTCCTTGTGGAGCTGGGGATGAGAGCAGGCCGATGCCAAGCCATAGGTGCAACAGGATATATTTCTTAATTTGTGTTTTACGTAGTATATCAAAGAGCCTTAGGGCAACTGATGTTTGGGCCCTCCAGGTTACAGTGGCATCGCCAAGGATGAGCAGTGTCCAAGGCAGTAGCCATGCTTTGCCAGCTACACATCTGATTTCAGAACAGGCTGAGATTGCTGCAACAACTCAGGAACAAGTGTGTTTGCTAAAAACTGCTCCACTGTGTCATGCAAAGACAGCCTAGAATAGACAAATCTGAAGAACTTAGGCCTGTAAACCTGCAGGAGGCTGCTTAGGATAACAAGTAAATCCAGATTTAAATATTTTAAATGTTTAAGTAGCTGAACTCTAATGTGTAAATTTGAAGCCCTGCAAATCTGTTTGTGAGTAAGATGAGGTAACAAAGTTATACCGTAGCATTTCCTTTGCACTTTCAGTGCAGTATTTTACCTCTGTCAAAATAAATTGCTGAGGCTTTTTAATGTGTTTATTTAATTGTCTCAGCTACAGATGCAAAGTCATATTGAATAGGTCTTCTTGCTAGAAAAGCAATCTGTAAGAAAACTAAGTGCTCTTTGACTTTCTGCATAATATTAATGGAATGCCTAAAAAGCCTGTAGGATTTATTAAAAGATAGGCTTTTAACTGTGAAATAGCAGGAATACGTCAAGCTTGCTTACTTAGGAAATGCTGAACGCCTAGCTGTAGAAGTATTACCGTAGATGTGGCCTTGTGTTTCCTATGTAGACAGTCTTTAGAGACAACTCGTAGTGGTAGAGTTCTTCACTGGAAACGCAATGTTTGGATGAATTGTTGTTTTTTCTTGTGTCCTGTTTTGCATTCTATGGGCTTAAATAAAAATGAGCCAATCTAGCTTTGGCTAAGAGTAGAAGAATGGTCAAAAATATAACTCCACTCCAGAAATGGACAGTGTGCTTCAGCTTGAAGTTTGGTCTCAGTTTTCGAATTCCTTAGTGTGTGAGTAAGAGGACAGTGTAGGCTTAAACTATTATTTATTGGTGGTTGTTTGATTTTAGTTTTGGGTTTTTTTAATAGTGGGCTTAATGCTATTGTAAGGCTTGAAACGGAGAGATAGTTTGTCACCTCATAGTGCAGTAAGATCAGTGCAAGGACTGGAAAAACCTAGTCCCTTCTGGTCTAATAAAATGATGCTTTATCTGGAAGAAGGTGTAAAATTACTTCCTATTTATCCACATCCCTGCTGAGACTAAAATTAACCTAAAGAGGTGCTTAATGGTACCTACTAAGCCATCATATTAATTAAACAGCTCTGTAACACTTACTTTCCGGGAAAGCACCTTTTCTTTTATTTGTCTGCCATGTACGCTTATGACACTGTAGAAATGATATATACTAATAACTCTCATGCCACCAGTGACTTTCAACATTTTTTTTGGGAAACAGCTCCCACACTGTTCTTGGCTATATATGTGTGTGTATATATATCTTTTCATAAAAGTGGTGCTGACAAAACATCTCCTGCCATCACAGACATTGACAGCTGAGGCAGCCTGGAAATGCCAGTTAATTTGGCCGTTATGAATTTTACACTAAATTTTGTCTCCTTTTTAGGGGAGTTGCAGGCATAAAGTAAAAGAGGGGAAAAGGCTGGCTGATGGAGGAAATAAGGAGTCTACTTACAGTAATTCAAGGAAGGAAAAAACCGTAACTAAATAAAGTGATAATATTTGCAAAAGATGATAGTTGACAATTAATATTAGTTCTTTGCTTACCTTTTAGTTTCTTTCAGTATGACAATGATTGAAGATTTCACAGAGAAACTGGTGCTGCTCTAAATGCATAAGAAAAACCAGATTTGTGACAGGAAGGTAAAGCTTGGTAGAGGATTGTGCCAACATGGATGGGCTGGGTAAGGGTCTGCACAGATACAGGAACATTTTCAGGGATCTCGTCCCCCATTTTTAATGCCCTGTTTTAAATGGAACTGAGAAACCTGGCTGTGTAAAGGTCTCAATTTACTTTCTCTTTGTATACGTACATTTGAAAATTGCTGGTTTTCTTTCTCAGTAGCGATGATACACATACTTGTGTTTCCAGACTTTTTGTAGTACAAATCCCCTTGTGCCTCCTTTTAACAGTTTCAGTAATGCTCAGGGCTGTAGATGCGTCTCTGACAGGAGCCTGAGGGGTGCACACACCCTTTGCCTCTGTGGCCACATCTTTTCTCCTTTTCCCTGCCGTCCTTCCTACAAGTAATTAGAAGGTCAGTTTCCTTTAATTTTTTTTTACTGTGTTATTCACAACTAGCCTGTTATTTTGCACTCAGTTCTTAAATCTTCCATTTCTTTGAAAGTCTAATTTGACTAAGGACTGGACCCTAAACTTCTATCCTCTCATCTGGTGAGATGGTAGCATACTCCCATCAAAGAGTGTAACAGGCTCGTGCTGTCAGCCTGGATTCAGAGAAAATGCCCAAGTCAGCCTAAGAAACGCAGAGTCGGGCAGTGAGAAGGAGCAGTGCTGTCCACCCACGTGGGCACACTCATTTCACAGAGGGATGATTCTGAGTCAGTACCTGATTACAAGAGGAAAACTTTAGCCAAAACAGCTACCCTCAGACGCTCGCCAGTGCCGGCACAGACAATCCCTTTCAGAAACAATGCCATGCATTCTTAAAGCCGTCCCTATAAATGCTTGGAATTCAGCCCCTGGAGTATGGCTGAAGCCTTCCGCATAAAGGAAACAAGTCTGATTTAGGAAAGAAACAAGAAATAGCTACTACTGAAAAGAACTTATTGAAAGCAAAGCCCAGGATCCCACGCCAGTTGGCATGCTGAATTATCGACTAGATTTTCATCAAAAGTATTCGGATCATTTTGAAGTGGGATGCAAGAATGTATACTTGGGTTGAAATAACTAACGATCTAAAGCTTTGTATTAAACAACTACTCAGCTACAGCTACTGAGTCAGTCCTGCCCACCCTAAACTTCTTTCACTAGCTTTGATCCCCAAAACTGGAGCACTGTACACTTGGTGAAAAATGCTACATTTCTCTGTGTACATTAAAAGAAATAAATTATTAACTTTTTAAAAATGATGAACGGTTGAATTCACACTAATTGTCTGTTATATTGTAACTTGCATTTACAGATTCCCACTGTGATACAAAAGCTGAAAGTATTTTTCCTTCAGCTGGTTAATGTATTCAGAGTCTTTTAACTATGGCTGGAAGTGATGAAAACATGTCATTTTTCTGACATGTATTCTCAACCAAGAACTCTTTACTTGTCTTTTGCAAGTACAATAGAGCGTCTATAATAATATCTCAGCTCTAGCTGTGGTATTTTTGAAGCAGATGCTCATGTTAGTCATCAACTCTTGCTCATATTAGTATGCCTTAGATCTACCAATACCTCATTGAAAGCAGTGAGATTTTTTTCATGGCATGGGTATACTCTGACGTGAATTGGGGCTGCATTATCCAGTCCTTTGTGTCGAGATCTATGCCCAAGGCAGAATGTAAAATACTCCCAGAGAATGTAGCAAAAGGAAATTGCAAAATTTATCTAAAGCATATTTCGTAGGTAGTATTCACAGTGCGTTTGGGAATGGCTGCCATATGACCTCCAGTTTCTCTGGGCTTTGAAATTTGTTCTGAGGCATAAACATATTTCTGTCTTTTTATTTTTTTTCTGGACAGGAAATAGATTTTACGTCTTTTTATTTTGTTTATATTTAAATGGAAACAAAACACAAAAGGAGGACTTCTCAGAAGTCTTTGTTTCATGTACGATTTCAAAACCCTTACCATACAATTTTACAGCTGTTCATAAGGTCAGCTGGAGCACTTACATATGTTAGAAATGATGACATATTTAGGGCACTATACTGGTTTCATGGATGAACAAAATCTATAGATAAATAGCTATGGAGGTATGGATATGTACACTAGCATACAAAATGTTCAACGTATAGAAGGAAAACACTGTTGTAGCACCTTTGCCTTTGACAGCCCACACTTGTGCTCCGGTGGGTCGCCCCCAATCCTTCACAGATGCTGCTGGATTCCACCTGCCCTGTGACCTTGTGCTGCAAACACGCTGAGAGTAATGCTCAGCGCTGAGCTCCCTAGGCTGTGTCAGCACAAGCCGTCATCCAAAGCCGAAGCGCAACATCTCCATGCCCATGTAAAGAGCTCCAGGTATGTGAATCCTGAGGTGGTGTTTGTGAAATGCTGTGAATTGCCTCAGAAAGAAAGGATATTACTGCAAAGGCACAACCACTTTTGAGGTCTCTTTCTGGCCTGTGTAGCTTCAGGACAGTTGTTGTTGTTATGGGTGCTCAAAGCTTAGCCCATGTATTTTTAATAATTTGCCTCGGTTGCTAGAAATAGTGCTGCATATGATGTACACGGAAGGGAATAATTTGGTGGCTGTATGGTAAGCTGATTATTTCTGGTATTGTCATTTTATCTTTCTCCTGTGAACATGGATTTACATATCTACAAAAACTGCAGTGAAGGATTACATTTTAGAAATGTTCACCTTCTAACTGAGACTGTGGTGAAATAATTAAACTCATTTTAAAATATTTTTTTTTAGAAAGTAATAAGCTGACAAAATGGAGTGGGTTCACTACAGGGCTACAAAAGTGATTCAAGATTTGGAAAACCTGCCATGTATTTAGAGGCTTAATTAGCTCATTCTTCTTTAAAAGGAAATTAAGAAATTATATGATCAGCCTACAAATACTTATTTTGTCGTTCCTAGCGACAGCTTCTTTCCCTCTCACACGGAAGTGTAACAAGATCCAGCCAAACTACTCAGTGCCTAAAAATAAGAAACAATATTTTTAATTAGATAATTGGAAAAGCATATTGGATACTAGAAATCTTTAAATCAAGGAGGAACTTAGCTCAGCTCAGCTTGATCAGGGCTAAAGGACATTTACTACCAAGGATATCCAAAAGATCAGTCTGAAGGAGGAGGTATGATGATAACAATTCTTTCTGCCCCTGTAATCTGTGACTGTATGTATGGGAGATAGATAGGTAGTAGAGAACGGAGCTTCTTTGGAACAGATGCTATTTTACAGCCTACTAAAGACTTCAAGGCCAAAGTGAATTCCATAATAATGGCAATTAAAGCATGGCTGGCTATCTTTCCAGGTTAGGCTTTTCAGTTAATCATGCAAAGGTCATTATTAATGCCACTCAAGCACAGCAGAACTTATAAAACCACCTCTAAACTACCTCTGACAGAAACGTGTTGGAAATCTTATCGTTCTCCCTAGTCAATTAGACAGTGTTATTTTTTTTTTTTTGTAAGCCGTACAGATTTTTTTAGAGTGACTACTTCAGAATACAAGGCCCATTCCTACATATGTCAAATATTTTACAGGCCTTTCAGGCATACAAATAGAATTTACTTGAAATTATATCAGTGGAGATATGCCCTTCTTTTAGCTTAAAAAAATATATCACAAAGTTCATTTATCTTTTACTTCAGAAAAGTCAATAAATACTGAAGTGAGATAAATAAATACTGCCTGAGAAGGCAGGCAGAGACACAAAGAAATCAAATAATTTTGGAGGCATGTTGCATAGAATGGGTAGATTTAATATGTAGGATAGCATAAAATATGATTTTGTCAGAGCAATTGGAAACCAATTGTACTTCTGTTTTGAAATACAAGTCTTGCAATCTTATTCATAGAGTTGCTACCCACTATTCCATGCGGTTTGCAAAATTCTTGATGGAAAGAAATATTTTCTTAATTCATTGTAGAGAACCTGTTTCTATTCAGGTACATAGCAAAAGTTCTAATTATTAAACCTTTCTTGTTCTCTTAGTTTCTGCTCCCATTGCATAATTTTATATCCCTTGATAGCCCTTTTCCTCCACCTTTTCTCCACAATTAGGGAGCAGACACTGTTTGAATCTTTGTTCATAGAGCAGGACCTACATTCTCAGGGGTTGAGTCTTTTGCAGAGGATGAGCTCTCTGCTCTGCCTTGGCAAGGAACATGCTGCCAATTATTTTTAGGGAAGAGCCGACTTAGAGTAAACATCTCTCTTTTAATGGTGAAAGACTTCACTAGGAGAGTGAAATAATAAATCTTACAGAAAGAGGGACCTGACCAAATTATTGAAGGAGAAACCACTTCTGCCAGGTACTAAGAAATTTTGTGACAAAGTGAAAATCTGCAAACCCTGGATGAAAGATTTTATCCACCTCTTGAATCATACTGTTTTGCATTTTAGAGCATTTCATGTCTTCAAGATGCAGAACAGATGTTTCTTAATTCTCCTAATTGTTCTGTGAAGCAGCTGAGCATTATTTTGACTTTACAGATGGGCAAAGGAGTACAGAGAAGTTGAATGACTTGTCTTGGACCACAGTGCAAATCAATGTCAGAACCAGGAATAGGATCAAGAAGTGCTTGGGAGCACATGCCTATGCTGAAACCACTCAACCACACTGTACTCGTCATAAGAAATGGAAATTAATTTTTAATATTCCCTTTTCTAAAACGAGATTTTGGATTGTAGAAAAATTAAATATTTATTTCATTATGTATGACTTCATAAGCCTATAATTTGTACCAGATAGACTTATTGGCTTTATTTCCCCATGATAATTATATCGTCCTTGTTGATCTAATGGGCTTGTCAATTTTAGTAATGTATCCCTCTGCCCAAAGAAACAGCATTATTTGCCTCTTACGCACTTATGAAAAGAGTGGAACAGTATGCACATAAAAATTACACTGAGCTTCAATATTAAAATAAAGGGGTTTCCCTTCTCCTAAATGCAGATTAAACATACTAAATTAATTCGCAGCTACTTCAGTTTTCTAAGTAAATTTAATCCTCTGATATTTATCAGGCTGGCAGCATCGCAGCCCTCTGTTTACTTAAAATATTGAATATTTAAACTGCTGATATGTAGCAGTGACACCAGCAGATTGCAGAGAGTTTACAAACATTCATCAGTCCGCCTGTAGCTGGAAAAAAAGCATCCAGTGCCTCTGACTGGGTGGTCATTCAGACCTACCTGCAGGACGGTGTTTGACACTGACAGGAGAGACTATTCAGGACAGAGACAACTAGAGTAAGAGAGGTTTTCACTTAATCCCAGTGATCTCCTTTTGCTTCAGAAACTCATTAATTACTTTACTGCTGATAATATGATACTGAAACCTCTGCAGCCATGGCACGACCCTAAACATAAGTTTAAAATTCCAGTCCTTTTGCATGGTCAGGCTCAAAATTAATTTCTTCCCATGACTCAATTTTTGTAATCAAAGATGTCCCTTCCCAGAGCCACACGGCTCCTACTTTCCCTGTGCAGGAATGAGTCTCAGTCTCCTTGCCCAAACAGTCTAAGAATCCTCTTGTTTCACAGGGTCCCTACCATTTTTTTCTGGGTGAAAACCAGGTTAAACCGTGTATTCTTTTGTACAAATAGTATATTGGAAACTGTGAAAACTGTGACATTCAACACAAACTCTAAAAGTTATCCTGACATTTTCCACAAGTAAACACTGCATTTTCAGGTGGGGAAAAAAAAAAGCATTATAATTTTTTTTAATTCCTGCATTATTATGCTCATGATAAATTTGGAGAATCCTACAGGTCCATTCAGACAGAGAGTCAATAGAAGGGCCCTGCTGGGTATTTTTAAAGAAATGTGTCCTTTAAAGGTTAAGTATGAGTGAAAGGAGGTAACGTTTTTGTTCAACTACACTAATGTTTTCAAAACAGCATTACTGTCATATGTCAATTCAAGCCAATAACACCTTCAACAAAAACAAGGATTGAGGGAGGGGGAAATAGTGACACAGAGGAATCTAGACCCCACAGAGGAATAGCAAAAAAGACAAGAGCAGAAGGATTGAATGGATTGGATTGTGAATGGCTATATTGGCTGTAATCCTGCTTTCACTGCTTCCTTCTCTTTGGGTCCCAAACTGGACTTCATCAGTCTGGGTCCAGACTTTCCCTTCCCCTGCTTGCCAGATTTCTACTTAGCATTGCTAGGATCAGAACTAATTACTGGAAAAACAAGCTTCTCATCTGTTTGTCTCTCTTGACCTCAGTGCTCTGTCCCTCTCCAGAGAGCCTCACACATGTGGGAAAGGATCTGGCCAGCATACTACCGAAAGGGGAAGAATTGAAAGGGAGGCAAGTCATGGAGGTTGCTAAAAAACACCTGTCAAGGTGCAGGATGCACCCAAGGTGCAGACAGATTAGTGATGCTATTTACTGTTGCAATAGATGCAACGAACTCCTTGCCACAGAGCTTGATGTGCATGAGAAACGTGCCACAGACATGAGTGGTAACACTGAGGTAGTTCCCCTTTTTCTTCAGCTGTTAAATGGGGGAGAGAGGGGACATAGAAAAAGCATAAAGTCTGGAGCAAATAAACTGTTTATGACAGCATTTCTTCACTTCGCTTCAAATGATCTGCTATTTCTCTCATAATAGGTTAGGTATAATTTTTCCGTTGTCTCATACTATATATTGAAGGCCACCCTATTGTAACTGGTTTGACAGTCATATCTTTCTTGTTTATAATACAATTTGACTGACAATAAGTCAGGGGACTGTGATTTGAACTTCTCATTGTAACTGGCCTGACAATCATCTCTGTCTTGTTTATAGTGCAGTTTGATTGACAGTAAGTCAGGGGATTGGCAGCTGGTTAGTTTGTTTTTCCCTGAATGAATATTTCTAGCTAAGACAAGACATCTATTCCTAAATAGACCGGTAGATGATTTGTACAGAAGTCTAAAAGGGTGATATACCTCAGCATTGTTATTAAAATAATAGTGTTCCTTGGCTTTGTACCAATTTCACTTTTAAGACGATGGTTTTCTTTCTTCCTCCTCTGCCAGTTGTGTCTCTATTTTTCATCAACATTATTAAAGCAGTGTAGAATTACGGTTCATATATTAGGAACTGTTATGTAGGTTCTTGACATTTTTTCTTATTAACAAGTATCAGGTAAGCTATTAGCTGCTTTGCAAAAGCAACATCCACGTACAGTGACTGGGATGTTTGGGGAATTCTTTTCAGTGGTTGCTTCTTGTGCATCGTTGTCTGTAGCCAGTCACTTGCAGGATATCTTCTTTATTTTTAAAGAAAAGGAATTCTGGTGCTCTCTGTTTTTGATATGCGTCATCTCTAAATCGATACACTTTCTCTGACGCTTGGCACACTACTGTCTTCCACTAGTGGGTCTCAAAGCCAAAACCAGCATAGTTTGTAATGATGTAAAAGCAAAGGGGTAGTTTGCAGTGATCTTCTCCAAAACTTGGCCAGGAGTCAATGCCAGAAAGGTCCAGGAAATGTTCCCGCTGCAGTAGAATAACAACCTGTCAGGGTGCCTAATGCATCTGTACTTTCCCTGCAATGTCCAAAGGCAGAGGAAAGTGAGAGTATGGAAAACAGCTATCCTAAAAAAGCAGATTTCCTTAGGAAAAAAAAACCAACCCAAACACCAACAGCAGCAGATATTTGCATATTAGTGTTGCTCTGCAGTTTCAGTCTGATCTTTAGGTGCTCTCAGTTGGATATACTTCATGAGTGCACTTCACTGAGGAGGCAGGTTGAAGGGCAAGGGAGAAGGGTTCATGGGCAGGAAATCAATAACGGTGCAATTCCCAGGATGAGGCAGCAGATTCTGCAGCTACTTATAAATCCATTATTCACATCAGTTCTGGTGTCCATGATTTGCAGAGTACTGCCTGCTTTATAAAGGGCATATTCTTTATACCCCCTACACACGCTCACAAGATGCATTTAATTAAAGAAGTAATACAGCTACAGAGAAATACTAGTTGATATTTTTGTAAAGCACCCATGAATTTTTTAACTAGAGGGATTTGATCTCTTCATAGTTTAAATATGCCACCTTTACATGCAAAAATTTTGTATACAACTATTAGAAAGGTTTTCTCTAGTCATTGAGTAAATATTCTCAGAAATAGTTTCAAAATTCTTCATAAAGAATCCGGTCAGCTACATCACTTAAATATGCTTGAGGGACTGAAGATGGAAAAAGCAAAAGTATAAATTACACTTGAGCTACTGAGGAACAAAAAGTAGAACAGGTATGTTTGTGTCCACGCTTGTTACTAAAGGATGAAAGGGTGAAGAAAACCTTTAAATTGATACTGAAAAGACATTAGACTGCAGAATTGTGATGCAAAAATATTCAGTTAGAACAAGAAGCCTAAAATGAGAGCTAAAGGCACTAAGCCAGAGGATTGAAATGTAAAGTTTGTTCACGGTGGAGAGAAAAATATTTATTCCTTGTTTTCTGTTCCAAATGAATTTCATTCTGATGCTGTAATCTCATGCTGCTGTTTATCTCAACCTGTGACTTTGCTTATTCCTTCTTCTCTTCTAAAATTCATTGCAGCTACTGGTGCATTTAATAAGCCTCTTTCCTAGATGATGCAAAATAGGGAGCATCTTCCTGTCAAACACCTGAACTGGTGAATTCCCCCAGTTAAACACCACCATTTTGGACAAGGAAGATTAACACAATAAAAAAATCAAAGGGAACAGAACTAAATTTCAAAGACACTCAAGGCTAACATAACACAGCATTGAGCTCTGTACTCGCGCAGAGAGCTGTTGGCTTTAGGCATTCTAAATGAAACGTGTTTTACATCTGGATCAGAGTTAGAAAAATCTTAATACTGCTATCATTTCTCAGGATTTTTTTTTTCCTGAACAAACAGCAAAGAATATAGCAGCCACTATTGCTATAGTATGGATTTCATAAACAGGTTGGGTGTGTTTTCTCACCCCTATTCACTCGTTATTCAGCATTCAGATAGTGATATTCACTATCATCTTTTCCCATTAACTACTGATGGATGGTTTGGGGCACAATAGAAGCTAGTTATGGGGTAGAAGCAGACACAGTTGTTCTTGCCACCTTTCCATTTGTTTAAAGTGGTTCCTACTCAATGACTGGGAGCTGAAGCAGCTATTTCTATGAGTTGGAAAACAGAAGCATCCATGAACTCTGTCTTTTTTTCCTTCCTAGGGATTCTCTGAGCTGTGCTTTCACTAGTAGTTACATTTCAAAAATTTTGTTAATTATTGAACACCCCCAGAAAAAAAAAAAAAAAGGAAAAATAGACCATTTTGTCCTCAGGTGAACTATAATGGAAGACTGTAGTGCAGGAAAGAAAGATACAAGACCAAAATTGGAAGCTCTTAGTTTCTGAAATATGAACTCTCTCCAAGTTGATGATATGAAAAGGGAGAATAAAAATAACAGCTGTGGACAGAGAGCAGAAGGAAAACATGGGAACCTGGCTTCCCAGTTCAGTAGCCTATTCCTAGGGAACACTACTTAAAGTAAATATGCAAAGACCATAGAAAACCATACTATTTTTATTGTCATCTCTCTAAAAAATTGCCAGATAAACAGCTTCCTCTGATTTATTACATTTATTAACATTTAGCCATTAAACAATATCACAGGTAACATTTATTATTTTTTCCCCATACTTCCAATTATCATGTCCAACTTTTGTGTTCATAGTTTTAAACAATAGGGAAATTCTTACGTCTAGGCGAAAATCTTTTCCTTCATCCTTATGTTACTACAAATACAGATTCTTACTTCCTTTTTTTATGTCTAATGTAATACAGCCCCAATAGTACAATACCTGGAAGACAGATTTGGGTGTGGTTTTTGTATTGGTCACTCCCATTTTTATATTCATTTTTCACTTTTAAGGAGGAAAAAAATACAGCTAGGCAGAAGAGAGAATTTTCATTTTTTTCCACCATTACTGGTAAAACATACTTACATTATATGATTAAAAGAATTTACTTTCAGCTTTGACCTGTTATAAATAGAAGGCATTGTCATTGTCTAGCACTTCTGCAAAGAAGAGGAAACTGAGTAGCTGAATAAAATATTGGCATTAAAAAAACATTTTAAGTTAAATCTCAAAGTAGCTGATGAAATATTTCTATAGCAGTCCTGTCAGCTCATGCTCCAAGTAGTAACCTCTTTCGCTTGTTTTTGTTGTTGTTGAGGGTGGGCTGTTTTTGGGTTTGGTTTTTTTTGTTGTTGTGTTTTTTTTTTTAACAAGAAGTAAAAAACCCACCCCAAAACCAAAATACCTGAGCCTTGAGAGATGTGAGAGTGTCCCACACTTAGAACCACAGAATGGTTTGGGTCAGAAGGGACCTTTAGGGGTCATCTAGTCCCACCCCCCTGCAGCGAGCAGGGACACCTTCAACTAGATCAGGCTGCTCAGAGCCCTGTCCAGCCTGGCCTGGAATGTTTCCAGCGATGGGGCATCGACCACCTCTCTGGGCAACCTGTGCCAATGTGTCACCACCCTCATTGTAAAAAATTTCTTCCTTTTATCTGGTGTGAATCTACCTTCTTCTAGTCGAAAATGATTACCCCTTGTCCTATTGTTACAGGCCCTGCTAAAATGTCTCAGGTTGCCTGAGATGGAGACTTCCAGACCTGCCATTCACACAGATCCTGTTGAGGTGCTTTGCTCTTTAGTGTCCATCCCCAGTCTAGTAGTACCCGATCGCCTCGCAGTACAGCCTGCTTGTTCTTCAACAAGTCGGTGAGGCAGAGGCATGCTGTGTTCCTCTTCTGCAGGTAGAAAGCTGGGGCTGACTGTACACTGTGCTGGTAGAGTGGTCTTGAGTCCAGACTCGGCGTCCGTACCTGCTGCCTACTTGAAGGTGCACAGTCATCTCTGGCCAGCGCACACCGGGGAGGGGAAGGGCACTGAAATCTCTAAGTGGTGGGACCACATCAGACTGCAGCTGGTTCTCAGGGTCCAGTTCAGATATGGTGTGGAAGCAGCCAGAGAGACGGACTAGTTTGTCCAAACTTGTCCAGATCTGCACTGCGGGGTAGGTTGAGGCTCCCTGGGCTAGGCTAGTGCATGGCTCTCCTGTGCAGAAAGTGGTGAGGGGAGCGTAAAAATGGTCTCGAAGTTTGTTAATACCCTTAATGAGGCATTAGCTTTATTTAACATAAAGTGCAATGTCTGTCATATAAGGTGTGGTATTTCAGGAACAGATGATTTTAAATCTTACAGCAATTTACCACTCTAACATCAGCCAAAACATCTCTGTTTGGAATTTAATTCTTCTCCAGCTAAGGGATGACAGCATTGAAGATTAAAGCTTTTTTTACTTCTCTTTAAGATCTCAGCAAAGTGCAGATTTGAAACACAGAAAGAGGTTGACCTTCGTATTAACCTGAATCTCTTTTCCTGTTTCTTCTTGAACATATTTTATTCTCTTTATGCACAGTGGGGCTCTTTTTTCATGTGCTCTGCTGTTGAATGAAATGCCAAAAAGATGGAATGTGTGCTTTTACATCAAAGGAATGATGAGACCATAAAAACTCATTTCCCTGGTGACTTCTTAAATTGTTGCTAAGGAATTGAATGAGTCTGTTTGAAACAATGTGTCCCTTTAAATTCTGTTTTCTTATTTGTCTTAAAACACAAAGCCACAGTTTCATGTAGATCCTGATCCAAAGGCCACCGAAGTCAATAAAAGATACTTGGTTACTGCAGTGAGCAGTAGGTCAGATTTTTCAAGTATTTCACTATGTAAAACACAGGACAGGCTGTTTTAAAAAGAACTGGATTTCTAGAGAAAAAAAAATAGTGCCTGGTTAATTTTGTTTATTCAGCTAATTAAAAATTTTACCTTCACATGGGCAAGAATTAAGTGAACTCCCTTCTGACTGAGCAGAATGGATCTGACAAGGACAAGAAAGGTCAAGCAGTAGTTAAACCCAGGGATCCAAACCAGTGAAAATATTGATTTACTTCAGTTTTTCTCATACATAAAGGTGATGTGCAATAGAAACAAACACAGGGACAAACCCCAAAATTTAGACTCTGTTGGAGGGAAACGTTCCCCTGTTCTGTATAACAGTTTTGGACAATCATTGTCGCTGCTGGGATAAATGATTTGTTAGTACTACAGTCCGGTAAGTTGCTAGAAATGGTCTTGATTGGAATGAAAAGGCATTGTAAAGCAATTAAGTTCTGACTATTAACCCCACAGGGAGCATTAATTTTTAAAAGTAGACAAAGACTGCATTTAGTAGCTGTATAACTGTGACTATACTGAAATATGGAAAAATGCTACAGCAAGTCTACACTGTCATGGATGCTCCTTATCAGTTTCCAGAAAGAGGTTGTGAAGTTCCATTTAAAAAAGCATTTAAGCATATGATGAACTTTCTTTTATTTGAACTGGGTATAAATTAAACAAATTGCTAAGTCCTTTGCTTAATAAGGAGCAATTTAAATATCTGCTTATAGCTCAGGTTCAGATTTCATGGAAGTCTTCCTTCCCTCTGAACTGGAGCCTTGATCCCCTGAATTGTCATGGTATTTTGGGGGTCTATAATCCAGAAAACTATGCTTTTCTCCCAGAACTAAAGCAGCCTTCTTCTTAAAGATGCCCGTGTATCCATGTTCCTTTCCAGAGCTCCAGCCTTCTAGTCACTTTAACTTAAAGTTTATTTCTCAATCCAAAGGCATGTAATAATTTAAGCACGTAATTTTACAACTGTTCAAAATAGTGATTTCTTACTCTACCAGTTCAAGAAAAATCCAGTGCTGGAGAAGACACTAAACCTTCTCTGTGCGGGTCTCTGCCTCTGATTATGCTCAGATGTTGACACTTGCCCTCTTCCCCTCTTCTGTACATCGCAGGCTCCTGTCACTCCTATACCCAGTTTCTCTTCAGTCAGTCTCTATTTTATGCCTGGCGAGAGACACGATCTTTTATGATCCCACACTGGGATGGCAGAGCAATGGAAAAACATTGCTACCAGTAGAATATGTTTAACTATTTTCAAAATGCTGGAGTGAGCCAACAGTCCGTATCAAAGCCTTTGAGAAGGCATCAAGCCAGTTTCTCAGATCACATTGTTTATAATCTCACTTGGGTTATTTCCCAAAAATTTAGAACATGTGTGACTGTTTTTGTATCTGAAATGAGTTTGCCCAGTGCTAAAGTGAGAATATGGGATATTTACAAAACAATGCTACCTATCATGGCTGGCCGTCTAGGATTCTGGTTAACTGAATGGTTCTAGGAAATCTGTTACTGAAGGTAGTTCAACCACCTTCTGAATTACATAGAGGGTTTTGGTTTGGGTGGTCTTTGTTTGTTTGTTTGTTTTCTTGGTAGCATAGTTCTGAGCCAAGTGATTGAACAGGTTTTGTTCCACACTACTGGTTCTGAAACTGTCGATGCAGCAGATGCAGGAATGCAGGTTCAGAGAATCACAAAGGGATAAATGGACAAATTTGCTCAGTGTTGCTGATTGCAGAATTCTTTGTGCTAGACATTTATTCTCTGGTAGCTACAAAGGAGGGGCCCAACAATACAGGTAGTTTGTTAAAAAAGAATTTATTATCAACTGCACTTGAAATGGATATTTTGTACTATTACTTAAAACACAGAACATTATAATGTTGGTTTCAAATCCAAAAAGAGCAGGCTCACATTATCAATACCCATCCCTAATATGCTGTTATGTTGGATACCGCAGCCCTGATTCCAGAGGATGGGAGGTCATTGGCTTCAATGTTCTTGGAAACAGAGAAGAAAAGCAGTTTGGAAGGGAAAAAAGAAGTCGCCAGTTTTCTTTTTTTAAACCTCTAGGTTGCATTTTTAATATCCCATCTTGGTAATTTTTCCTTTGCCACCAGAAATCAGTATAAAACAAGCATAAGTATATACTTCTATAAGTAGATATAAGTACATAACAAGTTCATACTTTTTAATCTGAGAAAGACTGACAGACCTCACACATTGGGAAACTGCTATACAAATAGCTGAACTCTTCAGACTTCCAGGAATAATGCCATTACAGGGGTTTTCTGAGATGTTTTTTCCATTTAAAAAATTATGTTTCCACCTGTAGAAACCTTTGGCATTTTTGTAATGTGTAATAAAGCAATCACTACCATTGGGGTTGCTACCCATTTTTCATCATAATTATTTTTTGGGGGTAAAATATCTCAATAAATGTATTTTTTCAGGCTAAAAATTACTTTGAAGAAGAGGAAAAAAAGGATCTTTCCACAATGATACTGGAAAAAAATTGTTCTACTATTTGCAAAATGCACTGATGCCTTTTGATTAAAAGCAAAGGTGAAAAATCTGACTCTAGTTTGGAAGCCTTAGAGACAAAATTCCTTCTATTAGCCAAAGAATGAAAAGACCATCAGGTAGCACTGTGAACTTCTACATAGTCTCAAAAATGTGCTGCTCTGGAAGAACCATTTCTAGAAGGTCTCCAAACATACTTTAAGCTCAGGTGTTTAATTTATCTATTATCTTTGCTTTCTTTTCTTACAGACTGATGTCCAGCACAAATAAAACTGAATGCTAAATTCAGTCATCAACTGGCTACAAACTGGTAAAATCTGTGTTGAAACAGCAGCATGTAACAGAGTTTAACTCCAAGTGCAGTTACCAGGCTGATGAGTTGAGCATAAAACCCAGCAAAATGATGCTTTGTGCTGTCTTTTCAGAAGGCAGAACCCCAGTTTTCATTACTTGTGCTTCCAGAATGTCATTGGCTTTTGAAAATACACAGTCCCTTTCCTGCTGTCATGAAGTGTGAGGGATTCTCAGTGTCTATGCTTTTACTGTGTTGCTCTAATACATATTTATTTTGAAGAGAACACTTATACTGGAGAAGAAACAAGCCTCTGGTAATGCAATAGAGCTAGAAAGGGCAAGAATGATACTGACCTCAACCTAGACTTGCAATAAGCTTTATGGAGTAATCGGTGATATCATCTTGCCACCTGTTTTAATTCTAAATGAGCACTAAAATATGTAGTTGCATAGTTTGTATTTCAGAATTTGCCTGCAAGACCTACAATAAAGGAACAATGGAACTGAGCTAAGGAGCGATGTTGAGCATAGTAAGGAGATAATTACTTCTGTTGAGATCTTTAGCAACCTTTTTTGCCTTCCTGTCTACTTAGACATATAGTTGAAACCAAGACCAATCCTTTGCAGGACTGTAAATTTCAATATTCACTAAAACAAGCTTATAGAATCACTAGATCCTGAGTATCTTCATAAGAGTATATTTTCAAGAACATTTGAAGGTGACATTAAAAAAAACGCAAACATCGGAAAGAACAGAAAAGCACTTGCATAGAAATGATCACAGTCACTCATGATGTCCTAATCTGTGCCTATGTTTTAGGATATTTATGAAGATTCCAGGGCTGATTACTAGATTAATTTCATTAAAATAATAGATATGTACTGATTCAGTGCATTACCCTCTTAAACCACTCATAAGAAAAAATTTATCTCAGTTATCCAATGGTAAAAATTATATCGCTCAATTTCTTGATCTTTAGTGCATGTGGTAACACAGAAAAATCACTTCACAAAGTGCTGTACGTCAAGGGAATGCCAGGCCACAGTAAGGGAGTGCACACTGAAATAATGTAAAATGTAATTGGGGGCGATTCACAAAAGAAATCATTAGTGTGTTTATGAATGCTAAACTATATGTCTGTTACTCAGCTATGTGCTAGTAGATCATGTAGAAATATAAGAAGGGAGTGTGCTTAACACTAGTAAAAAGTTATTTTGACACCTAGGACCTGTTATAACTGGAAAAAATTCTTTACAATGGTTGCATTTACCATTGATGAAACAAACAAACAAAAAAGGCAACAAGAAAAAGGGAAAAGAAAAGTTAAATATTAAATTTAATTTTGCCTTAGAATCAATTTACTTTCAGTACGATGGAGTGGCTTTTGGAACAGAGATGTGAGAGATGGTAGAGACCAGTCTGAGGTCTAGAAAACATGATCTCTGAAGCAAGACTGTGTGAACTGGGGCTCTTTTAGATTAAAAAAGAGAAGGCTAGGGCTAGGTGACCTCCCTTCCAGCTTTATATTTCTATGGTAATAAAAGGCACTGAAGGAGGATCACTGAATCCAAAGACATAATCCTGCCTTTCAGAAAATGAAAATTACTTCTGTATAAAAGTTGAACTGTCACCTATCCTGCAGACTTAAATAAAGAAATAAGGGGACATCAGTGTCCTTTTATGCCAAGAATAAGCAGGAAAGCATCTTGCATGGGATGGCAAGATTTTGTTCATATGCAGAGCGGGGTGTTGATTAAATTCTTGCTCTTGCTAGAGTGCTCTTCGTCCATTGTTTTATTATTTTATTAATATTTATTATATAAATATTTAGCTAATAGATCAGGTGATTCTTAGAACTATGTGGTATTAAACTACTAAATAAATAACTTTTTTAACTGTGGGTGGTAATTGCACTTACAAATATCTTCACAAACAACACCTGACCACTTCAGCAGGTCTCGACAGCATAATGTTCTAACAAGACTCCTAATCAATAATATACTTGATGTATATGCCATATGGCCATATATTTATCACTGGAATAATAAATGGATTTTATTTTATGGAAGTCATCTTTATAAAATGGAAATGACTCTTACAAACAATCAGATAAAAGGTGGAGGAAAGTGAACCCATGCAAAACTGGTATAATCTAATTGGGAAATTCTTCTCTGTTGTCCAAATAGTCTGTGATAACATTCATGGGCCCTTTTTTTTGCTTTGCTTACAGGAGTACAGAGAGATGTCTTTTCTTTCTGGGCAGCAGGGGTGGGCTTTGCGTACAAGTTGTTGTGCGAACAGGTAAGCAGAGGAGGGAAAAGATGGAGGAGAGGGTGCATTACAAATGCTGTTTCAGGTTTAGAAATTAAAGGGAGATAAATGGAATGCTGTGACCTGCCCCTATACAAAATCAGTGGTAGAATCAAGCCTAGGACTCAAGTCTCTTGATACCTTGTTTAGTGTTTACTCTCTGCCATTTTTAATCAGAACAATCCTGTTTATCTTCCTTCACTGGGCTTATAAATGTAGGTTGCTACTCTGCCTCTGCACTTCCAACCTGCCCAATGCTATGGAGAGTTAGCCATATCGGTTTTAAACAGATGCTTTTTCAAACTGTGTTTGCATTTAGCTTTGTTTGGGTTTTTTGGTTTGTTTGTTTGGGTTTTTTTTAATATAGCAGGAACACCAAACATGTGAAGTTGTGATTATTTTCAGTGAATTAGATGCAGAAACTTTCCAAAACTTACTAGTAGTATTTCTGAGAAACTATAGCAATGTGCTTCGTCTTTCGGACAATTGCTGCAGACACTTGTATAAATATGGCACGTTTGTTCTTGTATTTTTAAAATTTTATTCTTGAGAGTCTGCTTGGGAAGGAGTTGTTTTAAAAATTCATTATTATTTGATTGCAAGTTGGATGTCAGCCAAATAAATTTTTGAATTTGAAAGAAAATGCAGCATCAGCTTCTCTAGAACTATAATGGAATGAAACCCTCCAAGCACTCATTAAAAGGGCTTCTGACGTCTAGCAAAATTAGATGAGGTGTAAATCATTGAAATACCATATGTGGGTTTGAAATGGAATATTTAATCTGTAGAATCTAAACCCAGGGCTAAAGGGAAATTTAACTACACCAGCATAATATTTTGACGATGGAAGAAGCAACACCATTTTAAAGGTTTTATGTTTAATGCTTAATTTTAAAAAATGTTTTTTGAGGAAACGTCCATTGATATCTACATTGTTATCTGGCATATAGGCAAATGCTTGAGGAAAAATACTACAGCACAGTAATAACCTTCCTCTACTGAAGAGTTTCTAAGGGCTTTACAAATATTATTGGAAAATTTTGACTGTAGAAGCCGGATTATAATTATTTCTTCCCTTAGCTTCCTCCTGATAATCTTGTGCCCTTTCAATCAGTGTATATCGGGGGAAGTTTGCTATTGCTCCTCAGTCGCTGAAGGGTGGAGTTGGTTCCACTGTGGAGGTAGAAGGGATCAGGGGCTATGAAACAGTCTTGGTTTTCCTTGTATTCAAAATGCACCTGAAAAGTGCTTGTTTTGCAATAATAATAACAGTAGTACTATTAGTAAATATTTCTGTTCCTGTCCTTTCCATTGTCCCTTGTTGGGACTGGGGCTTCATTGTTCTGATGCTGTGCAAGTTTCAAAGAAAAAAATGTGTGGCCTGAAGACTTTATAAACAGACATAAGGAAAAAGATGTGGGTGCATCACCTGAACAAATAAATACAAATACACAGAAGAACGGGTCTCGCTTTGTTATACATGAAGTAAGTTTGGTTTTGATTCCTCCTGCCTCTATTTGAACTATAGCTTAGTGAGCTTATATAGTTTATTACATAGTTTTACAGTAATTTAACCTGTCAGGGTGTGATTTAGCCTTAACTGAACTCTCGAGAATAAAGGTGAGATGGTGTTGTTTTATCATTATTATTATTATCTAAATGCCTTTATGAAGCAGGTAAGGATTCATTTCACATGCTGCAAAAGTGTAACTGCTCCAACATGAAAACCAGTTTAAACAGAAAACCATGTTTGTTTTCTGGTTTATACTGCACATAAGAAAGGAATCCTCTGTACAGAAATGTATGTCCTTGTGATGGGATGGATGAATAGACTTTGATTCCTCAAAGAGAACTATTTGTTTGTCTCTTCAAGCCAGACAAGGTGGGACTCATGAATTACATTTTAAGAGGAAACACTTTGAAAAGAAATATCACATGAGAAAACCAGCATTTGAGGAAAACTTTTACAGAGTTTCAAATTTATTAAGAATAAAGACATTCTTCAGAAAAGGAATGAGCTTTGAAAGGCTCAGGATGTACAGCACTGCTGAGAATAAGGAATAGATTTGGTCCCTTCACATTATTCTCTGGAGTGGGGACGCAGAGCAGTGGGAGTGTGTTGGGATCAAAGGATGGCTGGTAATTTATTTTGTGTCCTTTCTACAGCTACTTTGATACCCAGTATAAGCTGAAATGAATAACGTTCATTTCTTGAGGAAAATATGGTGCATTTGAAAACCAGTGTTCAAATGAGCACTAATCCAGTCTGGCTTCCTTTGTGTTATCCAAAGCAGCAGCGTCTTCAGCTTGAGATAAGGGTAGGAAGACTGCTTAATTTCAAAGGTTTTCACTTTTATCTTAGACTGGGAAATCTGAATACTTTAATGGGTTTAGGTTTTTAATTTAATTCCAGGTTGCTCATCATTTCACCTTTCAGCTGGGCTATAGAGATAATTCAATCATATTTCCCTTGACAAGTCATCTGAATTACGCTTATATTTCTCTGCAGATGTGAAAATCAGCAACCATAATAGAGAGCGTGACAGATATTTTTGCCTTCCCTCCCTCTTTCTCCTTTAATTTAAGGACCGTTCTGGTCTTGCTCCATAATGAGGATGTCCTCTGACACAGGCATGGGAAAGACAGCCCTTGTATGAAAATGTGATGTGGTGCTTTTGCGTAGCCACAATGCTGAAATGTTTGGAAGTAAGGCTAGAGAGGAGTCATCAGGCCAAGAAAGGGATCAAATATGCCCAGTGTATTTTGAAGGTTTGGGGAGAGTGGGCTCTATTTTTGCCCAAAGTTCAAATAACGTACTGATCTGTTTACTTACTTTCTACCCTTCATAATTGTTTTCCATAAAGACTAATTTATTTTCTTTTTCCACTGCTCTTCCCCTGCTATCCAGCATGTAAGCAGATCTTAACTTTAGACCCAAACATATGAACATGGAAGAGGATTCTCTGATCTGATTCTTGATCCCAAATGGGTGATCACGAAAGACACAAATATGAGGTAGTAGTTTCTTAAATTAAAGTTTTTCTGTTAGACTTTACAAATTAATTTCAAGTGTGAAAGGTCTTCTCTCAGAAGCACCCCAACCAAGATCCGGCATTTTACAGATTTGGGTGAAGGCATGTTAGAATGAATGTCATGACATTTCCATGCTCAGGTAAGGTCTGTCTTTTTAATGTTAATCTTCCTTTTGAGGTCACTAGACATGAAGAGAAATATTTTCTCCAACTTTCATTTCATCACCTCTGTTTTTATGCTACCCCTGAAGGTCGGGACAGAGACAGCTGCTTGGGAGTTAACCAGTGCTGAACCGCATGGTGCTTTGCTGCTTTTAGAAGTCCTCAGGTGTGAACTGCTACCATCATCCCACTGAGAGGTTTCTGCCTTCTTTGCTAAAGGCAGCTAACTGTACTTC
This sequence comes from Phalacrocorax carbo, assembly GCF_963921805.1. Taxonomy (NCBI): domain Eukaryota; kingdom Metazoa; phylum Chordata; class Aves; order Suliformes; family Phalacrocoracidae; genus Phalacrocorax; species Phalacrocorax carbo. The sequence continues at coordinate 14,475,812 of NC_087524.1, forward strand.
CAGCATTTTCTTCTAGGTAAGAAGGAAACAGGTATCAAAGGCACATAAAATACTTTTCCCTTGAGGCCCAGGCTGTAATTCCTGAGTTTATTCTCTTTAATTGTAGACCATACAAACCTGTGAAAGCTCACAGTCTAAACCTACCCTTCACATGCCATGCTGTCATTCTGCTCGTATAGTTTTCTGACATTCGTCAGAAAGATTTTGGCTTTCATTTTTGCCCAAAATACTCACAGAAAACATCCATACTGGACAGGCTGGAGAACTGGGTCTAGGGGAACCTCATGAAATTCAGCAAAAACAAGTGCAAGGTCCTGCCCCTGGGGAGGAACAACCCCCCACACCAGCACAGGCTGGGGGCTGAACTACTGGAAAGTGGCTCTGCTGGGAAGGACCTGGGAGTGCTGGTGGGCAGCGAGGTGACCCTGAGCCAGACTGTGCCCTTGTGGCCAAGAAGGCCAACAGTGTCCTGGGGTGCATTAAAAGGAGTGTGGCCAACAGGTCAAGGCAGGTTATCCTCCCCCTCTGCTCTGCCCTAGTGAGACCAAATCTGGAGTGCTGCATCCAGTTCTGGGCCCCCCCAGTTTAACAAGAACAGGGAACTGCTGGAGAGAGTCCAGCAGAGAGCTACCAAGATGATCAGGGGGCTGGAGCATCTCCCTTATGAGGCAAGGCTGAGAGACCTGGGTTTGTTCAGCCTGGAGAAGAGAAGACTATGGGGGGATCTTATCAATGCTTATAAATATCAATGGGGTGGTTGTCAGGAGGATGGGACTGGGCTCTCTTCAGTGGTGCCCAACAACAGGCCAAGGGGCAATGGGCACAAGGTGGAACATGGGAAGTTCCAGCCACCTCAATATGAGAAAACACTCCTTCCCTGTGTGGGTGCCAGAGCAGAGGCTGTGGGGTCCCTTCCCTGGAGACATTCACACCCCACCTGGTCATGTTCCCGTGCCCCCTGCTCTGGGTGTGCCTGCTCAGGCAGGGGGTTGGACAAGATGATCTCCAGAGTTCCCTTCCAACCCACATCATTCTGTGAATCTGCGATACTGTCTGCTATTTATAAAACTGGCATTCATTTTATCTGGCAGGTTTTCATACACAACCCTGGACCACTAAACAGCCTTTTTATTTGGAGCAATTTTGGTGCTGTACTGAATATAGTCCCTTTCAGCTCTGGAAGTAACACCAGGACCTTTCTTCTTCCTGTAGGCAGCTCCTACAATAAGGTATGAATGTAGGTGAGTGTTTGTGAACAACAACAAAAAAAAAGAGCCTGGAACAATTGCAAAATTTTAAAAGTGTGCTACTATGTGCATGTGTTTGCACATGCATGTTCATGTGCGTGCACATGTGTTCTGACAGGACCGTGTCAGACTAACCCAGGACGATGGGCGATGTAGGTAGCAATACAGTGTCCTTTTGTAAGGTATAAACACTAGCCCTATTCTTTACATGAGATCTCTGTACTATGCTGCTTTGATAGAACCATGAATGCCAACAACATAAAAATTAATTTAGAAATGCATACATGTTATTTTCTGGGGTTTTTTGTTGTTTTTATTTTTGTTGTTGTTTTGTGGGTTTTTTTTTCAAGTAATTCAGATAATGTAGAATGAGAGAGCAATAGGTGGATAGGTGAAACGTACCAAAGAACATTTATTTTAAAATCCAATTTAAAAAATAAAGGTAGACTGGTCTGTTAAACAAAGCCTCATGAACTCAAGAGAAACTCCTCTTTCAAATATTATAAATATAGTATTTTGGTCTCTAATTATTGTCAAGAGAGTTTTATAAGCTGTGTTTTACTATGCTACATTTTGCTTTAAGAGGGCACACTCTAAAATTAAAAATGTAAAAGTGGGGACTGGTTTGTACCACTTCCTTTAGTCTGGAATTACTTCTAACTGCTCTCACACTAATAAAAATGGCTCTGAATTTTTCTAGGGTTGACATGGAAGATACATGAAAGGCCAAATATGGTAATCATGGAAAAAAGTATTTAGGTTGATATAAACAACAAAGAAAGTGAACAGATAAGGTCAGAATGAAAAATTAAAGGAAAACTTTATAACTTGCCTGACGTTATGGTAGCTCTCCAGTCAGTAAATTATCTCGACAAAGCTCATTACAAATTATTTTTGGCAGTGAAATTAGATATTTGAATTATTTAAATGGATGGAAAGTGGCTCAGACCAAAATATGATTGTTCTCACTTTGTTTTTTTGATAAATGACAAAGCAATCTTCCCAGAGTCTGGAAAAATGAGGGAATGGGAGAAAACATAGAAGCACTAAACACAGGAAGCTTGTTTATACTGCTGGGTAAAAAAGTGTTGTGAAATAAGAATACTTTGCTTCCAATTTTTTTTCAATGAGATTTTATTAAACCTTCTTATTCTCAGACTTTCTCATAGCCTGAAGCTACTCGTCGTCACGGCATAACAAAAATATTTGTAGTTAGTGGTATAACACACCCAGAGTGTTACCTTTGATTTGGATTCTAGGTCTTGATACTGATGCACAGCTAATAGCTTCTCTTGGCAACGATGAAGCCACAGAACTGCTCATTGAGATGTAGTCAAAAATCATATTTTATAATCTTGTTTTGAACATAATTTTAGTATTTAGTATGACCATATGCAGCTCTGACAGAAGTAAACTGTGATACATGGAATTAATTTCAGTGGACCAGATGCATGCCTCATCTTGTAATGACAGTGGACAGGTAAAGTCAACATGGCTGGGAAAGGCACCTGAGAAAATGAAACTCCACCACCTGTCTTTGCTTCAACCTTGCGAAATTGCTTTTACAGGACTTGCAGCAGTACAGCATCTGTATGAGATGGAGACTTTGCAGAGGAAAACGGGTCAAAAATGACTGACAAGCCATTGTAATGTGGTATAATCCTTGTGGAAAACAGCAGTTTTCTGATACAAAGCAGTATAGGAGTTATTACTATTTCAAGCACAGATCTGTCCCATTTGAACTAAATATGAATATTATCTTGCCACTTGTGACTCATTCTGTGCTTCAGCATTTTTTATTCTATTCTGGCTTGCTTGTGCTATTTCTTTATACTTATCATTATATATTTGTCCTTTTTTCTATATTTTATGATTTTCTTTTAGATTTTCAGATCATTAAAGACTTCTTGATGCAATCATGTTAATTTTTCATGTACTTCTAATCTTTCGTCCATGTTAGGACAATTTGCTGTTGTGTCTTTATCTCTTGCATTCCTTTTTTCCTTATCACTTCTCAGATACTTGCATTTCCCTGAGCTATTTGAAGTCCATTACCCTTATTTTGTTATTCGCTATTTAAAGAAAGAATGGAAGACTTATCATTTTTATGATCTTTTTCACTTGAATTAACTTCCACTTTAAGATTCTCAACCACTTCCTCCTAAAGAATTTGAATTAAATCTAAAATAGCTACTTTCTGTGTAATTTCCTCCACTTCATAAAAGAAAAAAGCAGTCCCTAGCACATCTGAAGAATTGAATAGACAGTCTGTGTCCTGCCTTACTCCTTTTTCACAGCCTCAGATAGTTGTATTGCCATCTAACCACTATGTCCTGCCATGTAGGTCTTTCCAGTTTGTGCCCCTTGGATACCTCCAATAGTTGCTATACTGAAAAAGCATCCTAATCAGAAAATCTTTGGTTTAAACTTGTCATTATGTGCACTTTACTCTTTTTTTCTCCCATATTTCAACTGGTGTTCAACAAATCTTCCTGTCACTTTTTCTTAGACTTCAGGAGAAGTAAATATGCCCTTCACAAGCCACATCACCTGACTCTTCCTACCTCTGTTCTTCTAGAATATGCTATGCTCTTCCACAACTGCATTCCAGTATTGCTGTTTACCCAGCCACATCTGCAATGCCGGTTAGGTCACACGAGGGTTTTAAGAGCATAAGGTCTAGCACTTATATCTCAGACTGGAGTGTTTGTGGATCTGTACTTCAGATGTTTGATGGCTCACTTCACATTCTCCCTTTCTTGCAATTTTTCCCTTTCTCTCCGCTCTCTCCTCCCTGCCTTGGTGTTGACCATACATATTCTGAATCTATACCCTGAGAAGGGGAGGAGGTAAAGCCTGCAGAATTTTTTTTCACTGGGCCTTTCAAAACAAGTTCAAAGCCTTGCTCATGAAGAGTGACTCGCCAGGCTGGTAAGAAGGTTGTCCTCAGCTGTTAATGTTAGACAGCTCTCCTGCATGCCCACCTTCACACTGCCTGTGCAGCCAGAACTCCTCCCTGGCATGAGCCAGGCCTTTAATGCCTAGCTGAGGGCACAGGTAAGATCAGCATCTTTACCTGTAGCTTCTTCAGTCTCACTCATACCTTACGTGTAGCAACAGCAACGCCCATGTATATAAACAGGAGATGCCACATGCAAAGATATTTTGCTCTTTTGGGGCAATATCCATATGTCTAGGAATGTGTAAAACTTGTTACTTCAGGGAAATAAGATAATTCTTAAAAATGATTACTTCTACCATTATTGCAAACTGCAGATATGGAAGGTATTACTTTATATCCTCATGAAAATTAATGTCTTGAGCTAATTAAATAACTGCTTGTGTGCTTGTCAAAATATTATATTTATACATGAGATTTATTTCTTCAAATTACTGAAAATAATGTCATTGAATTAATACAATATGCCAGTAAGATTCCTGGCATATAATGTGTGTTTTGACATTAATAGTGACGGAAAATTTAATCTACTCAACTCTTTTTTGATGTCTGTATAGTAGACAAGACAGGGATCAATGCATGCATAGCCTCTCATTTTTGCCAATTTTATGCAAATCAAAGGGCAAAAAAGAGCATAATTTTATTCCATTATGCCTAGTATTTTTATTATTGTCTCTATTATAATTTCATTATCCTTGTTCAGCCTATTTGATGTACTCGTTTTTCCATTTTTTGCAAGTATCACTTTCCAAAGTTTAATAGCAAAACTACTCAAGTATGGTTTTTTAAATACATAAAAGGGAATGAACAGGAACATTCACTAGGCTCCAGAAGTAGTAAGTGGAAAGAAAAATGTGATTTTGGGAAAAGCAAATAATTTCATTACAGTGTTCAAACAAAATATTGAGAAACTAAGTATTATAGAGGTTACTGCAGTACCCATTGTTACAAGTTTTTTAAAAGAGGAGTAAGAAATCAACATGAGATTGCATTGAACTAGAATCACTAAGACTAGGCAGTATCACTCCAAAGGAGCTGAACTGTGATATAAATATAAAGATGGAAATGTTATTAATCAAAATACTGATTGTACTGTTGATTTAACAGTTACCCAACATTTTATCTTTTTTTTTTTTTTTCCCAAAGAGATGAAATTTTTCAGCTTGATAATATGGACTGAGAAGTCATGCTTCAACGGCCTTAGAAGAAATTGGTGTAGGTCTTACAAAGCTCTTGGTTAAAGTATAATGTGATGAGGAAAAAACAGTAAGTCACTAATAATAAATGCAGTCTTCTTAATTCTCACAAAGAAAAAATAGTGGATAAGAGAAAATTGGAGCATATGGTTTGATTTTCAAAATCTTTTAGTAAGGCTTTTTTTGACATCATTCAGCAAACTAGCCTACCCAAGAAAAATGTGGAAACCTATGCTAAATTCTGCAGGAGGGGTGTAAATCCCAGTAAGGTCAATGGAATTTCATTACTGTCAAATAAATTTTTCAGCATTTTGCTGAAACTTATGAATAAAAAGAACAAATACAAAAATAAAGGCAGCGGTGATAAGAATCCTGAAGATAATTTCCTGATTTAGAAAAGAATGAGAGAAAATAACTCAAAGTAAATGCTTTCTCAGCTAGAAGAAGTCTAATAGCTGTGTCCCTTTGGGATCATTAAGGGTATTGGATAAATTCAGTATACCTACTAATGATGTGTAAGAAAGGTTGAACTGTGAGATGGAGCTTTGCTGACAAGGAAAAAATGTCCTAGCTTAGTCAAGATTAAGCAGGATTGTGAGAAACTCCAGAAGGAGTAGCAGTGAAAATGAAATGCAGCAGGATGGATGCAGAATAATACTCACCAGAAGGGAGATTTGCAGTGGAAAATGTCAGTGTTTTCCAAATAATTTGTACTATATTGCAGGCTGCATCAGGATTTCAGCATGGCATACAATTACACATCTATTCAATGGAAAGACATCTAAAAACTTTTTATTTAAAAAAAATCAGAAGATCATACTAAGAATCAAGATCAATGTCAGCAGATTCAGTCATAGATGGACAGACCATCAGGTATAGCTTGGCGATTTAATTTTTAGTGTGTGTACAGAAAGTGTATAAAAACATAATGTGGCTTTATTTCCTGGTCCAGTAGCCTCTTATTTGGCAGCAGACAGGTGTTTCAAACAGTGACACTGTCACTGTCAGTGCTGATAGAACTTGGCTTTCCCTGGTCTCTCTGTTTTTCTGAAGTCTCTTGCATCTGTAAATGGACCTGAAACTAACTTGTAATTTACCCTGTTATTCTTGATCCAAAGTCCACAATTTTAAAAGAAGTGTGTAAAAATGTAATTACTGTTTTCCTGATGAAAAAATATTGTGAAGGAAAACATTTCAGTAAAAGCCTGACTCTTTCTTTGCGGAATAGATTTTATACCTCAGTTTATGCACGTGCACAATAATAATATAGATATAAATAATACGGAATTGACCCTAACTTTTTTTTTTCTCCAGATATTGGCTTTTGATAAAATACATAAGCATGAATTTCCCCTTAATTTGTTTTGTAGTTCTTTCTGAGTTTGGTAAGCTCCCTACAGCATTTACAGTCCTTTTTGTATGGCAGTTTGCTCGCCAATACTTATAGGAGATGATGGTAACAAACGTGACTTACTGCTGGAGCAGAATACATGGATGGGTGTTAAGAAAGGTAAGGTTTTCTGTCAAGATTTCATTTTAGAAGGGTGCCAGTGAATCTTCTGTGACCTTTACTTCTTTCTAAATTAAAAAAAAAAAAAAGAGTAGGCTTGTATTTTTAATCTTATAAAATTGATGCCTCCCAAGAGTTGACTTACTGGATAAGGCAAATACGAACACAAAATTGTAACACACATTATTCTGTTAGCACTAGAATCTGCTGAGTAGGGATAAATTTGTTTTACCTCATGGAAGAGACTGATGGTTTTCATAATATCAGAAGGGGTTATATGGAATAGCTCAGGTGCCTCAGTGTCCTCCATCTAAAGTGTTGTGTGCATATTTGGAAAGAGACAGGAAAGCCCACAGCCAGGCTATACTTGTAAGGTTCAGTACGAAGCCTGTAGACTGCACACCGTAAAGCCTGTACCTCGCTCTGATCTGTTAAGCTAGAACAGCTCTTAAAACTGTATCAAATCACCCTGCAGCTATTACCTCCACTACAGCAATCTACATGCTAGTTTTACCAGTATGTCGTAAGGCCAGCTCAGCTCTCTATGTCCCTGCCCAGAAGCAGTGCAGAGCTTGGCCCCTTTTTCTTAATGAGTCTGATAATGTCTGTCCCAAGGAGAAGGGAAAGGGCATGGAAAACATTTGTTTCTCTTAATATCCTTGCAAAGAGGTCAACCACGAACGTAATCTTTTTTTCTCCCTCTTCTGTTCAGCCAGTTATATTGTTATTCTCAACATCACTGCAAAAATACTCTGCACTAGATGCCCTAAATAGGACTCAATGTCCTTAAAGAAAGATCATCTCGGCAGCAAGGCTTGATTGGTATCAGGCTACAGGAGAAGGGCAGCAGAACAGGGAGGGGTGTCTATCAGGGCGGGGTGGGGTGGGGGCAATATATGGGGGAGAGGATGGATTCCGCTGTGTTCTTGTCCTTAGGGTCTTGCAGAAGTTCTGAACAACTGAAGAAGTGTCTGTCTGGGGGCTGTTTCCCTTTATCCACTCCACCCTGCCTCACAACAGCAACCATATAGATCTTTAAATATACCTTGAATTGTTTTGCTGAATGAACACAAATATATCTGTGTTTTTCTCCTTGTAGACTAGTGCTAGGTTTTGATAGGAACAGCTAAGAAGTCTTTATACTTTATATGTGTTCTTTTTATTTTGCTTCTCTACTACGATGGATATTTTCTTGGAATGTTTGTTAACATAACCTTCTACATCACCCCTCTACTCTGTAATCTCATTATCTGTTTTTATTCAGTAACTTAAAACTTTTGATAAGTTATTCAAATGCTTTTAAGTTAAATATTCTACCCAAGACATTTTAGTACATTAGTCCTTTAAAAGTGTAAATTATTTCTGTGTCAAGAACCAGAAGGATGAAAGGTGTAAAATGTTACACTTCCAAGAAAAGTGGAACTTACAGATATGCATGTAATGATGAAAGGACTGACAGATCTGACTTCTCTCAGCCAGATCTGTTAACTTCATCTGACACCAAAAAAATCCCATCAAATCAGCATAGAAGAGAACTAATATTGGCATTTCCTAGGGTTATGCTGCATTGATGTGACATACAGCAGCCAAAAGGTTTGCATTCCTCCATTTTTGTAGCTTGTTACATTTAGCCAGGAGATAGCTGTCCAGTGCTTCCTCCTTGCTGTTCCAAACCTAGAAACCTTTATAGTTGTGTTTAGGTTTTTAGTTATGATTGTTTATGTGGTAAAATTACTGCCATACTATTCTCTGCACCTCTTACAACAATCCTAGTCCTGTTCTGATGATTTATTTGTGATTTTCCACCAGCTTCACAGAACTGCCTAAAAAGCTATTTAAATTTGCCCAACATAAATTTGTATTTCTCTTTTCTCATCTTTTTTTTTTCTTTCATTACTAAAGAATAAATTTGGCATTTAATGGACAAATGCACACTGATCATTGTGCTTTTAAATAGATCCCTTGCCTGGTAAAGGATTTTTGAGAGCTTAGCTGTGAATGTTAATTTCAAAAATTTGGCTGACTTCTGTAGATCTGAAGCAAAATGTTCCTTCAGACTGAGAAAAAGATGGTGCTGGCTTTAGAACTTTTGTAGTTGGTATAAGGGAACTGAGAAAGTGGAGGAGGAGGGTATCTCCCTGCCACGGTAAGCAAAACTATCGCTTAAAGTGTTTCTGAGATTAAAGAATAGTCTTGAACTGACTTTGTGTCTTGGGCTGTAATCTCATATTAACTGCATTTCTGGTCTCATAATGTTATTTAACAGAGGACAGTTGTTCAGCAGCCTTAATCACATGTAATATTGTACAATTAGCAGGCTGTTCGACAAAGGCTTCAGCCTCAGCTTTTTTTTTTGTAAAATATAAAGCAGCAACACAATTTCCATTTCCTCTCTTAGCATGAACTCACCAATTCATTACAAAACACGTACAAAGAGATGCCTAATAGCCAAGAAATGTGTCTGATCTGGAACAATGAAATGATCTATCTCAGCTCTGTGAGGAGGACAATGTTCAGGCTCCTGGGCTGAGAGCGGCTGTGGTCCTCCTGACATCCTCTGGAATGACACTGGACAAATCGCTTTTCATCCCTCTTTTCCCCACACGCTTTCAGGTATTCCCTTCATCAAGACTGAACACTCCTTAAGGCACAGACTGTTTCTCTGTGATGTTCGTACTGTGCTTAGCTCTGGCATCCTGATTTTGCTTGGACCCTTATATCATGGAAAGTACAAATAGATACTGCTGGATCTTATTGTGAATTCAGGTGAAGGTTTAACAGTATGCCTGGGAAACCAGGTTAAACCAAAACGCAAACAATTCCTCCAAACTCCCAGGGTAAGGACTGCAGGATCTGGAGAAGGGTTGATTTGATTTCAGACTCTTAACACGGGTCACTTTGGACCTATCTGTTTTGAGATGGTTCCAGGAGATGAAATTAAATACCTTTTCTTTAGCTTCTTGGAATAGAGACATTGTGTCATAAATTCTCAATTTCAGTACTAGGAGAAAGTTTTGGTGGGCTTGATTGCTCTTACGTCTTCATTGCTTGACAGCAAGGCTCATTTTTTCTTGTAAAAAAATCATAAAATGGAAACAGGTTTTAGCAAAGTTGAAAAAGATGGGCTGCGTGTGGTTCATGTGCAGAAAAAAGGCCGATTTAGGCAAGTGTATTAGAACAATTACTTTTGTACAGCTTTGCTTACAAAGCTAGGAACTTTTGATACAGCTCATTGGGCTGTAAGTGGAAGGCAACGTCTTGCTTTGAACCGTAAAATGAGGAGATGGAGTAAATCTTGGGAAGGTAAGGATTGAAACCATCTGTGACATCTCTCCTTCTATTAACCGTCGCGAGTTCAAAGAAAATCGCTTCTGAACTTTGCAGGACCTGAGGCAAATCCCGGCGCGGCCCGGCCCGGCCCGGCTCCTGTGGCGGGGGGCCCAGGGCAGCAGCGGGTGGGAGGCACCGGAGCCTTTGGCCGCAGCCCTCCCCCCCACCCTCCCCGCGGACCGGGGCCCGGTCTGGTCCGCCCCCTCCCGCCGGACCCCGAGCCGCTGCCCTTTCATCTCCCCCCGCCCGCTTTTGGTGGTTTTTTTTGTTGTTGTTTTTTTTTTTTTTTTTTTTTTAACCGTGGGCGGGCGAGGCTTGTGCTGAAGCGCAGGTTGCCCCGCCGGGCGCAGGGGCCGGGGCGGGAGGGGCGTGCGGGAGCTGCCGGTGCGCGGTTACCGCGGCTGAGGGACGGATCCACACGGACCGGGGGGCGGGGGGCGTTAGAGCGAGCAGGCGGCTCTGAGAGGAGATGACAATTAGCCTTTAAAAATGGCTGCTTGGAAGCTGTCAGCTGGGACGCGGAGGGGCTGGTAACTCTCCTCCCGCCTCTCCTCCCCGCAGAGCTAATAACGGAGAGGGGATCAGCGCTCCTCAGCCCTTCCCCGGCCGCCCCCCCCGCCGGTGCGGGGTGCCGTGGCGGCCCCGGGGCCCGGCCGCCCTCGCTTCCCATCTGACTGACTGACTGACTGACTGGCGAGAGGACGGCGGCGGCCCCCGCCTCCCCGCGCTCCTCCTCGCTGCCGCCCGCCCGTGCGCCGCGGGCAGAGGGACTACAAAGGAGAAGGGGGAGTCGGGGGGCTACATGATCGAGGGTGGCGTGTGTGTGCGCGCCGGTGGGGGGCATATCTGGCGAGGAGAAAGCACAAGGTCAAGAGGCAGTTCTCCTCCTCCTCCTCCATGGAAGAAGACGGGAGCGATGAGCCCTGAGGAGGACGACGAAGAGAAGGGGCGGATGGCTGAGGGCTGGCGCTGCCGGGCTTCCCCTCGGCAGTGACGGGGCGCGGAGGGCTGCGGGGGCCGGAGGAGGCAGCGCCGGGGTCGGGAGGGAGGGGAGGAAGGCGAGGAGGGAGCGGGGGGTTTGAATCTCCCTGGCTGGATTATCTCACCCCCCGGGGGAAGCCGCCCCTGCCCGGGGTGCGCGGGCGGCGCTGCCATCGCTGTCCGCCGCCGGCCGCGCCTCGGCCCGCGGCGAGGATGGAGCCGGGCGGCGCTGCGAGGGGCGCCGGCGCTGCCCCCGCGCCCCCGGGCCTCTGGAGACCTCTCCCCTCCTCCTGCGGCTGCTGCTTCTCCGCGCTCCTGGACGTGAACAGCTGGCTGCTCTTCTACGGCTTCTTGTACCTGGCCCTCTACGCCCAGGTGTCCCAGTCCAAGTCCTGCGACAAAATCTCCTGCTTCTCGGGTCATTGTGTCAACTCCACCTGTGTCTGCGACCAGGGCTGGGTGGGAGACCAGTGCCAACATTGCCAGGGCAGGTTCAAGTAAGTGTCTGCTTATTACGATTCTCTTTTTCTCCTTCCTTTTCTCGTTGTTTTCACTTTCCTGTTGTGTGTCCCGTGTCCCCCCCCCCCCCCCCCCCCCCCTTTTTTTTTTCCTTGCATGTTTGCTATGATTTTGTTCATGTATGGTGGAAGTATGTGACAGAAGTTAAGGATGAAATAGGCTCCTCCACCTCTTAGTCCCTCCCTCTAAGAACCCATGGAAAATTGTACCTGCTGACTTACCGCTGAAAATAGGCTGCTCCACTTGATGGGAACTGAGGGACAAGGAGAAATCGGCCTAAAGCTGTATTGCTGCTGTCCCTTCTGGGAAGGGCCATGGGAATGACATGTATACTTCTTGGCGCTGCCCAGGGAGCAAAAATTACTAGTGCATTTTAATGACTTTTTTTCCTCCTGGGGAGTGAAAGTGTTTTGCTTGTTTCATGTTTCCTCCCTTTCTTTCAAGTGTTTTAGCTAAGAGAGCATTAGTCAGGCACATCCAGGGTGATATAACTTAATGAAATGTACATGGCTCCTGACAAGGTCTGCAGGAGAGGAAAGAGTGGAAAACAAGGTAAAACAATAACATATTTTTGCAAGGGCGTGAGTGGTCAGTGAAGCTAGAACTAACTTCTCATTCTTAAAAGTGGATGTGATACTGAGTCATCGATCGGTGAGAAGGAAGTGCACCCTGACACTTGCTTTTCTATATGTAGTGGAAAAGAAGACTTAATTTACAGGGCTGTCACTTTCCCCCCCGCCCCCTGTTGTATCAGTATAAAGAGTGGCTGTGAAAGAATACTGTTTGCTGTTATTTCGCTGTATAACCTTGGACGGGACATGTCATTTCATTCCCTTGTAGAACACCCCTTCAAAGCTGGAACACTGCTTATGAAGTATGTTGATATATACAGCTGGAAAGTGTTCTGATATCTAGCTAATAACAGCATATTAGTGAGGCTGTCTTACAGAATTGAAATTCTGTCTTCGGAAAGTACTTTAATAGGTGGAAGTATCAATAATTGTCTATTTTAAGGCGTGCTTAAGTTGAGTTTTGTCTTTGGAGTACTAAAATTAAGCAATATAATTTACATCTCTTAAGCATTTAATTGAGATCGCTCATCCCTAAATAAACAAAAAGTAAATACAGTAACTTGTTAGCTTGGGAAGTTGAGTAGCTGGGAGCCAGACATGTTGGCTGAAGTAACATGCACGCTGCAGAGAAAGAAACAAATCACTGATAGTATCTGGTGGACTATTCCATCAGTCGGGCTATAACTGAGTTATAAAGGTAATGTAAGGCAAACATAATATTTTATCTGCATAGGAACCTGGTAAGAAGATTTTAAAGTTGGTCATTTGTTGCCCGTATGTATTGAGGATTTGGGGCTCGTCCTGCTCTGTGCTGTGGAACAATGGGCTAATTGTGCAGGGATTGCAGTGAGGAGAGGAGGCCCAGGTGAATCTTCTTTGTGTGTGGTGATCTGCAGGAGACAGGCTTGCAGAGCTATTATTTCCTTGCTTTAAAGAGATTACTTGTATCCTTTGTCTTGATGCCGCTCACAACAGACCCTAACAGCTCAAGGGCTGAAGCAAATTTTCAGTCCTTAAATTTCAAAGCTTGTTGTGAATTAGTATATTTTCTGAATGGTTACTGGACCCTTTTTCTAGTTCTTACAGGTATTTCCTTGATTATCTTTTAAAACATTTACGTTTCTTTACATTGGTTGTATTTGTCGGGCGAGGAGGCACAGTGGTTACATTCTCACTTCTGGTAGAAAGTTAATAATCCATCCCCACCTAGAGGAAGTTCTGCCCGAATGTTGAAAGGGCACCTCTTCTGAGCTAAGCTAACACAGTGGTTAACGGATGTGCTTTTAGGAGTTTTGGTGAAATCGACATACATTTCTTATTAACTCATCTATATTTCATATTTAGCTTTAGAAATTACAGTGAGGTCTGCATTATGATTTTTATCATGGAAGTAAGACCTTTCTATTATTCTGGAGACCTATTTTTACTGAGGACATTTTCATAGTGGTATCTTAATAGCTCGTCTTTATTCTTAGAAGCAAAATACACTCTCCAATGCAAGTAAGCATTCTAAGATTTAAGGCTTTTGAAGCACTGTGAATTGGGGATGACATGAAATATGTTACTGTGTGTTATAACACAAGCAGCATCTCAGAGTGGTTATATTTTGAATCTTGAAAATTCAGGTGGGTGTTGAATGGGTGAGAAGCCTATGTATTTCCAGTTGAAGAGTTGGAAAATGATTGTTAGTCCGCCTTACGGCCAGGTGATTGAAGACCTTTCTGACTTCTGTGGCAATTGATGGCTTGACTTATTATCGTGGAATGCTTGCATATCGTTTTTGTTTGTCTGTGAAGCGTGAGTATCTGCTTTATACACAAATAGCCATGGCTGAACTCTTGCAGCAGTTGTACTCTCATTTGACAAGGTATGTCAGATGTATATCACTTTTGCAGCAGTTGCGCCTGTCATCTGTAAGAATTATGAAGAATGTTTCAGAATGACATAAAGATTGAAGAGTGTTTTTGGCTGTTATAACTGCGTTAACAGTTAATTTACGAGTTGTAGATACGATCTATAGAAATGTTAATTGTGTATTATTCTAAACGTATACGTTGTTTCAAAGTTTCTGCAGTTTGAAGTGCCTGGGTGCATCTCTGTTATGCAATACTAAAATTGAACTCTTAATGACCTGAATTGGACACATGTAAAACCTGTTTTCTTTCATTAGATTATTTGAGGAAACAAATTTTTAAGGGTAGGCTAAAACCACTTGAAAATAAAAGGATCTCTTTATTTTTCATCATATAAGCGATGTATGGTTATTTTTGCTGTTCTGGGAATGAGTGACTTGATTTAGCAAGCTTCAGAAACATTATTGTAAGAGAAATACTTTACTGAGGGGTAATTTGGGACAATTAATTCTTTGGTGAGAGATGTGTAGTATTTTTGTATCTGTTTCATTTCTTTTCTAGACTGAGAAATAACAACATAGCAGAGAGACATCAAAAATAGTTGATCAATCTTCGTAAGCAGGTGTCAAAATTAATTGACAATACTGCGGTAACCTTGCCTTGTCCTTGTAGGAGAACTACCAATAAGCAGACTGCTTGGCAAATGTTGCTCTGCATGGGATAAAAGAACGGTGAATGGGGGAAAAAATGGGCAAAAAAATTCTTTAGCGCTATTTTATTACTCTTATTTATCAACTTGTATTGTGAAGCATGTGGCAACTCGTTATATAAATGGCAGCGTTGTTGTTCTTACTGCATTGCATTCATATCCATGTTGGTCACTTTTCAGAAAGATTGAGGCCTCGTTGCTGCCTGGAAGTAAATTATTTTACTCTCTGTTCAAGATGGCTATCTGAATTGAATTCTGACTTATTTAGTTTTCTATTAAACTTTTTATTTTCCCCTTCCCTTCTGTCCTGATGGAAGGCAAAGCCTTTTATTTGTACAAAATAAAAAAGGGAAATTTAGTTATAAAACGAGAGGGGAAAGGAATTCTGTCTGCCTGTGGGAGGCGGGTGAAGGTTAAGAAACCCAAAGGGTGAGCAGGTTCTGTTCTTATAGCTGGGAGCTTCAAACAGCACAGTTCCCAAGATATAAACAAAAATGCAAGTATAAAAGCACAGTGTCCAGTTTTATTCTGGTAGATTGATTTATTAAGGAAATGAAGCTTTTAATGCTACATCTGCCACACTTTCTTCCCCTGTTTTATACCTTTGAATTTGTTGGTCAGCTACAGTTTTCATGATGATATGAGTTTGGGCAGAAGGGAGAGGGGAAAGGCTGCCCAAATCATTTGTGTTATGAGACTCCAGGGAATTCAGGGAGACCAACATTATGAATGGCCCAACTGCAGGAAAAGCTGCAATCACAGCTTCTACGTATTTAGATGTCAAAGTCAATCAATCTTGAGATGCAGCACTAAAGGAAAGCAGGTTTCATTAGTTTTGCTACTCACAGAATGACTTCTTAGAAAGAAAAAAAAAATTCCTTCAGGTTGCAGCAAAAAATCACCCCTTTCTCTAGCTCTGGTTTGTACACTGGTGTGTGGAAGAGGATTAGAGAAACAATTGTGCATGAAACTGCTCTTCCTCTTAAGCTGAATGACTGGAAACATCAAGTCTTCTAAAATGTTGTGTTTTTAAAAAAGTAGAGTGTGTCTTCAGATGATTACAGTGTATTTGATAACTCATCCCAGTCGGTATATGTAACAAAGCAGATTGTACAGGTGAGCACCTTTGCGTACCGAATCTGCTTTGCCTAGTCCTAGATACCTAGATGTTATGGAGAGAGTAAAAGCAAACTGATCTGTTTGATTATTAAACCTTGTTTCCAGATGTTCTTATTACACTTGTAAATTACCTCCTGCATGTTCTCCTTAATTTCTAGAGCTCCTATAAAAGATTCTGCATTCTTCAAGGACAAAACAATTTCCAAGTACAAGAACCTTCACAACTGAAACGTTAAAATGATGTCAAATTTTATTATTCCAGGCAAAATCCTTATTTGTATCTAAAACTCTGAATTCTGCTGTCTGCAGAATGACTCATGCAAGGAAAGTCTCCTTAAATTGCAGATTGTAAATGAACAATAATATTGTAGAAGAAATGATCTATAGAAAAAAGTTAGTTTTAGCTGCAGCTAGTTGAAGTTTATGCTGCTGTGAAAAGGGGTGACTTTATCCTTCGTGGTTCTCTTTGATTACATCTTTCTGCTTCTTAAGTAAGCGTTAATATTCCTGCTGAGAGTTCAAAAGTATCAACAGGAACATCTCTCCCCACCTCCCAGCCAGCTTTTTTTATGCCAGCTCAGTTCCCTCATGTTACTTCACTTGCATAAGTCTCTTCTTGACCCAAAGGAGGTAGCAGGAACAAGCAGGTGTGGATGGGAAAATTGCCCCTTTTAGAAGTGGTAAAGACGTAGTTTGCCTTAACTTTAATGTGAAATGACGTCACCATTAAACTAGTACAACTTCTCTTAAGCAGGGTGAAATTCTGAGTCAGGCTATAGATTGCAAAACTACCTTTGTGATCACCATGGCCTGTATCTGAAGACATATGCATAATTATTATTGACATCAGTGGAATTGTGTGTGAGATTTTTACACCTGCAAATTGCCTTTTTGTAAGCCAGCATGTGAATGTTAATATAATTAAACTAGTGGAAATGTCAGTGTTTATGATTTTATTTTTATAAAATGTGATCTTTATTTAAATTGATTTTAGTGATGATTGTCTGAAAAATTTCTTCCAATCTGAGTTATTCGCTCTCTCTATTAAAATTTTAAAATACAGTAATGCTTCATATGATAAAGAGATTTTGAATTTGTAAGGAGTAATTTTTTTAGTCAAATCTTGTTTTGAGATGTAGAAGCATAAGCCATATGACCATAACTAAACTCCTACTACAAGCTAAACAATCTGCACTGAAAAGTGTTTTTTGAAAGGAAAGCAATCTGTTTGGAAACTTGAAAAATTATTTTTGTTAGAGTGTATTTTTCTGTTGTTGTTTAATACTTCCTATATAGAATCATTTAGGTTGGAAAAGACCCTTAAGATCACAGAGTCCAACCACTAACCTAACACTGCCAAGTCCACCACTGAGCCATCTGAATGTTTTTTTAATGGGTTTTTATAGACCTAACCAGAAATTAACTCTCTGATTACCTGTTCCCCTACAGCTTGCATAAGGCAAGCTGTAAGTACTCTGAATTAATTCCTGTTTCAGTTGAACTCATGCTTTAGAAAAGCATCCATACATGTCTGAAAACGCTTCTACTGACTGAAAGCCCGTTACAGACTTTCAAAATTCTTCCATTTGTTAGTTATCCTCCCTGTTTTCTATAATCAGCAAAAACAAATGAATAATCCCCCTTATCTAGAACATATACCCTACCTCATTTTTTGTCTGAGTTTCTCTGTTTTCTCATGTTTTGAGTCATGCCTTCATTGCAGAGCCTTCAGTATGTCAGGTTTATGTTGTCCATGTAGGTGAAAATATCTTTTCCTTGCCGAGAATGGAGAAGGAGTGTTCCTTAGTCGCGTCAACATAAAACAAGTTTTTTCCATCCTTGATTGCTCTCTTGGTTTTTAGTCTTCCTTATTTTATCATCATTCTTGAGCTATGAATGCTAGAACTGATGCTTGTCTTTTGGTAATGGTTGTACTGGTGAGATGTAGAAGCAGAGTAACCTCTCCCCTGCTGCTTGGTGTCCTGCTGTGTGCAGCTGCAGAGAATGCTTCACAGCTTAGCACCGGGCTGGCAGCTCTGTCGGTTATTTTCTGCCTCACAAGTCGTCTCAGAGTTGCTGCATACTCAATACCAATACCTCAATATGTGGCCCTGCTTTGCTCAAACTAGTCTGTCAACCAGCCACAGCCTCCCCTATATGAGGTGATATTTAATTGTGGGGCTACAAACATGTACGTTTTGGGGTGGAGCTATGCTCTTTTAAAAACACCCCTCTTGCCCCCAAGCAGTAGATAACCAACAATGTACAGTCCCTTCCTGTGTAAGTCTGAGACTGTCCATAGGATTGAATCCAAATGCAAGTTAGTAAAAGGCTTCGTGGATTCTGGAGTCTAGTTTGTTTGCACACTAAGCAGTTTGTTACTTCTAAGTGTGGGAGCAGATGGCTGATGACCCTGTCAGGCCTTCAGACACCGCCAAGGGCTGGTTATTATTGCCATGGGTGTGTAAAAAGCTCAGTTGTATCAAATGTATGCTTAAGTCTATCCAGAAATGATACGTAAATGCCTGTACTGGGTATAGCATTTAATATTTATTATTTTTTAAATTTGGCAAATAAATAGTCTCACATTGTGTATGTCTTTCCTCCTTTAACCAAAAAGAAGGCATGATGATCATATTTTGGAAGTCATTACCATGGTTCATGTCATGTTTTTAAAATGAGTATGAGCAATTTTTGAAAGATCAGTCTATCATACTGCACTAGAACTTGATTTAATGGTATCAAAACATAGGCAGGAAAGGTAGGACGTAATATGAGACACTACAGGAATATCCTTGGGATATTCTTACACATACTAACTGAAGTGTTGGTGAAAAAAGCCTTACTTTATAATGCTCCTACATAGACAATAAAAGAATGAATTGGAAAACTCATGCACTATTGAAGGATAGTAATCTGTCAGTGTCCATGGAATTTATTATTAGCTGTATTGTCTAGTCTTGGAAAACATGCTACAAAATTGATGTAAGGAGGAATAAATGATGATGGTACCAGAAACACAGGCACTCCAGTGAACTGCAGCTGCTAACAGTAATAGAGGTACAATTGTGAACTATAAGCAAAGTGTATGTTTTCACGTGAGGTGGGTGAGCAGTGGGAATTTTTAAACTGGTGTTAAAGGTTGCCCTATATATTCTTAAAAGCCTAACGAGTGAACGTAATAGTTGCATTGATTTCAGAGCGCCATGTGGAGTAAGACCATATTGAGAAATGATGGAACTGAGCTCAACACTGTTACTTAGTGCTCATTAACGAGGTGCAAGAACTGCCTTCAGCTTTGAAGTCCCCTGCAGGCAGAAAAACCTAAAACTTTTAGACCTCTGAAAACTAATTTAGCCACGAGCTCTATAGAATATTCTAGGGTAAACATCTTAAACTCTCTGTTAATACAATAGCATGTTGCAAATAACAAATTAACTGTAAAATCTCTCCCAAAATTTAGAATCATAGAATGTCCTGAGTTGGAAGGGATGCAAGGTTCATTGAGTCCAACTCTCGTCCCTGCATAGGACAACCTCAAAATTCACACCACGTGTCTGAGGGCGTTGTCCAAATGCTCCTTGAATATTGTCTCATCTGGAAGAAATGGACTCCAGGATCTGTTTGAATCAATATTTTATATTTCTTAGCAAAGGATGGAAATGTGCTACTATCACCAGATGATGGCAGAATATCTAATTTGTTCATGCTAATGATGTTTAGAAACAAGCTAGCCATAGCATATTTCCAACCTCTAAGCAGCATGTGCCTGAGAATCATGATTCGGGTAGGGAATTTTGTAGCCAGGGTATTCTAGGATTACCTGGCAATGGAACAGGTACTGAAGTACTTAAAGATTGGACACAGACACACAAAATGATGCTCAGCATCTACATTTTCTTATGGATTTCTTCAATAATTTACGTATTTCAGTGTGTCATCTATAAAAAGGAAATAATGCTTCCTGTAAGGTTAAGGACTTGAGGTGACCCACTACTGTACTGATGAGGGACAGCTAATAAGCCTTTCTTCCTAGAATGTGATAAATACTATGGCATGAAGCACTGTTGTCCAAACTGTGCCGTGTATCTCCAACAGATGAGAAAAATCACCTCCTTGTTAGGTCAGGTGTACCTAAAACTTGCAAGCAGTGTGTATTGCAGAATATTTGAAGAATAAATTGTTCTCTTATTCAAGAGAATCCTTGGAAAAAAATTGAACATTGGCCATCACTGATAAGATTTCATTTCAGAAGGTAAGACCTCCAAAGACCTAACCCCCAATCTTGAATTAAATCTTACAAACAAAATATTGTGATACACCATAGTACTTAACAGATATTTTGAAGAGTTACTGCTCTACTTGTTTGAATACAATGGTCTATATTAGTCATTACATTCCTGTGTTGGTATCAAAGAACCATGCATTCCTAATTTGTAGGATGATTGCATTATATTATTACAGAATTATGAGTCTAGATTTACAGTCTTTAAATGTAGCTTTTTATTATAAATATGCACTTTTATTTTGTGCACTAGGGAGTGAGTCATCACAATGGCCTTGAGAAATAGCCAGTTATTTTTTGAGCTGTTTTACCTATAGGAAGCCTGAAGTTGTGTGGTTGTCTAAGGTAACATGACAAATAAATTAATTGAAATGGAAGCTTGGGAGTTCATACAATTTTCCGTAATTCTGTCCCAGACCTCATTATAAGAAGATGGAGTTGTTTTCAAATTGTACATTCTTTTTCTGCAAATATACAATATAGATTGAAGTGCTTTGATTTTTCAGAGACCTTTACTGTGTAATATAATCAGATATAGGAGAGGCTACGTAGCTTATTATTCTGGTGCGGATAGCTAGCCAAGGAGTTTCGTGATGATATTTTAGACTGTTCCACACACATACTGTATGTCATTCAATGAGCATATGGCAGACCTCTTAATGCAGGTGTAGATGCCAGTATAGGTTAGACGGACTTGATCCTGAAAGGTGTCTTCCATTCACATGAGCCAGGACATCAAAGCTGGACTGAGTTTGTAGTTGGCTTATCTTCTTATTCATAAAGGGGCGGGGGAGGGAGAACAACAACAAGCAAACCACACCTTAATTTACTGAGTTCATAAAAGCTGCTTATTAACAGGAACATTGCTGGATTATTTTATTTTCATTCTTATATATATCCTTGAAGTGCATTTACCACTTTTGTGGTTTGTATGCATTCAGAAATTTGTTCTCTAACATAAAACTCTGAGGTGACAGGCAGCTGAACATAAGCAGAATATCCCTTTCAAGTTAGACTTAGGTTGTCTCATTTAGATTGACTGCATTTATGAGTAGCAATTGGACTGGAAAGCAGAGCCAGTGTACGTTAGACACTATCAGAATGAGGCGTTTGCAGCGCTGCACCAAAATGGAATTTGAAAACATCTTCCTCTGAATTTTTGCTTTGCATTGTCTTTATAGATTTGAGGTCGTGCTCAGTAAAGATCTTAAAAAGCCTTACATACCATTATTAAAAAACCCTGTGGTTAAAGTTCTCGCCTACTAAGGACATTCCTTTCAAGAGTCTTGCAGTTCTCTGGCACATCACCTGTTGCTCTTCACAGTCACTTTTTTTTTTTAATCATCCTGATAAATATGACTCTCTTTATTTCCATCTGCTAAGGAAGACCAAAGCAGATGGAGGGCATGCTTAATCTTACTCCTTATTTTTAAACACAGCAATTAAGATTTAACCTGTCTTTCTGTGATGATCAAGGAAAACACTATGCAATGTGTGATGTTCTAGTTTATGTTGTAACTTTCTAATCTACAAATTTCCTTATTGGCTTTATGTAATTCACTGGGTATGGAGGTAAATGATTGTGCTTCAAGGCTGGGAGAATGACAAAACTAACATATGCTAATTTTGGTGAGTATGAGCATAGCCACACACTGCCTTCAGTGGAAGGAATATTCTTTGTTGTTCTCACAGTTATGTTGTTGCAGGCTTAGACTTCAGTGGATCATATCACTTACTCTGGTGCTACTTGAAGGCATGCTTTCTTTGAATAAATCAACACTATTTAATGAAGGAAATTCTCAGGTATCCTATGTTTAAAACCTACAAATTTTTAAGATGCAGCAACTTTTGGCTTTTCCCTCCCTGTTGAGAGCTCAAGTTTTTGAGTTCTTATCTCTTTACATTTCCCAGTTTCTTTTTTTTTTTTTCTGGGGTGATGTTGTTGTTGTTTGTTTTCGACAGACCAGAAGTATTTAGGAGGCTTTCTGTGTTTATGTCAACCTATAAAATAACAAATTATGCAAGCTCATATTCAGTATATCATGTATTTATGAAGTATACGTGTCCTGATGATATAGTTTAAATGGTAGGATGCCTTTATTTTGTGGTTGTTCCTGTTTTCAAGGATAGTTGATCATCCTTGTTGAATTCTCTCTTCTTTGCTCATTACATTCCTCTTAGGATATACTTGCAGTGTAGTTAAGAAAACATTGTAGTCTAAAAGATCTTGTCATCACTTCCACAGAAAAGTGGAAAATGGAAAATAAAGTTAAAAATCTGGATGGAAATGTCTGGGAGCCTGCAGACCATGGCTCTGAAGGGAATTGTGGAACTGAGTTTAGCAGGTTTGTGTGTAAGAATGTTGCCTGGCCCTGTGAATATGTAGACATCACACGTATGAGAAATACTATATATTTTCTCATCTAATTAATCATGTTGAAGTTTGGGGAGGGGAAATACAGCTTCTGAAAATTACTTTCTGAAAAAGTCTGTGGATAATGAACTGAGTTCGGTGGTTCCATATATTTGCAGAAGTATTTGCTTGAAGCAGGATTTAAAAGAAATCCTTTCTAAGGCAATCACTGTATGCAAAATGAGGAGTGTTATAGAATCAGGTAGAATTTGAGTATGTCCACAGACTAGGATTTTGGGCTTGTAACTGATCAAGGATGGGAAGCATTTCTTGTTTTTGGACACAGGTTGACTTATAAAGGTACATATCATCAGAAAGCATTCATGGACTTAGCCATAATTGTAGGATAAAAATGGAATATAAAGATTTCATTTAATTATTTAATTATTAATATTAATAAAATTAAGAAATAAATTTGTAAACCTTTAATTTCTAATACATTAATATTTATGGTGTAACAAGAAATAATAAGACTGTGTGTAATTTTGCGCTTGCAGTTAGATTACAGGCCTGAATCTCAATTATTGTAGTCTTAAGATGTAATTAATATCTTTAGGATTTGTTCTTTAATTTGAAGGCAAACTTCAGGAAACTTGTATAATGCAATAGAGAATTGGAACCTTAAAATTATGTGTATATGGCAATAGTGCATCTTTCATGTATAGGTAAAATGTTTATTATCCTGCAATTTTTTATATATGTAATGTGTGTGTATGTACATATACATCAGCTTGTTATGTTGTAGAACATTAAGTTACTGTAGCTATTGTGCTTGTCTTAATTATTTTTAAATTACAGCAAAATGAAGAAAAAAGATATTTCCCAATAAAAGAATGTCAGGATAATAATAGGGAAGAATGACACTGACAATCAGTGTGTATGTGATACTTTGTGCCATAAGCTTTTGAAGCTTGTGTGGCTGGAAATAATCAATCCTTATCAGAGGGATTTTTAAATGATATAAATAAGAAGTAAGCTGGTGAAATAAACTTTTCACCTAATGAACTCTTGGGGACTGTATTTATCATCCTGGTACTTTCAGAATCAGGTTGTTAAGGTGTTGTCCCATGCTGAGAATGTCTATTATACAAACAGTCCTTGTAGATGTGATTTAATTATGTTAGTGTTGCACTCAGAAGGGAAAACAATTAGTAACTGTCTACTGTTAGTTAGCTTGTGGTTCCAAATGTTTTCCTTGAGTTACAGCTGTCCAAGGGAAGGCTCTCCTTAAGCATGTTTTATGGTGGAGAAAGGGAAATGCTAGCTTCTGTTCAAGTAGAATTCCCTGTCCTCTCTTAAAATACTTTTAGCTTATACTTGTCAGAAGCTTCTTTAGAAAACTAAGAACAGTTGCCATTATGAAATCTCTGGGACCTTTACTGTGTGTGGATGCAGAAGAGAAAACAGGTTCTTACCATGGGACAGAATGGACACTTGAAAAACAAAACAACAACCGGACTACAGCGTGTGACCATTGTTTTGTAGCAGCTGGGTTCTGAATTTATAGTGAAGAGCACAGAAGGAAAAACATTCATGATGAATGTTGGGTTTTGATGTAAGGTTTATGTACTGAAGGGTAGGAGGAAAAAAAATCTTTGAATAAGTATGGAGTTTTTTCTACAACTAGTATGAAATATGAAAATTTGATTCTGTATCTGTTTAAGACTGTTTCTGTTGCTTTGTTGAACTAACGTAACATCTTATTTTATTATTTCTCTTTCTGTTTGCAGTAAAATAGCAGTGTCTGCATTGCTTAATAGTGGTATATTTGTTAGGAATGACTGAAGTTATCGGGGTCACGGGAGACTTCTGTTTCTCAACTAATCTTTTCTATTGTTGGTACTAGACACAACTTGATGTTCTAAGAATCAAGTAACAGTCCCTTGTAGGTGTCAAAAAATGTTATAAAGGTGCATTTAGTTGTCTGATTTAGTGATGCCAGGGCCATATCTGGAGCAGAATTCCACTGTTTATGTCTGATGGACTAAATTTACAGCATTGTATGAATAGAGAGTCCTTTTTGTGTTAGATATTTGTTGGTATGATGCATTTGTCAAGTTATCAGCAGTTAAAGCATTAAAACAGAAAGTTTTTAATTATATGTAGAGGACCATTTCTGATTTAGATGTGTGGTAACTGAACACCTAAAGATTTCAAGTTTTTCTCTATTAGTGGGAGGTAAAAACAGGTAGAGAAGTGGTGAAGTTTAAGAAAACCAATAGATTTGATCAGTTTTCCTTTTTCTTTTGTAAATCTATACTTTGGATAGTGCAGATCCTGCTATCTGTTTTCTGGAACTGCCTTTTTAGCAGAAGTAGTCTCAGCTCCAAGGGTTCTGGGAAGGATTCCATTGAGGGGGTTGTTCTGTCCAGCTCAAAGACTGAGGAAGGTCTTTGCAAGAGTCCTCTGACTACTCCCCTTCAGTCAGCCTTTCAGAGTCATGGACTTTTCCTGTCTGTGCCTCAGAAGAAACTATAGTTTCTTATTTTATTCTGGACAAAAAGCCTCAGGCAGAGCCTTTCATACGGTACTTGTATTTCATTCCCATATACAACTGTGTTATTAGTTAAGCATCATATAGACCAGGTTGCAATGGCTAATAGTTATGACTGCATTAATTGCCTGCTCTCAGTTATTCTTAGAAGAATAAATTTTAGTATCTGTAATGTTCAGGTAATTTACACGTAGGCTTTATTTTCTTATCTAACGCTCCTGTGGTTAAATGTGAAGTTTCTCAGAAAAACTGAGAAGCTTTCTTATTTTCAGTAGTTTTTCATATAGCTTTTCCTGTTTGGATACACAAGCAAGTGTATCAAACTACTATGAACTGTATAATAATTGGATTATATTATAACTGAGTTTTTCAAAGCAGAGCCTGAGAGAGTAGGGTGATCTGGATGAATTAAAGCTCAGTATTTGATGCTAGAGTCTGGTTTTGTTTCTTCCTGAGAGATCAAATCTCAGGGAACGGCAATTTGAAAGCAAATAAATGCCCAACAGTCAATAACTGTAAGATCCTCGTGAAACTTTGAGGGGGGAAAAATGTAAAACAATAAAAAAGAAATCCCTTGCAAAATGGTGATCAAATTGATTTTTTTGAAAGCTCTGAAATGCATACTTAGGGATTGTTCCTATTTAAAGACTGGTATGTGATAGTAAGTTGGAGAATTTAATTTCTATTTAAAATGCTTTGGAGATTTTTTAATTGCCTTTACAATAATTTATATGCTTGCTTTTCCCTATATCTGTTACTGCTGTATAAATCTGCAGAGAAAGGATGAATTTGTTTCATATTGCTGTGTTGTGATGAAACTGCTTATTATGTCATAAATAGATTTAATTGCATAATCTAATGGGGGAGGGGAGATGGACTGAAAAGGGGGAGGAAACATAATAGAAGGAGAGGGTTTTGTTACTAAGCTATACAAGCAATGTAGTACTTACGAAATGCAGAACCAGTTATTTTGGTTTTTTGTTTAACTTAAATAATAATTGTAAATGACAATTTACAGGTAAAGGAAGAAAAATGTCTAAATGACAGAAGACTTTATAGCACCCTTCATAGCATAGCTAAAACTTTACCTATGCTTTCTCATTTCTTGTCTCAGCTACTGCACTTTTGTTTTCTTTTGAGCTGGCTCCTTTCCAGCATGTATAAGTACTGAAATAAAATACTTTGCTTTGTTTATGACTTAGATATCTGTTAGCCGCTTGTGAATCTCATAAGGACTTCTGCTCACCTCAGTTTTCTGCTAAATGGGAGGAAAAGGAAGTATGCAGCCCCTCTAGAGCTCTATTTTCATTTTAGTTCCTCACAATTTAGGAAGCTGACAATAATCACTAGCTTGTTTCTTACCTCTGAGTCTGGAGCTACAATTCTTGTGTGGGTTTTTATAAAGGGAGTTCAGTGATACCTGCGCATTCACACTCTGGATACAAGTTTACAACTGTGAACCACCACCTCGCTGACAATGGTCTTTCAGCACCGGTACACAGTTATTTCAGCAAAATGATATATTTAAGTAATGACTGAACTATTAATGTAAGTTTAAAATAAAATTAGTGACTGAAATTATTAATGGGAGAAAATATGTAGAAAATACGTAGAAAGTATGTTTTCAATTTATAATCCTCCAGTTATCATCTAAGCTCTGTTACTTAATTTTTTTAAAAAAATTCTTCTCTAGATGAACATCGCAGTTTTCTAAAACTGCTAAAAAGTTATAACCACAAATGTGGGGTAAAGAGGTAACTATGAGCCTTACAGAGGAGGGACCAGGGCAGCAGGGAGTTTTAATTCACCAAAAAATAAAATGTGACCAACATTGAGAAAAATTAAATATTAGAGCTCTCAAGTTTGAATAAACATAAATTTTGGTATTTCTTTATTTTCATTATGGTTCACCTTTCCTAGGACATTATTGGGCCTTGCATTAGAAACCTCAAATAGCAATTAATGTTGTATCTGTTGTGGTATAAATAAAAATTATTTGGTCCTTGTGGTATATTAATTTATAGTTGTAATTTGTAGAGTATTGTAATTTTCTGTTAGTTAAAGCCTGTGAACTTTTATTTTTAACATGAAGCTCTTTGATGATGCCTGGTTCCTGAAATATTGTAGTCTGTCTTTTTAAGTGCTTTGATTTTTCTAATGAATTGCCTGCCTTCTCACCATTTGGGCAAGTTGGGATTAATTAAGAAGGCAGGCAAGTTGGGATTAATTAAAAAGGCTTGCCTGTAAAGCAGCAGGGATTTATATGAGTTAAAGGTGAAGTATTGCATATAAAAGCAAAATATTTCTGAAACAGATTGATCTGTATATATGTGTGAGTATATATATCTACTTGTATATCTATGTGTGTATATATAAATATAGTTAAAAAGTATTTTCTAGAATCTATAGGAAACTCCAGACTCCATGCTGTTGGTTCTTTGACTCGAAGCAGCTACGTGAGTACTGCAAACCTTCCCTTATCTGGGGTTAGGGCCTGTAATCATTGCACTGCTGAATGAAAGTGAGGAGGAGGAAGAGTTTAATCTTCCCCTTACGTGCTCATATTTTAAAATAAAATCACTCCCACTGCATTTCTGTGAGCTGTGTTCCCACATTGCCTATCGAGATCTCTGAGGAGTTAGATTCATATGTCATAGATTCATAGACATTACATTCTACATTCATATGTAGATTCATAGACATGACATCCAACTTCATACAACCAATTATGCCCTTCTATGGATGTGTGGAAGCATAGCTGTTGAAGAGTTCACAAGCTTCAACCTGGAAAAAGAATAAGGTGGCTGTTAAGAACAGCTGTCTTCAGGGCTGGCCAGCAAAGCTGAGCATTTGGAGTTGCAGTTTAGGCTTGAATACTGCTTTTATCCTACTTCAGTCTACAAGCTACTCTCTTCCTTTCTCTTTGGATTTCTGTCTGGTGTTACCAGCCAGAGTGATTGAAATTCGCCATTGACATCTCTGCAAAGGCTTCATCTCTTTCTAATTTTTTTTCCCTCCTCTGCTCCCCTACCCTTGCAGGATTACTGCACTAGTCCATCTACACTATTTTAGGAGCAAAGGTGTCAGTTGTTTGCAGGGACCTAAAAGCTGTGTGCAAACATAATATAATGTTTCTAGTTTTTTAATTATTGCAGCAAAATAAAGCCTTGGCTACCTATATGTGGCAAACACATAGTTCCCCATTATTACGCTTGGGGACACATTATATGGAAGGGGTTTTATGTGCTTTAAGAAAAAAATTAAGGACGGAAAAACCTACCCCAACAGCTTGCAAACAACTCTAGCAGAAAAATTTGACACTTGAGCAGATAATTTTGAAAAGCATGCCCTAACAACTTTGTATATGTGATTTAGATAAAAGAATCTTTAGTAAACTCTTTATCTTATGCCATAGTCCCAAACTCTATGGAGTGAAATGACAGTATTTTGTAAGTAAATTTGCCATAAACATGTTCAAATGTTCTTGAATCTCATTTTTCTGTCTGAATTTAGACTGTTGTTCTAAACTTGTTTATGCAATCTCCTTGATAAGTGCCTACTTTTGTGTGCATATAGTAACTTAAGCAAAAGAGCTGTTGTCTCTCCATTTGCTTTTCCTTTTGTCCTCTTTGTACATACAGACTGTTTCATATTTATCTTGGACTTCATTATTCTAGGATAAGCAAGTGTCATCTTATTCTAGGCTCTTATTTCTTCTAGTCACTCAGATAGTGTTTGCTGTTCATGTTCTAGTTGAATCTTTCCTATTCTTACTTCCTGGATATGGCTTTGCCTCTTTCCTGTGCTATGATACTATTTCTGCCTGGCTGCTTCTGGAAATTCCACATCTGGACCACTGCCTGATCTCCTCTGAAAATCCCACACTGCAGGATGACTTTTTTCTTTTTTTCTGGTGGTATCCCATTGGTGGCATACAATCATTCTGCTGCAGTTTTTATTATCTTTTCCAGTTAGACTAGTTAAAATTATTTCCGTCACTTCTAAGTCCATGATTTTACAGACTAAATTACTAAATTTAATCTCTCTTCTGTTAGTCAAGCATCAACATCACCTAGCTCTTTGCATGGGGTATACTAATCTCTAATAGTATGAACAACTTCATGCCATCAATAAATTGCTTTAGCACACTCGTGCCGATATTTGTAAGATCAGCTTTTGACTGCCTCCGCAGTCTGATGTCAATCTCCATATAGGCTGAGATTTTTGCTTATGGGCAACTTGTTGGTACAATTTCTACCCAGTTTGTTACTTACATTATGGTTCTCATATTAACTTGGTCTCCAGGTTTAACGAATTGCACAGCTTATTATTGAGTCTTCATATAAGGGTAATTTTCTTTATAGTTGCTTTAACAAAGATAAAATGTGTGATGTTAATAAATTTATGATGCATTTTATTCTACTTTCTGCTCACATCCATATTTTTAGATTAATCTATGAATATAGAATAATGAGAAGCTAGACTAATAGATTCTATTAATTCTGAGCAATTCCTTCCCTTTTTGCATTAAATTTAGGTACAATATTTGTTAGAATATGACAAATGGTGTAATTTAATATCTTTAATAAAGTGCCTACTGCTTAACTTGCAAGTTAATGTCTTGGGTCTTTTGTTTCTCAGTGTTCTTGCATAGACATTCTTGTCTCTGTTCTGGTAGAATAAGTTCTTTGAATTTTCTTACTACTAAAAGTGTGATATCCAATTCTATATGCTTATTTCTATGAGCTCTTGTTTTTGCAAGATAATATTTTACATCATCATCCTGAGTGAAAACTGTCAAATGATCATGTTGTTTTGTGCTATCTTTAATTTTTGTTGCCTCATGCTTCCTGATGTTTCTGCCAATTGTTTGCAACTCTGTGTGTGTGTGTGTATATACACACAGTCTCATACAAACAGATGATCTAACAAACTTTCCTTAGCTGAGATTACAACAAATGGTTCCTCTAGGATTATTAGTGTTACACATTAAAGCTCAGATGTTTGGGTTTTATGGTTGATTGCCTTGTCATGTATCCATTCCTTAAGAAAAAAAAACAGTGGAATTAGAACAGGAGGTAATGCTGACAAAGTTAGATTATTATCACAGCATCCCAGTTTATCTTTTAAGATGTAATTAGATATTAAGTAATTCAAAGCTTGTTTAGAGTTCTTCGTTAGATATGATGATTTTAGCCTCACGTGAAATTTGGGCAGTACTTTCACAGAATCACAGAATGTTGTGGGTTGGAAGGCATCTCTGGAGAGCATCTTGTCCAACCCCCTGCCTGAGCAGGCACACCCAGAGCAGGGGGCACAGGAACACGACCAGATGGGTGTGAATGTCTCCAGGGAAGGGACCCCACAGCCTCTGCTCTGGCACCCACACAGGGAAGGAGTGTTTTCTCATATTGAGGTGGAACTTCCCATGTTCCACCTTGTGCCCATTGCCCCTTGTCCTGTCATTGGGCACCACTGAAGAGAGCCCAGTCCCATCCTCCTGACTTCCACCCCATTGATATTTATAAGTATTGATGAAATCCCCCCTCAGTCTTCTCTTCTCACAGCTGAACAAACCCAGGTCTCTCAGCCTTGCCTCATAAGGGAGATGCTCCAGCCCCCGATCATCTTGGTAGCTCATTTTAATTCTGGCTTGAACTTTGACCTCATAAAGCAAGTTGTATGTTGGCTATAGGTAAATGGCCCCAGGTTATTTTCCATTGCTCCATAAATTTTAATTATTTAGAATGGAAGATTGTGCTGAATACTACTAGAAATACAAACATTTCATGTTGCCTCCCAATTTGCTTTGTCAATTATCCTAATTATTAATTGCATAAACGAAACTGTGAAATACTTCATAAGATGCTATAAAGTGAGCAAACATTAGCTATTACTCGGAGAGCAAGTTCTAACTGGCAATAACAAAGAAATAGTATCTACTTATAGCAGGTTTATGATCCCATAGCATGTATTTTGCAAAGTAGTTTGTAAAGGTGAATTATTTCTGTGCTTGTCTAGTTATTAAAGGTACAATTTAATCAGTGTATTTGACTAATCTTCATCTCATATTACAGCTGGAGTGCTAATGAGTATGTACAGCTGCTTTGGCTTTCCGATTGTGTCCATATGGATACTGGAATTGATACCGGTACATCATGCACGTACATAACACCCTTCCGTCTTCTCTGTTCTTTTTTCCCTGCACTAGAAAAGTAGTCGCTCATGGAAAATTTAAATGGAAATATCAAAGACTTAAGGATCATACATACTGACTTAAAAAAAGTGCTAATCAGTTACAGTTGGTACTTAAAAAGTAATTATGTTATTTACCCAATATGGAAAGCTTTGGTGCTGTTATATGCTCCAGTAATGGCCCTACTGTGAAGTACTTACACACCTGTTACATCTGATTTAGTATCTCTGGTTGATAGTTGTCAAAATAAGTATTTATATTGGAATTGTGTGGTGGAGGAGAGATTTATAATGAATTGCATGATTCTTACCAAATCCCTCCCTGAGCAACAATAATATTTGTACAGGAGAAGGTATCGAAGTGTATATGTGTCCAACAGTACTGTTCACAAATTCCCGATTTTCATAAACATCACTCTCCTGAAAATGTATAAATGAAAAAATAATACTTGCATAATCTATCACTTTTAGATGGTAAAATGTACAGATTTTCAAGACAGTCTTTTGTGTTTACTCACAAATCATTAAAACCCCCCAACAAACCAATCTACTCCGTAATCGAAATAAAATGGAAGTTTTTACATTAGTGTACATCTGAAATATAAACTAACTTATAGCTTCTTTTGTGCGTTTCTGTTGGTTTATATTTCAATCTCTATTTCTTGTCAAAAGCAGAGGTACAACTTATTACTACAGAAGGAACCCTCCACCCACTGTTGTAAGAAGAAAATAAATCAGATTTGGAGAGTTTTTAGAATTTCCTGTTGATGTGTTTTACATGCTTATTAACTGTGACACTGAGATCAGTGGATTAAAGGTATTTTAAAGGGAATGGAAACATCTGTCTAGAAGAAGTTGGCAGACATAACAGATAAACCCAGTATAAAAACTGTAAATCCGGGTTTTGTGGTTGGTGGGGTTTTTTGTTTGTGTTATGTTTTTTTTTAAAATTCATTTGTGAGATTAAGTTGTGTATCATTTTAGAGCAGTGTCTAGCAGGCAGCCTTCTGGATGATGATGACTTCTGTGTCCTTGGTTCGCTAGCTGTCTGTCAACCTGATATTTTTACTTCCTTTTTCAAGTGGGAAAACCCCAAGCAATACAGAGAAGACTAGGATATTATGCTGTTTGTCTGTTTATGAAAGTTGACTACTTCTACTGCATGCATGAGCCATGGAATAGCTGTTCCTGATAACTGTGAAATAAGTACAGCAGCTGAACATCCATTGGGAGCTTAAAATTTTGAGCCTCAAAATCTTTTTGAATAGAGAGCTATCTGAAAGCATCTGGATTTATTCTCACTAAATCTCTGATTTGATAAGTAACCCTTCATGATAAATCTAATTAAATACTAGCAGGAATGCCCATCTTTGTCCTGAGATGAGAGGGCTAGGCTGACTGTGCCTTTTTGCTTTAATTAAACAGAGTGAATTCCCTTTCTGGATCCTTAGGGGGCCCATTTGCCTGATTATGTGATGGTGTTTTTCTGCATGCTTCCCATGCAGAAATCCCTGTTGGCAATACCAGCGCTGTATAAAGAAGGTATGCTGTCCTTATTAAACCTTGCCATATTAAGCTGGAATCAACAGCTCTTGGAAAGCTTGTAGCCTGTAAGTGATCTGTGACATAATACACATAAAAACAACCCCAAACAGGTAATACTTGAAGATCTCTGTGACCCTATTTTATAGTTAATCTTATAAGGTTAAAATAATTATAAAGTTTTAGGAACTCTGGTTTGAAATGAGAAGAGCAAAGACTATGCAGACATATGGTTAGGTGAGTCAACCTGTACTAGATGCTGTATTTGGCACTTCTTTCCGTGTTGTCTCCTGCAGGTCTTGAAGATGGGAACTTTTTGGCCACTCTGTCTACGTGACAGGGATGCAACTGGGGCTTTTCAGTGTTGACCTAAATTATGCCATCCATCCTTTGTTAATCTGACTTTTTATTTACTTTGGCTTTGACATTGTTGCTTTCTGAAGAGAAGTCTCCTTCAGGGTGATTCTTTTTTTTTTCTCTTATGCCTTCACTGTTGATTGTGTGGTTTCCTTGAAATTATTCTCTTAACTTCCATGTAGAAGTCTCTCTTGACTTAAGACTCTCAAGTAATGTTACTGCTCCTTCTGTGTCTTGTTGGATTATTTTCTTTGCCAAGACTTACAAAAAGCATTGAAACAACTACTTTTCATCGTTTTCTAGCTGTCATTGTCCACTTGATTGCTTGTCTGCATACTCTGTCTCTTGCTGCTGATATTTCAAAATAAGTTCTTCCAACTCAGCCTGTTTTATTTCTTTAAATAATCGTGTCCATTCAGCTACTGAGGTAATCAAACAGTTCTAGAAGTGTCTGGAACTCTGTCCAACACTCATTAGTGTACTTAGCATTTCTTGCAAATCTCCTAGATGGCATTAAGATAGACTCTTAGTACATTGTTTGACCTGTAGATTAATCCAACTCCCACACCTTTGAGGTAATAATTTTTTGTTGTCTTATTAAGCTTTTATGAGCGAATCCACAGTTCAAGAGTCAAAAATCTGTGAGTCAACATATGAAAAACTAGTATTTCAGATACTGTTTTTTAAAAGATGGCCTTCAAGAGCTGTGTTAACCAGTTGTCATAATATTTTTCACAGAAATTGTAAGCGACATAACCAAAATTATTCTGAGCAGTTTGTGTTAACATTATTATTTAATTTTAAAACGGTATGGTAAATGCATTGTGTTTTGGCTGTCTGAAAGAGCAGAATATGCTGATACAGTTTTGCAGTGCTTCTGTGGTCTAGCTGATACTGAAATTTTGAATGTATGAATTTTAATGAATTTCTGAAAGCTCATATGCCTAAAAAACTGTGGTACTAAACATCCTATGGATTAATAAACATATTCTCAAGTGCATGTCTACTGACAACAAGAATGTGACCTAATAGATTCTAATGAATAATTACCATTGTAGTACAGCATCATTTTTGCAGAACATAATGTTTTAACCTTTGGTGTATGTTAGAGCATTTCCTGTTTTTTGTAATGGATTCTAAAATAATTGCTATGTTTTTCTCATAGTTTGTTACATATTGCAGTTGGATCATGTTCCATATTTAACACAATCATTAATCAATGTATCAATGAAAAAGTACTTTCAGAACACGTCACGGCATTCAGGATTATTCTAACTTTATTATATATGGACTATACATTGTATAGAGGATTTGTCTGTAAGCTACTTCTGTTTTCAGGATTTCAAGTGTTTCAGTCCACAATTCTTGCCATAGTTTGGGTTTTTAAATTTTTTTTTATATTATCATATATTCCTGAATATTCAAATAAAATTGTTTCTGAATTCAACATTGTGATTTTTCTTTCTTTTTTTTTTCCTCTAATGAAGCATATTGGACAGCTGAGTTGTTGCAATGTTTTAGAATGCTCACATCACTGCTGAGCATTTAAAGATCTTTCCAAAACTTTAAGATGAGAATGTGGCAGACTTGGAATTAATGTATAACTTTTATTTTAAAATCAATGTGTGGGAGAAGACTCTATTCAACCATATTCATAAGAGACACGGCTCTGTATTCTGGTCATGTCTGTCACCAGGGGCTGCTTAAAACTGCTAAGTTCTTTTTATGCAGACATTTACGCAAGGTAACCTGTGACCTAACAGTATGTAGCCACCCTATTTTCTGATGGAATAGCAGATGGCTACTCAGAGCTTCCTTATGACTTATTCATATGTCCCAGTATTCACTTGTGTCAACATATTAAATGCATTACTAAAGAGAGTTCTTTCCTATTTCGAAGCAAGCAGATGTTACTGACCTCATTTGGGCTGTTACCTTATCTAGTATATAGAGTAAATGTATCAATCTCTTATGCAAACTAAGCTGCAGTGTAGTGCTGACATTTACAGATGAGTAGCACAGATTTGAATGGCTGTGCGTAGAATGAAAAAAAAAAAAACAAAACACCCTGGATAAATGGAAGAATATGGGAATCTACTAATCTATGCAAATGCATATTTACTCTGCAAGCTTACTAAACACATGTTCCACCTATCCCCAGTTATATATTGTCTGCTTAGTAGCTTAAATCTGCTTCTGAAGATCAATGCTTTCGGTCTTAAATACCTTTATTTGCAATTTCGCCACCAACTTAAGAGACAAGTCACTTAGCCTAACTCTCCAGTTTTCTCAGTTCCTACCTAAAGGATTCCACTTCCTCTTTTGGCATGTGCAAAGTTTCTTATGTGTTTATACCATTCTTCTCTAATGAGTGGTAGAAACACTAATGAGAAGAATGTTCAGAACTAAAGCTTAAAAATTTTCAGAGCTTTCCAACAGGTTTCTGAAGCTGGACTTTGTCCTGTCTTGCCCATAAGACCCAATCCTGTATGCCTGCAACCTATGCCAGAGGTAACATGCTCAGGGTATTGCTGGTGATGGAAAGAAGCAAGGGTGGCTCTGTGTGTGCGTGGTAAATTCACAGGGAATATATGTATAGTCTGGTGTTCTGTAGATTGTCTGGGCAGGGAAAAAAGCTCTCTTTTGCAAGTAACTGTCAGACTTGGTCCTCTTCCACACTGTGATCTTAGCCTAAATACAATTCTAAAGTGAGATTTTATTACGTGAAGAGTGGATGCATTCTGCTGTGAATTTTTTTTTTTTGGTCATTAGTATATGATTGAAACAACAATACAGTATTTGTATCTTCTTTATAACAACAGGTAACTTGCACATTTATACCAAAGTAACTGAGACAAGGACTATTTCCATTTTTAAGCTTAGTAAAATTTTTAGGTCTCCTCAAGATTTTGAGATTGTACAGGTTATCTATTGAAACTCAAGAAATATGAGTAAGTACTTCCATAAAGCTCACTTACCAGCTGAAAGCTTTTTAAAGCAGCCTTGTCAGTTTAAATTCCCTAAAAGTATCATATGTAAAATGATATATGTGTGCTGTATAATCCTATCCTTATTAAATGGATTTGTAGCCTAAGAACTTCTATGAATCAGAACACTTGGATCCTTAGGCTGATTCAGGAAAAAGCGTTTTGAAATGTAAAGGGATTAAAAACTTGTATTCCCAGTGACTTTATAAGCAAAGATTTAGCTTATTTTCTAAGTAAATGCAAAAGCTGACATTAGGCTGGCAATTCCCAAAATCCAGGGTGAAGAAGCCACCTCAATCTTGTACATACAGATAACTCTTAGACTTGGTGTTTAAAAAGTAGCTATTTTAGTAAACTAGTTATTTGAGGGGGAGAAAATGAGACAAGATCAAACCGAGCTAGAGTGTTTCCCTTTGTCAGGAGATGAACCTAGTCTACTGTCCCTCTGGATCTGACTCCAGACTCCCCAAGCTGATGGAGTGCTACTTGCCGAGGGGTGTAGCTGGCCGGGTCAATGTGTTCGCATTACAGCTTGTGTCTGGCTTCCATCCTGGACAGAGAAATAGGAGAAAAGGGGTTCTGCTTCATTTTTGGTTAGTTGGGATGCAGAGGTGGAGCAAAATAACCTCTGTAGAAGTTTGTGCCTTGTTCTATCTCTGCTGGCTGATGTGTTTTGTACAGGCTGGTCCCTGTCTGGCACTTATTTTGGGGGAATACAGATGATAAAGTATAATCCACAAATGCAGGTGTGGATTTTATGAACAGTGGAAAAAAGTGAGCAAATTCAGATCAAAATAAAACTCCTTCCACAACTGTATAATTTATTTACTCAATATAGTTTATTGGCCTTAATTTCTATAGTCATTGGACTTAAGCTAATGCACGTTTGGTGAACAATTTTTTCCTTTAATTTCTTCCTCTAAATAAGTTGTTTATCAAAATAGCTATATTTTTAAATCCGAAGTCTTAAACTTTGGTCTTAAAGCAAAGAATTAAGTATCAGCTTCCTAAATATATGTTTTGAAATGCTGTAAAATATGTCTACTCTTGGAGCAATTTTCCTCTCTTTGGAATTTTCTGTGGCTTTTTTGTTTTTGATGAACTGTATGCATCTATAGAAGTGTGTTTAGGTTTTTGCAGTTATGAATAAAAGCTTATTTGGGGGATGACTCCACAAGCTCTCTGGTTCTTTTTAGGCTGATGATATCCCTTCAGCTTCCTTACTGAAAAACAAGCCATGCTAGAATTAGTTTGAGCTTTGCTTTAACTATATGATGTTCCACTTTAATGACCTACTAACAGTGCTGTGCACAATGTTGGCCTCGGAGGGTTGAGGTCAGGAGTGATTGAAGCTCAGATTAATGATTTAAGAGCACCTTCTGGTGACTAATCGAAGGTCATTGTTTTGATGTTGTTATGTTGTTTTGATGGTGGGGTGCATGTTTAGAAATGTATCCAGAAGTACATCCTGAAAACAGATTGGATTGTCTTGAAACAGGAGAATATACTGGGATATAGTTTCCTTTTTAGCCTTTCTGTTCTAGAACCTCTTTCCCCAACCCCCCAGGTCTTAATCTCTTCTGTAGTTTGTAAGCATTGCTGAACAGATTCTTACATTAGATAAGATCTAACAGAACAGTAGCCATAACCAGAAACTGTCAGTAACTGAGGCTCAGCTGTAGTCTCAGGTGATGTACCTTTTTTCCTGAAATAGCACTGAATGTTCTTTTGTCCATAACTCCATTTGCACCTGCCTCAATTTGTGACTATTTCCAAACTGAAATGTTACATATTGAAAGAAGGCTATGCTGTATTATATATTGCAAAAATATTGAAAAAGATTTAAGGTAAACTGAAAGTTTAGGGAAAGTTAAGTTGTAATGTGTTACTGTTATTAAACCATTAAACTTGCATGAATTCATCCTTGGAATTGTTTTCTTTAAAAGAGAAATTATTTTTGTATTGTTAAACATTGAATCAGTTTTGCTGATCAATGTTAGCTGATCAATAGCAACTTTATAGTCTTGAGTTATTTCAGATAATAGCACAAACGCCAAATTCTAGTCCAGAAACTGAGTGCTGAATAAAAGCAATACTAGGACGTGCTTTTGTTGTTCTGAGGGGTTTCTTTTGATCTGGGTTCTAAATCAGTTTTGAAATTCTGGATGCATAGTGCTTTCAGACCATGTTGGTAACACAAACCTTTCAAGGAATATTTGATGAGTTATATTTTGTCCAGTAAAAATTAAGAACAATTATTGCTGTTTGTGTGGTTTTCTAGAATTTAGGATAAATGATTTTGTTAGTTTGTCATATCTACTCACTTTTTTCCCCCCATAGCTAAACTTTCTGAAAGGCAAAGCCAAGTATTCAAAACTTTTAAAAATAAATTATCTTTACTCCTTTCTAATTAAAAACAAACAAACGCCACCCCCAGCCCCCACCCCTGCCGTTTATCCTGATTAATTGGATTATAACATAGAAGGTCCTGCCTATGTCAGTGAATGCCTGTTTGAATGGTGGGCTGGAAAGGTGCTCAAGAAACCATTCAGTATAGCAGGTAAGGAAGGTCACGTCAGCCAGGAAAGTCAATTTTATTTAAACATGATTGGTTTCTGTTGCCATCTTTCCTGCACTAATAATTTTCCTTCGGCTAAATACTTTCCTGTCAGATGTATGTCTCTTCTTTACGCAAACCAGTGCACTTCTTGCTGAATTTGCTGTGTGTTGCAGTTTTGTTTAAGCCCATCAAATAAAGCAATAGTTATTCTTTTTTTGGGATGCATCTTTCAAAGGCCTTTTTGTAGAAATCCATCAATGCCAGGAAATTTACGCTGTGCTTTACTGTTAGATGACTTGGTGAGTCAAGTGGCCAGGGCAATTTAGATTTCTGGTTTGATACGTTGCAAGAAACAACTACATGACAGTTGAAACAGTTAAATGCTGACAGGCATACTTGATGGCTTGTTTCCAAGTTGGTATATTAAATAACAAAAGTATCTCTTTTGAATGATTTTGTTTCAGTCTACAATTGCTGAGACTTGGGGAAGTTTCTTCTACAGCATGATGGAGGGTGTGCTGCTAGTACTTCCCCTTTGGCATAGGACTCATGAAATCCAAGGAGGAGCAGTGTCAACCCATCCTTTTCATTCTCCTGAACCATTCACCTGCATTGAAGCAATTCTCTGCTCTAGTGCATTTTGCTACCTGAATCATCACTTCTTCCCTAAGCCCTAGGGGTCACTGCTTTTTTTCTGACCCTATTTCAGAGTGGTTGAGTGCCGCCTCGTTTCTTTTCCTCTACTTGTTTCCGAGAGCTTAACTTACTGGCTTTAGACTTCAGCGTATGGCTTTGTTGATTCCTGCTGGTGTTCAGGCACCATGCTGTGTATCAGAAGCTCCTCTTTGTGGACAGGTATAGTTTCTGTTTATACTGTCTTGATGAAGAGTGAGTCCTTGTTTCTAATCTATCCTGCTTTGTGTTTGATATGAGAGGAAAGATCAGCAGCAGCTCTGAGAGCTTTTTCAGCCTCCTAGAGGGAAGTTGGTGCAGCCTGTTATGCTATGAACAATCGTAAGAATTTATGCTCATGAAAGATGGTCCTACGCGTTCTATGTCCTCTCACTGACAAGACAGGCTGGCTGCATGTCCCCCACACTGTGCTATATCCCTGTAAGGACACTGTGAATAAGCTCATAAGAGCTCTGGTCTTGTAGGTGTGTTATCTTGCTGTTGTACTCTGTTACAGGGAAAGCAGGGCCTTACAAGCAATGTTTCTGTGCCCTGTATTCTCCTTTCACAGGAGAATGGGTCATCAACCCCTGTGACAAATTCCCGTATGCACTCTTTCCTGTTCCTAGCTCCAGCTGTGTCTTTGGAGCAAGTGACTGATAGTGATCAGTGCCTTGGCAAGCTAGAGCAGCAGGGTTTCGGAAATCTAAGCAGCAACTTTCCTGTTTTTGCTCATTGATTTGGCAGTGTCCTTATCAAGACAGGATTTGAAAGGACCAAGTTTTCTGTTTCTGTTCTGCTTAGCAGAAGAGAAGTTCTAAAATGAAGGTTTTTGTTCAGTGCCTATGTAGTGAATAAACCCATGGAGTGTTACACTGAAAAACTTGAGTTGTGCATCTCATAATTTTACTAATGTGGTGCCTGATTTAAATCCTAAGCTTGTATAAGACTCTGTGAATGGAAAAACAGGTGCAATTTCAGTTGAATTTTCTCATTAGAACTACAGGAATGCACATACATGGGTCAGTTTGCAGGATGCAATGTGTTCGTTTTCCTGGGTGTGTATTTTTTGGTGTAAAGCTTTAAAAATGGATATGCCACCTTCCAGAGGTTCCCATTAGTTTTGTGTTGTATAACGGTAGTTTTTCATTATTTTGTGCTTTATTAAAAAAAAAAAAAGTGAGGTAAGAGAGAAAATATTAGAAAAATGAAACTATTATAATTTAAATAGCATGATTACATTTTTGTCCTCTATTTTTCTGTGTTTCTGTGAACAATAAAAACAGCAATACCTTCCCCCAAAACTCAAACAAAATTGCTCTGTGTGTATGTAATGCAGGCTAAGACTTATTTCAGAAGGATCTAAGAGTTTAGTGTAGTTTTGAAGTTGTCAGGGTATTTTACACCACCAGCTTTGGAGATGCAAAATCATCGCATTAGCAGGTCTTCTGTTATCAGTTCAGTAAATGGGAAGTTGTATTTAGCTCAGTAACTGATGGATGTAACATACGGTTCTGTGTGTGCCCCGTCTTCTAATATTTCTCATCACTATCTGCAAATTGTTTGTTTCAGTTGAGAGACTATGAACTCAAAGCTAAAATTACTAACAAGTTTTGTTTGTAATTTTAAATTTTACTTCAGTGTTTCATTAATTCTGGAGGTCCCAAAACACCTCAACCAAGGTGTGACATTTTTGATTCTGTGAAACTGGAAGCTGAAATAGCTAGGACTCAAAATATCATAGTCTTTCCTTTCTGATCTTTTTTCATCCACTTCAGGAGGCAGTATTGGAAGTTGCTAACAGTGTTATGACTTACCCATGAATTAAAAAGCCAAGCAGAAAACAGGAGTGACATGACACCTGCCACAAAAAAGCATCATTTTAGAACACATCACTTATAGTAGTAAGAATCTTTCATATCCCCAAACAGGAATGCCTTATAATACCCCAGAGACATGAATGCCATTATTCAAGTTATTTACAGCAAAGAGAGGTATGAGCTTTGTATTTAAGGCAAACGTGTAATGTCCTGATAATCGCTATAGCCACACAAGTCAGAAAGTGATTATAATCTCTGTAATTATCTAAAAGACAGTACTTGAAATCTAGTCAGCAACCAGCCCTTTAAATTTATCAATCAATTAAGTTTTTAAAAGAGTTGCTATCGCTTATCTCAACATTTCTACTGTCTGAGGTGGTGTTCAGGGACTGGGAATGTCTTGTGAAGCAGCATATGTGCTGAGGGGAGGTGGAAGAGAGGAAGAAGGGAGTTGCTGTTTATATATATACAAATATAAATAAAAATGGAATGAGGATGCTGAATTAAAAAGAAAGTGTTGAAAACCAAATGAATCATAAATAATGTAAAATGAAACCAACTTCTGTTAGTGTTGTCTCAGGTGTGTGAAGAGATACTTGATGTCTTGCTTTTGTTTTTCTTTGGAGTGTATGTGTGTCAGTTTACTGCATTTGGATAATTTCAGAGTTCATATAGCTAGTGGGAGCTGATGCTTGCAGCCTTAACTGACATATAATTTGATGGTTAGGTATTAATCGATCTAAATGACTGAAAGGTAGAAATAGCTGCTGCTTGTTGAGTGCATGTCTTTATTAGAAACTTGTCTTAAATAGGCAATGAGAAATTTAGGAGTAGGTGACACATGGGATTTAGAGCATTTGGCTGTTACCTCAGGAAGCTTAAGTTAAAACCCTGAACTAGGTCATAAATGAAAATGAGATTTATAGTGATGTACAATGAAAAATTGGCACAGTGCATTACCTTTTTGCCAAGTACCTCAGTCTGCATTGTCTGTATGCTTTGTGCCCCATGTTTTAA
This sequence comes from Phalacrocorax carbo, assembly GCF_963921805.1. Classification (NCBI taxonomy): domain Eukaryota; kingdom Metazoa; phylum Chordata; class Aves; order Suliformes; family Phalacrocoracidae; genus Phalacrocorax; species Phalacrocorax carbo. The sequence continues at coordinate 14,518,149 of NC_087524.1, forward strand.
GATACTATAGCATGTTTGATTAATTATTGAAGTCTTAGATATATATGGATCACTATAGAAATATATACATACAAATATTTAAAGTATATACAAATACATAAAAAATCATTAGTAACTTTATCCTTTGCTCATGTTAATCTTGTGATTAAATCAAAACCTGTTGAGAATAATACTTTAATGTAGAACCTGCTTGGTTTGAAATCTAATTTTGGCAGCATAGATGAAGAGAAAGATGTTAACAATGTATAGAATATGTTAGAAAACACACTTAACCATGTAACTTTTGTAAATGGAGGGCTGCCTTGTAGAAAATAAAGCCTACAGAAAAGAACTCTAGGAATTAAAAAAATCTAAACTATAACTTTTTTTAAATGCAAGGGATAACATAAGGATAATGGGTTACCATCTTAAAGTAACATGATCTATTCAGGTACAGAACTTTTCTAAATTAAAAAACAATATTAATGTGGTAGGAAAAAATAATAGGAGTACTTATTTATTTCTTCATTATCTTGGCAACATTTGGCTATAAAAGTAACTCTTGGCTGAAGTGAACATTGTAAAATGTTAGAGCGATGAGGTGTCTCCTTGCTTCCTGACAGATTCGTTTGTAATTCCTATGTCTTCCTAATAGTTGCTATCTGGATGGGTATGTGGGAAAACTTTGAGATTGCTGTTAATATTCTGAATCAAGACTGAATAGTCAGAATTTTGACTGTTTCAAACATTGCTGCTCTTCTGAGAAAATGAATAACCATCACATGAAGCTGTGAGTGCAAGCAGTTCAGTCAGTGAATGGGGTAGATGGTCTGCCTCTTACTCAGAACAGGAATTATTTTTATACAGCTTTTTAACCTTTTGGATTTTGTGTCTAATGTAGCATTTGCAGCCATAATTGAATGAGATAGTGATACAGTGAAATATATGTTGCCTGGTATTTGTATCAAATGCCAACTTGGTTTTCTATCTATTCTTAATTTTAAGCATAGTAGCAGGCCTATTCATAGGCAGAATTTTGAATGACATCTATGAACTAGCCTGGGCATTTCTAATAGAGCAGATGTCTGTCTCATGATTTTGTCCAACCATGATATTAAAATAGGAAATACCAAATGTGTGTATTATTCCAGATAAGAGAGATGAAGCTACATTTCTTGAAGTTTTTTCCAGGTCAGTGGAGGATATTGTGCTATTTGCAGTATCTTTTAAAAGGCACTGATTTCCAAATTGAGATGAAGACGACCACTGCCACCTGGAAAATATTGGCAAGGTTTGAACTGTTAATTGGTGTAGCAGTTCTGCAGAAAGTATGCAGTTCACTGTTGAACACTGTAGATTGACTAAACTCCACTCAATTTTATAGAAGCTTTCCATAAATATTACGTGAAAATCATCTGTGTAAAACTAGATAGCATAAAAACTTTTTTAGTTTTTTAGTGATTCATAACTTCTAAATGATTGGGGGTGATACAGTATTTAGTAGTTTCAGTTTCTTGAAATGTAGCATCTTCTGCCCCCCCCCCCCCCCCGCCAGTGGAAATGTTTGCATTTAGAAAGTATCTTCTGACTTGAGGTTAAACCTCGGGAAAACAGGTCAAATATTTTTCAGGAAAATATGTGTACTTGGGCTGTAATCTCCAAGAATCTCACTTTGTTCATCTTACAGATACAGAATCAAGTGCTTTTGAAGCTGTTTTAAAAAAAATTGTTTCCTGATGGATTTTTACTATATTTATTGGAGGAAGAATAGTGGCACTATGAGAGCTATAGGTAAGGAGCAGTTTTTCTGAAGATAATCCAAGTCATTTGTTAAAAATCTGTGTGTGTGGTTTTCTTCTCATTAATTATGTGAATATCACTATTCAAAAAGGCTAAGAATCCACTGAAGGGTAGTAATGCATTTAATGACATATTTCTGAGTGCTGATCTATTTTTCCTTGCTGCATCTTTCTTCAGCTTCCTAAAGCGTTTATCATGCTGGCTGCACTCTGCTATTCTCCCTCATAGTGTATTAGTGTCTTGCCAGACCAGATTTTGTTAGGCTTTGCTGTCTTAATTGTTTATTTTATTTTAGATTTAAGCCCTCTCAAAAAATTGCTTCTCTTTTCGGAGAACTTCCGTTATTCCAAAATCTGGGTTAATTTATGTAGTTATAAGAATAAACAAATGCTCAATACCAGTAGAGAAAATGGTGTGTGTGTTTGCTTAGTTTCAAGTCAGTCAGCATTTGGATTTTTTTTTAAGATATTATGGCTTATACTTGTGTATTTTAAAGACAATATGTGTGTACTCTGAAGAACAATCCGAAGATAGAAGCCATCCTGACTTTTTCAAGATGCATGCTATGAAGCTATGCTTCCAGTAGTGTTATTTGCTCCATTTATATATCAAGCTGTTAAACGAAAATACTCCAGTCATTTGTGCAGTGAGAGAGATTACTGTGCCTGTTCTTCACCTCATCTCTTGGCCTCTGTTCATCTAAAATTCTGTGAATCGGTTTGTCAAAGAAACTTGAAATAGAGCATTTTGACATACGCTGTTGCTGGAAACTAATGGGAAAATTTCTCTGCAAAAAAGTAGAAAGCTTTTTTCCATATGCATGTCCATATTTTCCCTCAGACTTAATATTAGAACATTGAGGAAGAGAAAACCTTGTGTGTTTGCGCCTCTAACAATGCTGATGTCTGGCAACTGCCTAGTTTAAACCAATGCAAAAAATGGCACCGTGTTGTAATTGGTTGCATGACTTGCATTATAGTATACAAAATTAATGCAACTGTCATGATCGGGACCTTCTACATATATGCGCTTGAGTTTTAATCTTTGTTAGTACTGGATTTATGTTAGTGCTTTGTAAGGTGAATGAATAATGAATGTGAAGAATAATTCAAAAACGGTTGACACAGTAGAATAATAGAAAAATGGTCGTTATAGAAAATGTAGGAGGTTTTTAAAGAACTGTGATAAATATACACAAATGGAATTTAATCTTTTCTTCTGGAGTCCATTGATCTTTAAGTAGGATTTCTCACTATGTATTGTAGCCAGGAGTTACCATCTTTTAAGTGAATGCTTATATCACAGAAAGAAAAATAGATTTTCCTATTGAGAAAGTGATTATAAATGAAACTTTCCATGCACCAAGTTCCAGATCATTCAAGCTGCATTGACCCCATATAATACTGCCTGAAAAAAAGTGGTACTGATGGAATTGGATTAAAATTTCTACACTTCAGTAGGCATAATTAACATCAGAAAGATGAACTAGAGTAATACCATTTTTAGCTCCTCCTGTGGAGAAAATTAGCAGTCACAGGGAATTACAGGTTGTATACAAATCGGCATGCATAAAGCCAGCTACTCTACTTGTTCAGGAGAGCCGACTGTGTTAAGGATATTAAATACTTCTTCACTGGTTGCTATGCTGGTCAGACTACGGCTGGAGTAGTAGGTACCATTTTGAGATGCAGATGAATTGGAGAAGTTCTAGAGGGAAGACTAGAAAATGACGCATGAGACATGCTGGATTAAATTCCTTAATTCAGAGAAGAATAGCTTGAAGGTAGAGGTTTGTAAAAGGTAAGCAGAAAGAGGAAGGGAATCACCTGTTTTCCAGGTCCTCTGGGTAGGACAGGAAGTAACATAAGTTGAAGTAAGAAAAAAATTAAGTTAGACATCTAACAGTAAGGATAAGTCAGTACTGAAATAGATTGCCTAAGAAGATTGTAGAATTCTGTCACTGTAATTATTAAGAACAGAGTAAACAAATAACTGTGAAGAAATATTTCATTATGGTTGGTCCTGCCTTGGGGTAGGTGTTCAGGCATGTTTTAACTGAATGGCTATTTAAGTTTGGGATTTTTTTTTTTTTTGTGGGGTGGATGGGGGGGCGAGTCAAGTACCACCTTAACACTGTGAGGAGGTAGAAGAAAATCCTTAGGCAGTACAGTATTTCCATGGTAATTTTAATTTACAATAGAATAAATATTGGGATTACCTTTAACGTTACTATGTTACTTTTATTTTCTGCATCTGGTTTGTCTACCAAGTCTTCATAAGACACTGCCCTCAGTCACAAATTCAGATATCCTATTCTAAATGTCCTGTCATGGTATGTGTTCTGTGAATTTATATAATAATTTGCAGCCTAAGGAAGGGAACAGATTTTTTGAAACTTTATATACATAAAAATACATTGCTTAAGTAAGATGCTGTGTAAATTTGTACTTTGAAAGGAATATCTACTTCTATGCAGTATTCTTTCAGTAGTTTTTTGGACTGTTACAAAAATGCCCTATAGAAAACAGCCTTTTTCAGAAACAGTAAATGAGGAAACAAAACACCTGTTGAAGTTAAGCCTTAAATTAATGTTTTGCACCAATCAAAGACTACATCTGTACTAACTTTATTTAATAAAAGAAATCCTCCCAAAACAAAAACCAAACAAGAAGAAATAGATTTGAGCCACATAAAAGTGTTAAACCTCTTGAAATACAGAATATATTCTCATGGGGAAAAAATAATGTTGTGCTGTAGTCTTAATTTTTCTGGGTTTTTTTATTGTTTTGGAGGCTGTGTTTTCAATAAATTAGAGGGAGGAACTGAGAACTTGAATTAAGCAGTAGGGACTTTTTACATAAGAAGTTGTTACTTTGTCAGTGGATGAAGTGGGGCCTATTTAACAGCATGCCTTTGGTTAGTTGGCATGTGAATAGTTGTTGTGAATGTCCTTACTGTTTCTAAATATACATTCCTCTATTAATGCAAAACAGTACATAACAAGTATAGGAGTGTGATTGGCATATGCAAATATTTCCTTAAGGTATTAAATATTTATTCCTCCTGATTAGTCATTGAAGAAAAATTAGAACCACAGTGTGTTCAGTATGTTCTATTTTAACATATGTTGTGGAAAAAAAAATAACCAACAGCAAGGTTCTACAATAAATGTAAAAATGCAGAAAAATCAAATGTAAATTCCTAGGATTTTTGTCAGGTGCCAATCAATGCTTTATGCTTGGAAAATACAAGTCTGGCTTCGTGGGTTTTTCCGAACAGGTTGTTTTTCAGATCTTCCTTTGAAAAAAATGTTGAAAACCCCTTCTTAGTCCGTCACTTAAAATTTTGTATGAGAAATGGCCTCTCGATCTCTTCTGCATTTCTTTCTGATACCATAGTGCTCCCTGATTCTGGGTGGTCCTGTAAGGTGGCCCAAATTTTTTTTTTTCCTTCTTTCTTAACGCGTTCAGCTGATCTCATCTGGGATATGTGAAGAGCCTCTTTCCCTGCTGTAAAGGTTAGGCACAAGTTCTCAAGCTAGAAAGATTGCTCCTACTTGTATTTATGAAGGATTTGATCTTATAACTTTGAAGCACAGTTGTTAATTTCTTTTTTATCTAATAAAACACATTTTCATAACAGATGAAAAGGAGTTGGAGCAAAAGTTTTCAGCAATGGAGAGAATATTCCTTGACTGACACAGATACTAAATCCATATAGCAAAATATGCGCTGTATCTTTTACTTCAGATATATCCGAAGTAGGAATTGCAAAGTCATACAGCTTTTCATAAAATTCTGAAAAGAATTGTGTCACTAAGTAATATGGAGATAAACGAACCTCTCCATAAACCCTTCTTTTATTTAACAGTGAATATTTGTAATATTATGAATGTGCCTTATGCTTTGTTTCTCCTAATATTACCCGTAGTCTAAATCAGACCTCTGTCCATCTACCAGCAGCCTTGTGGGTCTCCATGTTCCGCTGGTGACAGAAAATACCCAATGACTTTTCTGGTTTAAACTAGTGCCCCTTTCTGAAAGATTTGACAATAATCTCATTTTACAAGAAGATACAGGAGATGACAGGACTGCATTTTTCACAGATCTATAAATATTGCAGCCAGGAAGGGCCATTTTAATAACCTGCTTTGCCATCTTATGTATTGCAGGGCATAGATTTTGTCTGACTACTCCTTCATTTTAGACCAATAATTTCTGACTGAACTAGAACATACTTTTCTCTTTTCTTGAAATGCATCAGTCTTGATTTGAAGTCTCTGCAGTGGTAAATATAAATGTTACCACTGTGAATTCTAACTCAGTTACATTTGCCATTATTTTAGAACAGTGATGATAATCCAGGGGAATATAGACTTCCTTTTGTTTCATGCTTTGGTTGCCCTGTGTCGACTTCAGCCTTTAGCCCTTGCATTTCTGCTATATGTCTGTCTCCTAGATGGAACAACCTATAGTGACACATATCTTTCATGCCAGCTATTACTGGCCGATTAGCTTGGTGAGTGACTAATCTGTCACTGATGCAGCTGAATGTCTTTAACTCTGCTGTGCAGCATCCTGACTTCTTTCTATAATTTAGTAGATCTGTTTTACAGTGTACAGAGAAGGGAAATGTTCTCTTGGCTCGCACCTCTATTTCTTTATAGGTTTTGTTTATAACCCTGCCAACTAAAAAAATATTGTTGTGTTTATGAAAGCTGGCGTGCAATTTAAAATAACAATATACAACATCAGCTGCTCCCCTGTGCATTCTGTTTAGAAAGCTGGAGTCTAGGTGTGATAAACCTGTGGTGCTTAAGCAGGCCACACAAGTTGTTCCGGCTGTCTCCTCATTCCTGAAGCTTTCTCAGCAACGAGCAGGGAGTGGGGTGCAGCACGTATGCATTGTTCTGGCTAGTCCACTTCTGTGACTAAAGAATGTGTAGTCATGTTGGCTCATCTGGATTTTGATTCTTTTACAGGATCACTGTTATTCACAGAGCAAAACTATGTCCACAAAAACCTGGTGTTATATGATAGACAGTATTGCCCTGATTTGGTAAGAGGTTATGTGAAAGTAGTATTGCTTATCTGTGTTATTCATGGGATCTGGGATTTGATAATGTTTGGAAAGAAAAATGATGCAGTAAAGTTCTTGGTATGACTCAAGAAAATATGTATTTACTTTAAATAAAACATCCCCTTTATCTTACCGTTCCCCACAACCATTATTACCAAGCCATGTCATGCTCTTATTTATTCTTCACTTTCTTCAGCAAAGTGTAATAGCTGCTTCAGAGGCTATCTACTCTTCTGAAAGAAACTATCAAAAAATTATCAGCCTAGGTGAAAAGGGAAATTGTTTGCACTTTACTAGTGCCAAAGGGCTGTTTTAAACCAACAACTCTTGTAAGTCACCTCCATTGCATTATATGCTACTAAGGTGGCAATGGTCATGACTGCAAATGAATACTTATGACATTTCACACTTCTTGCAGCAAAATAAATGTTCTGTGGCTCACTATATAAAAACTTACATCTGTATATAAACCATATGACAGCACTAAAATGATTTTAATTGGAATTTTATGCATAACTGCCTTTTTTTTTTTAAAATTAGTGCCTTAAATCTAGCACACACTCAAACATGGGATCTGCTCCTGTAATCAGCTCTACTAAGGTTCTGCTAGGGGCCAAAGATCAAAACTAGCTTGATTTAAAGATCAGTGATGTGCGACTTGATATCAACTTATAACTTACTGGAGTATGTTCAGCATTGTCCAAATGATGTAATTAATATGTAAAGAAGCCAGCAACAACTCTGAAAACCCGATTTCTTGTGTATCTACACATGAAAATATACCTTTAGGTAAAGCTGATATTTCTCAACAAAAAGGAATATTGTAAAGTTAAACTGCATGCCTTTTGCTTCCTTGAAGCAAGTTTTCTGTGGTCAGGCACAGATTCACACGAGAGCGCCTGGCAGGAGCATGGTTAGCCTTTCCCCATGGCCATCGCTGTGGCTTCTCCAGTGTGCAGCAAGGGAGGAGCGGGAGTTACCAGCCGTGCCTCTCATCGTTCATTGCTTTGCTTGTGAGCTACACCAGCATTTGTATAGTGCTTACCAGGAGCCGTTGCTTTTGGGGAGTAGCCCACGGCAGCATTCAGACCAGCTCAATATATGGGGTTTTATTTGGGAAATTTTCTCTCAGCTGTCAGCTGACTAAAGTATATGTTGGTTGGTGGTTTTATTTTTTTCCCCTCCCAGTCTGTTGCTGATAAAACCAGATGCTTATTTGCTTTTCTTCTTTTTATTAAAAAACCTAAAATATGTTATTGAGACTGCTTTTATGCCTTGAAAATGTTCTGAAGTACAATTATTTGGACAGCTCTGCATATTAGAGAGCTTTGTCCTGTTTCATCGAAAGAAAAGTGCAGGTAAGGGTAAAGATCTTTGTTCAAACCGTCAGCGATTAGAACAGAGTGGCTTACAGTGTGTCTGACAAACGGGTGCTAGTTCTTACAGGACAGGTGAAGGAAATTTTTTAAAAACCTAACAGTTTGCATGGACCTGGTCTCATAAATTCTGCTTTCTTGCTCCCTTGCCTTTTATTTCCTTTCCACATGTTTATAGGTTTATGTTTGAAATGACAGGCCTCTGTTAATAAGTATGCAATTAGTGTTTGATATGAGTATAAATGTAAATAATTTGCAATACATGTGGTAATGAATATTTTTAAAATTGGTGTATACAACTTCAAAGATAGTAGGATACCAGATACTGCATTCCTGTTCAACTAGACTCCTGGTGAGAAAATATAGCTGTGACTTGGTCAGCTTGTTCAGCATTGCCTCTGGACTTAGATCTAGTCTATTGATTTATTAAAAAAGATTAAACAAACCAGAAAAACCCAGCTGCTTCTTTTTTCTTATTCAGTGATACTTACTCTTAACTTTTCCACACTATAGTGAAAGAAATGAGCATTTCTGAGTCTGTATTTGTTTGTTATCATTGTTGTAACATTTTTAAAGAGCAGGATGGTCAGTTTTCCCAGTGGAGTAAGGCTACCAGAGATGTGTGTTAAGCCCCGAACTATAGAACATAACCATAAAAGATGCGGAAAACGGGGTAAATTAGTGAAATTAGTGTGCTGAAGATACTAAGCTCTTTCAGAAAGCTTTTATGCTAATAGATTATTGAATTTTATCTGCTATTTTATCACTCCATATGGATTAATGTGAAGTAATATATATGAATGGAGAAAAAAGGTTCTATTTCTACATTAATTGAATTACTATATGTAATGAATCTTGAACTATATATTACTCAGGAAAAAGTTATAGCAGCTAGTTGTGTTTAAAATGTCAGCATAGTACTTGCTGAAAAATCAAATAAAATGTTAAGATGGGAGTAGAGAACAAACTGGAAATCATTATTTTGCTGCTGAAGAGATTCATGGTTCACTTGCATCTTGAATACGATATGCTGATCTCTTTGTTGCATCTCAGAAAGGGTGTAGAAGAATAGAAAAGATAGACTAAAGCAATGAGCAAGGATTTCTCAGGTTGGAAAAGGAACAGTAGAGAGATGGGAGGGAAACAATGCAGACCATTAAATTTTCAGTGGAATAAAGCATGTGAATAGGGTACTGTTGTTCATCTCATCCAATACCAGACCTAAGGATGTCAGACGAAATTGCCAAGAGGAAGGCTCAGGACAAAAACAGTTGAGATGTCACTTCATGTATGTGTGGAAGTAATTCTTGCAGGACGTTCTAGATGGTGCAAGTTTACATGAGTTTACATGGGCAAACTCCTAGGAGAAACATTAACCCAAAATCAACGCAAAGGCACAACCTCTGTCTAAGAATGTCCCTGAGCTGCAAGTTGTTGAAGGTGGTGTAACGCTGTGGGGAGTATCTGTAGGGATTTAAGTTCTTTCCTGGGTATCCACTGTAGGCTGCTGTCAACGAAGGGTACTGGGCTGTGTTGGCATTTTGGTCTGATCTTTTATACCTGTTTGTAGGCATTTTAATTCTGTGTAGTCCAGTGTTGTTCTGCTTTCCCACGTCTCATCGCTGACCAGGAATGAGAGGGGGACAGGCTGGCAGATAAGCTTATTTAAATTTATAATTCATGCCTTAATTTCTCTTGATCTAGAACAGCCTTCCCACTGCTGCTGTGGTCTAATTTCAGAAGTAATATGTAAGGCAATGGCAAAAGAAACAAGCAAACCAAACGAGAATACTTTTAAACAAAACCCCCTTTACATTGGCGTGGATCCGTTTTGTGTGAATGATAATTTAAATTATATGTAGTATTTGTTTGCTACTGAACTAGAAAAATTAGAAGCCTTGTGACTGCCTAGGGGAAGAGAGCAAATCAATGATATAGAATAATCTGAATTCTAGTTCTTATGAGCAAAAATAGTGTGACAAGAGATATGAAGAGAGACTGACTCTTTCCCCCACCCCCAATTTTCTTTTCACCCATAAAGAATCTATTGGCATGTTGGTGATGTGTGTTCTGTTCTCTTGTCTCTGGTTCATTACAGCACTGTTTTTTCTCTTGTAGGTTAACAGAACCTTCTGGATATTTAACAGATGGACCAATAAATTATAAATATAAAACTAAATGTACATGGTTAATTGAAGGATAGTAAGTATTTATTTTCATAGCTTAAATTTTCTGACAGTTTGGTACTATGTATTCTAGCGATCTAAAGAACTCCTCAAGTAGAAACTGCATCTGGATACAATATAAACAATTTTGGGGTTTGTTTTTGTTTGTTTTTGTTTAAATGTTATAAAGATTAAAAAAAAAAAAGTAGGATTTTTCAGTATTGCTCTGAGTTGGCCAGATTCCATTCCCATTCAAATTGCTGGCAACATTTAGGCTGACGCTGGAATTTGGCCAGTGCTGTAATCTCTCAAAACCCTATGATAAATTTGTTGCCTGTTTGAGTACCTTTACATAAGTTCCAAATGTGGTTACAGAATCCTATTATTTAACTCATTATCTTATTTATCTTATTTAACTCATCAGTGATAAATCAGGAATGGCTTCAAGTACAGAATGATAACTATTCTATTACATGTTTCTTTAAAGTTAGTGCTTCTATAAAGTATTTTCTTTTGCATTCTAGTTTTCCTCATGTACTTAATTTTAAAATCATATTGTGCCCACAGTTTATATACAGTTTAGATGTCTCATGTCTGTTGCTAATTTTTCAGTTTATGCAGCACAGAAACACACAGATTTGCACAAAGAAATAACGAGACGTATGCACTAGTATGGCTAAATGCTAAAGGCACAGATTTGTTAAATTCCGCCCCCCCCCGGACTATGGGTCAGGATTTTGCTGCACAAGTTAGTTAGGTCCAAGCTCTACTAATGTTCTAGAGGAAAGCGACCCCCTTCTGTATTTCCGTATTGTCATAAACTTAATTACCTTAGATGTCTGCTCTGTCGCTGCAGTTCAGAGTGATCTAACTGATCTAATTTTGGTCTGCTTATATGCAGATAGTAATTTAAACACAACAGCAATGAAGTTAAGGGTAGTTTGCAAAATCAAAGTAAAGGCTTGTATATCTAGGTGACTAGGCTATAGCTGAATCTTTCTGACATGGCTAGACTTCCCTTTTTACCCAAGGTAGCTCAGGAATATTTGCACTACACTACACTATGCTAATGTGGTAACGTGCCTCAGGACCATATGCAAACTCTGCTTTGAAGTTGGTCTTCACTCCGTTCCTCTTTGCAGGACATGATAGAGTGGGTAGCTGGAGGAAACAATATGCTGCACAGTATGTGGAAGAGTTATGCAACCCAGTAACATAGTGCAAAATGTCAACACACAAGTCACATATGTATGAAATACTCTCTCTTAAAAAATGAACAAAGAGCTCTCTCCAGATGATCTCTCACAAATAAAAAAAGCATATGTCTTCCAAACTGTCAAACTGCACTCGAGCCTGTCAGCAGGGGGGCACAAAAAAAGATTGAAGTAAATCATCGGTATGTTGCATGGAATATGTTTAGGAGTCTGCTAATTTTGTCATATGAGAAAAATCCCCTTTCATAAATCTTACAGTCCCCATCTGGATCTCTACAAAACCTGGTGAAATCTGACTCCCAGGTGTCGGGTGGGGGAATGGGGGAAGAAAAAATCAAATCTTGCACTAATGTTGCTTGCTATTTTAAATTTGTAAGATTTTTATTTTCAATAACTAGTGTAATACTGGAGTAAGGATGTGTAGGTGATTTTTGTCTTGAAAGACTCTTTAAAACTCATAGTCCTGACTTTGTAAAGTGAAGCTAGTATATTAATACGGGATATTTTAATCGCTCTGAATCTGTGGTTCTGACTATTGATAAAACCTGTTGAACTGAAGTCTCTTATTATCTTTAGGGATTATGAGATTTGGACTGAAGATGTTATTTTTCAAGTTTTAAGATAATTAAGATAATGTGAAATATTTGTTTGCCTTGAATTTTGTTATTTAATTCTTTGAAATGTTTAGTTAGTACTCAAAATGTTTTAATAGAGTCATGCTGGCATGATCAGTTTTGGTTTTAAATTCTTTATCTTGTGAGTTTAATACTTCTATAAATAATGTTTTACATCAATGTTGTGTTGTTTGTTTTTTTTTTCCACCAGCCCAAATGCAATACTAAGATTAAGATTTAATCACTTTGCCACAGAATGTAGTTGGGACCATATGTATGTATATGATGGAGATTCCATATATGCACCTTTAATAGCTGTATTTAGGTGAGTGTATTTATTTGTCTTTTAGTTCAAACCATCCTGTATGGACACTTTTAGTTTGCAAAAATTTAGTTCGGAAAAAATAACATTGGAGGCTTTAATTTGTTAAATAGCTTATTTTCTCTTGTTAATATCGCGGCAGCATGTGTGCAAAGTTATATTACAATAAATTGCAAAGCACTATTTTTCTGGTTAGATGATCATAGCATAAATCTGTTATGTGGCTTGTACTTGATGCTGATATTGTATGGAGCATTAATGTTCATAAATAGGAAATCAGAAATGCCTTTTCTGGTAGGCTTCCAAGAGTGACTCCTGAGTTCTAACATGCATTGAATGTGGCACTGGCCGGTAGTGTCACTGTCTGAGCCTACTTAAGGGCGAATTGCAATATTGCACTATGTGTAAGTTATAGAAAATGGCTGCTAAACGCCTTCTGTAGTCCTGTATGAAGAAGGAAGAGACTTGTTCAGGACATTTGATACAAAAGCTATCTTAAGCACTAATCTTGTAACATGTTTCCTTAGATTGCTAAACTGGGCATTGCTGTGACTAAGTCATGGTGGGTAAAATTATCAAATTCTTCAAAGTCCTGGAGGAGACTTAGAATTTGCTATCTAATGAAATGGTGGAATCTTTCCTTTTTGTTACGTATCATTGGCTAAGGAGAATTGCTACACAACTGAATCATTTTTCAGGTTAATATTTGTTGTCTTGAATCATAGTATTACTTTGTAGCAAGATTTAGACGTAAACTTAAAATCAACAACAATAAACAATGAGCATGGCAACTAATACTGAATAAAGGCTAATTATTTGCCTTGCAAATGGCAAAGAACGATTGAGCTAAAGAATTAGGCCCATGCACTGCATTTCCTTTGTGTCCAAGAGAGCAAAATTAAGGCATGTGAATTTTAACACTTGTTTCCCCCATTCCTGAACTTTATCAAAATGTTTCTGTTGGTTTATTCCTTCCTTTCCATTAAAATTTTGGGAAACATTCCAGAAAGAATATTTTATGCAAGTGGGCTATAGTTTATTAGAAAGAAGGCACAGGATCCTAATCCTTTGAAGTCATTAAATGTTTTATCTTGGGATATCCATTGAGTGCAAAGCTATATTAAAAAAAGTCAACCACCAAACCAGAGACTGTTCATGCATATATAGACACGTGCTCTGTGGGGCAGGAACTGTACTTCATTTTCCGTTATGAAATACGGACTATGCTGCTGAGGTTTAAGAAATACTAATTGCATAAATGATAGTGCTTTGTCATAAGGTCAGGCCATCCCTCTTTCCTGCCCAACTGTAACAATAACACACTTTCTCTCCTAATTCTCCTGAACTGTTACATATTGCTTGGGCTTTTTTTTTTCTTTTTCCCTCCCCATATTTAACACCTTGTTAAATGTGTCTAGCTATTATTCAGGAGCCTGACTTGTAGTTTGAGTGGAAGGAAAAAGGAGGTTCTTCTTCCTGTGTTCTTTACTTCAAATGCCTTTCAGTTTATAGATTGGAGGGGAGGATTCCTATAACTTTTAATTTATAGTTGTGAAGTGGCGCTGTTGTATGCAGGTGATGCTTTTCCTCAATATTTTAATATATTGCTTGTTTTTCCTGCTTCAGTCTTTATTTAAAAAACTGACATCTTAACATTTTTCTGGAGTTCTAAAAGTATTTTATTTTCCATTGAAAACTATGTTTTCTTTGAAGTTACTTAATTGTCATGTATTCCAGGTTTGAAATTCTTTAAGATAAACTTCTAAAGATGCAAATATTATGTGGAAATAGAATTTGTGCTGAAAGGACGTAGCTTTTTCTTTTTTAAGTTAAGTTTTAAAAATCATACTGACAGCGCATGCACCCTCAGAATAATCTCGTGAAATTTTGCATTACTGTGTGAGGGAGGAGGTTTTTTGTTTTGTTTTCCTGGAACACCCTACCTTACCTCACAGAGGCACGGACAAATTTTATACACACTTCGTAATTTGTATTTTGAAGAGAAGTTTTAAAATGAGATTTATTATTTACTTGTCTTTATAGTTAACAACCAGAATAGCTAACTCCCTCTTTCCTCCCCTCTTATTAAAAACATTGTTCTCATTTTCTTTTCCAGTGGTCTAATAGTTCCTGAGGTGCGTGGAAATGAAACTGTTCCTGAGGTAGTTACTACATCTGGCTATGCTTTGCTACACTTTTTTAGTGATGCTGCTTATAACCTAACTGGATTTAACATTTTTTACTCGTAAGTATTTTTTAATAATTACTTTGTTAATTAGCCTGTCATTTTTTCAGGAGAATGACAAACCCAGGGAACGTTTTAATCTGTTGATTTTATTAATAGCATAAGAGTTATACTTGGCGTTATGTTTCTAAAACCAGGGAGCTGGGGATGTAATGAGTTTCATTAAGGTACTAGTTTTAAAAAAAAAAAAAAAGAAAAAAGAAAATGAGGTGAAGTATATTGTTCTGAGTGAAGCCACATGGCTATTCCAAGAATATGTTTCTCCTATGCCATATGGAACTAGGATGTATCCCTTCCAGTATTTATCCAACATGTGTAGTTGTCATATGGAGTAGAAGGGAGATTCTCTTCTCTTGAACTAGAATCATCTGTTGCTTGATTTTTCTTGCTGAATGTACTTTTATGGCTTTTGACACCCTCACCAAAGTCCTACTTTATTTTTGTGGCAGCCACAAGTGTTTTATTCAATTTCTCCTCTACTTTTCAGGTACTTTCCCCTCCTGTTGGTCCATCTCAGTCTGCTTTCTGCCTTTATAGTTCTCATCTGGACTGTCCGTCTCCTAGTTTCTCTAATGGCAAAGTCTAGTCCGGCATAACTATGCTTGCTTTCCTCCAGTCTGCTTTTCTGTGTCAGCAGATTTCAAGATACAGCCTTTTCCTTCTTATGCACCAGCTGTTGATTGCAATTTCTGTCTCATTTGGGACATGCTTGTGACACATGATGTGGTGTCTCTTTATACTGGATGGTTTAGTGCAAGAGAGGATCGCTTGATCCTGTTGGACCTGTTTCTTCATGTAACAGTTTTCCCATGATGGAAGATATTCTTGTTCCTTTCTTTCAATTCTTTGAAATTCTGAAATACCGATTTTTGGGATGTGGTGGCCAGCACTGCACTTCAACGGTGGAAGTACATGTAATATTTTTTGTCACATTCTTTATTAATTTAAAATTCCTATTTGGGCTTCTGACCATAGTTTTACTCTTAGCAGAGGTCTTTAAATTGTCTATGGAAAGAGTGTTTCTGTAATTTGCAGCAGCTTGCCTGCCTTCTGCTGTTCAGAGATTGGGAAACCTCACTAAACATATTGTATTGGAAATGGCAGTCTAGAAGACTGGCTATTTTTAACTTTTGTCAGTTGACATCAGTAAAATGCAATCACCTGGCAGACTTCTCTTCTGTAATTAGATACATTTTTCAGTTATCCCAGAAGCTTTTACTGCACTTCTTTTGTTTGTCTTGGGAGCAAATGGCAATATGACTTGGCATTCTTAAGACATGAGTGTATGTGCTCTGCATTCTTTTATAACTTGGTAATGTGGTGCATGCTACGTATCACTACCAATATCTTTTTTTTTTAAGACTTAAAATAAATTAAGAAACCTGCCAGTTTTTAATTCCATTATGTATATAACTCTTGAAGTTTTATATACTGTTCTTCTGTTTCTTCTATTGCAATGGACACGCCTAAAATAAATTAAGTGATCCAATGGTAATTCTTTTTATGCTAAAAGTACATACCATTGCTTTTTATGATTGCATTAAGTTTTTTCTGTCACTGATCTGTGCACTCTGCTTCTGTCACCTGCTTGCTTTCTTGGTATGGTAGCCCAAAGCAGTTTTTTACTTCATCTTTGACTTCATCTTGATGGACCACTCATGTTCCTTTATTTTGGGAAAGACAGAAGCACTGCATCTGTGGCTAAAATGCCATGCCAGTTGGAGACAGAATAGTTACTCCAGAACTCTCTGAGTAAATTTTGTGTTCCTTAGAGTCAGGCAACCTGCTTCCAGCTCCAGTTCTTCTCATTCTGTTTGAATCCTTAACACACACACACACACATTGGTCTGGGATTATATCTACTTTTAAACTGGCATCTCTATTGCTGGAACGACTTAACTGTCCGCCTTCCTGCAGAACATGCTCCCTGTGAATTCGGGGGAGAGATTCCTCACAGCTGTAGTGAAGAGCAGTTAATGCTATCAATGGTTTTAATGCCACCTGTGTACTAGGCAAAAACCCCAGGATATTTGCAGTGCAGAGGTGGATATTTTTTTTTCGGTACTGTAACAGAATCAGTCCTCTGAGGTGTGACTCTTTAGGGAAAACATGTTTCCTGACTGTCCTCGACAGCTACATTTGGCCAAAGGCCCTAACTTTTTCAGTTCTTTCTTCCTTTGGCAAGAGCAAGTAGTAACAGTTTTTATTTTGAGTTTCAACCCAACCCTTTGTGAGACATCAGAAAAGGTTTCAAATTCTTTTTGGACTTCAGGCACATACTACCTGAGATCCATTATTCTGTTTATGGAAACTGTTGGACACACGTACTTCAATGTACTTGTCTCAAAGGAATTGCCTGCATTTCTGGAACCAGTTTGCATAGTTTTGCAGTCCAGTTGCCTGTGATCTCAGTGTTTAGTAGGGTGTATCACAGAAATGCTAAATCCAAAACAGTCACAGACTTCTTCCAGCCTAATCTTTCCTCTTTTTGCATCTCTGGCTGCTGAGTTAAGGAGGCAAGGTTAAGGTGGCTCTGTTGTTAAGGTGTCAGAGGATGAAGTGCTGCCTGTATGTAGTTTTAGGATATTAGTCCTCTTGTATTTTTCCTTGCTTGGTTTTTCCAATCTTTCCCCTTGGATGTTAGACATACTGTTTTTGAACATGGACCAAAGCTGCTCAGGAAAGCCCTTTAACTGTGGGGTGGAGAGTTTAAGGGTTACTGCTCACAGTCACTTCCATCGTGGATGCTCCTAGAGATAATGAGCATTTGAAGGGACTGACTAGAGTGCTTATACTGGAACGTAGGGAAAAACAGATGTTGATGTGTCCAGACAGGGCCTATGCTTCTGCTTAATGGCAATACTTCTGGTAAACTACAAGATGTTTGGGATCCTGACTGTATCGCAGGCTTTGTCTGTAAGGTCACTTCAGCTCACTTACCTGTAAAATCATAATTAAACTTGTGTTTTATCAGTACATGGAAATTTTTTTTTTGGGAAAAAAAAAAAGTACTTTAACAAATGCTTTTGGAATACTGTTAGATAAAACCTTTGTCAACAACTCTTGGCTTGTCATTTCCCTTATTTTACATATTTTTTCAGAATTAATTCTTGTCCTAATAACTGCTCAGAACATGGGAAGTGTACAACCAGTGTGTCCGTACCAAGCCGGGTGTACTGTGAGTGTGACAAGTATTGGAAAGGAGAAGCCTGTGATATTCCATATTGTAAAGCGAACTGTGGCAGTCCAGATCACGGGTACTGTGATTTGACAGGCGAGAAGCTGTGTGTTTGCAATGATAGCTGGCAAGGTAAGGTTTTGTTATTTGGAATCAAGTTCATCTTTAAAAAAGAACTGCTTTTAATGCATCCTAGCTGGTATGCAAATTAGCATCTTTAAAGAATAAGCATGGATGAAAAAATTATTTCTGGAGTAAATTTTCCTGTGGACCTAGATGTGTGTACTTCAATGACATAAAAGGCTCACAGCTTTGATATTTTCTGTTTGAGGATACTGCAGGAATATCCGGCCTAAACTTTCTTGCGGTGGGCATTCTTCTTTTTTGGGTCATTAATTTGAAAAAATATTGGCAGTAATTACTCAAGAGTTGTGAGCACTTCTGGAGACCAAGTTCCTCCATAGCCTGATTTCCTATTCTGTTAGTTTTTTAAATGTCTAGATAGTTTTTATTTTCTGGCCCCCCCCCATAATGTCACATCATCACATCATAGCTTTAGTGCTTCATGAATAAGTATTAATTGTCTGGTTTTTAGGTATGTATTATTTATATAGTCTCTTGGTGAAAAAGGAAGGTAAGCTGTTTTCTTGTGATGGTACAAGAATGTATATGTGGACACGTACTGTGGAGTAATGGATGTACTGTAAGCACGTGCTGTAGTTTTACTCCCAGTATGATAAATAATTTTTTCTTATTGAAGGTCAATTATTTAAGATCCTGAATGTTTAATTCACTTACTATAATTATGCTAGACGTTTGTGAATTTTTTCTTTTTATCCTTTTCCATTCCTATTAAAAGTCTCAATTGGATTAGCTTGCTATGCATTGAAATTGCCATTCTTCTCTTGAAAGAAATATTAAAATATCTCCAGATTACTTAGCTGATATGCCATTTATGCATATCACATTACCTTCTGTCTCTACTTTGGTTTTATTGCTGTTTCTTTTTGCATGTCAGAGGAAATGACTTTTTTACTCCTATTAGTTGTTGCACCTATTAGGGAAAGAGATCGTGAGATTTGATAAATTTCTCTTCTTAATAATTAATGGAGTTTTTCATTAAGAGGCAGTCAGTGCACCCACAGAAAGGAAGTAGGTTAGCAATATGGTCATTGAATGGAAACAGTGCAGACTTGTTACTGAGTCCTTCAGAACCTTTCGTGATTGTAGTGCACAAAAAAAGATCCTGAAAGCTTAATCTCTGTAAGGAAGTTGTGAATAGAACTTGCAGCAAGAATAACACCCGTTTATCTGTGCATTGGTTCCTTGCAATTTCAGATCGCTGCGTACAAAATGGGGAAAAATCCCAGATCTTTGGAAACACTTTTTAGGCTACCTCTTAATTTACAGTGCTATAATCTTCATTAGAAGTTTTTAGCATGAAATAAAATTCTAACTTTCACTGTTAGTACCTTCTTTTCATCTAACATTTCTGTGCATCTAGCTTCCTATTCTTTCCTACAGTGAGTAGGATTATATAGAGATAACTTGCTTAGTTGTTCCTTGGATTCTCACCAAACCTACATAGTTTTCAATTATTTCTTTGATTCTGTGCCAGACGAGCTGGCTTGCATACATAATTGGTTTTCCTTATTAAGTTCAGTATTCTTTTATACTTTCCTTAAGCTATTTGGGAGACTACTTGCTTCTCCGTTATATTTATTTATTTATTTGCATCTATAAACTCTCTTTGTAGTTTCTACACTGACGTTATCTTTTGTGTAGGTTATTTGCAATGCAGAACCATAAATATTTCTACTCATCTTACTGCTTTTGTTGTCTGTCAAGTTTTTCTTGTGTTTGGTAATTGAAAACAACTGGCTAAAGTAGGGTCTCGATTCCTGGTTTTGAAGAGAATTTTATGGTTTTTTTTTTTTGCTTTTGTTACCCACATTTTGGTGGGGTTTTTTGGAGTATGTTTATTCCCTATATTAAAAAATTAATTGGACTGCATCGAGTTGTGCAAGAAAATCCATGGGTTCTTTCTTTTACAACAGTGACATCGTGTGGACACCGTGGAAGGAGCACCTTGAAGAAAATTTCACATTTAAAACAAGTATTCGGAGAAAAGAGAACACTTTATTCTTTGGGATAATTGTTTTGAGTACAAGTAGGCTCCTTTCCTTATTAGGTACATTTTGTGAATGTACCTAATGTTTGCAGTTAGCTATGACGATAAAAAAATTTAGGCTTGGAAAGCAAATTATTTAACCAAAATGCTAGTAGTGTCTAATAATGTTAAATGTTTCTGACATGGTTGGTCTCAGAAGCACATAGAGTATTTATTTTAAATTAACTGGATTTCAAGTATCCAGGAGGCTGAGGTGTTTCCTGAAGAGTGATTCCTTCTATGAGTACTGCATCATATTATGTTGTCCCATTATTGCCTAATCTATATTTAAAGCAGAATGTGTTGATGCCTGCTGATATGGGCTGTGGATGTAATTCAGGGAGGAAAACAAGATGTCTCTAGAACCACTGACTTGCTGTCTTTTTCTTTGCTAGGCACAGAGAAAAAATAAATGGAGACTTGGCTGAGATAGAAGTGGTGGTTCTTGCAATATTTGACCTGTTTAAGAAGTTGAAAAGATAGTTTACAGAAAGACATTACCCTTTGCCGAATATGTGTTTAAGAGCAAATTCTCTTTGATATGAGGAATGCTGTGTCCTGGAATGTCTTAGGCTGTTAGTGAGCAGAGGAGATTTCACAACAGTTAAGTTCTGTAATGGGGTTAAAAATTCAGGATGATTGGAAGGGTTGTAGATATTTCCACATTTTTATAAGTGTTAAATGGGCAATCTTCGGACATGCTGAAGATATTGCTGACTACTAAGAATGTGTTATATGCTTTTTGAAGGTAACTTTATAGGTCTTGTTGCTAGGGGTGTTCTTTGATTTCTTCAAGAAACTTGGTTTAATATCACGTAAAGGAAATAACTAGCCTGCCACATTAAATAGGTTAAACTGTTTTACAGAGGGAATTAAAAACATAGCTTCTTGTAAAATACGCAGTAGTCAAGTAATTAATTGGAGAATTTTCCAGCGACCATTTTTTTTGTCTGGTAAACAACATTTTTATAGAGGATCTCAATTATTATGTATATTTTTTCCTGATAAAATTTTCAGGTAAGTTAATAAGATTCATGGTGTGGTAAAGGAAGGAAGCTTCATTTTAAAGAGCTGTAAATCATCCAGTCCAAAGTCATAATTTAGAAAATTGTGTTAATATCACTTAATGTAAAATGATCCAGGAACAAAGACACAGGCTGCATTGGCAAATGAAAAGCTGTCTTAGAAAGAGATTGTTAAAAGACTTGGAAATCACTATAGGTGATAATTTTCACATGAGGAATTTTGAGTAGAGAGCACATGACCCTTTTGCTGAGATAGGCATTTCGGAGATAACGTTGGATTATAGTGCCCAGTTTGGGGATCGGCACTTTAGGGAGGAGTGTGAATACTAGCGAGAACTCATGCCACAAAATGGATATGCTTACTAGGAAACAGTCCTGAGGAGAAGATCTAGGAGTTAGCGGTGACTCTAACAGTAAGTGGGAGTCCTCGCGGGAAGCTCCTGCACAGACATGACATCTCCCTGATCCAGGTGTTGTGGGGATGCTCTTGGGGCTGGTACCTTTCACACTGCATGCAGAAAGGAAAACAGAGTTGAAGACTCTATTGAATTTAAGAGAAACTTTATTGGTACTTTACTCATTGAACATCAGTACTACAAGTGAAAAGGCGATCTAATAGGGAGGAATTACAGAGTGTGTTTATGTTAGTCTTTAAGAGGATCAGTAGGGTGCCTTCAAAGCATATCTGATCTTCCATGTGTACTGTGTTTTGGCTTGCATTGTGAGGTGGTTTGAAAACACAGGAACTGCATTCCTTTTAGATGAAACTACGCCAGAAGGTGAGCTCCAGGGCTGCGCATAATGCGCACCAGCCACAAACAGGCACTCAGTCCTAGGGATCAGATCTAGTCCAAAGTTAAAACACCAATAAAAATTCTGGGATGTGTATCATCAGTTGTTTCTCCCTACAGATCTGCTCCTAGCAGATAGAGATGTAGCAGAAGAACATATTCTGAAACTAAACTAATTAACTTTGAAATAAGTCTATTAGGAATTCAGGCAGCTTGGATTTTATAACATCTCTCTGGGAAAAAAAAGCCTTTATGTAAGGAGAAATGTAAACAATGAAAGTGTAAGAGGAGTGCTATGACAGCTGCACTGTAAAGGTCAGTATTTTGTCTTGCTCATTAGTATGGTGAGTTGCTGATTGAGTATGGCCAGAACTACTATGTCAACGTGTGTCTGTACTTGACTTAGATTATCCTGAAAGGACTAACCAGAGTTGAGTTTGTTCTGACTGCCTCAGTGGAAGGCTTTGAGGTCATACTTTCTTGTTTGGCCTGCCTTATTCCTCAACGCTGAGATTTAGCAAAGCTGTGCTTGGGCGGTGGTGGTTGATTGAAACCGATGGAGGAGAGGTTTGAGGTGTGAGCTCAGGCAGTGGCAGTTGAAATGCAGCGCTGGAAGAAGCTCGTGTCAAACGCTGAGAGATTTGAAATCTGAGATTTTTGCCTGTTGTGCCTGGATGTTTTTGAACAGAAAGCACACAAGTAAGTATTTTCAGAGAAGAGGACCTATGATGTAACGTTTGCATTGGGCAAACCTGGTTTTGGAAGGAAAAAGAAAAAATAGAGGCAGGTGTTTTACCACTGTTCTACCCTGTGATAATCCCCTCTTTGTCCAGATTTCACTTTTCAGGTTTTCTCCTGGCCAAGTATCAATTCAGTCATAAGAAACTGAAGTTTTAGAGTCTGGGAAATATCCTGTTAAATATTTGTGCATTAATACTATATATGCACATAAAAACACAAACTGAAGGAATCATTTTGTCCCTCAATTTTAAGTTAAAATCCAGTTTCTGCATTCCGTATTTGTAAATTTCATTATCTGTGTCATAGAAATTAGATTTAAGGGAATTTTGAATGTATGGAATTCGTAGGTAGGAATTGACTTAGCATGAATGATTATTTCATATATACTGGAAACATGTTATTAGTTTTATGTTCAGATTGAATTTAATAGTATGTCAAGCATCTTTGGAGGACTTTGTCCAATTTGTAAACAAAATATAGCTATCATAATTAGAAATGTAGTGTCTGAAAATTCTGTGTCCTTATTGCAAAAGAAAGAACATCCTAGTTAAATGAAGAGTCAACTTCAGTTTTAAATACCGTTGTGACATCATCTGATTAGTGAAAGCAGGTTTAGTACAATTAATTGGTTTCATTTTGATAAATGGTTGGCTGCATTAAAATGGTTGATAATGCTCTGTATGTGCAGTTAGGCTGAGATTTAGGGAGTCCTCTACTATTCATGAGTTAATGAAAAATCTAATCCATTTAAAATAAATATATGACCTTCTAAATATTTATTTAAAATTTACGCACATAAATGTAGCGAGGTAGAACATGCAAACACTTGATTAAACCAATGAACAAACGCAATACTATATCCTGAACACAAGAAGGGGATAGTGCTGATCTCCTTGATAACGAGCTAAATTAAGTTTCTTCCCTTATCTGTAGCACCCTTAAGAATAGGAAGAAAGTGATTCAGGCAGCTCAGAACTTGTTAGCACGGTTTCAGCAGTGTGTAAAGATCTAGGCCATAATTTGGGGAAAGAAAGAAATAAACATGGTGTGATTGAATAGTGACACAGTTGAAATGTGGATTTATCAATGTAGTTCATACTAAAATGATTTCCAAGATAATTGACAAGAAAAAGCAATATATTTTGCGTGAACCTCAGCATTTGATGATAGCAAAGCACTGAAACTGAAGAAGTCAGGGAATACCTCAGGGAACAGTAAGGGGAACACAGCTTGTTTATGTGAAATGTGAGCGGGTGTGCTGGACTAGTAACTTAGGATGGGAAGATCAGTACTACTTAAAGACTGACCTTGGGACTGGTCTCAGGACTGATCTCATTACATAAGTTTTATAATTTACTCATAAGACTGCTAATGAAATCTGGTAATATAA
Organism: Phalacrocorax carbo; assembly: GCF_963921805.1. Classification (NCBI taxonomy): domain Eukaryota; kingdom Metazoa; phylum Chordata; class Aves; order Suliformes; family Phalacrocoracidae; genus Phalacrocorax; species Phalacrocorax carbo. Next base: position 14,542,238 of record NC_087524.1, read on the forward strand.
ATGTGGGAGTTTCTTTAAATATGAAGAAGGACCAGAATATCCTGCAAAAAAGGGCTAGAGTTATGTGTAGGATGCAATTACTTCAGTATAAATTGTAAATCCATACATTTAGGAACTAAGAGTAAGAATTTGTTTTATAATCCTGGATTGAAGTGTGGAAGGTGACATGGGAGAAAACTTTCTTGTTTATCTCAATTAGAATATGAACTAAATATTCTTAATTTTATATTCTCTAGGAAATATAGGCTGTAAAATGACAAGTGCACTTGCAGGATGATCAGTCACCAAACCTACAGTTAAATAATGAAAACATTAGTACCATGGGTACTGTCAGCTACTGCAAATCTGAAAAGTCCCTGTTTCTTTTAGTAAGCAAGAAGCAAAAACATTTTTTTGTTTACTATTAAGATGACAAATTTTATCCAGAGAGTTAACGAAGAGTATACTCCTGCTCAGTCATGAAAGACTAGGAAGGCTTTTCATACAATGTGCTTTTAGTAAAGACTGTGTGGTGTCAGGCCTTATTCTTCTGTACCAACCTAGCTGATCTTGAGTTTGAGACCTGAAATCAGTTAAAGGGTGCTGCTGAGGCAGGCAGTGCAGCCCTTTTGGCTTGCCTGCTCAGACTTACCCTGCAGATCCGCCAAGGCCAGATTGCCCTTGGATGATCCACTCTTCCTGGCTGAGGAAAGGAATGGGGCTGAATAATAGCAACCAGATGGCATTTCAAGAACTGCATCAGCCTCTGTGCGTTAGCATTTCTGAGTATTTCATTCATGGAGGAGGCTGAGTCCTGGCACAGCTTGCTACCATGCTGCTTTAGCTGGAGACCTATCCAGGATCTTTCTGCCTACCATTAAGTCTCATTTGGAGCAAGACTATTTGCAGGATGGGGGAAATAATTGCATCCTGCTGTGCAGTGGCAGTGTTGGAATACGTGAATGCACCTACTATTAGAGTGCTGGTGAGCCATTCTTGAATGACATTTATCTTTCCATTTGCACAGCAGCTTTGTATTTTTATGCAGTTACTGTCTCATCACTTTCCTGTAAGAAAGTTGATTTACTGCTTTGTAAAACTTCCAATACAATTTTTATTGAAAGTATATTCAGATATATCTCTCTCCTCAAAAATATTTTTCATAATCTCAAATTCATAATCATATGAAGATTTTATTGGGTACTTGAGAGTAGTAATGTTGAGTTAGTATTTGTGGTGGTTGAAAAATTCTGTTAAAGCAATAATTTTCAACTCAAATGATCAGATGTCAAATAAACATGAAATAAATAGCAACAAATACTTTATTTAAATAATTTTATTGGATTGTATGAAAAACAGGGCTGTGACATTTATATTCAACTCATCAATTTTTTTTTTTTTTCCTGTGATCCCAAAGGAAAAGATTAGGGTTGAAGACAGTAGATGGTGTTTTCTCATTAGGTGGAAATTGATCTTATGACTTGAACTACTGGAACAGACCGTTACTTTTTGCAGTTCATGAGACTCCTCAATAAATAGAAATTAGATTCATTCTCTTGTGTTGTGTGGGTAAAAAGCTTTTTAAACCTATAGAATTTTTCCTACCTTCGAGGATAACGTAATTGACTTCCAATTCAGGTTTATAAAGTTGTTTGCTGTTTTTAAAGCTTTTATTTTTATTTCCCCCAGTGGATTGAGTGACACATTAAGAAGATTAGAAAGAAATCAAATTTTAAATAAATGGAGAATAAAATCATATTTGCATAAAAAATAATAAAACATATTTTTCATTTTCTCTGTTCTGTAGCTGTAGTGGTCTCTGCACAAAAGGCATGTATTTAGTGAATGATGTTTCTGAAGAGAAAATGTATTTATGCTGTAATAATGGTGATGTTTCATGGTGTATGTATTTAAGTAGGAAAATCTGTAAATTACTTTTTTAAGTCCTGCACTTACCTTACCTTTATAAGGCAATAACCACATAAAAGCATTAGCTCTTTAAATGATATTTCAGTGGAAGTCAATATTATTCTATTGCTCTGGGTGTTTTCAACTATATATCCCATTTTTGTACTGATTGACACATACTGTGATAACAACATTAATGTTTTACACTTTCACTGAAGAGGCAGTCCTGGCCACGCGGTCTCGGTTGTGTTGGCACAGCCATGTGTATGTGGGCAAGGTGAAACCTATAAGGGAATACATCCAGATCAAAAGCTAGCCTAGCTGAAAATAAAAGCCAGTTTTAACCTGGGTGCATTCCCTCATCTGGTTCATGGTGCAGCCATGTGAAAACTGGTACCAGTAGTGATGATAGCTGAAGAGTAAGGAGTGAGGGGAGGCCAGGGGTGCCTCTCCTGGTAGCAGTGTCAACTGATGTCACTTCAGTGCATGTGTGATTCATGCACAGTGTTGATTGATGTGTTCTTTGAAGAAAACCTGCTGCTTTCAAGCTCCTGAGTTCAGGTGTGTCTCCTTAGAATATGTCCTTCCTCCATGCTAGAACAAGACCTGGGTACATGGTGTTTCTGTCTCACCTTTCCTGTTGTACAGTGTAGACCAACAATGAAGCACTGAGGCTGTAAGGAAGTTACCCGCGACATTCTTTGTCATGGATCTGGTTAACAGTGTTATTAAGATTTTTTGCATTGTTAACTTCGTATAAAAAGTTTTCGCTTGTCCTCATTTTTAATACAATCATCTACATATATTTTGGATTTGCTATATGAATTCTTGCACTTCCCTGTCTCCAGAAATGAAAATCTCAAATCAATTGTCATCGAGTAGTTTGTGTGGTTTATTCACTATTTGCCACTAGGGGACACTGTTGACCACTACATCACTGTGCAAGAATGGTAGCTGTAATAAAAGGCATAAATGTGTTTTTATTTCCTGACTGGAGGCACCCTTTTCGTAACTCTAAGCTCTTCCCTGATCAAAGAATACTTAGCCAATTGTTTAATTTTAATCTAAAAGTGCTTAAAAGTGTGTTTCTTGCATTTATTTACCAAATCAGAATCTTGCAGAGGTTACAATTCTAGTGTAGTATCTATTATTAATGCTTAAGAAATAATATACTGAATTGTTCATACTCTCCTTAGACCTCATTCAAATACCATTAATCTTTTCTGGGTAAAAGGTATAATGAGCAATGGGAATCGAGTGTCTTCATCATTTAACGAATGGAGGGCAATTTGGACACAAGTGGCCATTATTCTTCTGTAGACTACTAGGAAGAGTTGACAGCTGGTTAGGTACAGATATTTCCCTGCTCATTGTGCATAAGAAGTAGTTGTAACTAGTTGCCCCCAAAAATGATAATACACATTGGAAAAAAGTAATCTTCCCGCCCCTTGAAGGATAATATCTTTCAAAATTATGAACTTGATGTAAATTACTTACTTAGTTTATTTAGTAAACTTCAGCAGCTCTCTCTTCTAAATGATTGTCCCGTCTCTCCTTGACTCAGTGTAAACTTTGCATGCAGAGCATCATTTGTTGGGGTTCCTTGCCAAAGAGGTGTGATACTTTTTGCGTGGAGAACTGTCTCCTCTTGTTTATTTTGAACACGACTTCTTCAAGCTGTGTTTGATAAATCTTAGTTCTTATATTCACAGAGATTGTAGACTCTTCATATCCACCTTATTTACTTATCACTTATTTTATAGACAGTCATCATTCACTTCCAAATTTTCTTTTTTTTTTCCAACTGAAAGAGTCCTAGCCAACTTAATATTTCTAGTTGCAGAAGCCATTCTATTCCTTTGAACATTATTACTCTCCAGTGAACAGCCTCCAGCTCTATTCTGTCTCCTTTTTGAGTAGGACACACAGTTTTCTAAGTGTAGGCAAACTGCTGATTTATACTGCGGCGTAACAGCGCGCTCTGTTCCTAACATATTTGCCTTTTTTGACCGTTGCTGAGTGTTGAGGTGATATTTTAATGTTATCTTAAGATGATACTTTATGACTGACTAGTCATGGTTAGCTAAGAGGCTATTTTCTTTTTATTTAAACTAGAACATAGCTTACATAGTTTTAAATTTATCAACATTGAATTCCATGTGTAATTTTATAGCTCGGTCACACAGACAAGAATTTGTTCTTCAAACCTGATCTTACTCTTTTTGCCCTCCAGTAATTGCCTTTATCAGCAAACTTTCTTCACTGCTCATCCCCTTCCAGGATCATTGATGTGTATGTTGAATACAATGGGTACCAGCAGAAATCCTTGTGGGACTCCACGGGTCACCTCCCTCCCTTTAAGAAGTGGCTATTTACTCCAGTCTACTATTTCTTACTATTTCTTATTATATCTTAGTCAATTCTGTAGTCATTCAAAGGCCTTCATTCTCTGGCTACAACAGTCAAATCTCCTTAAAAGTCTTTGGTCAGGAATTTTGTTCAAAGCCTTGAAAACCCATGTCAGTGTATCAATTGGATCACCTCATCTTCAAAGAACTTTAGGAAGTTTGGAAGACAGGCCTTCTCTTTATGAAAGCTATACTGATTTTTGAGAGTAAATGGTGTAGATAGCAATTATCTATCTATTGACTAATTCTGTCCATTCTTATAGCTTCTGCTGATTTGTCTGGTAGAAGCAGGAGTATTAGCAGGCTAGTAATTTCCCAGATGTTCCCTGGAACCTTTTTAAATAATTGATGTAATATGTGACATTTGGGATGCAGAGTAGGTTTCCCCCCACCCCCGTGTGTTTGCTTTTTGCTTTTTCTGAGGGTGGTGATTTTTATTTATCTATTTATTTATTGAGCATGTTATAATTCCATTTCCAAAGGAGGTTATGCCCAGTCTAACTTCAACAGCTCTGTTTTTTTTCTTGTAATGTCCAGTAGCTGGAGGGAAGGATTTACCCCACTTAAGGCTGAGAGGGACATAATGTCGCTTATAGTATCAGTATCAAATTACAGAAATAATTTGGCTGTTGTACAATATCTGTATGCCACCACTGATGATAAAAATTTCAGTTCCATTATTGATAATGCTTAAAGTGGAACATATTGGTGTCCGAAAAATTCAGTGCTCCCTATCTAGAAATAAAGCCAGTCAGTATGATGTACAGTCACTGACAAGAGGCAAATAGTGCATGTGCTGTTTGGTGGTTTGTTTGTTTTGGTTTGGTGGTTTGTATGTTTGTTTCAGTTTGTGGTTTTCTTTTTTTTTTTTTTGTTTAAGCAAAGTTCTGAATATATCCAGGTTTTAGATAACAAGGTTTTGAAGTTCTTCCAACTTCTAGAACATAAAGTAATGATGAAGAGATCACATTTTGGTTATTGCAGAACAAATGAAAATGAAATATTTCTGCTATTCATGATTGTAATAATAATATAACTTAAAAATAATGCATTTTGCTTTTTCTTATTTAGCAAAAAATGGCTAAAATATATTCTGAAATAATACATAACTGAGTTTTGTTAGTTTTGTAGAACAATCTACAGAATTTTATAAAAATTAAATATTCAAATAATTGTTTTTGTAAAGTACTCTTGAAAGGCAATGCAGAATGGAATTGGCAAAGGGCAAATTTTGATTCCTGATATTTAATATAGTATAATCTATATTGTAACTTAATTTACTGTAATGTCATTTGCTTTGATATAATCTTACTCTGGTTGGTTCGAGTGCTGTATAGCTTTTCCCCAGAGGTAACATGCAGTGTATACTGTGCTACACATTTTAGACCTGTACAACAGCTAAAAATATGATGCATCACACCTTTCAATTCATGACTTGTACAGTATGTTTTCTGAGAAGAATGCAGAAATGTATCATTATTTGAGCTAAGCTAAACCTTTCAATTTGACTGACGTCCCTTTTCGTCAAGATTTTTTGTTGAGCATCTGTTAAACATAAAAGTGTATACTGTATTTTATCAGAATGAGCAATCCTGACGTCTGTAATTAAGCCTGCCCTGTCTCTGCTTTATTGGCTTTAACGTCCCTGTCTAACAGATTGTCAAATTGCATGTTTGTTTACCAAACAGGTCCAGATTGTTCTTTAAATGTCCCTTCCACTGAGTCTTACTGGATTCTTCCAAACGTAAAGCCGTTCAGCCCTTCTGTGGGCCGGGCTTCCCATAAGGCAGTCCTCCACGGGAAATTTATGTGGGTGATTGGTGGATACACCTTTAACTACAGTTCATTCCAAATGGTGTTGAAGTAAGTGATTTCTCCTTTGTCATACCCCTTCTGATGTGGCTTTGGGAAAAGTGATCTTAGTAGGGAGGTAGCTTCCATCCTGCAATTTAACTGAAAGTTTTATATGCTTTTAGATTCTTTAATGGTGTTACTTTCTGCTTGTAATTTTCTTATGATTAAAAAAAAAGGAAATATGGGTAATATCGATCTATATGTGATACTAACGTGTAATTTCTTGTTCTGTGAAAACTGTTGCTATACTTTGCTTCAAAGCATAAAAATGTTTGTAGTGATAAAACAGTAAAAGAAATCCATGTACTGATATTTTCAGATAGTTCATCTAGAATGTTATTAGCATTATTGAAGTGAACTTATTCTAGGAGACTTGTATTTAATGCATGCCCTCAGCCTGTTGGTGCTCTGCCAGTTGGGTTAGGCAGGTCATCCATATTTTACTACTTTGTATTTATGAGAGTTTGTATGGTGACTTCTATATATGTACAGGACCTAAATGTGGTAAATGGAAGTATTAGGATATGTTTATTAACATGTTTACTCTATCTTTAACTGGCTCTTGTTTCCTTCCACACCTTTGCAATCATCTAAACCAAATCCCATCACCTTTGGTGATTTCCTTTTCTCTCTCTGTCTTCTTATTTTTACCTCTCTTACCTTGTGTTTTAATCAATTAATGGGCTAACTGCTAATGAAAACTTAACAGAAATTAAAATCAACCATGCAGCTGAGAGGAATCTCAGCAATAAGTTTTCAAAGTAGTGCAAAAGATTGTGGTGTAAGCAGTTTCTAGTGGGGTGTGCGGTTTTTTTTCTTTTGTGTGTGTGTGTGACTGACAACAGTGAGCCTAGCAATCTAGTTTCATAACTTTCATGTAATTCTGGTGATTTTTTTATTACAGCCCTATTTTCTGAGATTGCTGATGGGTCCCTGAAAGAGCTGCTTCTGTTTCCATTGATGAGCATTTAGTACACTGTCACTAGTTACTACACTTGTAACAACAGAAGCGATCACGTTACTGCAGCTAACAAATTACCGTGTCAGATAAACAACAGTGACTGATCAAGTGTGCACGCTTTGCCAAACAGAAGTTAGTTCAAACGTACAAAAGTCCCTATTTCTCTGCAGGTAGAAAATGTTTACTTTTCTATTTCTCTTCTAGCTACAATTTGGAAAGCAGTATATGGAATGTTGTACCTGTATCCAAAGGGCCACTCCAGAGATATGGACACACTCTTGCTTTATATCAGGTTTGGACTCTTCAGCATCCAATTTAATTAATTTCTTTGTGTGTGCTGTTAACAATCTTAAAATGATTCATCATGAACATAGATTTTTGAGGATAATTTTATTTCTAGTCCCTGAGCATTTTGCATTAGTGTTTTTTTTCCAGTACTTAGATCTATTGCACAGTCTTTTCCCAAATACTGTGCAATAGATCTCAGTCACTTAGTAGGTGACCCTAAGGCTCAAAGCTAAACCAACCAATAAAAGGGAGCTGATAGGACTGGAACTGCGGTAAGGGAAGGCGAGCTGGGAGACAAGGGTGACTCCAGCACAGGCAGTGCCCTCGCTGACCAGGCACCACCCCCAGGGGCTGAGCCCAGCATGCAGAGCCGGGTGCTGGAAGCAGGGTCCTTTGACAGCCCCAGACATGGCAAGCAATGACTCCTATCCAGGGAGTCCAGTCAGGAGCAAAAGGAGGCAGGGCCAGAGAGGGGACTGGACAGAAGGCTACAACACACGCCTGAGTGGTCCATCCAGGAATCAAGCTACCTACAGCGCAGGTCCAGCTCCATCAGGAGGCAGGATCGCAGGCAGGTAAGACTGAGGGCCCATGGCTGAGCCCTGGGGGAGGCTCGTCAGGGCCATTAAGGCCTGCTAATGACCTACCGAAAGGCTATGATAGTAAGAAATAAATTTTTATTTGTTTTATTATTTTTAGTAAAGAAGCAGACCAGTATTAAAATACAAACTGTTGTTCTATAATATTGTTGTACTGTAAGTTGAAATAAATGTGAACTACTGGCAGGTTTTCTTCTACCGGTATCATGTAGTGTGCATGCTGCTCTATTGAAAGCACTTGTAAAGGTTTATTTCACTTAAAAAAAAAAAACAAAAAACAAACCAAAAAACCTAAACCAAACAAACATAAAACCACTAAAAAACCCACCACACACACACAAAAGCGCAAAACAAACCCAACAAAAACCCAGGATTCTTTACACTGAGAGAATATTTATTTAAATAATTTTAAATAAATTTTAAATAAATAATTTAGAAATTATTTAACAAAAATGTTAATTCATTGATTTTTGGCTAGTGTTAGTCATGTCTCCACAATATAAAGGGCCAAAAGTGAATGCAGTGCAGAAATCAGCCTTGTACAGATGATGGCAAACTTGTTAACTGTGATGGAGAAATATAAAATTTATATCCCAAATTTTCGTAAGACACCTCTGGTAGGAATTAACAAAAAAAGATTGCATCCAGTCAGACCAGAGTGTTCATCTAGCCTGGTAACATGTCTTTAATAATGAGTAACAGTGAATGCCTAGGAAAGAATATGAGAAAAAATGACAGGAACGTATAGAAGTTTCCTCAGAATACTGTCCTGGTCCACATATGGGATTTTCTAAGACAGGATAGTATTTTTGTGGAAAGATTATAAATCTGTGTTTATTTTTTCCAAATTTTTGGATGATATATTTATTTTAGCTTTGAGACCATCCTGTGCCTAAGAACCCCACTGTATTTTGTGAAGTAAAAACACCTTTTGGGAAACCGGTACTAGCTGGTTTAATTTTGATAATCCCTACTCCTTACACTATTTTCCATTTATTTTCTCTGTACCACTCATGATTTCCTGTAAGTCCATCATATCCTCTCTCTACCATTTCTTTTTCATGCTGAAAATTCGTTGCTTTTTTAGTAATCCTCTGGAAGGAAGCTATTTTATACCTTAGCTAACATTGTGTAATTGCCTCTACCTCTTCTAGTTCTGTGTCATCCCTTCTGAGATAGGGGGAATCGCAGCTTTTAGTGTATTGGTACCTCAGAGATTGAAGTCATAGAATTAAGGGTCTAATTCTTTCCTATTAATCCGTAATGGTATTTTAGCTTTTTTTTAAAATCTACTGTTGGCTTTGAACTTGTATTTTCACAGAACTATCAGTTACAACCTCAAGATCTCATTTAGTCAATTCAAAACCCACCACCCTATGTCCAGACTTAAAATTGTTTTTATTCGTATGCATTACTTCATGCTTTTATCTACGTGAACTTTTATTTGCCCTCTTATTTGTCCTTGTATTGCACATTCAGTATTACAAGATTCTTCTGCTGTTCTTTGCTTTTCACCCTTGTCTCAGCTATTTTGAGTAACATAGTATTGTCAAGAAAATATTACCGTTTTTCCATTCATCCCTGTGCCAGATTGTTTTTGAGTATGTTGAACAAACAAATCCCGGTTGTAGATCTTTGTGGACACCACTAATGTTCACTTCTTAAATGAATAGAGGGAATTATTTTTTTCTTTCCCCCAAACTTTTCTTTATCAAATTGTTTACCCTTGTGTCAGTGCCCTGCTCGTCCCAGAGCAGCTTAGTTTCTTTAAGGTATGAGGAACGGTATCAAGCATCTTTTGCAAATTCCAGGTAACTGTATCAACCAGACTTTTGATTCCTTCAGGAAAATCCAGTGGATTGCAAGATATAACTTGAGTTTTCAAATGTTGTTAGACTTTTCCCCAGTCTGTCTGTCTTATCTATGTGTTCACTGAATTCTGTCCTTTCTGTCTGTTGCTTTTCAGTCTCTTAGTACTGACACGTTTGTAAGGAGGGAGTTACACACTACAGACGGGTCAGATGTTTTGTTCTTAAATTCCTTCAGAACTGATCTTCCTGGTGACTTGTTGCTGATTATTTTGTCAATTTTGGTGTTTTTTTTTTTTTTTTTTTTTTTTTTTTTACTGTAACCTTCTGTATTACTTTCTGCTGTGGAAATACCTGTAAAATCTACCATGAAGAACTCGCATGGGGAAATTAAGTTCATTTTATTGCTATGGTGTTATCTTCTCAGGATACTCCTTCAGAGTGTTGGCACCATAAATTATCTAGTTGGCTGTATTTCTAATGCATTTGAAAAATGATGTATTAGTACTTTATATAAAATTTTGCAGGCAGGTCATTAAACCGTTGCATGGCTTGCCTTTGTGTGTCCCTGCACTTTAATCTGCTGGAGTTTTTGAACCTTTATTTTGAAGTACACTTTTTCTTCTAACTTTCTCCATTATCCTCCTGTTAATCTAAGTTTTATTTATTTTGTTATTTGTAATAGGAAATGTTGGATTTTTTGTGTGATCTGAGCAGATGTCCTTAAAGTGTCTTCATATTGTCATTACAGATTTTACCCTTTCAGCTGTGCCTTTTGGTTTCTTTTTGTGATTGGTCTTCCTTTTATATAGTGCTCCTTTTGCAGTTAAGCAGAATCGTAGGAGTGGGTGGATTTCCTGTTTGGGTGTGGTGGGTTTTTTTTGGGTGTGGGGTTTTTTTCTTTTGCATTTGTTGCTCTTCCAGAGATGTTGAATTAATATTGTAGAGGTGTTTTTCAGTAGTAGTATGAACTAGATTCTGTGCATGCCCTAACATCAACTCAAAAATTGCTTTTCTTCTTGGCAGTTCCCTGATTCATTTCTAATGTATTATCTGTTCTTTGAAAGGTCAGATCTTTCTGACCAGTATCTTTAGTTATTACAGTTCTTGTAGAATGTGGACCTTTTAGTTGAGAAACAGTCATGTAATGTACCATTTAGCCGTTCAGAATAAAGGCTTAAAATATCATTTAACCTTTTTATTTGACAGTGCCAATGTTTTTCTGAGATATTCCAGACTAAAGGGTAGCCATTTTAGAGATACTTTTACCAGCAAATATTAAATACAATAGACCTGTGTTAATTCAGAGGTCTTCTTGGACTTCGGTGAGGAAATGCAACTGTTGTTAATATTAATGAAAGCTACAAGCCAGTGTGTAGTGAAGAAGCTGTTTCTGTTGTCAAAGGCACAGGTTAATTAGTAATTAGAATTCTCTAAGAATGAACATAGCACTACTCATCAAATAATTAACTAATATGTTGCTTGTACTAGTGATTATGTCAAGTGTCAAAAATTATATGGCCCAAAAGGAGCTGATCATGTAAGCTGAAGAAATTTCAAGTGAAAAAGTACCTCCTTTTGAAATAAGTTCTTAAATTAACTTGTTAGGATAAACTTTTGATATTTTTCCTTTCAGATATTCAATCTCTTGAAAAAAAACCAGAAAAATAATTTAGTGTGAAGAGTAGTAGAACATAGTACCTAGAGATGGCACCTTTGAGCTGTGTTTTGACCTGTATACTAGTCAGTGTGTAACATTTCCTTTATAGCTGAGAGAAAAAATATCCACAGAGAAGAAATTAGATTAAGTTTTTGACTTGAGCTCCTGAGATTTCAAAGCCTAGCGCTAGACTGGAGTGAGAGCACAGAGCTTGTATTGCCTGATTGTGGTGCAAGGTAAATTGAAGCTATATAATTGACTCTGTGGAGAATGAAATAAGTTCCTGTGCCCATTTCCCTCAGAAAGCTTCTTTAGTTAAAATTGAAGTACTGTACTTCTTTATTCTGAAGAAAAAGTATCCGAAGACTCCCACTGATGTATAGTTATAACAAGTGACTAAGACTTTTAATGCATCTATAGAGGAGAGAGTATTAAAGTGTTCTTGCTTTTAGACCAACTAAACTGTTAGTGCCTCTTCAGCCTGGTTATTGGAAGGGCGCTACCTATATCTGTTAGCAGTTGGTTCTCCTGTATCTCAAAGATTATATATAGTTCCTGGCATCTTGATACTGAAAAAACGTCAACATACTTCGAAATTATTCATATAAGAAATAGGATTATAGAGAGACTGGAGGAAATGGCTTGTGAGGTTTTTAAAGTAGGTACATGTAGCTTTGCTAAATGGTGACTACATAGGGAGTTAGGCAATAAATTGAAAAATACTAGATCCCTGGAATAAGGTAGGAAAGGAGTTGCATATGGGGTGAGTATGCGGTCACTGCTGGAAGTTTACCTGGTAGCGAGCTTGTGGTTGAATCACAGAATTTGGCCTCATAATTAAACTGTTGCTAGCAGTCCCAAGATAGTGGAAGGATGACTGGGCATTGAGATTTGTTTCCTTTGAAAATGGCTATAGGAATGAAGCAAACAGGCAGGCTAAAATAATAGTAATCGTGAAGATGTTTTCCGGTATACGGACCATTTTATATGTAGTCAAATTTAATTTGACTCACTTGAGTTTTATGAACGTTACTTCCAATTTTAAAGCTTTATTAAAAAAGGGTAATTGTTCTGATTGCTTTTTCAAATGAATTGATATTGCTGTTTGGTCTGTATATCTCTTCTGGTATTTTTTAAATTAGTCTAACCAAAAGCTAGCATTAACAAAACAAAAGAAAGAGTAAAAACTTTTTGTTCTTTAATATGAGTGAGACAAAATCACCAATTGGTTTCTTGTTATTCTTTTGTATGTCTATTTTCATTGTCTGTTGTAGTGTAATTTGGAACAGCACTAGGAATCTCAAAGTCTTTTGTAACTATTCTGTTAATAATTATTAGCAGGTTGTAGCACCAAGCTGCATAGTTTTATTATTTTCTGACTTTAAATTGCATCTTGGACACAATTTGATTTCTAATTCTGATTTGCGGACCTCAGAAGCGTATGAGAAGTAGGTTAGATGAGCTGTCATATGCTTTTTGAACTTAGTCTAGGTAAAAGCCCATTCAGAATTCTTCTTCAGTTCAGTGGACCTTACTCATCAAGAGATTGGTTCCTTTATGTAAAAGTGTGATATTTTTCATTCCTTGTTTCAACATTATGTTCCAACTGGTTTGAAAGTCGAAGTCTAAGCAGGACCGATTTTTATGTCTAGCAGATCTAAAAGTAGATGCCTAGTTAATACTTTCTTATGCAGTCTCCATTACTTATTCCTTCTTTCCAGTATGTTTAATCCAAATATTAAATGTACAAAAGAACAGACTGACATCTCTGCTAAAATCCCAGCTTATACCTTCAGCAGTTTTAAAGCTCTGTTCACACAGTTTTATTTTCTTGCTTTTCTTCAGCCTAGTTTTCTGTAGATGTAGGAATGTTTATGCAAAGACGTAAATCTCAAATTTTGCTTTTTTGCCAAAAGCACACTACCTTATTTTCCTGTCATATATTTGGAATATCACTGTAGTCCAGAGGAAAAAAAAAAATATTGGCTTTTAAGGTACATAAGAACCGACTTAAGTGAATTAATACCTTTAACTGTAGCCAGCAACATTGTGGAAAACTGGAAATAATGAGGCAATAAAGTGCCAGCACTCTTGATTAGGCTAATCTCGTGACATACAAATTGCTGCAGTATGTTCTGTCTGGAACTTGAATTTGGTCCTGTTGGGAAGCTTAGGTTATAATATGCTCCTTGTGTAACTTAGCAGGTTCTTATTCAATGAGGCTATAGTTCCACAATAATAAAGTAGGCTGTAGGAGGAAGAGTAAAGTGAGGACTTCTTTCCAGTCTACCAGTCCTGATCTAATGGGAGGATCATGGGATCGAGCAGAGATGTTGATTGTTCATTTTTTTCCTTTTTGATATAACACATAAAAGAATGTTCTTGATGTTTTGACCACATTAAAAGAGGTGGTGGTCTGGGGGAAGGAAGAGGAGGTATTAGACAGGCCTAAACCAGGTGGCACATATTGAATGCAGGAAACAGGCTTGTTATGGATGAGTTATTTATTGCCAGATGACTTTTTTTGAGTCTTACTTATATTTTACTTTAAGAAATTTCTGGAATTTTTTTTCATGTGCAGATTTGACTCAACTTCTAGACATTTCAGGTTAGCATAGAGAACAAAAGTTTTGATGAACTTTTGAGTCCTGTTAGTTTACATAAAGTTAATTTATATACTAATGCATGGGTGCAGTCTAAGGGAGGAAACCAGACTGATAGTCTTGTTTCAAGAAAATGGAGAATGGCTGTTCTTCATGTGATTTGTGAATGGCATTCCTTCGGCCAAATTTTCAGGAACAGATTTGGACCTATATAAGAATTAAGTCACAAAACTTGTTTGAGAGAGAACCTTTTCTGTGCAGCTATGATATGGTTAAGAAATACAAAATGGAAAAATTTGGTTATTTTAACATGATCAATTTACTTCCATTTCATTAGAAATGGGTTATAAATTACCCCCTTATGCATTTCATTTACACTTTTTTTTTTTTTTGTGGTGACTACCAGATAAGATTCTTTGGGAATGCAGGCAGGATTTGCATAACAGTGTAGCAGTCCCACCTACAGCCAGAACAGCTGATAAGTATTGTTCTGTTAGGAAAAAAGAAAAATTGCAAAGTCTAAAAGAATAAAAATGTAAGTTGTAGAAAAGTCTTGAATTACTGCATTTATATGAAAAGTAAAATCAATATTAACACTGAGATATGCTGTAGGGAAGAGAGCCCGTCCAATGTCAAAGGAACTAATGATTTTGGCCCAGTTTGTTCAGGATTTGTTGTGAAGCATGTAGAAGAGTTGCTCTGGTCTGTCGTACAGTTTGTTGACTGGGTCTTATCAGACAAGTGGGTGCTCTTACCTGCTTTTTTTGGTGATCTTGTCAAGTAACTTCCTTGCTCTGTTTTAGTTTTTTCTCACTGTAAAATCCTTCTCTGAAGTGATTCAAAGTCTTGTTAAAACTACTATGCAAAAGCAGATGATAATGGTGGGGCATGATTTTTCAGGAATTACCAAGTACATGGCCTTGGAAACCAGGAACACAAGGCAGTTGAAGTAAAGCATACTGGGTCACTGGTCATTTTTGCAATTTTTTATCTTTATACCTCTCTTAAAAATAAGTATTAATTTACCTATTTTGTGGAAATTCTGTGGGTTACTTTGTCAGTTTTTATGAAACTTCAAATGCACAAATCACCATGGGACTTTATGATTACTCACTTAAAGGAGGATTTATTTTTTATTTGGAGCCTTTATTAATTTACAGAAATTAGTGCTTTCATGTAGATCCTGACTTTGTTACTGTAACTCTAAGGATAAATGCACATTGAAAAATTTTGGGTTTTTTCCAGCTCCTAAAAGAATTTTGCCCATAAATTATAAAGTTCAGACTGCTAAGCCAATTGCCATTTGTTTACCAGAACTCTGTTTTCCCTGTGTTGCCTGTTTAGATATTAATGATTATCCAATGAATTATTTTTGTTATTGTTTGTATTAGAGAATTAAACAAGGGAGAGGCTCTCCAGAGATGTGCCTATATCATCTTGACCAGCCTTTCCACTCAGAGCATGGTCAACTACAGCAGGTTGCTCCAGACTTCTTCCAGCTGGGTTTTGAATATCTCCAAGGATACTCAGTTCCACGTCTCTGAGCAACCTGCTCCAGTCTTTAACCATCCTCACTGCAAAAAGTGTGTTTTCTTACATTTGAATTGGATTTCTTCTAATTCAGTTTGTGCCCATCATCTGTTGTCTGTTCACTGGCTTCAATGAGACAAGCCTGGCTCCCTCTTTTTTACCCTCTACCACCAGGTATTTAATTTTATTTGAATTATTTGGTTATTTAGAAAAGACACATTCTCCAAAGATGCCAATGACATCAATAAGGTGAAGAAGTTAAGAGGAATTTTACTGCCTTAAATGGTCTTAATTTCTACAGCAGGCTTTCCAAATTGTGACAGTTTACTTCGAGTTCTTCTCCTGTATTTGAGTTACTCTGTTTCCATTTCTACCAGTGGAAAAGTGTGTGTCAGTCATTGCGCTGTAAGAGAAACACCAGGTCAAATGAATATTTTCTTCTCTTGAGAAATGTGATTTAACTGTTTTGTTCGAATCCTTGCTTTGGTTCTATGATTCCTGCCTTCTGCTCTTATCCTCTCTGCCCAATTCGTACAGTCAACTATTTACAGACCATATACCTTTTGTCATATTTCTTTACCATTATGGTTCATCAACATTTTTGTACTGAAATAATTTTCTCAGGGAAAAAAGCTGATTTGAGAAAATGGAAATATCTATGGGAAAGCTTTTCTGTTCCATTGAAACTAAGAGGAGCTATACTAGCTGCTTTCTTGGCTGGCACCTGAACAGTTGCCAAGAAATCAGTTGATGTGATCTGTAGGTGGGAAAGTCATGAATGAGCGAGCTGCCTACCTGCTTGGTTTACAGCAAGAAATGTCTCATTTCTGCTGGAATTCCCTACTGAGCAGGAGCTTGAATTACAAGTTTAATATACAGTTTATTTTTATATACTTCAGTCTGCTTATGGTGGTATTCATATGACATTTTCATTGAAAAAAACCACAAGATTTTTAAAGGTTTATGTAACTACTTAGATAACTTTATTCATGTGAAGTAACAGATCTAAAATGTCCAAGGTTAATTTATTTAGTAAATACCTCCACTATCTGCCACTGCGATTAAAAGTGTTGCTTTTGATATGTGGTATCAAAACTTAAAGTATGAGTGTGTTGGAGACCTTGTGTCTTCTTGGTGCTTATCTGCCTGTTTTGTTATCTGCTCCTTGCTGCCTCTTGACCTTGTCCCTCCTCCAGGCTGAAGAGTACAACTTTTAACATCTTCCATCTGGGACAAATTCTTGAAACTTTTTTCCTCACTAATTGCACAAAGACTCTCAGTTTTATACTTTTTTTGTTGTCATTGTTTTTCATCTCATTCCTGTTGTGGTATGCTATCTTATTATAAATATATCTAGTATGCTTTATTCATTAGTGTACTAGCACTCTTGAAGCTCTGTATCTTACGTATTGTGTCTGTCAGAAAGCCTCACCTTTCGCATGTACCTTGATTTATATTTAGTTTATAATTAAGTTACAAAGGTAGTGTAAGTCTACAAGGGGATTCCTTCTTTTCTTTCACAATCTTTAGGCTGCTGAGGATGATTTACACTTGCACCCTTCCTACAATGTCTTCCTGATTAGGCTTTCCAGATAAATTTCTGCCGTTATGTGCCCAGGACATTGGTGTTTGTCCTGTATAACTGTGCATGTAACACTTTTTTTTTTTTTTAGTCTTTATTTCTTATACAGACTTTGGTCTGTAAGCCTTCCTTTCTCCACGTTCAGCTGATCATCACTAACTTTTAAGTGTTTTTCAGCAGCACTAGGAGCTGCTTAATCTCAGAAGTAGCCCTGAGCGAAGCCTAGTTAAATCTGTTTTTGTGCTTGATAAAGTAGTTGTCATGACCTTCTTGTCTTTTTCTCTGTGAATAGTCTTGTGTACAGGATCTGCTGTGTCATTTATAAAGATCGCTCCTCACAGAAGTGTTCTTTAATCTGAACTTTGAATCATTTAAGCAGAACTGTGAGGAGGACTCTCTTACGGTCAAATGTCTGAGTAATTGTTTCAAAGTTCATGCAGCTCTTCAGGTCACCTTTTTCACTTTTTTTTTTTTCCTGTAGTGCCTTTCCTCACTGTCAGAAACCTTTTTTTTTTTTTTTTCAAATACTGTTATACAGCACCTGCAACTCTCTAATTAGCTTCCTCTTTCTGCTGTATTCTGTTAGCTGCATTTAAAAATAAGTAAATAAATACTCTATTATGTTAACAATGCTGATTTGCCTTTTGAAACTGATGTAGCAGTGTAATGAATAAGCCATAAACAATCCTTTTCAGAAGAATATTTGTTCAAGCCATTCCTTTGGATCAGTGCACGGCCTCCTTCCAGCTTTTGTGGGTCTCTACCAAGCTCTCTGAAATGTTGTTTCATTTTATAGGAAAAGAATGGGTTCAGAAATAGATATCTAATCCTACTAATTCCTGTTGAAGAACGTGAATGTCTGTTGTTCAAACACCACCAGTCTAAACTAATCAGTAACACAGAGTATCATTGCATAGAAGCAACTTTAAATTCTAAATCCAGAAATGTTTACCTGCCTCAAATGAAAATATAGTTGAAAATCCTGCATAAATTTCAAGTGTAGTCTTGAAGACAGGTCAGACAGTTTTAGTTATTTACTGACTAATCTCTCTGAGTAATAAGGAAGTTTTTCTTGTGCTCCTGGACCCTGTTTACCATTAACCATGGCTATGTAGGCAGCATCATAACCCACTCAAGCCTTTGTTTTGCTGGACTAAATAGACTGTCATTCTGCTGATCATCTATATTTTAAATTCCTGCCAGTCTGAATTCATCTTTCTTGGCATGTATGATGATAATAGTATGCCATTTACATTTCATTTTAGATCCCATCAGCTCCTTCTACAATAAGTCTGAAATATCTGCATTCTGCATGCTTGATGCAAACTTCTATTAGGTAGTTTCTTTATATTCTAGCCTCTTTTTCTGAGGCTCAGTGTTCCATGCCAAGCAAAGCTTTGTCACATGGGCCAAGCCTGCAGCTTTCTTTCTTTTTTTTTTTTTTTTTTTTAATCCAGGTAAACTGGAATTTAAGGTAAACCCTAGAATATTACATTTCAATCTGTAGAAGACAACTGTAGAAACACCATGCAGATGGGGTGATGAGTGTATGTGGTTCTGGGGTGATGAGTGTATGTGGTTCTGGGGTGATGAGTGTATGTGGTTCTGTGTTGCTTTTTTTTGTTTGAGTTTTTTTTTTTCTTCTGCCCTGGGTACACTGTCCTTGAGCCAGTCTATGAAGCCAACAAGCTGGAATTTCTTCTGTGGCTTTTTATGCCTTGGTTTGCTACTCTAGATGGAGTTTGAGGTTTAGTAGGATTTCCTTTCAGTCAATGTTTAAGTAAATCATTCATTACTTAGCAAAACAGATGGCATTGCTGCTTGAGATATGTGGTTCATGAAGACTGGAAAATCTGTTGTGCATCGTTTTTTAAGAACTCAAAGTACCTCTCTATGGGATTTGATCTTGGCAAATGTGCCCAAGTTATCCTGTTCACACACTGTCCCTTTTCTTTGGGCTCTGATGACTGAAGTTTCTCAGGACCTAAGTTACTTTGCTATTATGAGAGAAAGTGCTCTCTCATGCACATGCTGAATGAAATCCCCATAGACTGAGTATCTGGAAAATAACATTTTAGTTCTGTGAACTGTTCCTTAAGAAAACAATATAATATCCTTTGTTTAGTTTTTTTTTTCTAATAGAATGCTGCAGTGTGAATTAGAAGAGCCACGTAATTAAAGTTTTTCTGCTTGAAGTAATCCGTTTGAGATTCATTTTGGTGTCATTTTCACGGCTGGGTTTATTTTTCAGAGAAATAGTCTCCTTATCATTGTTGGTTTAGTTTAAATATCATTGTCTGGGATTAGTGTCTGATAGTCAGCTGGTTAATGTAGTATTAGTTAAATGTGAAGATGTAAATCAGACTGTTCAGTTATGAAATATTACACAGCACAGAAGTATGCACTTCAGATGTTACCTTTCTGTAATCTATTATTTGCTTTATCTTTTCTCCCTTCTTACTTTTACAGGAAGACATCTACATGTATGGAGGCAAAATTGAAACAAATAATGGCAATGTTACTGATGAGCTGTGGATTTTCAACATACACAGTCAAACATGGAGTACCAGAACTCCTGCAGTTCTCGTACATGGCCAACAATATGCTGTGGAAGGTCATTCAGCCCACATAGTAGAGCTGGACAGCAGAGATGTGGTTATGATTATCATTTTTGGATACTCTGCCATATATGGTTACACCAGCATTGTGCAAGAATACTACATCAGTAAGTCACTTACAAATAATTTTTATCATGTAATGATAAAAGTCAGGATTGTTTTTGAAGTGAAGAACACTCTTGTTTTCAGAAATAAAAACATGTATTTTTCAAAATAAATAAAACCTCATCTTTTCCTTCAAATTTTTTAGATCTTATTAAGCAGTAATGTTTCATACATGTTTGGGGTATAATGGATTTGACTATGTGTTATTATGTACATGGCTGTGATACTCTAAACGGGGTAAAGTTTGAAACCAGGAATTCCGCACAGTGGTTATGGCTGTGTTGAAACTGTTTTTACCAGGCTTACTGTTTTTACCACAGAGTAGACAGAGTAAAATACAATAAGTAGGGCAAAACAGAATACAATGAACAGCGCCTACTGCAATAATTTAGTTATTTTGATGGTTCTTTAGTGTTGCTGTAATATTTTAAATCTAATTTTTGAAATGTAATAACTTAGTTCAGCATTGTATATAGGGTTCTCTCTAAAGTGTATACTTGTTGCTGCTAGAGGAAATAAGAAAATTAACATTAATTTTTGTAAATAACCTGCCACATCTGTCTGGGATTTCCCTTGCAAACTGCCAAGCTTTTCTTAGAGGTGATTTTTAAATGCTAGAATAAAATAAAACAACATTTTTAAAAAATTTTTATTTTATACATGATATATTTGAGATTATTTCAATAGAATAAACATGAAAATCTACATCTTCTGATACATTTTTAGGAATATTTATATGTGCACTACTTCAAATTATATCTGCTCTTTCTTTTTTAGAATCCTCTTTTTTTGAATAGAATTTTCTGAGTCCCTTAGTTATTTAAGCAATCACAGACTGCATAATACATAATTTCAAAGTAACATATGTATGTTAAGGCATAATAAATTGTTCCGTTTTACTCTTTTTGCATGTATGCATATGTGTATAACCACTGTTTAAGCAGATTTGTAGGGCAGAGAAATCCTTCCAAAACTTAGAGGGTTCTTATGCTTCCTGGTGGTGTTGTTGAAATTTTAAACAATGTCGAACAAGGATAGAAGAGAATGGGAATAAAAGGAAGAGCACCATGATGTGCTGTAGCCGCATGGAAAATTTTGGTTGAACTGTATAAAACTAGTATAAAACTCTGGTCTTGGAATGATGTTTCACAATGATATTCTAAGATTTGTTAAGTATTAAAGGCCAATTTTTATGAAAATCTTAATTTCTGAGCGTTTTCAACCAACAAGAGAGATTTTTTTTTTTTTAAGATAAAAATAAGTTCCAGTTTTCTGCATGCTTATTCGCTCTAATGTCTATCAGAACTTTGAATTTTTGCTTCTTCACATGCTGCTTATTTAGTCTGGAGTAGAAGTACCGGTGTTATCCTCACTTATTATTGTGGTTAGTTTAATTATGGAGAGGGAAATTAAAAGGATGAGGAGTACATGATACACTTCGTAGTGTAAAATTATCTGTCTGGTGGATTTTATTGCTGGCCTTATAGTTGAAATGTACAACTTTTTCCTATTTTAAATTTTTGTAATGTTAAAGCTATATTTTTTGAGGATTAATAAAACAGACTATAACTAAGCATATGAAAAACAAACAAAGCAAAAAAACCCCAAACCTTTCATACCATGACGATAAGCTTTGAGTAGGAGAAAGTACTTATTTCTCTGGCACTTATGGGTCTGAATTGTTCTCAGGTTTTTATGTCTCCTTTCTGAGACTATAACTTTATCACATACTAGTGAGAAATTCAGTTTGTTAGAGAAAGTATGCTTCCCTTGCATCAAATATAAAGTAAACTTCTAACAATATAGGGTATTACTGTGGAAACCCATTGAAGTCAGTAAGTCTTTGCAGAACGTGGTCTATGTGCTGTAACTGAACCATTTCTGCTGTGGATAATTCTCATGTTTCATTTTGCCTCATTGAATCTCCCTCCTTCCTCTCCCTACTAAGTTAAATTAATTTTGTGGCAGAATTTCCTGAATTTTATGTCAGCTGTAATATTTATCTGCAGTTTTGCAGCTGTAGCATCATTTTTAACCATAAAATTCCAGATGGCAGTTTGAACTAAGAATGACTAAATTTTTTGGGACTTCAGCAGCTCGGAATCCAAACGTAAAAGACCTAGGAAGTGGTAGAAGTATTGCGGTGAACCCAGCTGAATAGGAAACAAAATTTGTTATAAAAAAAGGCTTCTGCTGTTATGGAAAAAAAATTAGAGTCCCATTTTCTCTCTCTCTGCTTGCTTTTAAAACTTACAGTGTCTTAACATTTCAAATTGTACTGCTTTGTTCTTTTGAAATGTTATCAGCCATGGCTTTTAGTTGTAAAGAAGGCTATTTTTCAAGCATGTACCAGATGCCTACTGAAAGAGGCAGCTTACCCTTTGGTTCATATAAATTGAGACCTCTAGTGATCTAGTTCTGTTAATTAACTTTGATTAACTTAGCACCAGGATTCCACTTATTAAAGCCTTTTTTAGTTACTGTGACCCTGGTTTCCATGGGGTCTGGGTCAAGAAACATCTAAAGAAGTTCAAATTGTGGATTCCCTGGCTTCCCACATAGGTATGCAGTTCTTACTAACAAAATGTGAATGAAATGTGTGCATGGTCTGAAGATTTTTCTGACTTTGATTAGTGAAGAAAGTAATTTCTATCAAAGTCAAATACATTCTGGAAAAATTGGACATGGTTTTCAGGCAGAATTTCACCATGCAAGAGCACATGAATTAATTTCTTCTCTAAAGGTATGGTGGTTGTTGCAGGAACAAAAAAAGCTTCCTGTTGTCCTTTCTTGCTATAGCTAGACTTACGACTTCAGAGGAACCAATAAATCCTGGTATAGGGATTATGTGAATGATTTTACTAACTTGAACCATAAAGCTTTTCCTGGGTTACTCCCCAGGGAAATTTATTTCCCTTTAGGTTAGCAATACCTCATAAACCTTCTAAGAATCTCAATGTGAGTCTCAAGGTGAATATAATAATGGTGTTTTGTTTTAGCTGAGGTTTATAAAAGCTCCTTATATATTAAGAAACTTCTGAATAAGTCTTTTGTGATTTTATTTTATTTTTTTAGAAGACAGATTTGTTTGGGTTATCAGCACATTGTGTTGGTTTTTAGGCTGAATTCGTTTGACTTTAGAAGTAGGTTATACGTTTCTTTGGATTAAAAATGTTTCTTTGAAATAGTATTAAAAGAAATGGCCTTATGATGTAACATATGTTTCCTCTTTTTGTAAGTTACCGTAATGTTCATGGTTGCTAGGAAAATTTTAATGTCTGTCACTGCAATGAAATGAAGATGGCACACTGAGGTGCTTCTTGGACATTTTGTTCTTTTTACCTAATCTGTTTGAAGGCTGTATTGTGATAAGGAGACATCAGGGCAATGTATCTACCTTTCCCTGGATTTTTTAAGTGGATTTATTACTCCATATTAAAAAAACAAAAACCACAAAAAAACCCCCCAAAAACCAAAAAAACCAAACCTAGCAAAAAACAAACCTAAAAAACCCCAAGCCAAAATAAAAAACCCAAAATAAAACAAAACCGAAACACAAGAAAACCCACCAGACTTTTTTCATAAATCTCTTTAGAAACAACTTTATCTCAAAATGCTATTTTAATTATTCTGTTTTGAATGTTAAAGTGATTATTGCTAAAACTTGCAGATTTTCTTGATGTGGACATCCTAATCAGTTTCATACAAAGAAATGAACTGAAAAAAGGGTTTCGTCTCTTATGTTACTTGCTTTGCATTCTTTGATGGAAGGGTGTTACATCTCTGGATGTGAGTAACTTCCTGTGAGTAAAAGGCTGGAATTTATCATCTTGGCCATCGAAATCAGTGCTTTTTAAATGTGAAGACCATATTTGATAATTCCTTTCAAAAATATGAGAATTAATCTTAAACACTTTGGCTTTTGTTCACAGTGCCATTGGAAAAATGGTTATAATTTTAGTGACTAAGCATCTTGTGATTCATAGCCTACCTGTATCAATGGGCAGTTTATATTAACTTGTTTTCTGGGTGATACATTGTTTAATGTAAGCAGCTCATCTCCCTTCCTGGAATTCCCTTTCAATTATATTTATAGGTACCAGTCCTCCCTTTTGCAAGACTAAGGCAACCTCATCTATTCCACTGTCGTTCTAATAGTTCATGTCTGTACCTTTCCCACAAGAAGTTCATCTCTCTTGAACATGGATGATTAGAAAAGCCTGTGGGATATTTTAGGTGAGATTTCACCTGTGCCTGGCTAAACAACCTTAATCCTACTTATTGGGACACCTCACTTGGTATGTAGTAAAATGACACTTGTACTGTGTCCATGAGAAAGTCATTAATGGCTCACAGATTTTCTCTGAAGCAGTGCTCCTACTCATTCTTCTCAGTCATTACCACCTGATGAGTTTCCATTTTATAGTTCAGGTTGCTAATCCTAATACACAATATCTTTAAGTTACTGTTGAGTTTTGATGCTTTTTCCAGTAGCCAAATCATCCAGTTCATTGTGTATGGTTTTCTGCTGCTTCTGTGAATCGACAGTGTATAAATTTATGTCTAAATTTATGCAGTTATTGCAACTTAAATTTGTGAGTGTCATAAACCACACCCATTCTGATCCTTAAGAAAACTCCCTAGTAATCCCAGCAATTCTCAACATTGTTCATTGCTCCTTCTTGTTCAGTGCCCAATTCCCATTGTGTTATAATGGCTTATTTACTAACTATTCATGGTGACCCTGTAGTAAGGACACTACTGAAGCCCAGATACTGAGAACACCTACGCTTCCTTCTGTAGATAATTGTTTTTCAGGTAAATATAATGTAAATAGTTTGGTACATTACATTGTCCAATGAAACAGTTTCCCATTATTTTAACATTTCTTATTTATCTCCTGCCCCCCGCTTTTTATATTTTTTTTTAAATTTTTTTTTTTTAAAGCTTTGTTCGAAACCTTTGCATATTACTGAGGTGTGAGGTTAAGGTCTGTAATTGTCAATATCTTCTCTCTTCTCCTTCTGGTCTTTAACATCAGTACCATGGCAGCTGTTCTTTGGTAATATCTAACCCGCTTTGTTTAAAATGCCTGCTACTAGGCCTGCAATTTCACTTGCTGTGTCTGTCAGAATTTTGGAATGGAGTCATACCCCCAGCTTCAGTACATTAAATTAATGAGTTTAGCTTCTATCTCAACTGTAACTTGTTTTTCTGTTTACATGTTTCTGTAGCTACCTTTTTTGTTCTTTTTTTCTTTCACTTGATCAGTCTTCTGGAAATGGTCGTAGTAAAGCTGGACATGAAGTGTGCGATTCTGTTTGACAAAGGTGACCAGAATATTGCAGCATGTAACTGTCCAGCTGTTTAGTATCTGACAGATTTAATTATCTGAAGTTATCACAGGGACTCACCTAAGCATTTGAAGAGAAACTTTGTGGTAGAATTCTCTGGAAGATTGCCCAGATGTTGATGAAAAATCTCAAATAACAAATGAGAAGTAGAAGCCCCTATTACTGGAACGGTTTTCTTTTTTGTGATTTTCTTCAAAATTCATTTGACCTTATTTTTACACTGTTTATTAGACTTACAGATTGAAACATGGGAAATTAAAAACCCTATTTCCCTGTTTCTGGTTTGTTTATTCATAGTTTTCTTTGTTTGGCATTTAAGCTGTTGAGGATGCAGAGTTTTGCGTGACTGATTTGGTCAATTGAGTACTTCATATAATCTAATGATAGAAAGAGTGGGATCTCTGAGTATGAGAAGTGTAATGTAAATACCTTCAATAAAAATTGGATTTCAGTTTAAAAAAAAGAAAGGTCAAGATCCCTATCAATGAATTGTATTTTTTTTTTAAAAAAAGCAGATCATATGCATAGTAAGGTCTTTGAATTCAGACAGAAGTGTATTTTTTGTCTGAATGATGCAATATTCAAGATGCTGAAGAAATGTGAAAGAGATCAAAACTGCATCTATATATTTCATTATTCAAAATTCAGGCAGCTCAGCTAAATTTTAGAATGGGAAATAGGAGGAACTGTAATACTGCTTTTGACTTTTATTTCAGAAAGATGTTCCTGGAGCTATGTTCTCAAATTTTGGTAGTTATCAATAGCATATGGTTTTTATTATGCAAGAAGGAACAGCTATTCATATTTCTGTGCAAGTCATGTAAAGCTATGCAATATACAGTTTTACTATGACAGTGTTCCAGGTGCTGTATCAACTAGTCAGGTATAAATGCAAAATATTCTGTTATGTGTATGATCAACACCATTGTGTAAATTTATGTGGAGAACTAGTAATTTTTCCCTGCAAAGCATATATGCCAATCTTGAGACTGATCACTGTTCTAATGAAAAAATGAGGGTGGTGTTGGTGATAGAAATGTATCCGCGGATTGACTCCTCACCAACTCTCTTACATAAATTGTATCAAGTAAATCTATTTGTTAGGACAGTAATACGTATGTCAAATACAGTGCTATTGATACAAATTTGATGTTTGTGTTCAGAGTTGCAGTTCTTAATAGCTTGATAATATCCAACTAGAGATTGGAATAAAATATTAGTTACATTATACTGCATATAAATAATAAACTGTCAGATATAGTGTATTACACAAATATCAGCATTCATATACACAGAAGATCAGCACAAGTCTTCCAGTTTAATCTATACTTTCTAACTTGCTATAAGCACTCACTACTGAAAAAAATATAACTTGCTTATAGAGGCAGTGCCTGGAAACCGTTTAATGACAGTAGAATAGCAACAGTAATAACTGAAAGTCATGAGTCTTTTCACTGAACAGAAGAATCTGGAGGAAAAAGAGGTAATCATCATCTACCTACATAATATCAGATAAAAATTGAAATGGAATTTAAACTAACTTTCAGATGAAGGAAGGTGTATAGTGGCATATGCTAGCCTTGGATAAATAACTTTGTAATGGCAGCCCATTTAGGTTAAGAATTAGGAGACTGCTCCATTTTGGAAGTCCTTGTCCACACTTTCTGTTCTTCTGACATCATCTCCAAGAGGCTGTAAGTGAATTATTTCTTCCATTTCAAATCCACAGCACTGGCTGCCTAATCATCACAGGCTCTTTTGAATAGGCTGGCTTCTACAGGAAATACATACCTCCTGGCTTGCTCTTTTTGTGGCTTATGTCATCAGCTGGGAAGATGGAGGGGGGAAATAAAAAGGGAATTTCAGGGCCACAGGCAACAAGAAGTCACTCAACCTCTCTGCCTTTTTTAATAGCTATGGTAAAATAGTTTCCAATTGTTTTATTCTTTAGTTATAACAGCTATTGCGAATAGTTTTATTTGGTGTCTCTTTGCAGTTATTAATGATGTGATGTAAAATGTGGGTTTAAGTTTGCGTTTCATGAGCTGCTATGAAATTATCCTTTTGTGAGTTTTCAGCAACTGAGTAGGTATATTTGCAGTTAAATAACTAAGACATGGTAGTCAGAAACTTATTTTAGCTCAATAATTTTACAGTTTCCTAGCAAAATATCTATCTGTATCCATGTGTACTTTGAGCTACATTATGCTACATGCTTCTCGCCACTCGCAGCAGTTCAGTTTCTGCCAGGCTTCTCAAGACAGTTTCCCTGTGACTGAGTACGGGTGTTCCTAATGCAGCTGATGTAGCTGGAGCACTGAATTCCCATCAGCCATCTCTGGTGGGACAAAGTTAAGGCTGAGAGAGAATGAATCATAACTCTTAATTTCATATTTTCCAAAAGGTTTATGCTTTTTTTGTTGGTGTTGTGTGTGTGCTGAACTCGCCCATGGGAGAGTATGAGATCCTGCAGCATGGCACCTGTAACAATGTTCTATTTGTGATTTAATTAAGAATATCTGATAATAGTCTAATAACATTATCCAATTGCAGATATTTTGGTACATTGGTATAAAATTACTTCTTAAAACAAGTCCCTAGTTGTTTCTGTATTTAGAATTGTAGAGAAAATGATTTTATATGCTTAAACTCCTAGTATTGTGTGTTAACAATAGTAAGCCCTAAGCCCATGTCTTCTGTACATCTGTTCCAGGGTCTAATTCTTGGCTCGTACCAGAAACAAAAGGAGCAATTGTGCAAGGTGGATATGGCCATACTAGTGTTTATGATGAACTGACAAAATCTGTGTATGTCCATGGTGGATACAAAGCATTACCTGGCAATAAATATGGATTGGTGGATGACCTTTACAGATATGAAGTTAATACTCGGACATGGTAAGTGGGATTTATAATGTAGGAAACTCACTTATTTGTTACTGAAAAAGAAAACATAAGCGTAGAGGAAGGTAGAGTAAGGTTCTAGTGAAGTCATGTAGGCACTTCCATATGCTTTGCATGTTGCAGAACAGTATATTCCCTGCAACAAAATGAAGGAATTCTGGTGAGGGATTAGACTTTAGCCAGTAGATTAATGGAGCTACACATTGAAGGAATGGCAGGGAGGAAGCTTTGTGTATGTTCTACAAATTAAGGAAAGGTTCTCCTACCCAGACATAGCCACCATGCAGAAATAGTACACGTGTACCATTTCCACATGGTACAAATATACTGCTGATGCAAATTCAAGTACCTGTTATATAAATAAGCAGAGAAATCTAAGAACTGTGGAAGGTTATTTTTCACAAAAATCCCAGAAATAAAAGAGAAAATTCCTGGTATTATATAGGGTTCCTTAGTTATTGATGTTCTTGGTGTTTCTGTTTTTGTTAGTTCCCTGTCCCTCAAGTTTATCATAACTTACAAATGCTACTTATATGTTGTGTATACAAAGTGACCTTAAATATTTATTCTTACATTAGACATGATTTGAGATCATGAACTATTTCTCAGAACATTTTATTCTTGCAATTTAATATTTATGTTGAGCACTGATGGCTTAACTTTTTAAGCACACAGGACTCGCTCTTAGATGTTGGAAACAAGTGGGCTTGATATCACTGAGGCTCTTATTTTGAATGCCACTAACTCACGGCATTTGGAAACATTAGAAGAGTTTTTTGTCCCTTTTAATGTATTTTTAAATTGCTGGAATTTTATTGCTCTCTTATTATAGTCTATTCTTGGAACAAAGTGATATTGTAAACTTTGAAGTTCTGTTCAACAATATAAAAATTTTAGGAACATTTTTATTCATTATTCATATAAAAACTAATAATGCTTCTAGCTATATTAATGTGGCATTCTCTGCAGCTTGTAGAGGACTCTTATTTGTTTCCAGTGTTATACTGGAAGTCAATTGTACTATGGGACTGAAACCCCAGAGGATGGGGTAATGACACATAGTAATAAAATAATTGTTTACTCTATCTGTGACATCTTATAATCAGTATTCAATGCCCTCAGTGAGGCAACTGAGCCTGAAAATGCCATGGCTCGGAGGGATATGAGGAAGAGGTGGAATCATGACAGCTTTCTCATGCCCACGTACATGGCTTTGTTCACACTCACATTTGCTTGTCCTCACGGTCTGTATTTTTTCTCTTGCACTTACTCTGTTTCTCTGTCTGACGTGGCTGAGGTTCATATGCTTCACTAAGTCTTGGTATACAAGGCTGATTACTTGTTTTATTCAGTGGTGTGTGGGTTTTCATTCCTTTATATCAATTAAGCATAAGGTTTATGTTTCTTGGAATGTGAGGGGGTGATATTTTAATTCCTAGTGTAAACATTATTTCTAATCTATGATGGAGAAATACAGTGTTTGTAATACCTGCATTTCTTTGTGTTACTTGCGTACTGCTGCGGTTGGCAGTTGGGGGCGATGTGGTGCTGGGCTTAGATAACAGCCTCAAACAGTGGAAGCACCTGCTGGCTCCTGGGTGTTTCCGTTACCATTAACACAGTATCATGCTGCTCTATGTGACACTTGGCATCGGTATAGTTAACATGGACTAATGTTTGCAGATACACGTATATGTGCATAAATAATGAATTCAGTGCAAAGTGTGTTGAGAATCGCATAATTTGCATGGGGTTGGCATGTGTTGGAGACTTCTGAAGATTGCTTTCATCAGTGATGCTAATGAACAGTGAAAATCATGGCAAAATTAACAAACTTGGTCTGTATTACACTTCCACTTCTGCTGAATCTTGGGGAAAAGTTACTGTTACCAGGAGGGATGAAACTCAGTACACTATGCAAAAATTAAGGTAAAACCTGCTGTACAATATGGGGACCAGGATTGGGGCAATGCAGTTGGATGACAAGTAGAAAAGTGAGTACCCCAAACAAAAACTGTGGGGATTGCTGTTATATGTGCTGTGGGGAGGAGAGGGACCTTAGTTTTCCCTGGAACAGTGTAGAGCCCTTTAGGCCTTCAGTGTCAAGACAACTGTTTGTAGACAGCTGCAAGGCAGGATAATCAAGACAGAGCCTAGTGTATAGCAATTAATGTAAATTAGGAGGTAGGAGCTGTAGGAAACTGGTAAAGCAAAAGTCAGAAAGAAATCTATAGTCCGGATGGGTAAGGACAACAGGTTTTTGGTATATTATCATTCTTTCAACTCATAGCAGCAATATTCCTCCATTACTATTTGAAAATAACTGTTAAAAATTATGTCTTGTTCTATTTCTTTGTCATTCAAAATTTTGTATATTGCTAACTGATGGGTTGAAACCAAATACCACGTTTTTCTGGGTGGGTGCCATGAACATTTTGTATCAAGCTAATTCCTGGTTAGAAAAACACACTTTTGTGGTGCTCTGTTTTCAAAGTTTATTTATCGGAAATACACAACAAAAATGCAAGTCACATAACAGAACAAAAAAAGGGTTCAAAAACCAGGGGCACACTGGTGTGTATGCTGGTGTCTTGAAGGAAATATCCCATTTTTAAGCAATAAAAAAAAAACTTACTGTCATTTAGCCTGGCGTTTCCATCAATGTTACTTTCTAGCAGTAAGGGGGACTGTATTTAAATGGCAATATGGGAACATGTTAAAACATACAGTCCCTTATAACTTAAAAATATCTTGAGTTTATTGATTGATTTACATTGTTATGTCAAAACAATGAGACATACTTTAAACCCTCTTCTCCAAACCCTAGGATGATGTAAAAATATTGAACAAATGTTATCAATATGATTCAAGAGAGACAGTATTATTCAATCAGAATGAAAGTTTGTCAAGTCAGTATGTTCATCACAGGGAATGAATGACAAAACCGATCAGTTGTAGGTATGATCAGTGTGCAGTATGAAAGTGAGAGTCTAAAAAACTGTTAAATGCCTAAGACAATTACAAGGTTATTGGGGGAATGCAAATAACGTTCTGTGCTGGTGATCTAATCGGCTCT
This sequence comes from Phalacrocorax carbo, assembly GCF_963921805.1. Taxonomy (NCBI): domain Eukaryota; kingdom Metazoa; phylum Chordata; class Aves; order Suliformes; family Phalacrocoracidae; genus Phalacrocorax; species Phalacrocorax carbo. The sequence continues at coordinate 14,573,474 of NC_087524.1, forward strand.
TCACAATCATGTCTACAGCTGGTTTACTTAACTAATTCAATCTGGCAAAACCCACAAATGGTTACTGTCTTCCTTGGTAAGATTTATTTGCTGTGATTGAATCAAGTTTGTATTCTGTTCCTTCTACTAGCCTGACACCTGACAGTGTAAAACTGTAGTATTGATAGCTCTTGGCTACTGTTGGGCCCATGTTATGGCTCTGCACAAAGCAGACCACACAGACACAGGCGAAAATGGCCGAAGAGACATTAAAGACTCAATGTGCGTGGACTAATTAATTTTTTTTCTTGGTACTGAAATTCTGTATGTTTGTGTCTGACAGCCTGAATATATGTATGAAGCAGTGCAAGTGTTTTTCCTCATCATTAGAATGACCTCTACCATTTCTTTTCCAGGCTTGAGTGTTCAGTTAATAAAAAAAAATATCAAATGCTTAGGATGGTCTAAAGATTCTTTTAGACTTTAAAGAATTCTTTATTGCATTTCTTCAACAAAAACCAACATGCCTAAGAATATATAAGAATAGGAATTAATAATATGAATGGGTTTTCATTCAGTTTTGAGTAAAATGTACCATATCATTGTTCACTTCTGAAGAATGTAAACATTATATAATTTACTTCTGATATGTTATTTGTCAAACTAGATTTTTAATTAAAGAAAATGAGATTTTATATGAATGCTAAATATATGTGTTGTAACATGAGAAAATTCGTAATCTTAAAAACAATCAGAATATATTTCATATTTACTGAGTAATAGCTTTAGTGTTTTCCTTGTATTTTATATGGTTTTCATCTATAAGTATTCATGATGTGTATACATAGTTTGTCACATGTGTATTAATTTATTCTTATGTTTTGCAGGACTATTTTGAAAGAGAGTGGTTTTGCAAGGTATCTTCATTCAGCTGTTTTAATCAATGGAGCTATGCTTATTTTTGGTGGTAACACTCACAATGATACTTCCCTGAGTAATGGCGCTAAGTGCTTTTCTGCTGACTTTCTTGCATATGATATAGGTATGTATTGTTTTGTAGTTTTCTCATTTGAGTTTAAATATCGCGTGGCTTTCTCAAGTCCATCTAATGTGAGCCTTTAAAGTCCTGATCCCAAATACCTTCAAGTTATTTATAAATTATATTATAAAATAAAAAACAGGCTTTTGTTTGATAATAGTCTTAAGTTTTTGGTTTGTGGGACAAAGCATAGTAGCTAAAATAAATTTTTAAAAACGTGCCTAATGCTCTTTTATAATATGAATAGCAGATATATTGCTAAAAGACTCGAACTTTGGTGTTATGAAGGTGTGTCAGACAGAGACCCCTGTGGTTGTTACCTCCAAGTGCTGACATATTTCTTCTTTTTTTTCATGCTGAATATCTACATAGTGCTAATAAAATATGATGCTGGTATGTAAAAACAAACAAAAAACCCCACAATAAAAAAGCCCCAAAATAAAACATTTCCCCACAAGTAAAACTTGAAAGTTCCTAAAAGGGCTTGGAGTTGGTGGCAGTTTGGAAAATGCATTGCTCAGTGCTTATATCAAGGCACCGCAATGGGCCTGAACTGAAAATCAAGGAGTGGAGAAGGTTTGTGGGAGGAAAATTCCAGGGGATACCCCGCCCATAGACGAATGGGATAACTATGTTCAATGAATCAAGGCAATTATAGACTACGGAATAATTTTGCCTCGTTATATTAAGGATAAACTGTGTTTCTATGGACAGCAGTGCAATGAAAATGGCTGAGCTATTTGTGCTTAGTTTCATGGGACAGAAGATAGTCTCAGGAGGATGGTGCTAAAAAAAAGTTTACTTCTGAAGCACCAAAGCCTGCTAGTATGCAGTACAAATGTCAAAATTCATTCCCAGTTACTTGAGTTCAAAAGTAGAAGTGAATAGTAAACAAAAGAACCCCACAAAACTTTGCTGACAACCAGCTGGGAGGAAGCTGGACTGTCATTCAGGGAGAATGATTGGAAATGACAGTCATACACTTCAGAAATGATAAGAAATTTCTCCTACAAACTGAAGGCACATTGCTGGAAATAACAGTGGCTTGTGTGTCTGAGTCAGAAGTGGCATGTGGCTTTGGAAGTTGCCTATGCAGTGCTAAGGAAAAGAAGAAAGAAGCATTGAAGCCATTCTCAAGGCCCTGGATATTTTTGTAGAATTTTGGCAGCACAGATTTAAGACAGACAAACTCAAACAGGGTTCTGCATGGCAAGTGGTATTAAGGCCAACTGAAGCATGAGGAGCCTTCAAGAGATAATAAAAGCATGTGGTATATTTAATTTTGCAAGGGAGTGCCTGAGAGCAGAAAAGATCGTTGTTTATATGATAAGAATACGCTTTGGAGGAAAACTGTTTAAGGTAAAAGAAAAGTCTTGAGACAAAACCAGAGAGGTGTAGGCTTTTAGCCCGTAGAATGGTTCTAACCATTAGAGCTGTGCAGTTATTAGAAAGCCTCCCTATAGGATTATGGACTCACTAAATTCCCTTAGATTTACAGCCTCCACAAACTGTTTCCTGTTTTGTTTATTGCCACTGTTGTTCTTACAATAAATAGTTTTTCCTTCCTTGATGTTCACGTCCATATTTCATGCATAGGCTGCATATATAAACACACAGGTCATATTTGGACCAAAAACCACAGCCACTTATCCTGGGAAATTAAAAATGGGAAATGTGTCAGAGCAGTCTGGGAAATGGATTTGTGCATGATTCTGTTGAGAATAGTTTGTGGATAATGCCTGGATCTAGTTTTGGCAAATGTTTATTACCTGAATACAGTTGTAGAAGAGGGTGAGACAAGATCCTTTTTATAGGACTACTCGATAGCTCTTTATAGATTTGTGTATCAATGTCAAACACTCTGGCTGTCACAAGAAAATAAATGGTAAATTAGGTATGTGGAACATACATGTGCTATTTCCTGCTGGTTTCACCAAGCGTGTGAATAATGCCTCTTCAGAACTGTATTCCCTGTATTACATATTCCGTAGCTTCTTGTAGGTATGTGATGGTGTGAGCTATTGATTTTATTCTCACTTCAGTTTATATCTGGTTTTGATTTTCAATGAAACAGAGCTCCCTCCCTCATTCTAGAGGGTGATACTGGTCTACTTTTATTTGTAGAATCTGCACTTGAGAATCGATATTACGAGTCCCAGGATCTGACTTTTCTACCCTACTTCATGAAAATGTTTTGGTGGTGTAGTGGTCGGGTTGGGTTTTTTTTGTTTTGGCATGGGTTTTTTTTTTTTTGTGTGTGAAACAATATTTCTGTTTTTCTAGTTAATGACAATATTTAATATGGTATTAGTATTTCCTTGCAAGTCACATCCTCCAAGTGTTATCAAACTGATGAAGTATAAAAGAGCAGATGTAGTAATTACTATTTAAAAAAAAAAAAAATCTATGAAGATTGACTTGATACATACTTAATCTTCTGTGTTATTCATTTGACCAAATTAAAAACACAGCCTCACAGTATGTATTAGATACAGACATACTTTTTTCCAAAAATAGTAAATCCTTGTTTTACTATGAATTGGATAACTTAAAGAATGGGTATATTTCAGAATTTTATTTACCTTGTATCATGAGTTTTTGAGCAATGCTTGGAAGACAAAATATATAATACTATCAGTATCACATTTCCTAGATACCTTGCAAGTGATGGAGTGTATGCTCTGTCTTGGAAAAAATGGGTGCTGTCTGGAAACCAGCTGAATCCTAGAGATAGAGCCTATACTATTAATGTTCAAGTAGGGCTATAGAGTACTTTTGATGATATCTGTTATTATATGTGACATAGTCTTATGGATGGGTTGCTTCAGCTTTTTATTATCCATGAAAACGGTTAGTTTTTCATATTAATGTGAAATAACTATTTTTGGGGATTCATCTCAGTTAAGTTTAGCTGGCTAAAAGGTTGGCTTTAATACAGTCTGGTAATCCAGACTCTTCCTTTAGTCAATGGAGGGAGATAAGTATTTTTAGAGAACAATTAATTTTACCAAGCCTACGACAGAATTGCTTTTTTTTTTTTGTCATCCTCTTTTCTGGGATCAGTCATTGCTCTCTAAGCAACGAACTTAGTCTACATGTGTAAGTTTTAGAGAGTTAAACGTGTCATGAGAGAAGAGCCTAATTCAGTAATTTTAAATGCTCACTGCGTCTTAAAATATTTGTTGAAGCTGAAGACTGAGATCTGGAGATGCTATAAAAACTTTTAGGATATCTGAATGTTAATAATTTACTATTGTTTGGTGTATTTACTTAAATAGTAATAAAGATATGATTAGAAGACTGCTCCATAAAACGAGCTTTAGAAACTTCACCTTTGGTATCCTTTTGTCCTCTGATATTTTACCACAAGACTTGCCACCAAGTTGTTCTAGCAGCTCCTTAAGGACCCACAAATGGCTGTTCTCATAGGGATGAGGTATTTTTCTGACTGTGCTGTTATTGCTTCCGTTATGCTGAAAGAACCACCTTGGCAATGGCAACAGGGTTGCCACTGGGCTCAGCCTTGGATGCTCTGGTTGACCTCTGTGTTTCTAGCTGATGTTGGCTACAGCTTTTCTTTATCTGCTTTTCGCTGGAGTGCTATAGTTACCTGCTCAGTTCATAAAAAGAAGCTGAAGGGTCTGAACTGGTGAGATCCTGCCTGTTATAGATGGAACCTCCAGTGTTCAAAGTAGGATGTTTATGCAATTCTTCCATTATAGCATTTTGAAAGATACTTAATGATAGTTAATATAGACTGAGACGTGTGTGTCTGAGTGAAGTATGGCTGAAATTAGTGAATAGGAATTTATCTTTTGAGGTAAAACATTCTCTTGTTCTTAAGTCTTTGCTGTGTAATTGAGCTGTGTAATAGTTAGGAGCTATATCCTGAGTTCTCCCAATTCCTACCTGGTAATATATAAAAAGTGCATACCTTTGGGAGACCGAGACATGGTAGAATAAACGTCGATAATCACTGCTGACTTTAAAGTCTACAAAGTGCTTAGACCTCAGAGATTTGTTTAAATAAATGTGTAATAGAACTAGAGAGGAAGTGTGACATGTGTCAGTATCAATGTTTTTCCTTATGTTTTCTTCTTGGTACAAAGCTTGACATTAGTTCAGTCTGCTTTTTCTTCAGGAATAAAATCACACGAGCCAGTTATTGTTGGCCTCAAGTTCACCACTTTTCTGCCTACACTGTGGTAGAGTGGTTCAGGCTAGTGTGCTGGGGTGTTTTTCTGAATACTTGATTAATTTTATTATATACATTATATAAGGAATAGAATACACTTCAGAGAAAAGCTGTGGTGATCTGTGTACCGTACAAAGTTCTAGTCCAACTCTTGCTCTAGACAAAGTATAATTGTTTCACAGAATTTAGTCTTATGAGTACACATCTGAATGACTGGGCTTAATTCTGTGAAAGGATAAAAGTAGTGAAATAAATACAATTTCAGGCAGAGTAGTTTTTAATTTTTTAAACATTTACAAAGCAAATGAAACCACTTCATGAAGTCATCTCATTCCTTGACCATGACTGAGGATTATTTGGTACAAGTTAGGAAAATCTGAGGACTACACAAAAAGATGTGGCCAGGCTGGAAGGGGTTCAGAGAAGGGCCACTAGGATGATCAAAGGACTGGGAAGCTGCCATATGAGGATAGGCTGGGAGAGCTGGGTTAGAGGCTTAGGCTTAGGCAGTGTTACAGCTTTGTTTAATCACTTTTTTCCTCAATCTTTGTAGCTGGTATGAAAGTTTAAAAAACACGTCATGTGTCTTTCTTCCTTATGCTGCCCTATAATTAATGTTACAGTGCTGATAAATTTAATGTATAAATCTGATTTATAATTCATATGTGATTAGCATTACTGGAAAGCTTCTGTCTCTCTAAATGTGCAGATAAGTAGTTGGGAGGCCATGTCCACATGGGTTTTAGTTTTCTGAAGGACAGCTCTGTTTTTGACTTGGGGAACCTGATGAAGGACTGCTAAAAAAACCCAACCCAAAACAAAACCCAAGCACCACACTATGTATTTGTATATATAATATGTATTAAAAACATTTTTATACACATATACACAAATGCACACATGTGCATGTTGAAGAACTTGTTTTCAGCCAAACTGCAAATTAAAAATTTCAAAGCTGGTCATGAAAACTTTAGGGTAGATTTTTGAATTGTTAGTTTGGGATTAATAAGTCTTATTTTATTGTAAAACAGTGATACAAGAGGCCTCTGTGCTTAAAACTCTTGCATTTCTATTCCAATCTGAGTTTAGGAAAGTAACTTAGATTATATTTCATGAGTATTCAGCTGCAAAATTTGCAGATAAAAGTAAATTAATTGGACGTACATAATTAGAATTTAAAATGGAGATTCTAACTAGTGAGACTCATATTAAAAAAAAAAAAGCTTTTCGTAAGAGTAAGGACATTGATTTTTTTGTTCCTGACCAAATAGTAATGTTAGTAAATATACTTTTGTGTGCCTAAGACAGTCCCTGTAGTTTCAGTGTATGAGGTATTCATCCTCTGTCCTTTTGTTCACATATGCCAATTGCTAAGGTAACTGGATGCCCTGGAAATGTATACAGAATGACTAAAAGGGAACCTCAGTAAAAGCCAAAAACTGAATCATTGGAACGCGCGGCTGCTCGCATGTTGTCTCCTAGTGATAGTTATATTTCAGTATTGCCTCTATCTATAGGAGAAGTGCAATAATCCATACATTTAAGAAAATAATATACTCTGCAATGTTTCTTAAGTCTTGTTACTGTCTGGATTTAAATTTATTATTATGGATTAAACCATATGCAATTTGAATTGCTCATGAAAGACAATATCGCATGTGAAACGTTGTAATACCCTAGAAGAAATAACAAAGCTTAAACTTCCTGTCTTGAAAAAAATTTCAAGATTATCTCATGAGATTAACTTTCATTTTGCTTATAATAAAATATAGTGCTTGCATTTTGTCATAAAATGAATTGTTTATTCATAAATTGTTTGCTTGTAAAATAAGTTGTTTCAACTCCAGTTGTTGTTATCAACAAAATGAGTAAGGTTAAATGTCTGTAAAGATTTTTTTTTTTTTAAATATATATTTTTTTCCCAAATGGAAACCCATCTATTTTTAGAATTTCTCTGCCTTATGGAGTTACAAATGCATTATGGATGTGCTATCACAAAGAAGGTGTAAAACAGCGGCTATGATGAATTTGAGTTTTCTGTGTTCCTGAGCACTTCAGTCATAAATGTAGCTCTGGTCCAGCCTGCAGTAGCAATTACCTCCATATCACTGTACTATTAGAAGAGCAAAATCATAATAATACAATACACTAATTACTCCATTTAATACTAAAGCTCAAGGTTGTTGGTTTTTTTATATTGCTTGGGGAGTCCCTGTTATGTATATAGACTCTGCTTTAGATGTTAGGTCTGTAGTTTAAATTCAATTCATGCTGTTTCAAACATGTTTGCCTTTATGTTTTCCTGAGAGTAGGAGATTTTTATTATTTAAATAAAGAAAAATATTTATGCACTGTGGAATGAATTGGAAAATAAATTTTTTGTTTGCACCTAACCTCCATGGTGCTTTAGTTCTTTGTTTATAGTGTTCAGTTGTCTAGAATTAAAAAAAAAAAAAGAGAACTAGATAGAAGGATGTGTGTCCGTACTTCGTGAATCACCATGTCTTCTTTTACCAGAGTAAAACTAACTGAGTAGTTATTAAAAATATGTAAGGAGAACATAAAAGTATAATCTGACATTGGATTCTACATAGGACGTAAGGATTCACTGTGGGTGTTACAGAGAGTGAGGTTGAGCACAACCACATATACACTGGCATTTCAAATCTATTTAAATAATTTAAAACTGAGAAATGATTTGGTAATATAAAGTTTGTAGTTTTGTATATCTATTCTTAAAGCAGAGCTCCAAATGTAGTAAGAGGTAGTCACTAAAGCTGCCTGCCAGTGCGAAAATACAAATGTGATCCTGGAAGTGAAGTACAGAACACTGGTCACCCCTTCTGCAGAGACTGTCCTAACAACTTCGGCTTCGCATTTCCAACAATATTTAATTTTTTTTCTTCCCCTGTTCAGTGGAACAGCATTAGCTTGGAATAGTGAAGGGTTACCTAGCTTGAAGAGTTCGGGCACTTTCTCAGAGATAAAAGCTGTAGGCTTAAATCCCATTGGGTAGGAAATGAGCCTGTTTGTCCTACATGTTGGATCATTATTCTAACTACTGTTAAACTATATAAAATAAATCTTCATCCTTTCATTATATTTTGGAAGTATGAACTCTTTCCATTCTTTAAAGGAAAGTGAGAATATCACTCAGTTCCACCTGCAAGTTCTGTGTGGGCATTGTGCTTCTCTTCAGTCTTGAGAGCAGTATTGGGCATTGCAGGATGAAGGAAGAAAATGAAGATGAGGTGTAAATAAGCTTCTCTTCTGCTCAGTGCTTACAGTTTCTCATCTGAGATTCTATAGTGTTTTCTATAAAGGGCATATTTCAGTTCCTTGATGCTTTCTTATATTCTTCACAAAATTTTGTAGATTTGGGAGTGAGTTGTCAAGATTTTCAGGGTCATTCTCATAGTCTTTTTAGTTGTTGAAAGTAATGCAGATGTCCATAATATATTTAATAACGCAGATGAAGCTTGTAGATATGCAGTTCTCTTACGTTTTCATAAATAAAATTTGAACTGGAGGTAGTTGGATGCTCAACTTGTATAATTTTCGAAATTGCTTTATTAACTTAATTCAGGCATTAATTTAATAGAGCTGTTATAACTTGTGTCTGCTCCAGTTTTGCCCTAATGTTTAAGTAATACATTGTTCAAAGTCAGAGGTGAATGGTAAACGCACACTTTATACTACCCTCTACTCCTAAAAAGTTTTTTAATGGTATGTTCAGCTTTGTCTGAAAAGTGAAAAGGCACTCATAAAAGGACGTACAGGATAGAGCTAGGATGCTGTATTTCCCCTGCTTTTCCTTCAGTCACATTTTGGTAAATCTGATCTTAAATATTTTAAAGCAAATCTACATTCGAGTATTTTACTGATGTGACTATGTTGATTAGAAACGTGGTCTTTTTTCTTCTATAAAATCATGGATACATTCATGGGATATATTCTAGTAGTGTATGAATATATTTTATGGGTATAGCATATTCCTCTTACCCTACTGTATATGCTTTTATAATATCTTTTTTATTGATGTAACTTTTTAATTTTAGTAATCTGAGTGGTGGAACCTTAATTGAGTTGCAGAGAATTATCAGAGATTCCTTCTCTGTGTCTTTGTCCCTTGTAGACAGCTTGGATTCCCTGGATGTCAGTTCAAGCTTTGTGAAATTGTCCTTACTGTTGCAACATTGAGAACTTCTCTATAAAATGTCTTGGTCATCTTCTTTGATACCAGTAATACATTATTGCCGGTGGCATGTAGATGAGAAGGGTATAGGTGACTGGACAAAATACAGGGTGTCAAGGCCTGTCCTGTTGGAATGTGGACCCTGGAGAGCACTATCCTGTGCAAAGTCCCTTTGGGTTTTTTTTCTGCCGGCATCAGCTGGATCACCTCAAATCCGGTGCATTTCTGTGGCGTGTTTCATCGTGTAAGTAATTTGTATGGCTGGTGAGTTCACTCTCAGAGCCACTTCTGTACCATATGGTAACCACTTAATCTACACTAGGGAGGAGTATGAATCTTTTATCTTATAATGATATAATGCAGTAGAACTTACTCTTGAAGTTGAAGCCTTACTAATAGATAGAACAGCCCCTCTATTCCTTCTTGTACTTTTCAGTGACTAAAAAGTCTGCTAATCAGTTTGGAGTGAATAGTGTGACTCCTTCATCTGCGTAGTAACTGTTTCTATTAAAAGCAGTGCAGACTTCCACGTTGTTGTGATTTAACCCTAGCCAGCAACTGCTCCCCACCCAGCCGTTCGCTTGCTTGCTCCCCCCCTGGTGGGGGTGGGGGAGAGAAGAGTAAAAGTGAGAAAACTTGTGGGTTGAGTTAACAACAGTTTATTAATTGAAATAAAAAAGTAAAATAGTAGCAGTAATAATAATAATAATATTATACAAATCATATGATGCAACCGCTCACCACCTGCTGACTGATGCCCATCCCATCCCACGCAGCAATCGCTGCTCCTCCCTGGCCAACTCCCCCCAGTTAATATACTGGGCATGATGTTGTATGATATGGAATATCCCTTTGGCCAGTTTGGATCAGCTCTCCTGGCTGTGCCCCCTCCCCTCCCAGATTCTTGTGCACCCGGCAGAGCTTGGGAAGCTGGAAAAGTCCTTGACTAGTGTAAGCACTACCCAGCAGCAACTAAAACATCGGTGTGTTATCAACATTATTCTCATATTAAATCCAATGCACAGCACTGTACCCAGATGCAGTGAAGAAAACTAACTCTATCCCAGCTGAAAACAGGACATGTGCAATATATTATACCTGGATACATACAGAGACAATGGTAATTACAACCAATACCTTATCTTCCACTTATTATGTGTATAATACTTTAAGAGTGCGTGACTTTTTACAGAGGAAAGTATTTTATTCTTTGCTCTATAGAGCTTACCATCCTTATTAGACTTAATAAAACAACTACAACACGCAGAAGGCTGTAACAGCGACAGACAATGAAACTCACATTGCGTTTGCTGCTTGTCACTTTCTTCTTGGAACTGTAGGGTAAGTCTGGAAATGTGGGTACTTTGAAATGTTCTAAAGGTTTGGAGATGATGGGCAGGGATGAATTCTATTTGATTCTTTACCAAAAGACCACCAAAGATCTGTTGGCTAACTACCTGTATTTTGTATTAACTACTCTGTACAGGGAAACTCAGATCAGGAATTTAAAACTGAGCAAAAGTATTATTTTTGCACAACGCTCTGTCCAGTGTCCAGTAGTCACTGAGAAGGCTTGGAGGAGATAAGAGGGGCGACTCTTTGTAACGTGCTTCCCTCCCCCTTTTTTCTTGTACTGTATTGAAAAAACCTGCCAGTTTGACAAATACCATCAGCAAGAAAGGAATTATTATATCTCCAGCCCTCGAGGGTTTCTTATCTCAAACCCGTCCTTTATTACAATTTTATGGTTTTCTTTCGGCATTAAATCCCACGTTTTCTTAAATAAATTTCTAAGTACAGGAAACAATATACTTTTGTATATATGTTTGTAGAAATACAAATTTATTGTGGGGTTTTAAAATTGTTTCCTTTACCATCAAAGGCATAGGAGCTCAAACTTACTGTTTTCATTAATGTGCAATGACTTAGCGCAGCAAGAACTTGATTTTAAAGTATAACAGCAAGATTTGGTTGTCGGTTGTAGTGTTACAATATCTGCTTTTTGTATAGCTTTTAAAATGGAAATATGTTCTTGAAATAGAAATTGAGTTAATGATTGTTGATCACTTATTTCCAAGAAATAATATTGCTCTTAGTCTGAATTTCTTACATAATTCAAACACCATGGAGGCATCAAATGCCAGCGTTATGCTGGGATTTGGGGAATACACAACTTAATACTACTCCTACCTTAATCTGAAACTTGTGATCATAAATAATGAATTGCTGCCCTAGTACTGTGGTCTCTTCTGTTGAAACTGTTTCAGGAACAACATCTCCCTGGCATGTATGTACTTTATTCTATTTAGGCAGAGAAAATAATATTAAAAAAAACCCAATTGTGAGAGATGAAATATATTAACACCACCATAATTTTATAATATAATGTTAATAATGGTAGTGACTGAAGGTACTAGTTGAGAAAAAGGCAAGATTTTGGGGATGCATTGGTCCTATAAGGCAGTGAATTAAACTTACTATGCTTGCTTTTTTTTTTTTTCAAACTACTAAATTCATTCTGAGACCACCATCTGATGTTGAAATTATTGCTGTTTGGACCATCTGTGTTACTCTGGTAATAATGTGCTTTTAGTTTGTGTTTCCAATTTATAAAAAACTGTAATTAATTTATGTATCACAGCCAGAGTCTCACCCTGCCTCTCTTCATGGGCTCAGGCTGTGGTTCTGTGGAAGCCTAAGTCAATCTAGCGGCGTATGACCATAGTTTTGCCTGTAGCATGCTGTCCTGCCCCCCATCGCGTGCCGAGTCCACCCTTGCATGACCTTGCGCCGAGCTGTTTCAGCACGGTATGCTAACAGGAGGCTAAGTGGACAAAGTGCTGCTGTGAATAATTTTCCACATTAGAAGTGCCAGAGCAGCAGCACTAGCAGAGATGAACTGTTCTGACAGTGAGAACGAGAACAGGACCACCATCACCAGCAGTTAGAGTGACTTAGGCTCTGTGTGACGCCAGCCTGGAGGACAATTTGTCCCTCTTGAATTTCCTAATACCCATTTTTGTTGTTTTAAACTGGGTAGGAGGGAGGGAGGAGGGGTGTTTGGGTTTCTTATTAATTTTTTAATCTTTAGCAGACTGCCTCAAAATATGTGGTCTGATGATATTACTTTATTTTTTTAATCATGTTTATAACTTCCATGAATTATTCCAAATTCTAAAACTAAGTACGTATACCTTATTTAGATGTGGCTGTCATTGGAATCTTGCAGAAAATGAATTCAGCAATATTAGGTAAAAATCAACCTGTGTAATAATTGCATTAAGACCCTGGAAGCAGTTGTGTTTCCTGTGTGCTCCCCACAGTTTTGCTTTATGCCAGCAACCATTTCTGGCTGTTCGTCTCTATAGGACACTTATGCTTCTTTGAGGTACTAACTCTGTGCAGCTTCTACAGGCATGTACTCTGTTTAATTCTGTATGTTAGACAGAGTATGCTGAGCAAATAGATAATTTTTCTTAAGTCTTGGTGTCCAAATTGATATATTTGCAACTGGTTTAAGAGGAAAAGTGTTATCTTGTTATACTGGCTTCAACCCACTTAAGGCAAAATGCAAGTAAGTTTTCACTGAGAATATCTGAAAGCACAGTATAATTATCAAAGACCTAAATATATATATATGTGTGTGTATGTATATACATATATAAGTATAGAGAAAAATAAACATGCACTTCTGTTTGGACTAAATTGGAGAGGTCTCTCTCCCTGTGACTCCTTTTCAGCTTTGGATTTAATCCTTATCTTTGTATAGCAGATTTTTTTTTAAATGAGAAAACTGTAACCCTCTGTCTGATGTGAGTCTTCCTGAAAGTTTACCCTACCTGTCTCCAAAACCTGTTATAATGACAAATTCCAGAAATGCTTTGCCTGCTTTGTAGAAAAGGTTGGTCTAGATGATCCCTGAGGTCCCTTCCAACCTGAGATTCTGTGAAAAGTACTTTCTTGGCTCCATTTTAAAGGGGTTGCCTTGAAGTGTCAATCTCTAGTTGCTCCCTATTTCTGTTGCTGTGGGATTTGAATATTTCAAGTCAGTTAGGTACAAGTAGGAAATAATGACGAAAGGACTAGTTGTTCTAAAGAACTAAGATCCAAGTCTGGACAGAAAAATGAGACAACACCAAAACCATATTTGTAAATGTTCCTACAGCAGTACCAAAAGAAATATGTTTGAATAGTTCATTTGAAGTGAAGATACTGATACAATGTCCATCCCAAATACTTGGTGAAAGGGAAGTAATTAGTAGCATACTTAAATCAAGATACCAAAAGTAAGATGACAATGGGATTGGCTGCACAGCTGGAGGACTCGTAGCTTATCTTAAAGCACTTATGAAAAGCAGTGAGTTTACTGTTGGCAGATGTTCAGTGAAATAAATATGAAATGAAATCCTTTGGCTAATTTAAGGGTGTGTAATATTAGAGCAATATTACTGATCACTTGATGACAATGATGCCAGTGGTTGTCGTGGGTGGTGAAATGGGCTGTGAAAGCAAAAAACTGTATAATGAAGGGATGGTTCTGTGAGTGTCCTCTGGCCCCAGTAAATGCCTTGATAGATAAGTGTTGCTGAAAGGTTCTTGGAGCACTTACTCAACAAATGCATCTAAAAGCAGTACTTGTTGATTTATTCTTGAGCAATGAAATACAGCTTCTCAGAACTAGTGATTGCAGTGTGCTCAAATCCTGCAGTTTCTAGAAGTGTAGAAAAATCTTTATGCATATCAATCCTTTCTCCAGAAAATCCATCAGTGATGCATTTAAATGGGGGATCTACCTAAAAATCCAAAGCCTACCTAAAAAGAAATGAAAAGAAAGACCAAAAATTGCAAAATGGCATTAATGGAGTGTGTTTAAAGACTGTAAGTGTGTGTATTGCTGATCTGTGATATACACTGATAAATGCATGTCACTGTAAAGACTCTAGAAGGACCCTATGCCATCCAAAATAACATGTTTAAGCAGCAGAGTAAAGCAGGTTATTAGGAGTAGAAAAAGCAGCTTAGCTTTCCCCTAGTGACAACAGGAAAAAAAGTCTGTCAAATCCTGCTAATTTTGCAGAACAATTTAAAAAAACCCTAGAAACTAATACAAGGGATGGTTATAAATACATCAAACTTTGTTTCAGAGTTCGTGAGACCGGTAGGTGATGAAATCAGATTAAGAACGTTTGAAGGTCATGAGGTGTAGATGGTCTGTTTTTACAATGGAGAGAGCAGAGGTTACCTGCACTGATCCCTCTGGGAAAGGAGGGTAAATAGACAATAAAACTAGTTGATACTGAAAATACAAAACTGTCTGATAAAATAAATTTTTCATATATTTTGCTGAAAACTCATGGAATTATTTCACATGTTTCCATATGCTTTTGTTTTGTCTTTCAGCTTGTGATGAATGGAAGATTTTACCAAAACCTAATCTGCATCGGGATGTCAACAGATTTGGTCACACTGCTGTTGTCAGTAATGGGTAAGTGAAGCATTTTTTAAATTTTCCTGACAGTTTTTCTGAATTATAAAATCTGTGGCAGAAATTATACCTATGTGAAGTATGGTTCAGTCATATACAGCTGATGTAATTTATTAACATAAAAAGTAGTGCTTGTCAGGGACTTTACTTGTCTTAGGTAATCAGTACAGCTAATAATCAATTTGACATGCTGTGGAATCTATTAAATGGCATTTTATATGAATCTTCTTGTGTTCTGAGGTGTTTCCTCAGTATTGCAGACTACTGAATAGTCCACACTACTGAAGTAGTAGTCCATACTATACTGAATTTGAAATTCAGTACCAAGTATAATCGTCACGTAAGTGTAATGGGAGAAATCTTTTTCTCTTTGCAGCATGCTATAATTCCTTATTCTTCTACAGTCATAAAATAAAAAACATGTAACTAAAATTGGCTGGGAAAAAAGCAAGATTTTGAAGATACAGTGATCATCATTAACCTCTTGCAGGGAAAAACCTGCCAGCATAGAGACTATATTAAGTATATTGCTTACCCTCTATAAAACATAGCATAATTTGATGTCACTTGTTGAGTAGAGGAGCTCAGTAAAGCTTCGTTATCTAGACACAGCCAATAGAGTGGATCTGGAGATTGCTGGACACTCTGCTTCCCCCAACCCCTGAAGATAAATTTGTAGGACAAACACCTCCTTTTTAGTGGAAAAGTTGTAGAAAACCATAGTCAGGTTTAAAAAAATTTCTACTGTTTGCTTGTGTCAGTTTTACTATTGCTGGTTGCCAAAAGGCCTAATATCTGACAGTTCCGGTGCTACCAATCACTGTACTACCAATCGTTCCTCTTCTACATTATCCATCATGCTAATAAACTCAGTATTTAAATATATGTGGGCAATTTACAGATCATCTACATGTGGATATTGTATAGGTCAGAAATAATGGAGATGATAAGTAATGCTCAAAAGAACAGTGTGACTGATTTTAAGAAAAATAGCAGTAAGTTGTAACGCTGTACACAGAGCACTTGAAATTAATCAATGAACAGATTACTTCATTAAGAGAAAACTGCTTTGAATTACTGAATTCAGCAACTGGTGATATGTGGTGTTTTAACACATCTAAGCTATGTCTGATACTTTGAGAATTGTCACTTTCAGTGAATTAGATTCAAGGCGAAAATGCCCCCCCAACTTAATGGTATTTTTAGTAGTGTTTTATGTACAAAAAAGTGTAATATGAGACACTCTCCAAAGATTTCTGCTATTAGTAACTCTATGATTAATTCTGTTTTAAGAGTATATGATACAACAGATATACGGGTTCTTTACTACTGTCCTTTACCTGAGGCTGTTCTCAAGGTCTCAAGTGCAGTCCTCTTGTTCTGGTGTCAGCAGCTACCTCACTGGAAACATTACCAAAAAGAAATATCCATGTGCCAGTTATTACTGGCTATCTTCAAAATCTTCTTGAAGAAAAGTGTTCTCATTTCCTGCAGCCCATTATTTCACACTCTGTTCTCATCATCTAACTCCAAAAATGAGTAGTTTCCTCCATACCTCTTCTTTCTTCTTTCCAGATGTTTGGTATATGTCACTCACTAATACATAGACCCACAGTGCACTTTGAGCAATGTTTTTGTTAGTCTAAACTTCCATGCAGAAATACTTTGAAAAACTTAGCAATCTTTATAATGGAACCAGTGACAGACTCTTTTTTTTTTTAGAGAGAGGTGAAGAATGTTTTTATAATATTACGTGTTATGTTGTGGTTTAACCCCAGCTGGCAACCAAGTACCACACAGCTGCTCTCTCACTCCCTCCCAGTGGGATGGGGGAGAGAATCCAAAGGGTACAAGTGAGAAAACTCATGGGTTGAGATAAAGACAGTTTAACAGGGAAAGCAAAAGCCACACGTGCAAGCAAGGCAAACTCAAGGAATCCATTCACCCCTTCCCATGGGCAGGCAGGTGTTGGCCATCCCCAGGAAAGCAGGGCTCCATCACGTGGTAACAGTTACTTGGGAAGACAAATGCCATCACTCTGAACGTGTATGTCCCGCATGCCACCCCCCCACCCCCCTCTTCTTCTCCCAGCTCTATATGCTGAGCCTGATGGTGTGGGACATCCCTGGGGTCAGTTGGGGCCAGCTGTCCCAGCCGTGTCCCCTCCCGGCTCCTTGTGCACCCCCGGCCCACTCAGTGGTGGGGTGGCGTGAGGGGCAGAAAAGGCCTTGACTCTGTGTAAGCCCCGCTCAGTAGCGAAAACATCCCTGGGTTGTCAACACTGTTTCCAGCACAAATCCAAAACACAGCCCCTTACTAGCTGCTATGAAGAAAATTAACTCTATCCCACCAAAATCAGTGCAGTTTTTTTATACTGTGTATCAAGACAGTTATAGATACATTTTCTTGATTTCTATAGATACAATAACAGTTATATTTACTTACTTTTTCCTAATAGGTCCATGTATATATTTGGGGGTTTTTCAAGTGTTCTTTTGAATGACATCCTTGTGTACAAGCCTCCAAACTGTGAAGCATTCAGAGATGAAGAGCTGTGTAAAAATGCTCGTCCAGGGATAAGGTGTCTGTGGAATAAGAAACATTGTGAATCCTGGGAATCTGGACATGCTAATAACATCCTCAGGGCAAAATGTGCTAAGAAAACAGGTAAGTGAATTCTAGTCTTACAGTGTCAGATTTACAGTGTGATGTAGAATGTGTGCGTGTGGAAAAAACCCCCAAGTGCCCTTCAGAAACACCAACCAAGTGGAACAAGTGATTGGACTGTTAAGACTCTTCCTCTCTGAGAATACCCAATGCAAGAGATTTATGGATTAATTTTTAAAAATAATTCAATTCTGGAATTTTTTTTTGAGTTTAAATACAGGGAAGTGGGTGCAAAAGAGCACAAGTTTAAGGTGCTAAGGGATATAAAACATAAGATGATTCAAAGAAGAGAACTTACTTCATTGGGGAGCTAAAGCATAAAATGACTTTAGGTTGGATTTGTCTTAGTGTGTCTGAAGCATTTATAAAAGTCTGAGCTTTGAAATATCGTAACTGAGTTAATTTTCCTCTTTCTCCACCTTCTCTTGCTTTGGGGGATGGACACACACACATGTAAAAACATATTTTCCTCATTCCAAGAAAGCGTAACAGCAGTCAGAGCACAAATGGGCACTGCAAGTGATAACTGGCATTACAGGCATATGGCACTCTCACGTCTGTATGTGCCAGTAAGAGAGAGAGAAAGCATTGCTGCTTCAAGCGGATTGCCTATCGAACAGGAGCATTTGTATAGCAGAATATAGTAGTCACGGCTGGAAATAAACTTGAGGCAAGCAAGCCCCTTGCTGCAATATATCAAAATGAGTTCAACTTTGTAATGTGAATTTCTGTGTGGCGTTGTGATATCTGTATTGCCTGAAACAACAGTTTAGCGTTATGAATAACTGTTGCACCCTATTAAGTGCGTTGTCTTGTCACAAAGAAATTGCTTGTGAGAGTGTTGTTCTTATACTTCATGTGAACAGAATATGCATCCCTGCTACATACACGTGCTATTTTTTTCTGTGCGTCTTTCCTTTCAGCGCAGTATAAAATTGCTAACCAAACTCGGGCTGTGCGCTACGTGTACAAACTACCGGACAATTAAACGCCCGTTTATTTTTGATGTTTGCTAAAAAATGATTAGCTCTGCTATTAATCAGTGCTTCAAGACAGCTTATTTTTCTGCTATCTTTTATTTGTTTCTGAACTGGGTGTATTGAAAACTTGGAAAAAAAGTTGCATTATCTAACAAGAAGCTTCTCCAGGTAAACCTTTCAGAATAACTGCCTCTGTGCAGTTTCATAACATTTAGAGATCTAGAGTCTAGAAATTTTCAACTCTTAATAAAGCGAAAAATCTTGAGACACTAAAATCCAAAGTAATACAGATGAATGTGGATCTTATAAAAGGGGATCTTATCAGCAGGTATTAAAAAATAAAATAAAACCCAACAAAAAAAACCCAAATAAAACAAAGCACAGACAGGCTGAAGGAAAATTGAAAAAAGAGCAATTTCTAAAGCACAGCTGCTGCTGCTGTGGGAATAAACTACAGCTAAACTTGCAAGAGATGAGGTGTGTAGAATTCCACTCCCAAAGCAGTTGTGCGGACAGCACTGTTTCACTGCTGTCAAATCCTTCCTGTTTCACATGGTAATATTCTGCCAAAAGCCAATTTTTAATGTATTCTTTTATACCGCTTGGATCAATTGTTATCTGGTTGAGAGTATTGTCTGGGAAACTGCTAATAGTCAATATTAAAGGATAAGCAGAAATTTTAGTGGGTTTTCAAAAGATCAGTTCTTGGATAGCAAGGCCTCTCTGGCAAGAGACCCTCTCAAACTTGCACAATCCCAGGACTAAAGAAACCAAACCGCATAGGAGTTAAACACAGTAATTGGTGTAGGAGATGGCAGGAATTCTTTTCCTTTGGGTCATTGTGATTTTTCAGATTTTTGCCTCCTTTAAGCAGAAGTAGTCATTTGTGTCCCAAGCTGCTCTAAATAACATACTTTTTAGTCCAAGTCCTGAAGACTTGTATTAGGGATTTAACATGAACACACTCTCAAATATTTTTTTAGAGAAAGGGCAGAACTGTAACTTAGCAATCATTGTTAGGTTTATATATTGATTTATGAAGACTTAAAGTGTCCATGTATTGCTAATACCTGTCCTAGGTTTTTATTTACTACTTTTACCAGTGCCTTCTTGCATGGCAATCTAATATTTTTATCAGAAACCTGAATCTGAAGGAAATCTTCCTTCTGTGTTAAAGGAGTGAAGAATGAATAGTTTAAGAAACTTTCTGATGCTCTTAATTGATGCACTGTGCTAGGAGAGTTTATATGCTGCAAAACAGTGAATAATCCTTTAGTTGATATGAGACTTATGAACCTTCCAATAGAGTTGTTACTAAAAGAATTTTTAAAGGAGTAAATCTTGTTAACGGAAGAGAATTAATTTCCTACAGTAACTTAAACCTTTATGAATAGCTAGAATTCAAATAAAGGATGTGATAGAAAATACTCTAAGCAAGTGTTTAAATTGTGGTATCAAGTGCGATGTTTCTTTTTGACTTCCGTGTGTATTACAGCTGCTGCAGATGACAGGTGTTACCGATATGCCGACTGTGCGAGCTGTACTGCCAATACGAACGGGTGCCAGTGGTGTGATGACAAGAAATGCATTTCAGCAAACAGTAACTGTAGTATGGTGAGTCTTTGCAAATCCATGATCAAGGTATTAATACTGTTTCTTTTCTAGCTAAGCCAGAGGCCCGTTGCAGCAAATAAAAGGGGGATTAGTAGATTAAGAGTAGCTTGTTTTGAACACAAATGTAAACATATTTGCCTGGCTTTTGCAGTAAAAATGTTGCAGAGGGCAGAGTTGGACTGCAGCAAAGATATCTATCCAGGGAAAAAAATTAATGTATTCTTTAGGTTTGTGTTAGCCCACTGTATATCTCTCAGGGCAAATACTATTATCTGCTAATTAATGACATTTGGAATGTCCCAGAGACACTATCAACTTGGATTTTATGCATATGCAGTGTTACAGTACACAGGCAGAAACCATGGAATCCCGTGAAGAGTGGCTATTTTGGTTTTTTCACTTTCAAACAGGCGCTGGTCAGACTTGTTAGCCTTGGTATTCTGATCACTGATCATCACAGAAATGTTTTCCTCTGTCGTGGAGTTACGTGTTGTCTCATTAAAGAAATATGAGTGTCTGTTGCCGTGAGATTAACTGGCTTGTGATGATTCGGTAAGAGTGTTCTGATCTCTGTATAGACAATCAGTAAGAAAATATAGATTCATACGAGCTTATATTTTTCTATCTTTAATATTGCTTAGTGCCATGTTTCCAACTTTATGTTGTTGTCCACCAGCTGCTGCAATCTCTTGCTTGTTCATTTGATTTTTGACAAGCTTATAATAGTATTTTAGCTTTATAAATTTTGCCTCCTTATGTTTTTCAGCTAGCTCCAGAAACCTGGCTGTACTTGAGTTCAAAATCTTTCTTTATATACATCTATTAGCAAAAGCAGCTTGCTTTCTGGTTTGAACCTGATGCAAATCAATCTTGTTCTCCAGATGGACAAATTAAGGTGTGAGTTGGATTGACTGACTCAAATCTTGTCCATTCAAAGTGAGTAGAGCCAGCTCTAATCACTGGCATTCGTAGCTAGTCACTATTATATAAAAGCAATGCAGACACAAATTCATCAACAGCCATGCTATAAGTCCGTCAGAGTGATTTCACATTCCAGGCACTAATGGTTAGTTTCCTTTGTGATCTTTAAGGGCTCTTCCTTTCCTAACACATTATACTATATTAGGTGCCAATTTTCTAACCATGGATTTCAACTCCTGAGCAAGGAACAGTTGCTAAGGAGCAGACCATCTTCATTCCTAATAAATGTGGAGCACTGGGTATTTTAGCACTAGCTTCTTGGTTCAGTATCCTTCTCTGACAACCTTTCATAACGGAGATTGTCAGCAAATTAGCAACTGATGCATCAGTCTTCTCTATATCGTTTCCTGTCTTTTATTCAAGGTTTGAAGTGGATAGCAGAGGTTGTTAGTGGAGTTACTAAAGAATGGGATAGAGAAAATTCATCAAAATGACTTCTGAAAAGAGTTACTATCATAAGTTGAAGGTGGTTATTGCAAAATTAGTATATTGCTGGGAGATGATGGAGACAGAATTTTGCAGCTGTCAACACAAACCCACCAAACCAGCATCAACAGAATGGCACCATGTGGGGAAATGGAATGGATCGGGCTGATTAACCATTTTCATAGACTGCTAATTTGGACTAGGCCCACAGAAAGAAAATGTGGTGACAGTACGGCGATGGTAATATGGGATAACAAGCTGTAGACTCAGAAACATCACAAGGAGAAAGCCCCATTTTTACAGCTGTACAAAGACCTTAATTTATTACTTAGATCATAGAACATCC
The DNA here is from genome assembly GCF_963921805.1 of Phalacrocorax carbo. Classification (NCBI taxonomy): domain Eukaryota; kingdom Metazoa; phylum Chordata; class Aves; order Suliformes; family Phalacrocoracidae; genus Phalacrocorax; species Phalacrocorax carbo. Next base: position 14,595,381 of record NC_087524.1, read on the forward strand.
AGATGAAACAGACAATAATGTTTTAGAATTTGTTGCTTTTGCTCCATGGAAACTGGCCAGCATACTAAAGATATTTTGGCAACTGGGTTGGCATTGGCCTCGTGGTCATGAATATTTGCAAAGCAGTGACTGTTCTGCTGATTGGAAGAGCTGTAAAATATGGAAATTTCCCTGAAATAACACTGGACAGATGGACTTAATAAGCAGTACTAATACGTTGCTGATACACATATACCTGCCTACGCTCACCGTCTGATACGGGTCAGCACATTAACAGGACACTATATTCTGCTACTATGCAGACTTATGGATCATCAAGGTATATATCATTACACTCATATCTGATGTAACTGCAAGTAGAGGCTTGCAATTCCAGGTTGTCCTGGAGGTCTGTCTCATTTCAGTGCTAGCAAGCTGGTTTGGTTTTCTCCCATAAAAATTCACATAAAAGGGATACTTTTGCACGCTGTGGTTTTAGCTGACCCCATCATATCTGATGCAAATGTTGAGGGGTGAATGCTTGTCCTGTCTTGCCCAACTGGGAAAAAGTTTACTTAAAATATGTGGTGTGGTTCAAGATGGTACTGAAATTTGGCTTGTGAGTAGATTGAGCAGCATGCTAGCAGTAGTGTCTTGTTGTCTGTTTTCTACCATTAAATATATCTGGAGATTTTGTCTGTTATAATAAGGATTTTGAAGGTTGCCTTGAGAAATTACACTATTGAAATTCCCCAGGCTGCTTAGAGTGGTTTTACACAACACACTGCATTATTCCATAATAAAATGTAGTGCTTATAAAATAAAAGAGAAGAAGAGTTACTTAATTTTTATCTTTGAGACCAATGGATGCTAACAATGGTAAGATCGCTTACTATAGCTTTTTCAAAAATGTGCAAATACAGATACTGCTTTGCCTTAGGGGCAAAAGCAACTGAAATACTGTCATTAATACTGTCTTATGCCAAGTACAGACTTAATGAAATATGACATACTAGTACCTGTATAACTTCCTCTTTTGAGCTCTTTCGTGGAGCCTCTTGCATGTATTCCAGGGCTGTTTTCAGCTCTGAAACATAGAATATTGTATAAGACTTTGTCACAAAGAAGGAAACAACATATTGATGTGCCTATCCTTTTTCTCCCATTCATTGGATGTCTGCTATCCAATTCCTTCCAGGATGGAAATTTAAGCAGCAATATTTTGGTTGACTTGTAAAACCTAATAGTGTTGCATATGTGTCCCTTTAAGCATTTGCACATCACACTTTCCTCTTCTAAAACTGGGAGAGACAGCTTTCTGTCATGCTCAGATCTGCCTTTCTTCCTTATCTTCTCCATCTCACATCTTCCTTCTGCTTCTTCAGAAAAGTTCTGTGTCCTGCTTGTGGTATATTTCTGATTTTTGTGGAGTATTGACTTCTACTAGCAGTTCACTGCCCTTAAGTCTATTATATTGATCTTGCACTTTGACACTTCCATTTGTAGTCTATTACATCCTATGCATCGTCCTGGTCCTTGCTGGTTCTGATGTATTTTGCCTGTTTCTTAATCAAGGAAGACCACAAGATCTCAATCTACTTAATAAATTTATGGATCTGTCTTCACTTTGTACATCTGCACATAAAAATCTCTCATCCTATGAGAATGATATTCCCTTGATGATTGTGTTGTTCATAAAATTGACTATTAATATTTTGTAATAGAAATATTCTCAGGAAAAGCTGTTAATTTTACAATTTTACCTTCCAGTATTTACCAAAGGGAAAAAAAAAAAGGCTTTGAGGGAGAGATTAATTTCTTTTAAAATTGCTGCACCTCTACAAGGCATTGTTTTTCTTTAGATAGTAGCATGGAAGAGTAAGCAAAGAATTGGCTTGCTCCTCAGGGAGGAGCCATGCCATGAAAACAGTATCTTTTTGTACCTTGTGGCAAATAAAATGGTAAAGGACTGAAGAGGGCCCACTAGTTGCAACAAAAGGCAAAGCTTCCTTTACTGAGGAGGACCAGAGAGCGCCTGAATTTTAGAGTAAAAAAAATTTACTTTCTCAAACCACAGAACAGGGTGAGGGAGACAGTAATAATTTTTAAGGATAGCAATATAGCAAGTCCATGTTATGGCCATAAAGCTGTTTTATTTTTGCAAGCACATTCAAAAGTGTGATTGCACTGAAGCCCTGAAAGTACTGGAATGGCTCCGGCTTGCCATCCTTCTTTAAGCAATGTGGTTGGGAAAGAGGAGCGTGAGCTGGGTTTGGACAAGTACCATGCCACTTATATTTGTGATTGGCTCAAGTGCTGATAGACTTATTGGCTGAAAAAAGTAAAAATATTCATGTGCACATGTATGTTGTTACTGGACACTATGTTGGCTTCTTTTTGATATTTATAATGTAAAAGAATTTTGAAGGTTTTCCCTTCTCTGTCTTTTTTTACTACTTTTTTCAACCCACTTTGTCTCTTCCTTCACCTGTTCTTTAGGAAACAATGAGAAACCGTTGCACTAGTTAGCAAAACAAATTGGTTTTGATTCTTTATTTCCTCAGAACAACTCTTCCCATTTCCTGGCTCCACACCAAACTCCACTTCAGATCCAAACAGCAGTCCTGAAAGGCAGGCTTTGGGAATTAACGAGAAATGGCTTCCTTCTCCCCTTCTGTTGTCTTATGCCTCTACTGTAAAAACTGAAGTAATCACTGCAGTAGGGTAGCTGTAATAATATGCTCCACTGGTTGTCTATGATGTTGGCCTCTAATCCTTCAGTTTATTGAAATGTTAACTGCCCACACTAAAAGTTTGCAAATAAAGTAACTTATTGCCATATTACTCAAGGAGAGTATTCTAAAGGCTTGAAATGTGGCAGTAATATAATACTAAACTTTATTGGAAAAGTGTTGATTGAGAGAAAATGTTTTCTTCTCAAAACTGTACAAGTGCTTGGAAAAATTTGAAAAAACCACTTTCCTTATAAAGTTTCAGCTCTTACTCTGAATCTTCACATTAAGCTAGTTAAAATACCTACTCTTAGTGTAGCAAACAGCAGACATATGTGAGGGCAGAATAAATTGAGAACACTTAATCGATTGGGATCAAGAACACCAGGCAACAGCACATGGAGGTAATACTACTTTGGTCAGAGTTACAGTCTCTGATGTGTCTTTTCAAGTGGACTGGATGTGATTTTCTTGTTTGGAGAGGCTGTGATGGGAAGAGGTGCCGCTGAAGTATTCCTGCATCCAGTCTGTATTGCATTTTTGAAAGCCTCGTTGCTTTCAAAAGCTACAAGGGGACATATTCCTTCTGTAACTGTGACCAGCCACATCCTTACCTCTGGTAGCAGTCTCTGATTTTCTTGAGTGTCAGCCTCCACACATGCAACATAAAGCCCCAGTTGATGTAAGTAACCTAAATACAGCCCAAATTGGTGTGTAATTTAAAAGTATTTTATATCCGAGTGTGGCAACATAAACCGAGTGTTGTAGATCCCATGTATAATAAAGAGCATCTTGCCGAGGGATATAGGATACTAGAGGATGCTTCAGAGAGAATTGTAGTCCTACATTGTTAAATGTTTTTATGCAGGGCCTTAAAGACAAGAATCATTGTCTTTTTGTAATGCTAGCACTGCTTCCACAAAGTTAACGTCATCTTTCAAGATGGAAGTCCCTGGAGGCTACATGAATACTACCAATAATAATAATCACAGCAATCTGCCTATATTTGAGGAATTCAATGAATAATCAAGGAGAAATTTATAAAGTAGAAGGAATTATAAATAGAATAAAATTTATCTTGGAGGGAAAAAAGAAAATTTAAGACTAAGGGGTATGCAGTAGTAAGATTTGGGAGTAGCTTCAGAGAAATAATAGCAAATCTATTAGAGTAATAATTTACAGTTAGACTAGGCAAACTAGACAAGATTATACAGTTAAACTGAAAAATCCAAGAGGAGGAGGAGAAGTACATTATTTAATAGCAACTTCTGAGATTCTAAGATCAACTACTGTAATATTTTCATTCTACAGTAGATATGCAGAAAATCACTGCAGTTCATAAGTCTGCCTGTATAACATTATAGCAAGATCAGTACTAAAAAAATCTAAGTAAATCAAACATAAGTGGGAAACTTTATATATAACATGATTTACTAATACTTTGGCATGTAAACATTATAAATATCCTACAGCAATATAGAGCTTCAGTAACAGATGGGCTGTCATATTTCTGAATTTCATTGGGTTTGGTAGCTTAAGTTATAACCTTAATATTCTGTTAATATGAATTACCTATTGGATTCACATCTACATTGAACTAATGAGATTTTCAGGCAAGCAATGTTTAAATTGGATTTAAGGGAAATAAGTGCTGGGAATAAGGGAATACAACAGAGAACATTATTACAGAATAGTCACTAGTACTTTGAATTTTGTTTTAAACATTAAATAACCAGTGCACAACAAGTTTCATGATTAGAAAGTAATAGAATAAATATCTTGGTTTAGTTGGAAAATTGTAATCTGTATGTAATATCACTAAAAAGTATATAATTTTCAAAACCAGTCTGAAGCCTTAAAGATTTTGACTATGTCGTCATGAAGTGTTAAAAGTGAGTTTTGAGGTGTAGACACCTTCTCCTAGAACTGCTTCTCTGGTTCTTCTTTCTTCACAGTAGCATTTCTTATAGACTAGAAAAACAGTGAGTACCTTTTATAATAAGCTCACTGATGGGCAACTGATCCAATAAAGGCAACAAACAAATCCCTAAACAGGACTGTGTTTCAGCAGGAATGAAGCTGGTCCTGCATAAGGTTGAAAATCCATTTTAACCATTGCATTATTTCAGGACTTCAGAAAAAAAAAAACCAAGAGGCTGGTTGTCTTCCCTCCTGACTGCAGTAGGTTGATGCCCTATCATCATCCTCATTCCAGTGCCAACAACTGCATGACTTATTGCCCCTTTAGATGTGGTTTATTGTACTCCAGGAGACTATTAGAAAGGAAAGCAACCACAACTGTCATGTAAACCACACATTTGCTAGCTAAGTGCAACCCATATTTGCTACTGTGCACGAATGGATATTTTGCCATTAGAGCGAGAAAAGGGTTGTTAGGGTTGGGCAAGATGACCTCCAGAGGTCCCTTCCACCATCAACCATTCTGTGATAATAAAGCTGTCTTGCATTAGGACTTAGTTTTAATCATTACCTTGAAATTAAGTTGGTACACACAACTTTACGGATAGGCTGATGGGTTGGCTGAGGATTTTGGGTAGTTTATCAAATAAGACATCAATATTATGGCTTAATTAAAAGTATTATGCAGGAGGAAAAAAGAAAACTTATATTCAAAATGCCTAACTGGGAAAGGAAGACCTTAGTTTTCAGGAAAAACACCAAACCAAACCCAACAAAAAACCCAAGTAAAAATTCCTTCACTCCTTTTCCACACACAGTTTACTCCTTGTATATTAAGGTACCAAAGAATAATGTTATTCCTGGTTTATGTCACTGTTTGACAAAATGGTTTCCTGTAGAGTCTGTAAATTTTTTACTAGCTATGTTGCGTACAGGTTTGCAGTTAAGTCTGTAAAATGGTTGAAATTTCTGACAAATCCTTGTTGCGTTTTGTGACTACTGGTCTGTGCTTCCATTTTTGTTTCATTTCATGCAGATCAAACAAAGTAGAGCATACTCTTGCACCTTCAGCCAATGATGTGTAATTATTTACACCTGGATCTTGAGGCTTTTTAATATTCTGCCTAATTATTTTGCTTGCTTTAACCTGCATAGGATGAAATAATTCAGTGAGAGCATATCCCTGAACTACCTAAGAAACAGAGATTTGGTTTAGTTATTTAAGCTCTTCCTGGGCTCTGTACAGGGAGGTGACATCTTCAAAGTACTGTTTGATCCACTCAAAGCTAGTAGTGTAGGACATGTGGGGTAAGTTGTGTTCTAGAGATGTGTTTCACACTCTCTGTGACTGATAAGGGAATCTAGACAAAAAGCTTAAATTCAGCCTAGCTTTTAGGCGGCTGTGGTTTTCTGGGAGGGATCTTCCTGCTGTGTATTTCAGTTTTGACTGCTGTTTTGTTGAGAGTTTGACACATATTTGAGATGTTTTTGTCTGTTTTGTTTTTATAGTCAGTTAAAAACTACACCAAATGTCATGTGAGGAATGAACAGATCTGCAACAAACTGACGAGCTGCAAAAGCTGCTCGCTACACCTGAACTGCCAGTGGGACCAGCGGCAGCAGGAGTGCCAGGCACTACCTGGTAAGGGCTGCGGTGTGGCATTGCTGCTTTTTATAGCTGTTTTCAAAACTGAATAGATCTCCTCCATTACTGCCAAAGAATATTTGTTCAATGATTAGACCTGGATTTGTTTTACTCATGCTGACTCTCCCCATCTGACCGTGCCTGTGCAGGTGAACAGAGATGTAATTACATCCCTGATTGATCTATCAATGCTACCTTTAATCTTGTTAGGAGAGAGAATGATATTAGCGAAGGCATAATGGCGGGTGCCTCGGCACAAGACAGTGACAAGTTCTAGCCTGTGGGGATCACCGAGTGCAGAGCTGGACTGCCATACTGAATCCTTTACTCTTACATATTCGCTGCCACTGTTACTTTTGGAAACTGGGGTTTTATCTTATAAATTATACATCAATTATACTTACATTTTCTTGTGCAGATAGGGCCTAAGATCTAGTTTCTTGATTGTCTAATGTTGGTAATACTATGGAAGCAGTGAATATTAAAATGCTAATATAATATATTCTCAGAAGGTGACAGTTAACATTCTGAAATAACAATTATTCCCTAATTCCTATTCGTAGCTACATGTATGCAGTTAGGTATCAGAACCTTTTCCATTTTCTCTTTATGTGTAGATGAAGTTAACGAACACAGTTTTTTTTTCACAGAGATTATTCACTGAATAACTTTAATCAATTTATTCTATGCATTTTAACTGCATTTTAACTGTAAATCTTTACAACCTTTGTAAAGATTGACTGTAACAACTGGTCTGAATTACTCATCTTTATTAGCTGTCTGAATCTGAGTAATGCTGAAATATGCTGAAGAGGAAATATTTTCTAAGATGTTACCTGGATTTCCAATCTGATTGCATTTGTATTTAGGCAAATCTACATGTAAAGATAGGATGATAAAGCAAAGATAGGGTGAAGTTGTGATCTCTTAATTCTAGGACAGTTGTTTTCAGATTTTGAGATTTACATTACGTTTAGGTAAAGTGATTGGGTAAAGTACTATTAATTATGTACATAATTTAATCTTTAATATTTGGTTGTGCTCAAATCTGAACGGGGGAAATAAATAATGTCATAACAATATTGTTATGCGGAAACCTAGCACATACCTTATAAATATTTTATAAGTTGTTAAAAGTTTCTTTTCAAAAAAATACGCTATTCAATATGATATTATGAGGTGCTTTAGAATTTATGTGACGTGAAAAGGGAAATTGAGTGTGGGATGTACTTTGAATTATGATCTCAGGAAGATAAAATTCAGACTCCCTTAGGTTTTTTAAGTTTTTTCAAATCAGTTTTAATCGTATGCTTTTTACACTAGCTCATCTGTGTGGGGAAGGATGGAGTCACATTGGAGACGCCTGCCTCCGCATAAATTCTAGTCGTGAAAGCTATGACAATGCCAAACTGTATTGCTACAATTTAAGCGGGAATCTTGCCTCATTAACAACCTCAAAAGAAGTGGAATTTGTTCTGGATGAAATACAGAAGTATACACTTCAGGTAACTTGAATAAGTAGAATTGATGCTTATGTGAACTAAATTTGCTTTGAGAAACCTATTTTAGGGATTTGTCCAAAGAAAAGAAAGTTTATGCCTTCAGGGCAGTGTAGTGTGGTGCTAAAACTGAGATAAGTGGTGTGTAGGATATTATGGAAATCCCATGTTTGAAGGTAATGATACAGCAGTTCTGAAGTGTTTCTCTTTACCAGACTTAACTGCTACAGGTTACTGTTTACTTTCAAGGTGTAACTCAAGAGAATGTCTGGAACACTGATCTGGGAAATCCCAGCCCTTTTCAATAGACTGTGATGTCAGGAATCAAAACCAGACAAAATAATTTTCACTGTAACAGAGAAAAGAAGTCCTGACTTTCACATCAGTATCCATAAAACTGCTCACAGGATTGTTTTTGGGTGGTGAGTAGCTAGGCTGCAAGCAGTTGAGTACAGGGAGGTACTACTCTTCGGAAAACCCTAGGTCCCTATGTAACTGCTATGTGGGATTAAAGGGTCACAGAGAAGCTGTGCTACTACGTGAAGCATGTGGAAATTCCCTGCACAGCAGCACCTGAATGAGCCAGGAGCTAATTAATAGCTCCTGTGATAATGGTGGGGGAGGGAGAGGGCTGAGAATGCTTACATGCCTCTGGCAAATCCAGGAAGCTGCCAGCAGAATATTCCTTCGGAAAAAAGTGATTCCTATTAACTTGTTAATTGTGGGACAAGAGAAGGGAAGTTGAAGATTAATCACCTTTCCGTGGGCTGTCAGGTTCAGTTTTTTAGCAGTTAAATGTTCAAACACTGATTGATGTGTTGTTTAAACTGTTGGAAAGCCTACCCACACCCTCAATATATGAATGTGAAATACATTTGTGCTCAAAAGATGTCACCCAAAGACATCGCACAGGATGTCTTGGCAGAATAAGATTCCGTTACAAGCAAATCAGTTCATTGTAGCAAAGGACATTTTTAAAAGTGTGTATTTGGTTTGTAGAACATACAGCATTTCTTTGTATAAACCTCCTAATTTTTAAGTAGCTTAGGGTTTTAGAGTTATGGCAGAGTAAAAGATAATTATGAATAATAATTAAAGTTTATATCAACCTAGTATGTGATTTGCAGAGTTGTTATGTTGCAGATGAATTGAGATGCATACAAAGGAAACAGCAGTTGAGCTGTGTTATACTACATCTAAATGCAAAAGTTTAGGGACATATAGTGTGAAATAAAATATTCTCTAGTATCCTTTTTAGTGTTCCATTTCATGAAGGAGATGCAAACATAGGTTATGTTTGGGGTTTTCCCCAATAAATGTGGGACCTTGTCAAAATTATATATTTCTTAATAGGAAGACATGTATTTTCTATTATTTGCAAATAAAGGAGAGAAGTGTATCTTCTACATCAGATATCCCCTGATGCTGTTCTTACAAACTGTTTCAAGGCTGCAGTCTGTCCACTCTTTGATATGAGATAATGTTGAATATATTTTCCACATATGAAACAAGAATAACAAAATCACAAATAGCAATGACTTACCTGATTGATTATTTTGCCGCCTTCCCACCCCCATTCCTGTTAACATACTTCACAGGAGGCCTTCAAATCTAGTAGTGAGTGTTGATACGACTGGTGTTACCTGACTGGCTTGAGGTGTAGATGAGAAATAGCTTTTTTTAGTGTTTGGTAGCTAGATTTTTCTTACATCTCAGAGCTTAGAACTTCTACAAGGTGACATCGTGCTGAGCATATCTTTATTTAAACGAAGTATGTCCTGAGCCAATGTGGTGATGTAAATTTGAGATACCTCGCATACCGTTTATGCAATTGTAGACAAATGTATGCACTTCAAAAGTGTATCTTGGATTAAACAATCATTTAGTTATCAGCATCTCTAATGAAATGCGACCATGACTTATCCTGGTGTTTTCAGTGGCATTTAGAAAAAAGAAATAGTTATTTTTTCATTTGTATCTGTCTGTCCAGTTACATTTATTCTGTGTGAGACAGCCTAAATGTCTTATCAGGCATGACAGAGGCTCTCTTGAAACTTCTTGATTTTCTTTTGTCTGCCTTCTCCTCTCAAACTGCAATCATAATGATTTAGGTAGTGAGATTTCATTTTAGATGTCTTGTTTTTGTAACAGGTGGTGAGGTGGAGTTCACAAATGTAGTCAGAGAAACTGTAAGGTGAAGACTATGCCTTTAATCTGTATTATCTATGGTGCAGTCTGACTTGTGTGGTTAATATCAAAGGCTATAAAAATCTTTCACCTTTGTGAAACAAAACCTTTCAGGCTTAGTGAATGTGTCAGAGCAACATTTAGACATAAGTGTATGGATCTGGTTTTTATCTCTGCTTTATTTGATATTCTTATACTAAGAAAAGAAAAACAACTTTGGTAACTATTGTGTATTTTAGAAACTGTTAAAATAGTGTCAGTAAATGCTACAGCCTGGAAGGACTTAAGAATTATTTACTGTTTGTAGAAACAATGGGGGACATTGTAGACTGTTTTCTAATACACAAAGTCGTTGTTCTGGGACAAATTTAGGGCATTTTCTTCATCGCGTTTAGAATAATACAAAACTTCGATGCTTTAAAAAGATTCAGAGGGAGGAAGCTGCCATTGTCTCCACACCCTGTCCAGATCTTACTGTATATCAATAATTTCTCTTAATTCCAATACTAAATTGGAAATCAGTACATTGCCTCCTTTTAAAGGATAAGGATAAGGTTCATTTGGTACTAAAGAAAGGGACAAAACAAAGACCTTTGTAGTATGAAGTCAAAACACTTCTGAATTTGCAGATATATTCTGAAACTATTACCAATAATTTGAAGTCTAATTTATATTTTTCATTGAAAATAAATGAAATTCTTTGGCATTCTCTTAAAGTAAATACAATGGATAGACTGCAGATTCCTGTACTAAAGCAAAATGACACTTGATATTTTTCTTATATGCTGTTTTATTGACCTAGTAAGCAAAATATTATGAAAGGGAAGATTCAAGTTTTTCTGCAAAGTAGGTTAAACAGCAATATGAGGTTAATTAATTGTTCCCGCTAATATTCAAATGCTGTATACTCATTTAAAAGTGCAATTAGTTCTCTTGGGAGTTTGCAAACAACTGTGGGATTTAACTAAAAATAATAATTTTCTTGTTAGCATGCAATAAATTCTGAGAAGATTTGGTTTTGGTGTGGTAACCATAAACAAAGATAAGAACAGTTTTAAACAATGCCTTTTATTATATAAACTGCTTTCAACTTTTCCTTTAACTCACTGTTCTCAGGGCTAAGCATCCTTTATAAATTACACTTGAGTGTCAGTTGCAGTTAATCAGTGAGCTTTGCATGGTGGTGGTATTCCTTATTACCTCAAAGTATTCTCAGAAGGCTGTATGATTTTATGGTTTTATAATATGCTTGGCTGTAAAGAAGCTGACATCGAATTTTTTTTTTCTGAATTAGCCCCACTTTACTACAGTTTCTAGCAGCCCCACTTTACTGTTGTGGTTTTGGAAGGCTAATAAATTATTTAAGCACTGTGTCTCCATATTGGAATTGCTGCATTGACTGCTCATTCATTCACCTCTAGTTTAATGTCTTCCCACTTCCAGGAAGCAGGGAGCTCAACTCTCTTTGGATGCCTGAAAAGAGAACATGAATTTCCAAAAACATTGTCCCTTTTAAAGAAGAAAACTCAAGGGTATCTAAACCAAAGTCACTGGAATGCTAGCTATACTCTCTGTAGATGGAGATTGGGGAAGTTAGAGTATTTTGAGTTTGCCAGATGGTACGTGTTGGTTTTTTTTTTTTTAACCAATGCCACAACAGCAAAATTTGGAAAGACTAGGAGCAGTAAGTGTCGTTAGGACCTAATATGTGCCTCCTATTACTAATTACATCTAGATTTCATCATTTGTGTCTAATAGACACTGAGACACTTAAAACCCATGAAGCTTGCTTCCACTACTTGTAATGTGTCTTTCACTGAATAAATATTTACAAAATACAAAATGTGTAGGTATCTAGCATAGCTAGAAACTATGAGTAGTTAAAGAATAGAAACCAGGTGATGAGGTAGTAAATAGAATGGATGGTTTCTGTTTATATAGCTCTTATTTTCAGTAAGCAGTTTTTCTGTTCCTAATGATGCAGAAAAGAGGCAAACTAACTGCAAGCCCTTCTCAAAACAGTGAATGTTGTGGAAATGTGAGCACTAAGGGGCCATTGTATTTTCAAAGTTTAATTGTATATTTCTTCCTAGGGCAACTATTTTCCTAGAAATCAAGGAGTTCAAATGATTCTTCAAAAGTTACTTGAAGTTTGGTAATAACATATTGTGATGTGCACATTAGAAGATTAGCCAGAATTGTATCATACACTTCCGGGGCAATTTAAGATCCAAAATGAAAGGAATTTTAGTAAAGCTGGGGATGGATTTCTGAAAGAAATATATAATTCCTTAGCAATTTGCGTCATTAAGAAACAGAGGAGAACTTTGGGCCTCAGTAGTCATTGGCTATTCAATAGACTTGCTCACTTCACTCATCTGCAAATTATTCAGCCCTTATTAAAATAGTGCTGAGGCAGCAGTAGGGCCTGAAAAATGTGTCATGACTACAAATTATTACATTCACTATAGGTATCAAAGCAACTTAGTCTGACTTAAATTTTCTGAGTAAACAGTGGCTTTAATATGAAGTACCAGCTTGCTAGTTGAGGATACACAATTGTCCTTTCTAACATAGTTCCATAATTACTACTTAAAAGAAAATTAAAATTGGGTGGTTTAGAATAAGAGAAGAGCACACTTTATCAGTGTTTAACAAATTCCTGTAATAGTAAAAGCTTAACTTATGTTCAATTAAACAGGACTGTGGATGTGAGTACAGAATGATGTTCTATTGGTATGCCTCATACGATTGCATTTTTGCTGTCTGTCAGATGAAAATAAAACTCTGTCCAGCTATTAGTCTCAGAATTTAATAATTGCTAAATATTTTCTAACTTAACATAAAGGTTGATTTCTCATTTAAAAGGGTTTTTGGCAACTTGTTGTCAGTTTTATAAAAGAATGTTCTATAAAACCAGATAAACCGTGACTAGCTGCATTTCAAGCATAAGTTTATGGCTTCTAAGATGGGCTGTGTGTTCTCGAAACTGGCCGAGAAAGAAGTAGATGAGAAGAGAAACACATTCGAGAGCAGGGTTTTAAATTTTAAATCATGAACTGGGATAAAGCTATGGAATAGTTCTCAAGATATGTTTGATTGCATTCTCTAGTGCAATGTTAGTAAGGCCCATTACAGGCTTTCCCAAGATGGATTTGGCCACCTGCTGTGCATTGCATTGTTTTGTTTCACTGTAAAATTTTACTTTGATAATTTCTGGGTATTTTCCTCTCCTTTTTCCTTTTTTCTTTTTTTTTTTTTTTTTAAACTGATAACTTACCTTGGGTAAGCTTGGTTGTTGTCGATGTTGTTTTAAAATGAATTGTATATAATGTATAATGGGAATTTTCCTAGATATACCTTTGAACCTGATTTTTAAAAAAATTCTCAACTGAAACATTTGAAAGTATTTTTCAGAATAGGGTGAGTGACAATATTCCAGGAAAAAAAAGTCTCAGTTTGAGAAGCCAGAATATGAGCATTGGTATTCTATAATCTTGTTTAAATTCAAGACAATATTCAAGGAGCATTTGGACAACTCCCTCAGACACATTGTGTGAATTTCAGGGTTGTCCTATGCAGAGACAGGAGTTGGACTAAATGATTCTTGCAGCCCCTTCCAACCCAGGATATTCTATGATTCTATGAAACAAATTCTGACCTATACATGTTGAATAAAAATAGAAAAATAGTAGATTTATTTAGTATTTGCCCCTATAAGCCACTGTCTCCTCCCTATCCTTTCCTCTTCCCATGTGAAGGAAAATTAAGGCAAAGATTTATGAACTTTGCCATTTCATATAAAAATCTATAATTGAAATAATTCTTAAATCCTATAAAGAATAACTGTCTGTATTATTTAGTCAAAAAGCTATCATTTGTTTTGGTGACTTTTTGTGGATCTATCATGAGGTAGATGGATTGCAGCTTTTAGCTCTTAATGATTTTAAATTGGAACAAAAGTGTTCAACACTGATGTCCAAAGTAATAATAAATTATTAGTTAAAAAGATAATGGTCTTTAAAAGGTAGAGGCGTAAACGGAAGAGACCATTACCTAGATACAGGTGAGAATCTTGGTAAAGAGATTCAAAGTGAAGATTATGATTCAAAGCAAATGGTTAGTCTCGTGCCTATGCAAAACAGAAGCGTTTCCATTACTTAATAACAGTAGTAGCAAGTAATAAGACTCAAGTGTTAGGAAAATGAAGACATCAAATAAAGAAGTATTTTGATAGTTAATGTCTAAATATATGAAGTGCTGTTATTTTAATTATTACATTTTCCCAACTGTTAAGATATTTTCTTTTGCTTGATTAAAAAAGATGCTTTATTAAAACAAACATGACAATTAACTTCTACTAGCTAGAAAATAATTTCAACTGATATAATTTTAGATTTTTATAACGTCAGCAAAGACGTAGGAGATATTGTCTGTCTTATTGTTTCATATTCATGAAAGAGCAGTAGAGCTGAATATTAATAGAACATGAGTAATACATTTTCCTCATGGCCTTTTGTGTGTAGTCTATCACTGAAAATTCACTGCTCCGTCTTTGTTTGTTTGTGCATATGTGCACGTAACATCTGAAGGGACATCCCTTTTATGCTACTGCTCTGTGAGACTGAAATCCTTATGAATAGCAATGTCTACGTCCATGCTGCTTATCTGCTAGTGTTTTGTTAATCAAGAGATGGGAGGGCAGAACGACCAGAATTTTTACCAAGTTTCTCGGTTCTAGCAGCTGTAAAAGAGATTGGTACCATTTGTTTAGCTTCTGAGTGAGCTGAGGTAGATGTAGTCCCAAGCTGGTCTAGGTTGTCCATTCTTTTCTTGAAAGCTAGAGCATTGCAAAGCATACTTTGCATTAAGGAATTCTTACAACTTCTCTAGAGACAGCAAACACTTCCTTTTCTATTTCAGAGCAGTGAAGGAGGAGGTAGCTCTGATAAGGTCTTTAGCAAAAGATACCAGCCTCGATGAAATCAGATTCTGCTAGAAGGCAAGAGCTGGAATGGGTCCTGCTGAGCTCAGGCAGCAAAGGTCTTCAGATGGCCTTTTTGCCTCCTACCAGTGCAACACACCGTGATCATGCATTCGGCATTAAAGGAAAATTCTAGTAACGGTAGGAGCTACATGCTTTCGGAGTTCCCATTCACTTCTGTCCCAGTGGACTGGCTATTCCAGCAAGTGTGGACTACTTTAAATCATCCATGAAAATTGTGACATGCATAAGATACTATAATAGTCAGCTTGAAAAACTGAGATAGGCACAGTCAATCACTTAGAAAAAGTTTCAGTACCTTTTCACTCACCTGTTGTCTGGCTCCCTAGTAGGAAGCTAAGCAGCAGGACAGCCCTGGTGTGGTGAGACAAAGGTGTCTTGAGTAAGAATGATTTGCTGAACTAGTTCATGGCATTGTTTACTGAGAAGTTCTTGCATGTGTATGTGTTCACATGTGTACTCATCCACATGTGTGTTGGAGCTTTTCCTCCTTCCTCAAATAGAAAGGAACTGATTCTGAATGACTTGCAGGTTCCTCTTCAACTCTGAATCTGAACAACTTACTAAGTGCCAAATATAGTGAGGATAGGATGGTTCCTATGTTGTGGGATTTGGGCATCTTGAAAATATACATTCATCAAGGCCTTGAGGAGGAAAGAACAAGTCTTCAGAACTCTCTAAGGATTAACTTTCTTCCCACTTATATGTTGAGCAAAGATTGTCTGACCTTCCAATAAAGAAGCTGGTATTCTTGAGAAGAAAACTTTAGACATATTTGGGGCTGATTTCATGTCAGAAAGTATTTTTCTTAAGAGAAGAGTTGATTTGTACTGTATTTTTCACGCACCTGGTTTGATAACATATTTCAAGAGGCCTGGAAACTAGAATCTTACATCAGTGAGTTCTGGGTACAGAGAACAGGCAGTCTAGTTTCCTTCCTGTCTGGTCCTCTTCAGAAGCATCTTTGGCAAGATACTTGAAGCAAAGGAATCAGTTTCCTACATTCATTTTGCATTAAATGAAACAACCATAGAGTTCAAGTGAAGGGTGTTTAACTCTCATTTTTTAAGCCTGAAGAAGAAACTGGATTGGCATTCTTCTTCAGCACCTTTGAAGTCCCTCAGTTGCTTCAAGTACTTTGAGACTCCCAGCTATTATGACTGAACCTTTCATCATTTTGAGAGATAAGGACTAGATTTATGCTTTTTTTGTGAAGAAATTGATTTGATAGTCACAGCACACTGGTGGCTGCAGGTGCCACAAATGGAACTTCCTATATTCTCTATTTACTGTTTGTTTTTCCCTGTTGGCTTTCATGCAGTGCAGCAGCACTCATTTTTGCTGATAAGCTTTGGTGATATCAATACGCAGTCTCTGCTATTGCCAGCAGTCTTCAGCTGTAGTCCACCACGTCATGGAATTAATGCTACATAATGGAATATGTGCTTTAAGCATGTCCTTGGAGCATTTTGGTGGCCTACTTCTTAGCTATTTACCATATTTTAATCAGACATTAAAAAAAATGTTTTGGATAATCTGTTTCTGGCATCCTAACAACATGCCCACAGCAGCATAAGTGAGCCTGCAAGGCAGTCGCTTTGATGGTGTGTATTTGATAGCATGCTAATCAGCGTTCAGGTCTGTATTCTGATGTGTTACACGAGCAAAGAGCCAGAGATGGTACATATGGAATTTGAGATATCCGACATGATGACTGTAAGTTGTCCAGGTATTACAGCTATTAAGAATGATGATGACTATGATATGTCTTGCTTTTGCTGGAAGTCTTTCATTTCAGGGGTGCTGCTTTTATCTCCTAAGGCTGCTCTGGCTTTCGTGATCCTCCCTGGGACTTCGGCATCATTAAAGGGGTTCTGAGACATTCTCCTGCTCAAACATAAGAACTTGTCTCCAAATGTCACTGCTGCACTGTCAGTTTTCGTTATTGGCCTGACATGCTTTTCACCATAGCTGGAACAGGATCTCTGTTTTCTATATACTGATGCTGAAGCCAAATTATTTGGCACTGCAATCGAAACAGTCAGTAATATGTTGAACATTCTTTTGGCTAGAATTCCTCAGCCCCAAAGTGTGCATTTAGGGTTGTTTTAGGTCTGTGTTCGTCAGCAATTTATCCTGCCTAAGCCCCTGACATTTTCGTATGCGCCTGGTGTGCATGCTTAGCATTCTACAGAAAGATGTCTAGAGACATGCATAAATATCTAAGGTTTTCTGATGCATGTGGAGCATAGACATATACAGCAATCTAGGCATCTAAACATCAAATAAGACAACAGATATATTATCTACCACTTTCCAGATGCCAAGTTATACTTTTACTGCTTGCATCGTGTTCTTTCTAGTATCCAGAACATGGGAGCTCTCACAGACACCTGGAAAGTTGGTCACCTGAGGTCACAATGAAGTTATGAAGTAAATACAGAAATAAGATGCAAGAGTGGGCAGTAGCATTTTTGTTGGATGTTCCTGTTGCTGTTCAAGACTCTCCCAGAGTGCATCACTGCTTATGGAATGGCAGAATTTGTAGTTGCTTTCTGATTTAAGTCTATTCTTACATCTGTCTGTTAGTTGCTGTAGCAATTTTTGTTTAATATAATGTTTTGTTTAATCATGCTCCCAACTGATAGGACAGAGGAAGAGGAGAGCATAGGGAGTACATTTAGGGAGGTCAGCTTATTAATAATAATAATCCTTCATATTTCTGTTTGATCTCATGAGGTGGGGAAAAAAAGGAATGCTCTGATCAGGTGTAGATTTAAGAGCTCTGAAAGACTTTTTTCAGCTGTGGATTACACAAGAGTGACCAAAGAAAGATGCGAGGTCAAAGATGAAGGATCTCTCTGAGAGGTGATGGTAGTGACTCCTGGTTCATTTATGAAATACCACATAGATCGTGAACCATGGCAGGTTCCCTTTGAGTATATTAGTCTTACGTATCTTGACTTGTAAATTAAATCAGTTGAGATCCTAATTCACAATCAGATCAACATCTCTCCTTAGGAGCTGACATCATCTTGTCCTTTGCCTGGTGCAGATAGCTGTGGTGTTCGGCCCTCTGGTATTCACCTGTCACAGCAGTAGTCTCTATGTCTCTACTCCTTATGCTTAAACCTGGATTAGTGAAAACTGCCTGCACAGAGATTACATGAGGAAATCTGTTTGGGTTTTGGTATCTTGAGATTTTTACAGTGATGGAAGCAAGAATGTATGTAGATTTATTCTGGAACAGGCAAAGGCCTTTATTCCTCAAAATCTGCATTTTCTCTTGGTAATTGTATAAAGACAACATGATAAAAATGAGTAGAATGTGTGTGATGTAATTTTACTGATACTTCATGAATATTTTTTAAGAATTAATGCTTTTTATGTTTTTAGCCCAGGGGTTTTTTATACTTTATAAATCAATAATATAAATGTATTCAATGTGTATTTAATGGCATTGGAATTGTGGATGTACCACTTTCACCTGTCTCTGAATGGCTTAACGATGTTGATCAGTACCAGCATTACAAGTTTTAGAGGATGGAATATTTATCCTGTTTTTCCCCTGAACTTTGATTTCTATGAATTGCTGTTAACTTATGTTCCTTTTATTATCTATATTGGCCTAGCAATTAGTAATCAGTAGAGTAGCCACTGGGAAAAAAACAAACCTTATGACCATTTGGCCTGGTTTCTGACTCTGTATCAAATAACAGTAATCAGAACTGACTTTGAACAGAACAAACACAGATTTTTAGTAGAACAGAAGCGTATAGTGGGAGGATTTTTTTGGTTTTTCTTTTGGTGGAGGGTTCAGCGAGGTAGAACCATTAAGATAAAAACTCCATGGACAATGACTGATATTATGAAGGAGAAAAGAACACAGTGAATTCTCTCAAAATGTGAAGTTGTTTCTGCTGAGCTATTCTTTGAAATGTTTTAAGCAAAAAAAAAAAAAAAAAAAAAAAAAAAGAGAGAAACAAAACCACCAAACCAACCAACATTTTAACTAATTATCTCACATTTGTTTCATTCTGATTCATAGAAAATTTCACCTTGGGTAGGTTTACGCAAGATCAACATCTCCTACTGGGGATGGGATGACATGTCTCCTTTTACAAATACAACTCTGCAGTGGCTTCCTGGAGAGCCAAATGACTCTGGCTTCTGTGCATATCTAGAAAGAGCAGAGGTGGCAGGTCTGAAAGCGAATCCATGCACTGCAATGGCAGATGGTCTTGTGTGTGAAAAACCTGTCGGTAAGCAATCTTTTATACTCAGTTACTGTTAGTGTCATGATTAGCAAGCTGTCTGGGTTTTCATTTGGCTAAGAGGGATTTTGGGACAATTTGGGTTAAATAATTTTTAAAAATGTACTTTTTAGAAAAACAGGGAGCTTTAATCTAGAAAACAAACAATATTGCTAAAGCAGCAAGTATTTATTTGTGAATTAGTTTACATGGCTTAGTTTGTATTACACCAGAAGTCTTAGAAGTTGCCTTTAAATCAGTAGTAGTCAGTTACAACAGTGATTGTAGCATGAAAGTGTCAATGAAGATATTCAGCACGGCTGATGTTTTCTTTCTGAAGCTCGCTGAACATCAGTGAGCATTTTAATGGTCTAAAAGACTGACAAAACCAAAATTCTTGTTTCTATATTTTAGGTTTGTTTGTGTGTAAAGATTACTGTGGCAAATAGTGACCTGACAGTTAAAATTAGCATTTTCATGCTCTGGTTGTCCTATATTTCTCTTCATAGCTGTGAGATTGAACACATGATGTTCTTTAAATTTCCCCTTCAGTTTTGTCCATTGTCTGTGCAAAATCGGAAAACAGCTGCATTGTTGGTGTGTTGGGAACACGGCCTATCGGTCTAATGGTTTTGCTGTGAAATTGTCAGTTATTAATTTTAGTGTTTTCTTTTTTTTTTTATCTTGAGGTACTTCAAAGGCTGTAGAAGTCGAAGTACTTAAGCATTATAAGAACATTTTGATAGCTCAGCTGATTTTTGTTAGTTCTTTCTTTGTGATTTTTATTAATTGCAAACCACAGCTTGAATACGTACATAGTAGGTCAAATCCAGGAACAGCCTTGGTTAAGTGATTTGGCAGACTGTATTAGCAGGTGAATAATGGCTTGAGAACTTGGCTGTATTGAATGTGAGTCAATAACATACAAAAACGTGGCAATGCGTAGGAGAGCTTAATCCCGATGTTTCACAAGGTACTTCTGTGTGGAGAATATGGTGCTATCTACAATTTTGTGTTCCTACCTGAGAATTATTATACTCTTGCTCTTGTACACTTTACAGATTTATTTGAAAGCAAAGCAAAAAAGGTGGGAGTTAGGGTATACAAGTTCTTTTTGTGTGTTAGAACTTTTTGAGATGGCATACACCACTAACCCAGTCAAAATGTGGTCTCTAGTAGAGAAAAACAAATAAAAACCAACCAACAAAAAAAAAAAAAACACCAACCACCCAACAACAACAAAAAACCCACCCAAACTTTTAGGGATAAATCATAAGGAGATTATTTGTTGCTCATATACTGTTAAACTAATGAGAACAATAGACCAGAACTCTACTGTACTTGCTATAGAAGCTTGAGGCTTATTTTGTCATGTACGTGCAAGTAACTAAGCTGACATCAGCAGGCAATGAATATTAAATTTACTATTTTAGTATATAGATAAAATTGCTGTGAAATTTTTTAAATGGGCTCTTTTAGAGCTCTAGTATGACTCATGCTGAGTATTACTTAATTTTTATGAAATATTACGTTTGTATATTGCACTCTAAATTTGGACTAAATTATTAATAGCTAATTAAGGAAGCGACCACTTTCACTTTAACAAGGATTTTTCTAATGGAACATATGATTAAAGAAAAAGGAGATTGCAGTTGTGTTAAAAATAATAAATGTTCATGGTTCTTTTCCAGTTAGTCCCAACCAGAATGCCAGACCCTGCAAAAAGCCGTGCTCCTTGCGAACAACGTGTTCTAACTGCACGAGTAATGGTATGGAATGTATGTGGTGTAGCAGTACCAAACGATGTGTTGACTCAAACGCCTATATAATCTCCTTCCCGTACGGACAGTGTCTAGAATGGCAAACTGCCACATGCTCCCGTGAGTATCTTAATGAATGTTCAACCTATTAAATACACTGTTGTATTTTTTTTTTCTACTCAAAAGAGCATCCATATGAATAGGATTTAGCACATTCACTAAAGATAAAAATAATTTCAGGTTAATCATCTTATATAGCTACTAATGTGTATGTATTTTGTGTATGTGTATGTCTGTGTATGTGTTTGTGTATGTATTTTCTAGATACAGATAAAATATTGGTAATTCTTTTGTGATGAAACATATTTAGTCTGTTAAACCAGAGAGTAAAAAGGGTGTATTATTTTCAGACAAAGAAAAAAATACCATGGTTATTTGTGTGACCAGCTTTAGTGTGTCAAGTAACGGCCGTGAGTTGGAACAAAATACTGTTGAAATTAGAGAAACAATATGCAGACTGTAGACTTATACCACATCTAGTTATTAAAAAAGGAGATAAGATGAGTTTTAAAGATTCTGATTTATTTTGCCAGTAGATTCAAAGTACATTTTCTTGCTATGCAAAGTTAAAAACAAGGCAAGTGAGTTCTGTGTCAAGCAGTGAAGATGTTCCCCAGACGTTCCCTCTGGAAGCACATTTCATGAGGAATTGATACAATGCCTCTCTAGGAGAATAAGAAACCTACTCAGCGTACCTTTCAGTATACCATTCAGCTAAAGCTACTTGTTCCCAAGTCAGTAGTGACTGGAACATGTTAAGTTCAGCAACATGCAGTTCCAGCGTATATCGGTGTCATAATTCATGGAGCTGCTGGAACAAGCTGCTTAGTGCCTTAGATTCTTGTCTTGGTCTCTTTCTTTAGAAAAATTCCTCAGTCACCATCTTACAGAAGACTGGTTCTTAGTATTTTTACTGCCCTTCAAGATTTGAATAAAATAGTTCCTACCTGTAAAAGACACTAATCCAAACTTAATGCAGGGGACTTCTCAAGTGTATGTTGAACTCTCACTATTGCTCTTCTCTGTGAAATTGTTTTTCTAGCTACTTGCAACTTCCTTTCCTTCTCCATAAGGGTCTTTTGATATTAGCAGCTCTGAAACATTTTATTTATGGATATGTTGTGGCAGGGTGGTTGATGTCCAACAAGAAGGAGCTTGCTTTAGGGTCATAATTGCTTTAGGATCTTGACTCTATTTAATAGATTATGGATGCAAATACAAAAGGTGGTTAGTTGCTTTCACCTAAGCCTTGGGAAAATATTAAGTAAGATAAGGTCCTGCCATATCTGTAATAGGAACCATTAATATATTACAATTTTAGAAGAAAAGAATGGCTATATGTACCAGGCCACTATATATATCTGGGTTAAAGGAAAATAAGACATAGGAAAATTTTTCTTTTGGGTAAAATTTGCCAAGGATACTGGAACCTGCAGAGCCTGTATTCCTACCTTAGTAGAGATTCCTTCTTCATACTTAGTAATCACAAAATGTAATGAATCAGTACAACTTTGACCTGTTCTGGTAAATTTTTATGCTTAGTAAATTTTGGATATTAACCCAGGTTCTGGTACCCCATGTCCTCTGAACTCAGCCATCAGCCCACGTTTGGTCTAAGAACAACGAACTAATAGGAACACTTAATCCCTTGTCCCATATATTTGGAATAATAATACTGTAATTATGTAAAGGCTTCTCTCTTGTAACAGTTCACTAAACTTTTTTTCACTCCTTTAAGGAATCAATTTTGCAACTTATAAAATATTGATAGTGAGTTGTCGCAGAAGATAAATAGATTGAAAGTTTGGAGATAATATAGACAGAATGGCACATGAATGATGCTTAGTTTTTTAAAATAGCATATGTTATTTCAGTCTGAACTTTTAATTCTGTTTTTGTGTTTGTGTAGTATTTGCACATCATACAGATTCAATTTGTTTGGGGAACACAAAAAATTGTTTTTAATTTAATTGAAATTTTTGTCAGATCTGTACAAATTTATATTCAATAAGGCAAATGGGATTTGCTGTATACCAGTTCATCACCATGTAAAGGCAGTTGTGTATGAAAATGTATTTTCTATTCAACAAATTAAAGAAAACCAAGATTCTTTGTCCGTAAGCATTTATTTTTTTTTTTAGTTTAACGCATTAGATATTTCACATTTAAACAAGAAAATGAATGTCCAAATGAAACATAGTTCAGATATTGTTTCAGTCTGGATGACTTGAAAATTTTATTAGGTAGATATATTCTTATTGCTGTGAGGTAATGAAGTATTAAGTTATTTCAAGGGGTGGGTAGTGTTTCTGCTTACTTGAATAATTGAATGTAACTATACCTTAACTATACCTTTTTTTAAAAAATGATTTTTATTTTGAATGATTGATTTTTGAGTTTTTGGATGTTTTTTTTCTGAATGGAAGAAACCCAACTTCACACAAGCATGTGTGATTTGTAAGGAAAATAAAACAACTGAGACCTTCACATTTATTTTCACAACTTGGAATTAAAATGAAGAACACTGTTTTATTGGTGACATTTTGTCATTTTAATACCTGCTTGTGAAATCATTATATTCTACTCTTCCTTACATCTTCCATCCATTATGACTTTTGATTGAATAGCTGACAGTTGAACAATCTTGGACCAACTCTAGAATTTCAAAGAAAAAAAAAAATTCTGCGTGAATATCTCCTTCTTCCATAAAAAATAACTTCTCAGTTAGGTCTCTTCAGTTTTTCAGCTGAATGCCACTACAGAGAATATCTGAGGATTTTCATTTTTGGTTCTGTTTTATCTTCCATGAAGATAGTGCAGCTGACGCTTCAGGGCTGTTTTCTCCTAGCTTTATAAATAGCAGCATGAGAATTGTTCAGATCATTTACAGTGCATCTCTGAAAGGGCAAGCCAGCCAGTATAGAATGGTGGTCTTTAGTTTCTGTTGATCTTCTAATGTATTCAGAAAACAAACTTTGTATCATTTAGCTTCAGATCTGATGATGTTTGATTTAAAATTGATTTGTCTCATAACTGACGTGGATTTCCAAGAACAGTTGAGCTCCTTTCCTCCTCCTCCTCCCTCCCCCCCCCCCCCGCTTTTTCCATATTTGGGAAACTTAAAACATTTCCTCCAATTTGGATTCTTCCAAGTCTAATGATACAAGAGCTCATGCTCCAGCTTTCTGCACTATAAAAGTCGTTTTGAGGTTTAAAACTGCCTGTTTTCTTGGTATCTGCATGTATCTTTAGACTACTGAAGCATTTTGTCTCTGACAACTTTCATTACTTTTAAACAATAGTAATAGTTGCTGAGGTCAGAGTATCTAGCTTTATTCTGATGTCAGTTTATTTAATTAGAAATGAAATTGTTCTGTTTAGTATGGCTTTTATAGCATGGATTCAAGTATTGTCTTTATGGAGTAGAGTGGTCCAGGTAGCTGCGACCATTAGTTGGATATAATGTCCTGGCTGCAGCTGAGCCAAATTGAGAGGTTGCACTCATGGAGAAGCCATTTGAGTGTCCTCCAAAACCCACCCCCGCAAGCTTTAAAATACTGTTGTTTTAAAAAGAAATGTAGACTATTTCTGGCTTCCTGGCAGGATCTTCCTGAAGTTTATGTATGTTTTTAAAGTCGTTTTATAAAATGTCTACAAAGTTAAAGTGAGAAAAGACAGGGACCCATAGTGATCCCTGTTCCAATGATTCTGATGTGAATTTGATTCCGTGTTACAGCATCCATTTAAAAAAATTAAGATGTAACAGAAAAAGCTCAGATAAACTCGTGATCTCTAATGGTTTTCCTGAAGATACTAAACTGAAACTGTTAATTTGTTATTAATAAGACATGGCAGTAACTTCAGAATATGAGTTTTATTTGGTTCTAAACAGATTTCTTAAAAATGGTCTTCCTCATATTTTATGAGAAATCAACTTATTTAAAGAGTATAAAAGCACTAGATGGAGTTTTGATATTTAGTATGCAAATTAAAAAATGAAACCTGATTTACTCTAACAGATGAGATTCTTAAGAGACAGTTCAATTAAATGGGATTGAATTATGACTGGTAATTTAAGAATCCTTTTTTGGAAAGATGTGCAATATGCTAGCTTGTTACAAAAGTTCTATATAAGAAGGCCTAGTCATGTTTATAGATGAATACTTAGGTGCAATCCCGGGATACTTCATACCCAAATAAAATTTTTGTTTGAATTTGAATTCTCACAGGTTTTGGATTACTATTACCGCTTTTTAATTACTTTTATCACAGTTTTTGTTGGAAGGACTGTTTACATCAGTAAAATTAATAATATACACATCCTATAATATATATTAATAATAAGCACAGAATATATATTTTATCATAGGATTTACTGAAGATGTGTAGTGTTATTGCTCTGCCTCATTACCTATATTTATTTGAAATCTTTGTTGTTGCATTGTGGTGTAACAAACACCTGCTGTGTATTTTGTGATCTCTGAAGAAGTACAACTTTTAAAGAAAATGGAAATATTCTTGCTAATGTTACTGAAATGTTTTAATTTGCACAAGGAAAGAGAAATGCAAAATTGTTTCTTCGTCAACCGTTGTAAAATCCTAACATCTTATCTTAAAAAAACCCCAACCAACCAAACAAAAAACCCCCACCCCCCACCCCCAAAAAAACCCAAACAAAAGAACAACTGAAACCCCAAACTAAAATGCAAAACAAAACCCATCCTTACATTTATATTGTATTCTGTGCAATAAAGCTCAAAACTGCTCTGGACTGAGGACCTGCGGACAGTGTTTGGAACAGCCCGGGTGTGGGTGGTGTAACGATCCCAGTAACACTGGAAAAGGACAATGCATGGAAGGATCATCAAGAGGCCCAATGAAGCCTGTCGGCATGCAGTCTCATGAAATGGTGCTGGATGCTAGTCTTTGTCCCAAAGAGAAAAATTACGAGTGGTCTTTCATCCAGTGTCCAGGTAAGGTTTGCTTACAGTCTTTCTCATATACGCAATACAAGGTATTTCTCTGTTTAAGCATACCAAATTAAAATAATTATTTTGAGTTTTACAAATAACGTTTGCATGAGATTTGTTTTTCTACAATATCTCCTAAATATGTGGTTTGTTAGTCTCTGTGTACTGAATGCGAATGTGCCCAACTGTCATGCAGGTTCACGTGTGAAGTTTAATGCAAATAGTTAACCAAAATAGCCATTTATTTATAAATAAGTTTTCACCCATCCTATCCGTCTACTTTTTCAAATCCAGCTGTATGGATTTGCTTCAGCTTTTGCTTTCTTCTGACTTCTGTATTCACCAAGGAAGAGAGCAGCTGGGGAGGAATTACCTGTAGGCAACTGCTGATGGCCAGGAGCAGGGAATTCCTGCATCCACACTCTGCATACAAAAGTCCGGCTGGCTGGGAGAATGCGGGGTGCCAAACACCTGAGCTGTGCCTCTGGTCTAACTTTTAGACATTTCAAATAAATAGAATGTATGCTTTTGTAGTTTCAAAGATGTCTAAATTTAACCCATACCAATATGATTATAGTATTTTAATTTTTAAGTTCATTGGGCAAGTAAGCAAGGCATTGGGTGTTTTAAGACAGAGGAAGCTGAGCTGGTGCAGCCTCCTGTATGGAAATACTCAGATCCCGAAAGCAGCGTCATTGCAGCAGCGTAGTAGTGCAGGCAGATGAAAAGCACATGGGGGAGTTTGACAGATCTCCAGTGGAAATTTCCAATAAATAATACATTTTAAAAAAAAGCGTGAGAACTCTTTTTTTTTTTTATTTTATTTTAATAAATGCTGTAATTGTGCTAAAGTTATTTTTCCAGCAAATGTACCTACTGCTGATAAACTTGGAATCTGGACCTTCTCTAGGATCAAAGCTTTTATGGGTACATGCAGCTATGTTTTGTTTTGCTCTCCTGGGTACTATTTTCATCAACGTATTCTGTGTGTGTGCGCATATATATGTGTGTTTATATATATTTAAATGTAAGCATGTGTATCACTATATTATTTAGTAAGTAGACTCTCTGAAGAAAATTTTATTTTGGTAGCTTTTTTTAAACACATAAGTAGAGAGTAGATTTTTTCTTTTTAAGTTTTAGAATAACAAAGTGAAATGAAAAACCAAGTGAACCAAAAAGCTCCAAACCGTCTAACACTGTTTCCTGAACAAAGGAGCCCGTAGTAAATTTCTGGAAACAAGAGAATGACATTACATTTTATGGAAACGTCAATACTTACCTGTATTTTAACATACAGACTATGTTGATAGTAAGTACATTGTTAGACTTTCACTGCAATACGTAGTATCATCCACTGGTGAAACTGTAATGGAGATATATATACATATAGAGCCTGTCTACAATGTTTGAGATATAAGATTTCATCACCTTATTTGTTTAATATTTATTCTTCATGAATAAAATTCTGTATTCAGTGTATGTTCTGACCAAGAATTCACAAGTTCCACTTTAATTTAAAAATCCACTAGTTTTATAAATTTGAGGCAAATCTTCCAGAAGTCATAGAACTAAAATTTCAATTCATGTGAAATTTCACTTTGATTGCTATAGCCTGTAGGTTTTGTTCCTAAGCTTTTGTTTTCATTGTCTTAAAATATTATCTGTAAGGGATTTTACTAACACAGTTGTTATTCTTAGCATAACAGTCATTTGATGTACTTGAAATAAGATAGAATTGATACTAAATGTATATAAACATACTGAACAGTTTGTTTGGATGAAAATAAAAATGAACAGGTTATAGTATGTACTCTGAAGATTGTTCTGCCACACTGATGAACAGTTGCCTAACATTCAGATTCATTCATGTATGCATTTAGATTTCTTTGTAGTTCCTACCCATGCTCTTTATAGACCCTCTGGTAATTGTGTTGTTGATAAGTTTACTGGTCATTTTGATATGAATATATATTTTTTAATCAGATATGTATTTTAATGGAACTATTATTATAAATAAAGTTGCAGATACCATATATCAAGAAAAAAACCGAAAAAGTAGTGTTGGGATTTTCTCTCATGAGAAGAGCAGTTTAGGTAGGACGCAAGCCCAAGCTTGGCTATAAAGCCTAAAATTCTCCTCTGAAAAGCGGTGTAAATTGATTCTGTTTTGCTTAAAAGTGGTGGAAGTGTTTTTATACTAAACCCAGATTGCAATGCAGACACACTATTTATATATTTTTCCTATTATTAAGTGTTTCTTAAAACTGTAATTATCAACATTTGTCAGCATCACCAACCATTTCAACACAGAGGTCAAAAGCAAATTAGACATATTAATTGCTTATCTCCAGGGTAGCCCCACTGAAGATTCAGCTAAATCACATTTGTATGTGTGAGGAAAAGTACTCTGTTGCTGCCAGTGAAGTACATTAAAATCACTTAAGGAAAAAATGTCTTTTAAAAATTTAATTCCCAACTCATATTTAAATGATTGTAACAGCTCCTCATTATTTTATTTTTTAATTCTTTAATACTGATGTCTTCAGTTTGATTGCACTCATCTGTATCAAAGAAAGCTGTTGAATTTTGCACTTCTGGCTTTTCTCTTTTCTCAGAGAGATACATATTTTCAGGAAAATAAGCAAAAATATATTATTATTTTAAATGGTATGCCATGTCATTTGTAGATTGTATTGGCTTCATTGTATATATATATTTTTAAATTTGATTTAAAATCTCCTCCATTTTCTTCACTTTAACAAAATGTAAGAATTAAGAGCTATTATATATCACCAGTTAATATTATGACTTGCAGCAAACTAAAATTCACAATAAGAAAATTAAGGTTGCTTTCCTTTATCCTTTAAATTACAACAAAATTGAAAAATACAAACCTAAGCATTAGAAAGAATGGAAAATTTATAAATGAATGACCTACTAGAGATTATCAGAAAGAAGCATTTTCCGTACATTATGATACAGTCTTAATATGGCAATCTTACTTTAATAGAACACCTATTTAATGCGCTATCCATTTTAACTTTTGGTTTATTGGGCTGCATTTTTTTTTCTTAACATTTGTTTTAAGTCATTTACTGCATAAGATGTACAAACAAAACTCAAAATGGAGCTGCAATTCATGGTATTTTTCATATAGCTTTTTCTGAGAAAGGCAACAAAAGTGCAGAATGGCAAACTGCCAGGAGGAAGACACCACAAAGTTGTCTAAAAATCAAGTATTCTTAGGAAGAAGAAAACTTGTAATTTCTAAGGAAATTTACTCAAGATAGTAGAAACTTTTTGTCTAGTAGTAAGAAATGTTTGTTACTTGTTTACAAGATTCTGTAGGCACAGCTACAGAAAAAGGAAGGGATTGTAACCTCGGGAGGTTTAATGGTTTATGAGCCAAGCCTGGCAATGACTGTAAAGTTTCTGAATTCTGAAACAGCTCTAAAAACTTCTAAATCATGCGGTGAGAATCTTGTTTTTCTTTTTTTTTTTTTTTTCCCTAGCCAAGACACCAGTCACTCTGACACTTAGATTAAGAATCCAAATTAAAAAAAAAAGAAAAACCAAACTAAACAGAATGATGTTACTGAGATAGCTGTCCTCGGCTGAGTCTTACCATTCGCCAGTAAGGCATCGACAGGTTTGAAGTAGTCTAGACATTTGACAAGCTGCTGTAATTGACAGATGGCTAATCTGCAGAGCACAATGAGCTCCAAGGCCCCACTCTACAGAGAAGTCATCCTTCAAAACCTCTTGGTCGTTCCGCTGAGTCCTGGCAGCTGGATCAGTGATTCTGGCAGAATTCATGTTGTGATTTTGCTGCAATAGTGATCAGTACTTTCTGAGTTTCTCCAAAACATGGAGCACTGGAGAGGAGGTGTGGAACAAAACCAGTGGTTTGTAGTGTTGTTGTCTGACAGAAAGGAATTTTGTGCCTTTAGGGTCAGACATAAAAACTTTGGCAATAGGAGCCCAGTTTTTTTCACTTTCATCAAAGTCAACCGTAGTGAGGAGAGACTGGAGGTGTTTGATGTGGTCCTGATGTCCCTAAAACCAGTTAGTGTGCCAAAGCTAATGGGGGGATCAGAACTGTTAAAAATAAGATGATCTTTTGTTAATTTTTTGGTAAGTTCTCTCTCGCCAGTACATGTAAGTTGGAGTGCGAGTTGTTCGTGTTCTCCATTACAGTAGCCTCTCAAAGGGTTCACAGCAGATTGTGCATATGTGTGGAGGTTTTCATTTAGTCTTGATGGCTTACATCCTCTTGACAGGTTCCTTAAGTGATTGGACAGCATTTTAAAGCTGTGAGGACAGGTTTCAGTCATTCCCGTTGGCAAAAACCCCACCCTTTTTCACACACCTTACACTTGCATGTCACCACATAGTCAACTTCTGTGGTCTTTTGTCTGAATTCATGTATTGTCACAATGCTATTTTTAAGAGGTTCTGTGTCAAAGTACAAATATATGTGCTGGTCATTAGTCAGGATTAAACTTTTCAGAATTACATTCTACTGCAATTCTGTAATCACGTAGGAAAGATTTTGTTCCCGAGAGCAGTTCGGTAACGGCTTTTTAAATGTTTTATTCTAGCTTGCCAGTGTAATGGCCACAGCACCTGCATCAACAGTAATGTCTGTGATCAATGTAAAAACTTAACAACAGGAAAACAGTGTGAAACATGCATGCCGGGATATTATGGGGATCCCACAAATGGAGGACAGTGTACAGGTAAGTCGTTCTGCTGGGAGGGGGAAAAAAATGGAACCGACACTTTATGTAATATGAATTTAATGTAACGTGGAATTAACTTTTCTTTAAAGGTTAAATGTTTATTTGATAATACAGATGAGTTGATCAGCTGAGTTAATGATTCAAAATCAGATTAGTGTTTTTAAGAGAAATGTTGCATTCAGAAGCGTCACTTTGCAGTTGTCATTCAGCCTGGAAGTTCTAATAACAAGATGGTTATATAAAGGTGCTCTCCCAGTTAGGGAAAGGAGGAGAATAAAACTGTCCTTTGGGAGCAACACCTTAAATCCTGATATTCCAGAAAGGCATAATTTCACTCCATCTAAACAATCCTCTTAAAAGCAGTGAGAAGCTACTAAATGAATTTCAGTATCCACCATAATGTCTGATAGTACAGATTTGTATGGATCACAGCATGGCAGGGGTTGGAAGGGACCTCTGGAGCTCACCCCATCCCACCCCTGCTGGAGCAGGCACCCCCAGAGCAGGGGCACAGGACCGCGTCCAGGCGGGGTGTGAATGTCTCCAGGGAAGGGACCCCACAGCCTCTCGGGGCAGCCTGTGCCCCTGCTCTGGCACCCGCACAGGGAAGATTTTTTTCTTCACGTTTAGATGGAACTTTCTGCATTCTAATTTGTGCCCGTGGCCCCTTGACCTGTCATTGGGCACCACTGAAGAGAGTCCAGTTTCATCCTCCTGACACCCGCCCTTCAGATAGTTATAAGTATTGATAAGATCCCCCCATAGTCTTAAATATGTGATGCTAGTGGAAAACATGCATTTAACAGACCAATAGGTTTTATTCATGTGTAGATCAAACAGAAAAGTCTGGTACGCTGAGGACTGTAAGGTACCCATACCTGTTCAGTCTGTTTAGTTTTGTAATTGCTGCATTGGAGGATTCTTGCTGAAGTGAAAGAGAGAATGAAGTCTAATACTCCAGATGTTTTTTTGTTTATTGCTGTAGGGCTGCTTTTTTCCTTGCATGGGTGATTTTAAAGTTGGCAGTAACCTCTTCCCTTATAACTAAATAGGGGAAGGGGGGATATATTCAATATGAAAAGTCATTCAAGTAGTTGAGATTGTGTCTAGGAGGGTGCTAGGACATTTTGTCCCGTGGCTTTTTCTTCTCTATTATTGATGTTTCTTTGACTGGACCTTTGCTTCTTAAGGAATATTTTTTCATTTAAAGTGTTCACCTGTTCCTCAGCACTTTAACGTGCAGTAGTCAATACATAAAGCTACACATCTGGTAAACTCACGCACGATATGTAGAAAGTGTGTTCAAGGGGATGGAAAGATTAATGTCTACCCCTATTGACAATTGCACATTTTGCTGGTGCTTTATGATGCTTTAAATAATTCTTAATAGTTCTCTTATTTCCTGAAGTTGACAAAATGTTCTTTTGCTGTCTATAGCACCTTTATGGCAAAATGATGTATTAATATAGCTTTTATTCTTCAGGGATACATTAGCTATCAACCAAATAAGCATTCCATCACCTTTAGTGAATTATGTGTAGTGCAATAATGGCTAAAATCAATTTATAAGACCAGGAAAATTATAAATTTTATGACTTGTTTTTTCAACCCTAGTCTGTAAGAGTACATATTTTTATTGGTAGACATGATTTTAACAGGAGCTATTTAGACCAAAGAATGCTTTAAAAAATAAAGATGATAATTATTTTGAGGCTTTATCTGCATTGGTATATTATATTTTGTAGTATAGAGCCCATAAATCTGTTCAAGTCTTTAAGACATTTTGATGAATGTAGTCATTATAACTTCTAGATTTTCTTCAGTATCATGATTTTTGTTCCTGTGATGGAGGTGCCCAAATTGTGGGCCAGGGATTTCTGCAGGAAAAAAGTACCAGTGATCTATGGATAATTTAAGAGGCTTTTGGAACCACAGTTGAGATCAGGCAGGGTGCAAATATAAAGTAAGAAAGAGATGGTTCTATTTTTTTATTATTTCTCTCCTTCGTTGTGGTAATTCAATTCTTCTGGCAATGCAGAAAAAAATTTGAAAATAGCTGCAAATTAAAACTATAATTAAAGTAAAAACATAAGGAAAAATGTAAGTGGAAGAAAGGGCAACTCGGTCAGAAGCTGAACTTAAGTGTGACTGAAATAATAAGAAAACGAGACAGAAAATGGTACGGAATAGCCAATCAAAGGAAAAATCATGGAGAAGTGAAAGAAACCAGTCATCCTCATAGTCGTTTCTTGTATCACCCCTCTGTGCTGCTGTCAGCTGAGTTTCTGGCCGGACTCTACCAATGTTTCTTTCCTACTGAAACTCATCCTTCTGTACAGGGGTTGACTGCCTGAGCATATGGTGCATTTTTTCCTCAGACCTTCTCAGTGATTTCTGTCAGGATACAGACTGAAAACTTTATAAAGGAATGACAAGATAATGTCCATAACTCTTAAAATACATCTGTAATACTCTAATATTCTTCATATAACAAGCTACTATAGTTACGAGGGTGTAACTTGGTTATGAATTGGAGAGTAGCTGGAGGTGGGAAAAGAGGTTGTACTCAATCTCTACAGTTCAGAGGCAAAGTGTTGTACGCTAGGAGAAAAACTACAAATTATTCTCTTAACCTACTCATGATATAGCACACAAAACAATTTTTCCCCCCAGTGTTGTGACAAAAGTACTTACATATTAAAGTACACACATTATATATTCTGCTGCTGTGATATATATACTTACAGCTAAAATCTGACTTCCCAACTTAGTTTGACTACCAGCTGGATTAGTTTATTCATTAGAACCTGGATCATCTTGAAAGGAGCATGAAATCCTGATCATAACAGGAGATGCATGGCAAGTCTTTCACTCCTCAGAACCTTTTTTTTTTTTTTTTTTTCTCCTTAACTATGCCAATCCCTTCCTAAACCCTTTCTGTTTATGATTCCAGGAGGTCATTCAAAAAGCTCTGAAAGAAGCTGACTGTCCACCTCTGAGTCATCAATTCTGTTCTGACCTTTGCCCAGGGAAAGGAAACTCTGTAGAAATATAACTATTTTCATTATTCTACTCTGGGAATAATGATGCCTTTACAACTGTCATCAGATAACCATTCATAGTGGTATTGCATAATGTTATGCTATCAAACTGCTATGGGATGACTAACAGTTGTTGTAGGGAAAAAGGTATAAAGGTATAATTCATGTTTCAGAAGGTTTTGAGTAGTTGTGATTAAAGAATAGATTAAAAAAATTGACTTTTCTGGAGTTTTGCTCACTATAACTGCTGACATTTCAACAGTGTTAAAACAAATGTAAGGACACACTTTGCATCCTAATATGGCTTAGTAGATGTGACAAACCTAAAAAGAAGGACAAAGAAAAGATGGAGGCATAATCACAGAGTTGAAATGTGCGAAAGGAAGCTGAGGAGAGAGAATAATGATAAAGTGCCTTCCCCCATACCCCCACTTTGGTTGAGAAAGAAGTAATGGGATTACGTTGCAACACGAAAGATTTAGGTGGAATACAAGGAAAACCTACTCAGGTTAAACTGTGAAATAGATTTCCTAAAGACATTATGAAATCTGCATTATCGCCTACACTATATTTTTTAAAATTTTCAAACTTCTCTAGCTTTGGAAGAGGGCAGTGGACTAGCTGATTCCACATGTTCTTTTCCAGTCCTAATTTTCAGAAGATTCTTGGAATCTGAGATCTAGAATGCAGGGAGCTCTTGAGTAAAGATAAATACTCTGATTATATAAGATAATGTTCTATGGATAGCAAAATGACTATGGATATTTGCCATACTATGAGTGCTTAATAAAGGCGTTGCTAAGTCTTAAATATTCCTTATTTTGGAATCCATAGCATTTCTGTTACTGTGGCGTTAAACAGCTCTCTTTCTAATGCAGGTTTATTCTGTGGTTTATTCTTGCTCTAGCTTATTTTTGTGTCAGAAGTGTGGTATGTTGGATGTTGATGGGCAATAGTTTGACAACGATCAGAATTTTTTTATACTTAATTATTGTACTTTTTCTTCTTTAAAAAACATGCCTAATACCAATTATTCATTTAAATTCTGTCACTTGAAGTCACTTTTCTATATCAAGAATGAGAGTTAGAGTTTGAATTTTTGGTGTATACATGATCTTTATATTCAGTACTCCTAACATGTGACTTGCAGTAAAGATATATGTACTCCTTCAATTCTTTATGCCCTTTCATTTGACAAATATCTAGTTTGAATTATTTTTATATTGGATTTGTTGCTGCATTTTATACAAAAATCAGTAATAAATTGTAAACCCCGTTTATTTTATGTTAATGACTGAATTTATTAGTTACCTGTTCTTATATTAATTAAAAACGGTTTAAGGTAATTCTTATGGCTGATGTGAAACAGGAAGCCAAAATATAAAATGAAATTAACTTGTTACCTTACATTATGATATATTTTTAGTTACATGAAAAGATTTGTGTTCTTGTTGGAAACAAATGATACACAGTGCACAAATTATTAAGCCCAGACCCTGTGCATGTGCTTAAGATTTCTAAGTTAAAGCCCCTGTATGGCAACGAAAGGTGTAACGTGATAGTACCATCTAAGTTGCCACAAAAAGTTACAGCATCCTTTTTAAGAGTTGGCTTAATGTGCAAGAAAATAAGAGGGAAACCAAAGGTAAATTCTGAACATGAGGGAATAGAGTGCTCTAGCAAGGGACAGGTTTTGGGTTTCAGACCAAGCTCCCGTTCTGTTTACCCCCTTATCTGACTGGTTTTGGGTGCAAATGCAGGAGCAGCCCTTTGAGTGCTAAACGCAATGCTGTCAGACTGTGCCAGAAATACTGACGAATCGGAGTAAAATCTCTTGTGATTTGACAGAATAAGGCGCACACACGCTCTGTATCGCGGTGACGCTTAGGTGACAGAGATACACAGATCAGCCGCCTTTGCTTCTGAGCAGGTAAACCTAGGAAGCCGTGTAGTCTGAAATCATAGAATCATAGAATTGTTAAGGTTGGAAAAGACACTTAAGATCATCGAGTCCAACCGCTAACCTATCACTGCCAAGTCCACCACTAAACCATATCCTCAAACACCACATCTACCCTTCTTTTAAATGTTGAAGAGTTGGAGGATATTCCAAATCACATAGATTTATTTTTTTAAAATTTTTTAAAATTTCTACTCAAGTCCCACTTGAGGTACATTTTGAAGGCATGAATACAAAAATTCAGTTATAGGAAATTCATCATTAAGTATTGATGGATTTTGGAAACAAAGCAGCTCTAACTGATGGGAACATATACTGGCTTGCTGTCTTGGTTGTTTCTCTTAGTGTTATATTTTCTTCATGTGACTGACATGTCTGGGAAATATGCAGCTGTTCTGTAGAAATTCTAGAAAAAAGTAGAGTACAGACTGCAGCGTAAAGTACCAGGAGAAGGCAGATGGGAGACTGCCTGGAACAATTTTGCATCATCTTGGCAACATTTTTAGCATTATTTTCAAACTTACTAATCATCTACTGAGTTGGGAACGCTAAAAAAATTTACCCTAGCTGCTTATCATCTTGTCATTTTCTTTATGCATGGTATTTTAAAAAATTATTCTTAAAATGTATGAGATGCCAGAAGAGAATTCTTTACAGTAACTTATGACACACACTGTGAATGTATAATATATTTTAAAATATGATCGCATAAGCCCTTGGCTGCAGCGCAGTCTTTTTCATGAAGTGGTAACATCCCAAACAGCGTTCAGTTTTCCCATAATTGGACTACCCTCACTGTTGCTTTGACAGTAGGAGTAAAACTGTGCGTACCAGCACAGCAGGAACATTGCATTTTAACTTGCACCGCTCTCTCTCTGAACAGCCTTAAAAGGCACAGTGTTGAAGACACTGATGACCATTCTGTAATGGCCTCCTACGAGATAGGCTGTATGTGTGAAGCTTTTTAAGCAAGTCTGTAGCATTTCTGTTGCCTTTATAGATCTGTCCCCTTCTCTGCTATCATACAGTTGGATGTTTTAAATAATAAAAGGCCACAACTTCCCCCCACGTTTGATTTGTAATCATTCTGTTTGAAAATGTGAGGTTAATTGTTTACTGGAAACATTTAATTTGCTACCAGATCTTCAAACTATTAGCAAACGTGAACATGTTTCTAGTGAGCGTACACCATTTGGCACCAAGTCACTAGTGTCTGCTGCAGCAATGTCAGAGGTCTGGGTACCTTTTCTGTTCCTCCAGTATATAGAGTGTGAAGGGCAGAATAAGTCTGAGCTTTTCTGCTATTCTTCTAAAACATTTGTCTCTGAGAGAGCGTGCCTTGTGCAGTGTCTGCTTCTTTTGCACATTGTGTAACTCAGTACTTTTCACCTATATTTAGATACGTGTGTGCATGTGCGTACACCTACACATACTACTCCCTGAATTTGTTCCACATGAATTTGTGCATCTACGTATTAGCCATCCAGCTTATATATATCTACAGTAAAGTGGCCCGTGATTTAAAAAAGATAAAAAGATAGGCATCAATAAAAGACTAAGTTGTTAGACTAGCTTTAAGGTACCTTGTCTTAGGTACAGTTGACCCCAGCAATAATATGGTTGCCTAGATATATCTGTGGCTATTGCTGTTGGCTAAAAGAGGAAGAAATTAAACTTCTAAGTGACTTGTTGATACGTAAGGTATATCTTCAGTAACAGGAGGAAGATCCATGATGTTCAAATCTTGCTGCTCAAAGAATGTGATTATTCTGCTGAGTAACTGACATCTGAGATGTGGGGGTTTTGAGAGAAGAGGCTGAGCATGCCAGAAGTCACTACTTCTGGTGTCTATGAAAGGCAGACATGAGAAAGATGTTAAACTCATCATGGCAGCTAATTGAAAATGGTCTCCTTGGGTTTCAGGTTCTATCTAACTTTGAAAGATGTCTACTGGGTAGGTTTACAGATAATTTTTCACTGGCACTGTTTCTAACATTTTTACCTATTCAGCAGTAACAACCTTCGTAACACGTTTTTGTCATGACAGCCCATGGAGAAACTGATACTGATTTGAAAACAGTGACACATACTGAGGCATTCAAGACCAGGCACTTCAAAACTTCTATTTATGTCCTGTTATTTTACAGGAATACAGCATCTATAATAGATTTGTGTAGTAGCTTTAGGCTCATCACATTTTGGTTCCACGCAACAGCCCTAAGGGAGGATAATGCCTATCTCTGAAAACCTTGCAAGAATTCTTCAAATTTGTATTTAAGTTACCACTAAGCTCCTGTCTTGTCAAGTGTTTAAACAGTGGTTTACAAGGGCGGGGTATCCTTTGCCTTCATATTCATTGGCTGGTTGAAGATCTTCAGTATGCAAAGTCGGAACAGTGTCTCATAACACCTTGAGCCAAGTAAATTTTTTTTCTTTACAGGTTGATTGTGAGTTGACCTCGGCTGGTACGAGTTATTCGTGCTATTTTTTTCTAGCTCTTTCCTTTGGCTCCTTTCACTATCGTGATTTATGAGTGTATCTATGTTTCTGTAGAAATGCATGCAAAAACTGCATGTGTTGTACAAGTAGCCTGCGGAGCTTTGTACAATAATTACTTCTCTGTTTCAGTAAGATGCTCTTTATGTTGTTTCACCCACTTCTGTTCAGTTGTGTCTCCTTTGCAAAGTGGAATTAACAGAGCTGGATGGGGAGGAGGCATGCTGCTGCCTGTGAGTGGCTCTGCAACACCAACAGTTTTGCCCTGACTTGTACTGTGAACGGGTTGATCCGGTGTTTGGATTCCACATACCTTTCTTGTTACCCTACAGTTATCCATACTTTTGCCCTGGGTTGTAGCATGAAGCACTCCAGCACTAAGGCCATTCAAAATCCAAATGAAATGCAAGTGCATTCTATCATTTACATGATGTGCTTCTAAGGAAGTTGTTTACACCAGTGTTTTGAAGTCTGGCAACAAGTGCATTTCTGCGTGGAGTTCTAGAGTTTCCTTCCTCAGTTGGAAGGTGGTGTTTTCAATTGTTTACTAGAAAAACAAGCAAAGCTTTTCTCCCCTAAACACATTCAGTGGACTGAAAAGTTGTAAGTGCTAGTAGATGGACTATGAACTAATACATGTTAGAGGATCACAGTAATGACTTCATACTGTGAGATCCAAAAAAGCATTTGATGACTGATGTGCAGCTATGTTGAACATTATGTGGCCAAATCAGAGACAAGAATAGTCAAAAATCTCCCACCAAACCCCCAAACAAAAAGTAAAAGCCCCAACCCACAACAGAAATCCCTTGCCTGATTAGTCATTACAATTCTCACTTAGCATAAATGCTTGCGCTAATTTTTATAGCCCTTTTGCGTCTTTCTTTTGTGCCTTTCTTTTGTGCCTTTATTATAAGGCTTTACGGTTGTATCCCTGTTACCTTGCACTTGATTTTAGATCTGACCTAAGTGAGCCAGATGTTCACTTCTGAACCGAGTAAACAAGCTTTTTCCAGAACATTGAAGCATCTAGTAGTTTCTACTGGCACGTATCTAGCTACCGTTCTTGCTGAACTAACCATCAAAGAACCTATTGCCTGAACGGATTTTGTACTCTGAAATGGGATGTTCTGTGCATATTGACTGAATTCTGTACGTAATATGCTTAGACTATCCATATATAAGGCCAGCATTAAGAGCACATGAACTACAGTTAATTTTGTTTAAAATCAAGATGCTGGAAGGAGCAACCCACTTTCACATAAAATTTCATTATTAGTGCACCCGGGGTCATTTCCATCCTGACAACAAGCTGATTGAAAAGTGCACTTCCTTAGTCAGCTTAGACTAAACCTTCAGTAGTCAGAGCAGATTAAATCATTTGCTCTTTGGGAAATTAAGTGCCAAACTCCCGAACTTCTGAGGTGTCAAAATTCCAAAGCTGGAAGCCTAATGAACTCTGAAATCTCATTTGGTAACCTGCCCTTGAAGCTTTCCTGCCCTCTGATATCCATCACTGGTATCACTTCCAACATCTGTTAATAGCAGTTCTCTGTGGGGAACAGTCATACAGACTGTCATTTTGATGAAAATATGTAGGAATTATTATAAGCTGTGATAACTGAGGAAACAAAGAACACTTGATCTCCATAAGGACAATTAAGTTATTTTTTATAAAATCTAAAAAAATATATGCTTATAGTTAGAACAATATTTTTTTTAAAAAAAGCTAGCTTAAGTAGATATTAATGTCTTTATTTGCATTAACTTTTTCTGCTGCTGTGATCATGAAGTGGTGACATGTGTCCAGAAGCATGTTTTTATTAGTCTGTTGGTTTTAATAGCACAAAAACTGCTGCTGTTAGCTATTCATCTTCGGTGAGCAATGACCTGATGTTTTGCTCATATCATGTATTTTTTAGAAAAAGCAGGTGTTCACAGTCCAACTTAATATAACATAACGCATTTCTATATAAAATGATTATATGAAGAAGGTAGAAATTTAAAAAAGAACATCTAAATGTTGTCTCTCAAGCAATCATCACTCTTTCCTACCATTGAGTCTGGCAGTCATATGAAATTGAAGTCTTAGTGAAGTCAGGTAAATTAAAAACAAGCTGGAATAAAACACTTCGGTAATAAATGGTATACAGACTGTTTCTAAGAGAATTTTAAAACTGCAGATTTCTGCCTTTTTCTTTATACAATTCCTCTCTTGTATCTAAATTTTCAAAATAGGGAATGTGGTGTGTTCAGCCACACAAATCTCATAATTAATAGAAGTTTCATTATTTTTGGTCAAGTTTAAGCCGTCTTGTAACTGATGTCTCTTGTGCCTGTCTGCTGGTGGCGATAGCAGCAGCAGTTTGTGCCGTAGGCAGGTGCGTGCGCGTGTGGTCCTGGGACGCAGCATAGGCGCATGAGGAAAATATCGTACAGAAGTAGTAAAAGATATTAATTGCAAGATGACACTAACAAGCCAAGAACACTTATTTGCTAGTAGTTGGAAAACAGGACCCTGTTTTTAGCATGGAGACAAAGTTAATCTCCTCCTCTGGTGTTACGTGGATACAGGCTTGGTGCTGCATTTAGCACAGGCAGGATACTGAGAGCTGGAAAGTTCTGGTGGGGATTACCTCTGCTACCCAGAAGGCAATTTCCACCCCTGTTTGCAAAGATATTTACTCTCTAAAATGTTCATTCCTGTACATTTCATCCAGACTGTGCCTGTGCCACAACGCCTGGAGTTTGGATGCCTTTGTTCAGTGTTGTCCACAGAGGTCAGCACTTGCTGTGAAACTAACGAGAAGGACAAAAAATAAGCTCTGTCACTCTGTAGAGTTTAGTTTATCAGTTTTTAATAGAAATATTAGAGTGATATTCAGTCTTCAACTTGATATCAGCAAGTAGGTAAGTAGGTGAATTCTACTATTGTTGTAGACAGCTGTAAATTTGGCCTTTTATCTGCTACCGGGAATTTCTGCCTTGAAAAGGTTTCTGGTCCAAAATCTTATATTCAGGGTCATTGAGTCCTATGTAAAGTAGGACTAAGGATGAGGACAGAGAGCTTTTACCTCTCACCTGCAGGAAAAACTAACAGAAATGTAGAAAGCATAAAGCAACCCAGTATCCTTTACTGGCAGTATAAACAGCAGCAAAAGCATTTCCTTCTGCATCTGCCTGAAGTATGGTACGCTTCATACTGTCTTCAGGTACTAAATATGGAAAAAAATTTAAACAAAAACACTCCCACTGTTTGTCTTGTACCTTGATTTCTAAGAAACACTGGGTGACAAGTTCATAGTAAGACTCTGTGATAAGAAGCTGCAATTTAAGATTATTCAGAAAAAGAAAAGCTCACATGTGGTGCTAAATTCCAACAGAAAACATGATTTTGTTTATCCTATACAAACAAAATAACCAAAGGTTTCAGCAAATGAGGGGGCTGTAAAGAAATCCCATTTTGCAGTACTGGTGGTGGGTTTTTGTTGTTTTTCTTCTTTATTTTCTTTAGTGTGTTGAGTAGAGATAATGACACCAATTGCTCTTTTTTTATACAATACTTTATTATAGAATAAAACCACTTAATATTAACTAAAATGCTGGAATTTGTTTTTAGTAGTAGGTAGAGGGCTTCTTAGCACATACGAAATATAAAGAAAGAAGATAATAGCACAATAAGGTATTCAAGAGAAGCTTCATATTGCTTTTTGCAGGGAGATTGTTAGAATGGTTAGAATAAGCACTCTTTTTTTCAAAGAAGACCTTTTTCCCCAAAGGTGGTCTGAAAATTTATTTTGCTTCTTTTAGTGAATACTGTTTATTGAACAGTGTTCAAGTTAGTCTGAGTGAATAAAATGCCTGTACTTGGGCTTAGTTACGAACTTACATTCTGACTGGAGTGAATTTAATTTATTCCAAATAACTCCTGTGCTACTAAAGCAGAAGAAATGTGGATTGCCATAAGAAAAAGTTACTTGAGGAACTTTGAAAGACATCTTTAACAAATTACTGTTCCAGTTATTTTTTGACTGCCAAGCAAACTTTTCCATATGTTATTAATTGTGTATACATATAATTTTCTTTTTTTGTTGTTGTAGATTAGACCTGTATTATAAAGTATGATTTCTAACATAATTAATTGTAAAGTAAAAGCAAAAACTAAACTAAAGCTAGGAACTTGAGTTGTCTGGACAGGGTGCTGGGCCATCTTATCTAGACTCTGCTCTTCCCAGAAAGGTTGGACTAGGTGATCCCTGAGGTCCCTTCCAACCTGTGATTCTGTGTGTGAACCTTTCTATAGCTACATTCGCATTTCCTAACCTACTTATGCTCAGAATAATCCTGGGTGAAGGACCTGGAGTTACACTTCAAGGAAAGTGTCATTGTCAAGCTGTATTTAGAAGTCTATAATTTTATGGGAGAAAAAAGGAAGAATAAACTGTTGAATGTAACATTCCTCCATGATTAACCTCCACAGAGAGATTATTTGGGTGGGTGAGGGGTTTCATAAGGTTTTGACAGGATTTCTGTTCAGCGTGTTTAATCTTTTTGGTGATTTTCTTTGATTGCATACACAATACTTTTATAAAACTCCTGTCAAGCACAATTTTTTTTTAACCTGA
Source organism: Phalacrocorax carbo (assembly GCF_963921805.1). Taxonomy (NCBI): domain Eukaryota; kingdom Metazoa; phylum Chordata; class Aves; order Suliformes; family Phalacrocoracidae; genus Phalacrocorax; species Phalacrocorax carbo. The sequence continues at coordinate 14,638,258 of NC_087524.1, forward strand.
TGCTTGAATCTCTGAATTTGATTTTTCTTTCTAAATCAGGATATGTGTTCGTTGCAGAGTGGTCAGGTTTGAGGAACAGCAAGCGTGGGAAAGTACTGGTTCAAGCGTCAATTTAGGATTGCTGTTGAAAAAGTTGGTGTTTGTGCAGAACTGCTAACTGACAGTGGGGGCGTTGACCCCATCCAGCAGCTAAGCATCACTCAGCCACTTGCTCACTCCCTGCTTTCCCACAGTGGGATGGGGAGAGAACAGGAAGAGCGAAAGTGAGAAAATTCGTGGGTTGAGGTACAGACAGTTTTAACAAGTGAAGGAAAAAGGGGGGAAAAATATAAACCAGGTGAAGGCAATCACTCACCACCTTCCCACAAGTAGACTGATGCCCAGCCAGCCTCCAGATGATGGTTATCTTCCAGACAGCACCCCCCCACCCCCACTTTTTCTCACTGAGCATGATGTTATAGGGCATGGAATATCCTTTGGTCAGTTTGGGTCAGCTGTCCAGGTGGCATACCCTCCCCTCCCCTCCAAATCATGCATTATTTGTTTTTGGTTAGCACCATAATCAGAAGGTAGTAAGTTAAACTCAACTCAGGCTTTGCAGTTCCTGACAGTCAAAATGTCTTCTACTAGTCGTAAAGACGAGTAAAAGAAATCAGCTGAAGTTTTTTGACTCCTTTGAGGGAGATGTTTTCTTGCATAACAAAGTTTTCTTTCCACCCTGCACAAACACAGTGGAATTGTGTTGCTATATGTCTAGTAACCAATTTTATCAACTATAAATAGTTCTGTTCCTTAACCCTGACTGCTACAGTATGTTGCTTTGTATAACTGTGACTTCACCGTTCAGCAAAGTTGATTCCAAGTTACACAAGCAAGAACAAGATAGCTTTTTAAAAAAGACAAACGTATTTCTGAAACTTTACAAATATAAATACTGTGTATTTAATAAACTTAATCTAAACTTTTCTTAGGTCTATGATGCAATAAAAATATCCAAAATTGTAAAAAGAACAGCAACAACTTCTGTTATCTTAATCTAAGTAGCAGGCATTTTGTGTTTATTCAACACCTTAGCATGAGAACTAAGAGTTCAGGCGTCCTTTAACTGATCACCACTTATTACTTTTATAGATATTGATGAGACACAGCAGTTTGATTTATATTATATTCCTTTATCTCTGTGCTTATTTTATCTTTTCACAAAGATTAATGACAATTCTATTGCTTTCAGCTGATGTTTGTGATCAAGTCCTCCTGCATGTTATTGTGTATCATAGTTTTGGCAATGACAAATGAGTTGCTGTGCATTCTTATTTTTGTGTTTTTCAGGTTTGCATTCTATAAACTTACTTTACGGAATAAGGAATATTTATAAAATCTATTCCTAATGTGCTGTCTGAGCTGTGTATCTGTGTGTTCACCTTCCTAATAAAATTTGTAAAGTCATTGGTTTCCAAAAGATTTTTCCAGAGGAGATAGGCAGGGAATGATTTAGAAACTTTCAGCTGTGTAGAAATATAGTGATTTTGTCTGCCACTTACAAGCAAATCTAGTTTACCTTTTGTTGAAAGACATGTGAAGAGCTCGCATAGCTACTGTCTCTAGGCCGAGACAATGCTAACCTCCAATTGAGCATTGACAATTTTAAGTTGAAGATGACATTTTCTTAAATCACTGTTACTTGATCCTCAGATTAGCATTTGACTTACAGCCAGAGTCTTCTTGTCCCAAATACCATAGAAATATATATATATAAAAGACATTTAATTTGTTTGTAATTTCTGAATCTACCCTTCTGGATGTTTCTAGGTGCTGAGCAGCTCTCATTCTCTCGTTACTGCAACCACTTGCACCTTTCCTCTTATTTTCAGTTTTAAATGCAGTCAGTCGGAATTTCCAGCATCTCTGTCTGTAGTCCTTCCCCAGGCAAATCCCACAAATATTTCTCTTGACAGCCAGTCAGTCTTACATGTAACATGCGGTATGGTGTCTTCCATTATTGACTGTAGTTTTACAGCCCAAAATAATTTAAATGTTGTTTTATTTTATTTTTTTAAAATTTGTTTTTGTACCTGCTAGTTTAAATTAGACCAGAGACTGCACATCAATCAGAGAGGTATGACCGAATCTCCTGGTGTCCCAGGAGACCATGGAGTTACTTGTTTTAATCCCTACACATGGATATGCCACCAGGACAGAGAGGGGTCAAGAAGTAGTCGTTTTGCTTTGAAATGGTCATCTCTTGCCCTTAAGGGGTCTTGGATACCCCCTACAGGCTGTTGAGAAAATAGCTTTTGAGGTATCATAAAACTCATTTTCCAACAGGTAGAGCGAAGATTCTCAAAAAGCTGTTGTAATGGCATTTCTGTTTGATTGCAGTTGATTCTGCCTTCATTTTCTCAGTGGTAAATGCAACACATTACAATGGCAAACTGCATTAGTTATATAAGGAAAAAAAAAAAGCTTCACTCATGACTGATTTTTAATGCATTCATCTGTATTTTGTATCTCCTAATGGCTAACACAGGGAAATGAGCTGCTGACTGCTTTACATTTTGTGGCGTTTTTGTCTGATGAATTGTGTAAGGCATTTCTCTTCTTTGGGCTTTTATTCTGAATGACCAAATACACACAGATAGTTGCAATCACCACTCGTTGATTTCAGTTGTTTTTCACCTTACACTGGATATTTTTTTTTTATTTAAAGCCCCTATGAATAACTACTGAGTGGTTTTAAATTGTTTTCCTTTACATACTGCCTTATAACAATATTGATTTTTTTTTTTCTGTTATAATTTAGGGATTTATACATTCTATTTAGAGAGAGGGGGAAAAATAGTCTTTTGATGAAAGGAGGGTTTTAGCCAAAATTTTCAAAACAGCCAGAGGAGAAGTTGCTGTCTTTTTCAAGAACATTTAAGAAGACACAATTTAAAAAAGAAAAAAAAAAGTACTAAGCCTTTGGTGTCTGAAAAAGTCTTCTTAAACATATCTCTTATTGGATATGCAAAGATGAAGGCATACAAAATTCATCAGCTTGTGTTTTTCCTTTAAAAAAAAATCAAACCCACAAAGCCCAATGTTTTAGTTTTTACTAAACCTAGTAAAAGTTCTATTCTGCCAGATTAGTAATGAGTTGCTCTTTAAGCAACTCTAATTTTATCTTATGTTTTCATGTAAGAAGCCTTTTCACAAACAAGAAAACTAAAAGCAATTTAAGGAATAATAATTTTCATCTTCTAGACAAGGGGAAGAAACATCACTTTGAATGCTTGCATGCTTTAAGAAATATACAGCATGTCAGATATAGAGTTTAGTTTTTGAGCTGAACTCACAAAACCTGCAGCTTAACCCACTGTAAAATGTGAATTTGAAGGCTATTTATTTCTTAATAACATGTTATATTTTATTAAAAAATGAAAAGAATAAGTGGCAAGAATGAAAAGGAAACTATTAAGTTGGACATATAAAACATATCTCCAAATAAAGTGCTCTTAATATTTTCACCTGGAATTTTTCAGTTTTAGATGTTTCAGTTCTTCATACAGATTAGCATGGAGAAAATGAAGTTAGTGATACTTCATGAGTTCTTGTAGAAATGTTGTGGTTTGGCACATTTAACTGGTACACAGTGCTGTCCTCATTACTCCTTAATGATCCCAAGAACAAGCTATAAGTATTCTGTACAGTTCAGTATTGGCATGAGTCAGGCACAGCAGGACTCTCGTCAATTGTTTAAGATTTTGTTCAGTTCATAACAAGAGAAAATATCCTGTCATTCAGTGTTAATCTTCTGTGTTGCTTTTTCATTATCTACTTGTATAAAAGAAAATGGTGGTTTTCTAAGCTGTCTTTACGTTAGTTGCTGATGATTAAAGACAGCTTTAGTATGATTGATTGCGAGGTATTTATTACAAACAAACAAACAGAATCAGTTCACTTTTCAGGATGAATACTTTAAACACAAAAAATAATTAAATACAATCACTGCAGAGTTATTTTGCCAAAGTGTAAAAACAGCTTGGGGATAAATTTAAGTCTTTAAATAGAAAAGGTTGCCATAGGATTGTGTTGCTGTAACCAAACTAAATTTTGTTTTCTGCAGCAGAAAATCAGCCTGTTTGTTGTTTCCCAGATTTGATTTGGGTACTTTAGAATAAATATCCTACTTCTGGAACGTATGTATCAGTTCAAAAAGCGAAGGAAACTTCGCTTGTGGTTTCCAGACTGTTTGACTGCATGACATAGTATTGCTTTTTAAGGAAAAAAGTCATTGCCTTGCTAACAGTCAAATGATCTCAGTAGGCTTAGGTCATGGTCACGTGAAATTGTCTCTGTTTTGCTGTGACTATAAATTCTGGAAAAAAAGTTAAAATCACGTTCAGGCTTGGGTGAATTGCCCTTTTGGCACGGGAAGCGGCTAAGGACAAGAGCATTTCTGTAACCACCACGTTTGCCTCTAAAATGCCAAGGAAGAGCAGAGGGCAGGCTGCACTGCAGTCTGAGAGAGCGCATTTGGTGCCTATTGAAAAAGCTGCAATCCTGTGAGGAGTGTTTAATTTCACAAAAACGGCTGCCTGGGTGATTTGGCATATTTGCCTGTTCCAGAACAAATTTACCCCTGGTCTTGATCTGGTTAAATGATTATCTAATTGTTATGAATATTGGGAATACCTGACCTTGCTTTAAATGATACATACGTGATTTGGGTGGTTGCAGAATTCCCGTATAGCCTGCATATACATAGACCATGTCCTACCACGATCCTAAAACTATATGTATTACTTTTACCTTTTATTTCACTGGGAAGTATAGTATCTCACAGTCCTTAGTACTGTGTCAATACACATAGATACGATTTTTGTCTTTTCTGTGCTGCTGTTGTACTGTAAAACATTGGTTTGAGACCCAAGAAGGATAAATCACAAGATAAAGCAAGGATGAAAATAAAAATAGTCATTTATGTGCTAATTAGCCTAATAAGACTGACTTATGAAGGTTAATTGTGCCACTATAAAATGACAGTTGCATTTGACCTGCATGAACTTCTGAAGGGCTTGCTAGAAGACAGTAGTCCTTTCTAATACCAACTTTTTTTTTAACATGTATTTTTATAGTTCATTGCTTTACAGATGTTCTTTAGCCTAATTTTAATGCTGCTCAATTAGTGACGTTCCATAAGTGTTGGGCAAATCTGTTTGCTTTTACATTGTCTGTCTCAAAGGTTAAATGGATGTATTTCCTATAAAAGTAATTGTTGAACGCTAAAAGGGTATCAGGGTCTTCCAGTTGAATACATGTTTCTAGAAAAATAAGTGACTAGACAGGTTTGTAATATTACTAACGTAGAAAATTGGCTCAGAAGGGCAGTTCTCATGAGTAGACTTATGGATTACTTAAGTGAACATTTACAGTGAAATTGAGCATTACAATGTTATATCTAATGTATGTTTATACTCGAGTTTCTTTCTTAGCCTAGCTGCATGAGAAAGCCTGTATCTCCTTTTTGTAAAACACAACCTATGTGTGTTTTGATATGTATGGGGTTTTCTGATACGTGTGTATTTTTGTTATACAACGTGTATGGTTTTTGATACAACTTATGCCTTGCACATTACAAAAATCAAAGCAGTGCACCTCAATATTTAGTCATTGTCATGGCTTTTCTTTAAAAAAGAAATAATCAGCAAGGTGTCTTAAAGGAATTATCTGTGTGCAGCTACTGGTTTAGTAATATTTGAAATAAGCAAACGTATTAAGTTAAGGTACCATTTGTAGTGAGCTCCGTTTGAGAGAAAAATTGCTCTTGCAGCTGTATGTTGGAGACGGGGGTTAAGCAATAAGTGTTTTTAAATTCAATTGTCTAAAATGCATGCTTCATGGAAATAGTGATGGGTATTCTTTTGTTGTCAGCATCAGCAAGAACATTTGTATGCTGAGTTAGCAACTCAGAATCAATCATGCTGTGGATTTATTATTTACTAAATTCTACAGGGTTGTGATTTTACAGCATGGATTTACTCTACTGTATTATATTGTTTTCATATAATATTTCTGTTGCTCTTAGAATCTGTATGTTGTACAAAAGAGTAGTGTGAACCACTATTTCCTTAAAAATAAGAGTAGAATTTGCGAGGGTGTGGTTTTTGTGGTTGTTTTTAAATCTCTAATGTCACAAATTCAGTTAATATGTAAAAATAACATGACAAAATAAGTTAAAAATGTTATATTTTAAGCAGGCTTTTTATTGTAAGCCATAGATTATTATTATAAATTTTTGTTTATTTACTTAAAATGTTTAATAATTGATAAAATGTTTGCATGGTAGTTAAGTATTTAAAATAACTGTTCAAATGGAAACATGTGTGCATAATTGTTGTGGTTTAACCCTAGCCGGCAACTAAGTACCACCCAGCCACTCACTCACTCACTCCCATTGGTGGGATGATGGGGGAGAGAATCCAAAGGGTACAAGTGAGAAAACTCATGGGTTGAGATAAAGACAGTTTAACAGGGAAAGCAAAAGCCACATGTGCAAGCAAGGCAAACTCAAGGAATCCATTCACCCCTTCCCATGGGCAGGCAGGTGTTGGCCATCCCCAGGAAAGCAGGGCTCCATCATGTGTAACAGTTGCTTGGGAAGACAAATGCCACCACTCTGAACATCCCCCCCCCGCCCCCTTCTCCTTCCTCCAGCTCTGTATGCTGAGCATGACGTCATATGGTGTGGGACATCCCTGGGGTCAGCTGGGGTCAGCTGTCCCAGCCGTGTCCCCTCCCGGCTCCTTGTGCCCCCCGGCCCACTCAGTGGTGGGGTGGCGTGAGGGGCAGAAAAGGCCTTGACTCTGTGTAAGCCCCGCTCAGTAGCGAAAACATCCCTGGGTTGTCAACACTGTTTCCAGCACAAATCCAAAACACAGCCCCTTACTAGCTGCTATGAAGAAAATTAACTCTATCCCAGCCAAAACCAGCACAATAATGTAAACCCAAGTTGGAGAAGAGTGCATACAGTAGTATGGGAAGACTCTTGAAGTCGGGCTGAACTCACTGTTTCTATCCAGAGCTGCTGCACAGAGCACACGTGCACCTACAGCAGTGCAATAGGTCACCCTCACAGTAAGAAAAGTGCTTTCTTGTGTTTTGAAGGGATTTCCTCTTGCTCCGTCAGCATGTGCTACTAAGAGTCTAGTTCCCTCCCATCAGGTATTTATACACATTGGCAAAATCCCCCTGAGACTTCTCTTCTGCAGGCTGAATTGCAGCTCTCAGCCTCTCCTAATATGAAAGATACTTCAGTCCCTTAATGGCCTCTGTGGTCCTGTGACCATCTTCTGTTCTGATTTCATTCCTCTGAAACTGAGTTCATGGACATGGAGTACGGTACAAACCAAAGCATAGTAGGAGGGGGTTGACTGGGAGATTTGTTACAGAATTCCACTCATTATCTGCATTAAAATACCTGGTATTAATGAGACATTAACTTTAAATCTTGCCAGTCAGTCTGGGGGATCATCTTCAGTGTCTACAGAGGATTGAATTTCTAAGGTGTGTCTATACCTAGAACACAGAAGTGATCAGAACTCGTTATTAAAGCTCAAACTGGAGACAGTTTATACAATTTGGTGTACTTAACTCATGTTTCTTGGTCATGATGGGAGTGAATGAATGGTTTCAAATTACTGCATCTAAAGTTTCTGGTCTTACTTGCAAGAAGAATTTTTTAGAATTTTTTAAATTTTGAAAGCTGATTTAAAGAATGGACATGTTTGGGCAGGAATTTGCAACACGAAATCAAGTCTCCCTCAGAGTTGTACAATATATTTTGAATTAAAATATATTTCTGTGTCTATATTCTGTGCAGAGTTATTCACACACAAAATTGTGACAATTAAAATTGCCGTCTTTTCTTGTATCCTTAAGTGAAGTATAAGCATTGGTAACAAGTCTTTCTGTGTTTCACGTACTGCAATTTATTTTGGAAGGTGTAAGGCCAATGATAATTCTTGCCTAGTAGAAGGTTCTGAAATCCAGCAGAAACTGGCATTTATTTTGAGTCTTAATCTTGTCCTTATAATTAAAAACTGTTAACCCTGTCTGGATTATGAAATACAGAACGACAGATGCACTTCTTTCCCATGAGGTAAAAGGAGCTATGATATACTGTCAGTCCCTGTTGTATTTTAGAGATGTGATTATCTCATTGAAAATACATTGCCTGGAGTTAATATACTGTTATTATTTAAAGTCAGTAGTGTTTTGGAATGCAAATTTTTACCATATTTTTATATATATATATATAGAAGAAAAGTCTCTATATTTCATTATAACTAGTTGTTTTGCAGAGATTTATTTCTGAATTTTGAATACTGAATATGAGTACTTAAGTTAGGAGGAAATAGAGAATGTGAACACAATAAGACTGTTAAAATGTTATTGTATATTAAACTTGCTATAAAGTTAGAGCAGGATTTCAAGCTATTTTCAGCATTGATGGCTGTCAGGGAAGATTTAAGAGAGGATTAGTGTCATCGTAACCTCCTGAAAATGTCTGAGTATGATGCTGCTATGAGTGCAGGAATATGTCATATGGCAGTAGAATCTGAATCTGGTGCACCCTGTAAATAATCATGTCTCTAACAGTCTTGTACTGCTGTTTACGTGGTGGTACTCAGCAAAAGGGATAATGGCACTGGTGAAACTAGTTTTCAATGTTGGTCATGTGGTTTTTTTGAGGATAGGGCCAAAGGTTGACTCTAGATTTCTCTTTTTTTTTTTTTTTTTAAAAAGGAGCACTTTAAAGAAAAAAAACCCCCAAGTTTACAGAACCTTTCCCTACTGGGCTTGTAAGTGATGTTATATTTCTATTTGTTTCTATTTTTCTGTTAGGGATGCAATATCCCTATCCAAAAGCATAAAGATTGTTTCTGCTTATATTTAATTTCTCTTAACCCGGCAAATCTATGTAGGCATGCTTCATCCTCTAATATTTAAGCCCTATGTCAGTGCCCCAAATAAAATAATTCCTGTTAAGAACTGGACCTTTTTTAAAGCATAATCATGGTAGAAAATGCATTGCTATCAACATAACATTACTTGAGACGTGTGACAGTGCAAAAGATTCACACTGTGCTGAACTGGACATGTGAATGAATAGTGGCTATCAAAAATCCACTCTGAAGGACATGGGAACTAAATGGGAGAAAGGAAATTGGTTAAAAGATGCTGAAACTTGGTAAAATGCTTGAACGTGGCAGAAGCTGAAACTGTCCTTACTGGCTGAGAATCTCAGTGGGATGGCATAGCTAACTTCGTACACAGTCACAGAAAATACTATGTTGTAGGAGAACACTTAGGCACAAAAATGGGATCACAGACGTTTCCCTTGACAGTGTCTCAGATATGATAATTAAGATGGAGCAGACGGGCTCAGAAAATCAAAAGTGATAATGTGATCCTCCCACCATCTAGCATTAAGTAGTCTGAGCCTGGCATTTTCAGTCAGAAATCTCTGCTTACTACCATGCAGTTCTGCTCAAATTCTTAAACCTTTTATTAAATACACAGGGCGGGTGGGAAGGAGAGAAGCATTTGAAATGTAAAGTATTAAGTATAGCTTTCATTTTAACTCTTAACTCATTTCCTTTTCCTTCAGCTTTAGTGAGTTCTTACAAAGAAAAGAATAATGTTAAATATTTCTTTAGGTCAAGATTAAAGATGGCAACTGTCCTTTTTTGGAAGAAAAAAAGTTAATACAGGTTTTAGCTGCTGCTGCTGGAACTTAAGCCTCATTCCTTGAAAATGAGGGCATGGGGGTGGAGAGAGATGGGACCTCAAAAAAATATGGAAAACAAATTGTAGCTCTTGTGCTGACTTCTACCAGCTGAGAACTATTGCTACAAAATATGTTTTTAAAACTGATTCCAAGATTTGGCATATTTCTACTAGTATTAGATACTAGATTAGGAAGATACTACTGTGGCTACAATTTTAACTGCTGACTTACAGTACTATCAGAAGGGACACTTTCACTGAGAATGGTTAAGCAGAGAAAAATAAGTAGAAAATATTAAAGAAAATATGGAAAGAGGAGTACGGAAATATTGAGGTAACGGAAGAATGTAAATCTGTTACTTTGAAATTAAGTGTAGCTTTAGGTTGCAGTTTATTAGTAAACATACTTCATATTCAAAGCCTGTAATTTGTTGTGTATTATTCAGAAGTAGGCCAATGGAAAAAACTTGCAGTGAGGCACAAAGATAATGGTATCTAGAATTTCTTATACTGAATGTACTGTAATATCATCTTGCTTCTGCTGTTGCATTTGTTCCATAACATATATTTACATTCCTTCAATAACAACAGGGGATGGCTTATATGTATTTTGTTTTTCAAGTTACTTCCCAGATAGAGGTTCACAGACTGGGAGGAATCCATTTTTCATCAGAGTCTTGCAAGTCTGAGATTAATTAAAATATGCATTCACACTGTTAAATAAAATTTGTCCAGATGAGATTTTAAAAATAATGTAGAAGTGATTAGCTCCTGATGTCCTTTTCAAGGTGTTATCCAGGGAACTGTTAAATTACTAGGAACTTAATCAATAAGAGTAATTTCTCTTCATCTTTTAATAGAAGAAAATCAGCTGCTGCGCTTGTCAGAACTAGCTGTTTCATTGACAAGGAATCCAGAATACAAGGTTCTGAGGCTTCTGAACTCCTTCCTTCTCCTTTTCCAACCGTACTGATCTCAGCACTATAGAAGTTTCATATGTGTCATGAAAATGCAGGTAGAGCAGCCATGTTGGTGGTTTTGATGAGGGAGACCAAACTATGAACGTACCCTTTACTTGCGTGCACTATGAATATGCATAGGTCAAAATTTAGACATGAGTCCATGGGAAAATAAATTCCATCAGATGTTTATGATAATTAACAATTTTCCAGTGTAAATCCAGGAAACTCCAAAGAGAGAGTGCAGTGACTAAAACATGACACAGTTTAAATGGAAGGAGATACCTGGCTGATGGGAGAGGAGTTCATCTCTGGATTGCTGTGTGAGTGAGCACATAGTACACTCAAGTGCACTATATAGGTGCTGATTTGATTTAGATGTCCCTGGGGATAAATGGTGCTGAAAAGTTTGATTTAGCAGTAATTTCATGGACTGGGTGTACAAGTCATGTCTGAGCTGCCAAAGGAAAAGGTTTTACCCTTCCACAAAGTCTCATATGCCTACGTCTGTTACTTTTACTGTATAATCCATTTTACCGCCCTTTTTTCCAAGAAGCTAATGAGGGTGTGTAGTGTCCGAAGGCTTTTATAACTTAGTGTTTAAATACTTTTACTAAATGAAGGCGACTCAAGGAAGTTCCACTTCCACATTTACGATCTACTTCCTATTAAGTGAGCAATAAGTGTGGGAGTAATCAACTAAGGATGGTTGGTAATAGCTTCTGTATTTGTCAATATATTGACAGCTTTTGGAATATGGTTTGGAATGCAGCCTTTTAGATCCTTTACTGTTAAGAGCAATTAACCATAAGCAGAATAAGCTGTTAAGAATATATTCCTTTGTTTCTCACTGAAAGCACAGCAAAGATTTACACAATTAAAGTTATCTTTTGAGAAGAAGCTTTTCCAGCTTAAAGTGCCTAAAGAATCATTCCATAAACATAGAGGGAAAAACATGAATGGATTTAGGAAAATGTAACTGATTATATAGTAGCAGCACCTCAATGAACATTTATTGTAGAGCATCAAGATCATAGCAAAATTACAAAATTTTGCACTCTGTGGTAACTGTAGGTGTTCTTCAGAAATGACACAAACTGTTTTATGAAAGATAGAAAAGTGTGTTACATCACTATATGCTGCATAGAAATGCCTGGTACGTGTTTCTCTAGTACCTCTTCAGTAAGAATCTCTCCTTCAGCATCAGCTGCCTATTCAACAAGTTCTGAAGGCTGAACAAACCGTAGGATTCCTGACGTAGAAATATTCTGTCAATAGTATCTTATGTTTAATTGTGGTTCCAGTCTGGTTGTAATATTACCTTTTTCCCTATTTGCCTTAGGCTGGGCAGAGACATTGGAGTGTGTGTGGTATGGGACACTGGCGCAGAAGTGTGCATTGTGTGTTATTCCTTATCAGTAGGATGGGAACGTTAAAACTCAATCCCTCTGATAGAAATTCAATACTAGGATTATGAAGTGGAAATTAAATTATTATATACAGGTCACCACTTAGTAACGTATCAGTTCACAAGCAGGAGCCCCGTATTAAATCTTAGTCATAATTAAAACTTCAGTGAAAGCAGAATATGATCGTCAAGATAGGTACAGAGTTACTTTGTGTGAAGGAAAGACTTTAGGTGTAGTGTGAATATTAGCTGGTAATTTTCCAGTGTGGTGTGGGAACTTACTGACACGTTTACCAGAGGGAGGTTATTTAGTTTTGCATGCTTGGTTAGAAAAGAGGGAGGGCTGCCTAAACAAGATAGTCATTTGTATAAACGTGGGAAGGAAAAGCAAAAAGAAAGCTCAATAACCGGGAACATGAAGGCTTGTTTTGAGGTGACAATCAGTGAGCAGACCGCTGTGGAGAGATTTACTTCAGCCACTGATAAAGAGGAGTGGAGTGATGATGATGTTTCTGCGATTCTCTTTCAGTTCAAATTTCAGGAGCTTTTAAAGGTGCCGTTTTTTTGCTTCTAGACTATTCTTGTTGTGGGCCATAATTGTAGTATTAACTCTGCCTTTGTTCAAATGGTTTCAAAGCTTTCTTTTTGTTCACTTTTGTCAAAAGCAAGGGTTCCAATTGTATTAGACATTTTACCAAACATCTGCAATAATACTTTCTTTAATTAGACATTTGAAACTAATGGAATTTTGTCATTGCTTTTGCCATTGCTCGGGATTTCACCTTGTACAGGAAAGATGTATTGTTAATAATTTTCTGTATTGTGCATTGACAAGGTAGACTTTAATGTCTGTTCTCAAACTGCTATTATTTAAGGCGTAGAGGAGAGCCCCATATGACACATGCATAGTTCTAAACTCTACAGAAAATAAACTAAATGATGTGCTAGTGAAATATTCTTCAAAGCAGCTTATAATTGAAATAGTAATATATTTTTAATACACCTTGTAGAAAATGTGTTTAGGATGTAGTATTGAAATCCATGAAAATTCCTTTAGTTATAAAGTAAAATACAGGTGAAGAATTCTCACTTTTCCTTTTTGATTTTATAGCTTGCACGTGCAGTGGACATGCAAATATTTGTCACATGCAAACAGGAAAATGTTTCTGCACAACTAAAGGAATCAAAGGAGACCAGTGTCAACTGTAAGTACAATTCAGTGTAGCCCGAAGTTAATGCAATTCATGCCTAGTGTATAATAATTTTTTTTTTCCTTTTGGAATTTGGTTTTGGATTTTGTGATTGACACATGATTGAAACATGACTAATGTTTTAATGATGAATTTAGTGTTCCCTACATTTCTTAGGAAATGTCAATATAGCTAAGTCTTTTGTTAAAGAATTACATCACAATATTATTAATATTTTGCAGTCACTAGAGATTTAAAAATATATTATGTAAAAATATGTCACTGGAGAATTACCTGTAATTATTCTAAGTTAAAAATGTCTGTGAAATTTGTAGTTGTATTCAGTACATTTGTTACGTGTCTTGATCAGAATCTGCAGTGATTAGATTTTGAGAGTTTTGTAAACGTATTAAGGTGCACAGTGGTTTAGACATTTTCCCATATCATTAAATCTTGAACAGAGGGATGTGTAGACCTGTCATGGAAAGTACAATTAGCGTATCTTGTTTTGTACTGTAATAGCTTATTGTGTGTGTTTAGAGGAAGAGCTTCCAACTTAAAATAGGACATAAGAAATGGGAGGACTGAGAACGAGGAACCACTGAAGTGGAGTGACCTGTCAAGTAGGAGAAATAACACATTAAAGTTAACTGTGAATCGCCTTATATTTAAAGATGTTTCTTTCAGTTCATTCTATCCTCTCCACTGCATTGTCCAATAGGAATCTTATTCCTGTTGCAATTATAGTTATTTTCAATAGTATCTGGCCACAAAATTGTCTTCGCAATGGTGATTGGAACCGGGGAAAAGGCATAAATACAGCTTACTCCCGTCCAGCAGGGAGAGGTGCCAGAAGGTTATGTTCTGCCTGCCATGAGGCACATTCTTTCACTGGATCTGTGGATTCATCTTTGACATACTTAATGAACTGGCCTGAATCCTACCCTTACACTTTGCTTGGTAATTAGCCAAGAAACAAAAATATTTGTTGTGGAAGCAATGTGTACATTTGTGAGAAAGAGCTGTGCTGGCAGGTAACTGTTTCACTGGTACCTCTGGGACTTTTTGTCTAGCTAATGCTAGACTCTCAGGATGAGATGGGGCACCAAGATTTTAGGACTAAATGATGAATTTTTATCATGATGAAAGCTGAGGAGTTGATAATACATTTAAACTCTGAATTAAGTCTTCACTGAGAAGTTGTTTTTTCCTCTTTTTGTGTACAAACAATTAATCGTTTAAAAATGTTAATGAGTGGTTTGATTACCAGTGCGTGGCCCGGGCATATGTGGATGCCATTCTACCTGTTTACAAAGAATGGGAAAAAAAATGGAAAATCTACTCCTCTGTGCATCGTAACACTTGAACTGCAGGAAACAGTTTCTTTGCTCGTAACTCTAATTCCCTCCAACTACCATTCAGCCTAAGATGCTCTGTATAGACCTTTTCCCTGGTTTGTATTTCATGTACTTATTTCGCTATTGCTTTCCCTTTGTCTTGTGTCTGTTTCATCATCGTTTTCTCTGCTCTGATTTGGAACTTTGTCTCATACGGTCGATTGTGCTGCTCAGCCGTATCAGTTTGCTGTCCTGAGTTTATTTCTGTCATAAAAGTTTTTTTTATCTAATTTACTGAACCAGAAGAGAACAGGTTGTTGTGGTCGTGGATTTGGTTGTCCTTGTGAAGAGTTACAGCAATTCCACAAAATGGAGGAAACAGGGATTGGAATTTTGATATTTCAGAGTAAACTTAACAATTTCAGACTGAAAATCCCTGGTTTTGTCACATGTAATACGTTCCCCTTCCTAGATTCTTACGCAGGCCAAAGACTTATCCAGGACAAGCTGTGTTGTTAAAGCATTTGGTATTCCAAATGCTTTCTTTTGGATGAAATAAACTCTGCAGAGCAGCCATTTTCAAATTGGTTTTGGCTCTGATCACATTTCAGATGGTGAGCTTCACATCTGTTTGGTTTATAGACAGAAATATTAGCATAAAAATTGAATTGTTGCTCTTAAGTCCTTTCCTAACTCTGTTATTTAAAACCAAATTTGAAAAAAGGCTATGTAGAGGATCGAGTTTATGACAGCACATGTAGAAAGAGACCAGTTCCAGTTATAGACACTTTGAACATATTAGGAGACTAACTAGGATAGAATTTCAACACTAGAGACTCATTGTTAAGATCAGTGGATATCCTGAGGAAAGCTGATAACAACAGATTTAGAGTTTTAGGACATGTTGAGGGATGATACACTTAGGATTTGTCATTTTACTCTGATGCTTGGTTTGGGAGAGTGATCCATTCATGTATGGAAGTTTCAGTCAAATCTTGTTTTTAAATATTTCCCTTAGAACATCAGGAGATAACAACAGTAAAAATAGGTCACTCCTGAAACACTGTATCCAATCCCGTATTGCCATCTAATTTGTAAACTTGATATGAAGAATACAAATGGGATCAGATTCGTATTATGTTTAAAAAATGCCCTATTTTCTCTTTAAAAATTATACTTAGACTCAAAACCGGTTTTGAAAATATCATATTCCATTGTCAAAATACATACATGGTAGTTATCTACAAGATAAGGATTATTTTAAATCAGCTAAATGCTTTACTTCTATTTATTACCTTATTATATTCTGCATAAATCATCTGCAATTTGATTCAAAGTGTGAATACTGTTCTCCATAGGTCTGGATAGAAATTGTGGCTTTTGTGCAATTTCAGCAGCAAACCTATAGCTCTCTGATTTCTAAAATAAGGATTTTTGTGAAAATTCCAACTTTACAACACTTTTCTGTTCCCCCCCCCACTGTAAGAGCAGCTAGTTATTTGTGTTTTTATGGAGGATCCTTATTTTTTCATATTTTTTATTTATTAGCATATCCATCTATCGGTTATATTAATTTCCGAATTATTCTGTTGGACAGCATGAAGCACAGTGGCAGTTTAAATCAAAATTAGCACCTTAAAGCAGCTTTGAGCATTCTGTTTTACAATGTTTCTTTAATGACACGTGATAACATTTTTTCCAAGAAGAAATATTTTTGTTTCCTTTAAGTAGGTAGTTTCATTTGGTAAAAACCTGTAAAGATCTCCTAATCAGGAGGAACTGATTAGAGTGGTTAGATTATTTAAACTAACTAGAAGGTAAAACAATAAAAACAGATACAAGTAAAATACTTAGATTTTCCCCCCCCCTAATTTTAATAATAAAATGTGCCATTGATAGCAACAGGAAAAACATATTGACTTAAAACATATTTTTAGGTAAAACTGTTACTTTAAAGTAACTTCATTTAATTTCCTGTAATATTTCATTTGCTAGCTGCTCATTTTTTTCCCTCATAGCATTTTGTCTACAGAGGTCTCATTGTATCCATCTGCAGGATTATATACACAGATAAGTTTTCAGGAATAGGCCTATGGAAATGTAAAGAATATGCTAAGGGGATGTTTCAAAATTCAGTTTTTTATATTAAATGAGAGAACTTTTACTAGATGCAAGGAAGAAAATTATGAAAATTATAGAATTAACTGAGTAGTTAAATCATCCTTTGAGGAGTTTCAGTATGTCTGGGCTCTTCCAAGAGACAACCTTCACCTGGAGATGTGTCTGTAGCTTTTGTCATCCCTTGTAAATCTGGACGTATTACAAGCACCTGGAAAGGTTACGGTGTTCCAAATGCTTGGTGGAAACAGGGTTTTATCGTGAATTTTTCAAATTGTCAGTTTTTACTGGATGTACTGTAACATTTATGGCACCGTACTTCCCAGTTACAGCCATTGCTGTAGTTCTGGGAGAAGGAAATCAATCTCTCTTGTTAAGTACTTTCTGCTGAGGCAGATTTTAGGCTATTGGACCTGTCCTGCTGGTGTTGAAACTGTATCTTTGAATGATGGGCAGGGTAGATATCATTTTAGTGTATCTAAGTCCCCAGGCAGAAATCAGAATAATAATTATTTTACCTAACCAGGAAACATTAAAATGTTGAGAACGTCTGTTGTTCTGTGTAAAAACCCGAAAATAAAAACAAAAAAAAAACTTCCATAAAAGTCTAAGAACTGGGCAAAAACTGGGCTTCAAGACTTCTGTAACAAAGAGCTGCTAGGTGGAAATAAAATATCAGGGCAGGGAAAAATCCTTATTTTAACTATCATATATCATAGTATATTTCATGTAGTTGTAAGAAGGATAAATTTAAGAGTATAAAATTTATAGATCCAGGGTATTCTGGAATAAAACGTTGCTAAAACTATTGCTAAATTAAATTCTAATAAATATTCAGACTATTCATTTCTCAGTCATACTGTTATTTCTTCTGAAAAGGGGAAAGAAATACTATTTTATTTATTAAAATATGCCCTGTTTATTTGGTAAAGTCTTCACTGTATGCAAACTTTAAAAATATCCAGCTGTCCTCTCCTGTATAATTCCCCTTCACAGAATGGTATAATTCCTCTTACTGGATGGAAAGGCAGGTAAAAATATACTGGGTTATGAGTCAAATTCACCATTCTATTGATTTCATTGCAGCTTTATTTGCTGATAGCAGAGTAAATCTGTTCCCCGTTATTTCCTCTCAGAGCTCTGCTTTCTGCTTTCCATCGGGGGAAAAACTGACAACAATCATATAACAAATTCACTTTATTAGAATTTCCTTTATCAAAGACACACACACACCCCCCCACCACCACCCACCCCACCCCCACCCCAAACAAACAAACAAACAAAAACAACCCAGGGAGATTCTAGTTGTTGGAAGTCTGATAAAGCTTCTTCTATTGAAGAATTACTTTTCCTCATAGAGTGTGGAATCCATTTATTACTAGTTACTATGGTGATCTGTGTTTTTCTAAAGTGAAGTTAAAAGTATAATATTTAATGCTTTAAAATACTAGAGGAAAGTGTATTTTAATTTTTTTCAAGATTTTTTTCCTTTTACTTTCATTTGGTCATATTCCATCATTAGTTTTATATGTTTGAATGTGTTTGATGTGGGGAGTTTTCTCCTTGTTCATGCTGACTCCGATGCTTGAGTTTTCCATTTACCAGAAAACTTTGTACCTATGCCTGTTACTCCATTAGCTGTGATGTTTCAAGGAGAATTCCAGCAAAATCTGGCATGTAGATCTAGGTGGATTTAGTGACTGCCTCTGTTCTTATCTACCTGCCTGAAAATTTTAACTTGCTTCTGTAAGGATAGGTTCAAGCCCTCAGCTAGTTCTCCAATACAGAGATCGTTAGGTTGCTATGGACAAAAATAAAATAATACACTTCACTATTAAATGTATGTTTTAAATGGACTAAATTTTTGTTTTATGTGTAGTTATTGTTGCCAGATCTTTCAAGGACTTGAGATACTTTGGTTTTTTTTAATTTAAATTGTGTTTCTGGCATCAATTATTTTTGCTTAAATTGCAGCTTTCATTTAAACAATATGTCTAATATCAGAGCTTCCGAACATGACCCAAATGCACTTTAGTGGATTAAACAGTCAGAAAGCAAATATCAGGCACTTAAAACACTTGAGATTATTTTTCTTCGAATTTTAGATTAAAAACTAAGTTTGTGATTTGGAACAGGCGTTGTACAGTATGTTTTAAAATGGCTTTTGGCAGGATTGTATGTCACCATCAGCCTTTTTTTGTGCTGCGGTAGGCTCACTTTCTCTACTTCAGTATATTCAGTATACGACATGTAAGGTTCATGAGGCGCTCTGGGATCTTTCACAGTTGCAGGCTCTCTGTAAATGTGAAAGAACACTTTCCATAAGCATTGTTACATTGCAAACATTACATTTTATTCAGGAAATTGCCCAACACTGTAAAAATAGGGAACTGGAGTTTGAATGTCCTGTATTGTTCCTGGAAGGCAGTGTTCTTGGTGAAGACATGAGAAGGAGCTAGTGGCTAAGGGAGCAGCTGCAGGCACTTAGCCAAGAGCTTTGTATACTGGTACTCTATTGTCAGTCAGTTGTGAATGTGTTAAATCTTGAGAACACTGCAATATTGATATTACAGCGTAAAACTAGTAAAGTTAGAAAGATGTGTCTTGCCAAGAGCTGAATTAAAAATGGTACATGTAATTTTCTTAGGTGCTCCATTCTGATGAAATATATGTTTTATCTTTCTGAGTTCGGCACTAATTGTCTGGAAAACGGGAACAGTTTGGGTATAACGGTTTTTTTTCATGAGAATAAAGTAATTTTGCTCTTGGCTTCTAAGTTAGGTTCTTCCATAGCTGACTGTATGCATGTATATAAGTGTGTCTTTTGGTTTGGCAAGCTAAACAGAGCAGAATCTACTCACCACTGGGCTTCAGTTGTTCTCTAGCATTTTTTATATTCATTATTTTCTCTCCAGGCTACCCCCAAAAATACAAACTGCAGAGCAAAACAGACTTTCTTGATAACTTTCCAGACACTCCTGGACGTAAAATAGGAACTCAAGCAGTATACCCGTCTCTTGTGCACAACTGGTTTATGTTAGTATTCATGCTGGATATAGATTTAATTAAGTAATATCTTTTTTGTTTCCCATCTGAAAAATTTATGGTGCTGGATTTTCTTTCAAAGTACCTTGTTTTTAAAAATTGTTCCTCCTGTGCCAGGGCCATACCATTCAGTGATTGGCATTTGAATAATCTGTTTTGCTTAGTGCAGGATGTATCAGTGAAGCTGTGGAACAGGGCAGGCTGCCTAAGTCTTTCACGGATGACGTGCCAGTGAGACCTGTTTTAAATTCTAGTGCTCAGGATGCGTCTATTAGCACTTCTTACAAAAGGGGTTTGCTTTATAACAATTTTTAGTGCTAAGTCTTGCTATAGCCCCAATTGTTTAAGGTTATATAGGTAAAGTAATGCTTCTACATATAATTTTTATTATAATAGAGTAGCACAGCTGACAAGAATAGACACGTTTGCATGTTCTTTAGGTCTAAAATAGACCCATAAAGATTTAAAGCTAAATATACACTGAAGACAATTCTGCCTTTAATTAGGTATGTACTGAGTCTGACTGGGCTGAATTTAGGAGTGGGAGTGACGCTAATGTTTAATCTCACATAGGAAAAAGAGAAACAGGGCTAGCCTGTGCGACTTGGAAGTTACTGGGGAGAGGAGAGGAAGGGAGGTTATAACTGCCAAGAACTGCTTTATTGTTAAGTCTGATTTTTTGTTTTCCAGCGAAGTTGTGACCTTAGCTTCTGCCCTTGTTTTTAGAAAGTGTTTTGGAGGTTTTGAGGCTGTTCCTGTACATCTAAGGAGGGGACGAAGGGCCTTGTGTCTTGGGCTGGCTTCACACCTTGCCTAGGGTAACTTTAAACCAGAATTGCACATATCTGTGTAGCACAATATTCCGCCTTAGTCTCAGGCGGGGTTACAACAGGTTGCAAAGACTTAGGATTTGAGCACTTTTTCCCCCCAGTTCAAGCTGTTGAAAACGATGTCGGGGCTGTGCTGCTTTGTGTCCTTTAGGGTGTGCAATGAAGGCCCCTGGCAGTGCTTCTCCGTGGCCAGGACTAGAACTGCAGTTAAGAGCTAGCAAGGCCAAGGCTTATGAAAAGTAACATTAGCCAAAAATCAGTATGAACAGCTCTTATAAAGCAACCAGCCCAATGGGAGCGGTGCATGCCGTTACACTGTTTCTTGGGACTGCTTCTTTGAGAAGATGTAAAAGGAGACCGAAGCATTTCTTGTAAGACAGCCAAGGGACAGTGTGGTTCAGATTCCAGAAAAAACTTGTTTGAGGTTGCTGACAGTGGAGGCCAGCTTCTTCTCAACACGCAAGTCTACTAGCCAGTTATCTCTCCTAATCTGCATGAACGAAATACCCCCACAGGCTATTCTTTCTGTCCAGATAAGATGCTGGGGTCCCCACAAATCATAAATATGACCAGTTTGAGTATCATGATCACTACCTCTGTTAACCATTAATATAATTATTCTGTTCTTTTCATGCTGCTGTGGTTGGATTATGAACTGTCATTGTTCACAGGAGCTATAATAAGTCTCACAGATCATAAATTGTCCTGTATAGGGTAACATCTGTGAATTATTCTAGTAGAGTACTTTTTACTACTCCTTATTAACGAACTTCCGTACCTCAGTATAGCCGGGCACCGTGTGCGTGACCTAACCATTTTATGTGTACTTCACTATTCAGTATACCTGCTCTCAGATTCCAGCTCTTTTTCAGACAGTAACAGCGTGTCCACCTGATGGCCTGTATGTCACACACCTGCCTGGTGAATGTGCTTATCCAGCTCTTTCTGTCCAGAGAAAATATATACACGCCTAAGTCCAGGAAATGGTTTTGAATTGTAACTCCCCGTCGTACAGGACACACCTAATCGAGTGTACGGGTAGCTAAGAAACTCTCTTAGCTGGGTTGCCCCTAGGCACCTAACTGCAAGCTGTTTGCTGTGTGGGCAGTTGTGGTAGTTCCTCCGGGTTTGGGAATTCTACTCGAGCAACTGGGCATCCGACAGTCTGGTGGTGTGACAGGAAGCATTACTGTCGCTGTTCGTTTGGGCTCCGATCCATTCAGTTTTGATGCTCTTTTTTGTTCCATTGAATCCCTTTTAAGTGAAGTTGGATTCTTCTCCCTAGGTAGTTGTGCCCCTCTGAAGTCTGTTAAATCTGTCTTTACAGACTTTATGCCATAAAATTAACTCCTGCAGATTGTTTTCTAAGAATTAGAAAGATAGCTTATTTTTCTTTTGAATCTCAAAGACGACAATGCTTAATCCTCCATCTCTTCCTAACCCAAAATCCCACTTCAATTTTTAAAAGTTAGAATATGTGCTGCAGGGAGGGGAGAAAGAGTAAGACAGATTTTCAGTGGAGCATGAAGTTGTTTGGGCCTTCCCACTGCTTTGGTTAAAGATGATGGGTTCCCTTCATAGAAGGCAAAGAAAGTAATTGATGACTTTTCTGGATACTCATCCTGTCATCATCATTCAGCTGAGTTGTGACTTACAAAACCAGATATTTGAGGGAGCTCTTTTTAAAAATTCCTGTGTATACTGTGATATTGTAGCTGATTAAATTCAATGTATGATATGTTATAGTAACAGCCCTCTGCATTGCTATTATTATTGCTGACTGCTGCTACCAGAGTCAGCTTAGGACAATTAACTGTAGAGCAGAAGGGAGGAAAGTGATATTTCCTTCATGGAAGGGGAATATTTAAGGAGATTTTTTTCAAAGATTTAAGAGTAAACAGTCCTACAAAACCTAATGGAGGACAAAATATTTTGAGGGTAAGCATCTTTCAGAAAACAAATCTTGCTAGTAAAGTTTTTCATGGACCCTTTCTCTAGACCAAAAAATTTGACATATATGATTATTTTTGCCTTCATGAAACACAAACACTGGTCAGCTTTAGTATATGCATGCATTTGAGAAATCAGTGCTATTGGAGTGTTTTTTATATTTTGGTCTTCCTAAGGAGATCTTGGCTAGTGTATGAGACGCAGATCAGCCATAAAAATGGTTTATCAAAATTTTATGTATCGTTATTGGTCCTTTGTGCTGGAAAGCAGCCAAGGAGAGCCAAAGAGTTTCCTGACATGCCCCCATCCTTGCCATTGCTTGTAGTTCATATCAGCATCTTAGACAAAGGCAGTTTGTCGGTTGTAGGGAGAGGAGAAAAGAAGGGAAAAAAAGGCAAAAGAAGGGCTTAGAGCAAGTTTTGCTGTCACCATAATCAAAACTGTATTTGGATGTGTAAAGCCATCAACTTTCAGGTGTTTCATAAACAAGCAGGTTCTTTTTATTAACTTTCAATTTAGGGTAAGATAAAACAATCAAAATTTTCAAAATTGTGACTGAAAAAATAATTCTGATACTGGATGGTGACAATGACAACAGCAACAACAAGCAGCCAATCAGGAGACAAGGCAGAATGTCTGCCAGGAGCCGTACACCCAAATAGTCATGCGGGAGAGAGTCGTAATCTCACGCTGCTCGCCTGATGGGGAGGGAAAGCCTTGTGAATATTTCCAAGACACGTTTCCCCTCCCTTGCCTTCCCAGGAATCCCACTTCTCCACTGTGAGATGAGATGTGCTGCGCGTGCAGCTCAGTCCGAGGTGTCCTGCTGTTGTTGGCCTCGTTGGCTTGCTGCCCCCCACAAGCGCTTTGGATTACCCAGCTGCTTCTTGCCCCGGTGCAATGCAACTGCTCGTTGCTTACAAATGGGCACCAACATGAGATGTTATGTAGAGATGCTCATAGGCTATTTTGATTACTACACTGGGAGATACATTAATTGTTTATGATCGTTTTTGTAGGGCTTCACTTTTCTCCTGTGGTTTCTACCAAGGGTAAAATAGATACTTAATGTTTTCTGGAAGAATTGCTTAAAAATATTCTAGTAAGAGACCTTTATGAAATTCTTTCCCCTGAATTGTTCACAGTAGCAGTGTACTGGGGAGCTAGCAAGGTTTTTTACAGTATTTAACTAGAGAGAAAGGAGAATGGATCCGTTTTCACTAAATGATGATCAACAGAAATCAACCAACATTTGGATGGCTGAAGTTTGAAGAGAGTAGAGTTATACTGTAAAGAGGCATTATGATCATCATGATCTAAAGACAGACATTGCTTTCAATATGCAGAACTGGTATTCTGTTATGTACTGATAGACTTTAAATACTCTGCAACAGAAACTCCTGTTGTGGGCAAAACAAGTAAAAAATGTTGTCAGCCACAGGTATATTGAATTATTTATTAAACAGTATTGGATGTCCTCCGAAACACCTTTTGTGGTTTTTTTTTTTTGCTTGCTTTTCATTTCTTTATTTATTTTTTTTTAAATAAAGCAGTTTCTTCCTGAAATGACAACATTCACTGAGGCATAAAGCATCGATTCCCAGCAAATGATGAATAGCATTTGCGCTTTTTAAATGACTGAAAATAGGGATATTTTTCTTTTTTAATGAAAGAAAAATCCTTTTAAATAGAAATGAGTAAGCAATTATTTGACCTGTTCTATACTTAGTATGTTTTTATATTGTTCGTATCCATCACCTTCTATCTGAGACACATGATTAAATGTAGTCTGAGCTTTATTAAAGTGGATTTAGTTTTAACTATAAAATAGCTTTGTAATTAAATCCAGTAGGAAGTAGATATAGGAGTTACTTCAGTAATGGTGTCTCTTGAAATATCAGGCCATTTTACAAATAAAATGAAACCATTAGGATATTGCCTGTCAAAATAACTATTTCCCTTACTATTTCAGTATGTGGAAAATTCAAAATAAATAGCTAATGGGAAGTGAGTTGGAATTTAACCATCACAAGATTTATTTCTTCACTAATTGTAACTGATGTAACACATACCTCTTATATGCTCCAGGTTTTCCTTTTTAAGCTGGGCAGAGAATGTGTTCAAGGAGACTTTACAATGGAAGTAATATTTTTAATAGAAACTGTATTAATTTTGCCATTTTAAAAGAACATCAGGTTGAATGATTTGAAGGTGATACTGGTTTTATTAATTGACAGGTAACTGAAAATACTAGCTATTATCGAGTTGTTCTCTGTTGAAAATGGTTTTGTAACAGCAGAGTAAGCATTTGGTAGCTTTGAAGTCGTGTGTTGCTGATGCTGCTTAATCCAGCAAATTGATCACATAATTTTGACCAGGACTGAGCAAAAGCTCAAGGGACTATCTTTGTGTGTCTGTTAGGGCTTGTGCTAGCCAGGTCAATACATTGCATGAATTAATTTGTATTGAATGTAGAAATATTATAGCAGAAAGAATATATTGATGATAAATATTTGCTCAGGTGCACTGTTTTGTCTTGTGAAATGAGAAAGCAGTTTTCTAAGGAAGACCTGTCCTGAACATCCACATTTTCCTTATTTTTAAGTGTACAAGTTTCATGTATATAGTAACCCAAACATTTGAATGTTTTTAATGAAATTAATTGTGAATTTAATGAAATAGATACTGAAATAGAATCTGTGAATCTTAATTTCTTCTTTACAGATCTACAGTGCTTGTGACTTTTCAAAGCTCTTGAAAATTTCTTCTATATTCTCACATATTAACCCTCAGATAAAATGTTATCCCTTGTGCAGTGTAGATCTGGACTTATAACTTACATCTGATAGGCCATTAATGTGGTAATTAGTAATTGGTACAAGAGTTGTTAAAGTTGAAATAAGCATCTGGTTTAATCAATTTGTCATTAAACTAGTACAAGTACATGGGTAGCTAGCAGTGGGAAAATACCGGTGTGACAGCTCATAGCTCTCTAAAAGCTATCAATACCTAGCTAAACTTGAAATTAAAGTAGTGCCTATTTATACTGCTTGATAGGGATTGCTCGGTACTCCACTTGCACAAAATACCATGTCCTATTTTAAAATCTATTTTCAAAACCTTGCAGATAAGTAAAAGAAGTGAAGTTACATTGTGATGAAAAACCTGTTGATAGATATATCTATCAGTTTTGGCTTGTGATATTTATTAATTTCATTCACTAAGAAAGGGGAAGAAAAAGCAGTTTTTATACAGCAATAAGGAAATGCTAGGTCAGATGGGTACTGGTGACACAGAAATCTAGTGATAGAAAGATTGCTTTTCTTTTCCTCTTATGGTCTCTAATAGAAGTAATACGCATCTTCCTACTGCTGTTTTCATTTGCTGTTTTCTCTTTCAGTGAGCTGCATATGTTTACATATAGATGAAAATTTAGCTGCCATAGTTACATTTCTGGTTTTAAAGTTAAAACATTATTTCACTTTCTGGCAGTTATTAGTTTTAAATTGCTTCAGTAGTTGCTGAGAGTGTTAAAAGAAATTTGCACATAAAGGATTAAAATTATGCATAGGGATAACTAAGAAATATATTTTGGTATTAAGACGTGGGGATGAGAAATGCATTACTTCTCATTTCTTTTTTCATGAAGCTGCTGATAATTATACAGACCAAACACATCAATTACGTAGTGCTAAATCATGCTTAAAGAGTCCTCCATTTGGGGAGCCTTCCAGTTACAACAAACTTGCTTTCTTATGAAGTTGTATATGCACACATCTAGAAGTCATGCAGGTTTTCTTATAAACTCTATTTTCTTTCCATCTCAACTCTGTGATTGTTGCAGAAAAGCCCGTGTTCTCATGCTTCCCTATGTCCCAAGTACAGGCAGTGCTACAAAACCTTTCTCTAACACTATCTTTTGTATTAATGATGGGATAAATAAAATGATATATTCTTTTTATTCTGTTATGAAGATAAGGATACTGCATGCACCATTTTGAAGAGCTGCTTAGAAAACAGTAGGTATTTGAATTGTAGTTTAACAATTAACATAAAGAAAAATAGGGGGCTATAAAAACTGTGTTGTTTCAGAAATAGGGTTAAAGTCCTATTCTATAGTTGATTGGTGGAATCTGATGTGGTTGTCTAAATTGCTATTCTTCCTTGCTGCAGATTTGCCTTTTTAAGAGGAACATTTTTTTCACTTCTGTTTAAAAATCTGGAGATAGACTACATGGGATAACGAATTCTGCGGGCTGACCATGTGTAAGCACGTGTGCTTACATAAACATCCCGTTTCCTTTATCTTTTCATTCTAAGCCTGGATTATCTTGCAAATGGCATAAAGTAAAATATGAAAAGGCAGTAAGTTAAAATAAACAGTATTACTGAAACATATCTGTAATATTTTACCTTTTATATTATAAACTAACGAAATTTGACACTAAAAGCCAGTCCTCAGTCATATGCAAGGTATTTTCAGGGAATGATAATGGATAGCCCTTACTATTTTCTTCCTTTAGGCTTAAGAACCACCTTTAGAAAGTATAAAATATAAATTAAGTGACATAACCTTTGCATGCTTTAAGCCCTCTATTTTTTTATGGTTCATTTTGTGTATGTATTGAAAAGTAAGTGGTATTCTTTATCTAGCTTACTGGATAATGCAGCTGGGGAGCTTGATTACAAAGGCATAATTCAATCCAAGAACCCTGATGATATCCTAAACTTCAACAGTGAAGCCTGAGTGGTTTATTAGATTATCACTTCAGAAGGATTGATTTACAGCTTTAGTTCTTCATCTCCATCTATTATTTTTATATTATGAGAAAAGGAATTTTTCAGCAATTTTAAAAAAAGAACAACAAAGGACTAGAAGTCAAAGTAAATACTTAGCTAGAAAAGCTCTTTTAAATAGTGATAGGAGTGATTTAGAATCAAAGCAAACTTATAATGAGATCTGAAAATTTGCCCTGCCACAACACTTTTCTTTCACCCACTGTTACACAGAGCAAATATAAATTTAGGAATGCTAAATTACAGCAGGAGGCCAAAGGGAGAGCAGTGAGATTGCCAAACTAACATCAGAAATATGTCTAAGTGTCGCGCTGTCCTGGAAGAAAAGTTGTTAGGCTGCTCACAGAGAAGTGATAAGAATTAAAGGGTAAAGGAACAGTCAGATACACTAAAAGAGATTTATAAATCAGATTTCATAAAGAAGGTTTAACTTAAAAAAAAAAAAAAATTGGCCTGGAAATGAGTTCTTACAAGATCCAGAAGGAGAGGAGGGCAGCAATTATTTTTTAACAGATGCTTCAAAATGACTTTCTAATCCTGTTCTTGTTTAGGTCATTTTATCCTTTCTTACGTATAGTCTTGATTTAATCACAGATTTGGGCCCTGATTCAGATAAATATTTAAATACAAAATAAAACCTTGTTACTTAAGTTTAAGAGGGGATTTTTCCCTGATTTGGTGCAAATTGAGGAACATATGGTTTAATTTTACTTTCTTCCGCTCTTGGGAGGCTAATTGTAAATTGTCACATACAGAATAGGAGCAAGAGTTTCACAAAACTAGTTTACAAAGTTCTTCCCATCCACTCTTGATACTTTGCTTCTCTTCATTCATTAACTTTCCTTCTCTTTATTATTATCTATTGTTTTCTGGACTTGGTAAAGGTAAGGTTTTTGAGGTAAGGTAATGTTGAAGGAGACAAATGATGGTTGTAAGAAATGAATAAATATATAAATCAGTCCTTGATGGTGAACAGAAAGATTGCCTCCTTTAGGAATAAAAGAAGAGGTAACAGCACTTCTGAACAGGTGAACAACTTCACTGCTGTTCAGTGTCATCTACATAAAAGTAAAATACCTCTAATATTCAGAAGTGGGAATTCTGTAAATCCATTCTTTGGGCAAGATATGCTTTTTTTTTTTTAAAGAAAATGCATTTATTGTTGAATTGTACTTAAGGATTTTTTTTCACCTTTTCCTGTTGTATTTAAACCATCCTGACATGCATAAAATCAAATGCATTTTCCAACCCTGCTTTTAGGGTATAAAAAGGATAAAACTTCATTATGTTTTTTTCCTTAATGCTCTTATCTTTTTGTCATTGACTTTCATGAAACCTTTCCTGTACCATTAGTTTGTTGCTTTTGTTCTTGCTTTTTTGGAAAATAGTTGCTTTTTTGAAAAATAGTTAACTACATGATTTAATAAATGGTTTGACATTTACCCTCTGGAGGCTTTGATTAGAGCTTTCTCTGTGCCCAGTTTTGTAGAATTGTATCTGCCTGTTCTTCATCACCTACTCAATGTTCTTAAGCATTTCTATGCAGTTAAAGTTATAACGGTGCAGGTTGTTCTGAGACTTAGTTGTTATGCCACAGGATGTTGATTTTTTAATTGAAATATTGGAACCCATGCATATGCTATACCTGTCCTCAGCTTTTACCTTTGACACTTAATTTCTGCAACCTAGAAATCTCTTCCCTCTTGGTTTTATTATGTTTGTGTCATATGAGATTTTCTGCAACACAGATGTCATTTAAGTACTGACCTTAAAATAAATTACAGTGAATGTTCAACAAATAGTAGTTCTTTCACTGGGGAGAAAAGATGCAGCTTTGTTATAAACATGCTAGAAGTAAAAATTAAATTATTCCTGTTAAATGCAGGCCTAGAATCAGAGAAGCAGCATTGAATATAGTACAACCCAAATATTAGCCTGATACATCTTCTTCCTCCATAGTGGATATATGAAGTTATACAGCAGATATATCCAGCTTTATGTGTTTCTAAATGGTATATCGTATCCCATTTTCTGCCTGCTCATAATATAGTAGACTGCCATAAGTTCTATTAACACACTGTAATGAAAACTACCAGGTAACATTTTGTGTAAGTATTCTTTTCCCTGCTAATTCCAGTCATAGCTAGAAGTCATGAAAATTCCTTAATATTCCTACAGAAAACTATACTACTTTCTGCCAGAATCCAAGCCCGATTCACAAAATTTCCTTCTGTTATGGCAGTAGGTCGTATGCTGCACTCCTTTCTTTCATGTGGTTTGTTTGGTTTTTTTTTTCCCCTCGTGGTGCAGAGATCTCACTTACCAGCTGGAACTGACAAAAACTAAGATTTTTCCTGGTTTTGGAAATCTTGATTTTTTTTTTTTTTTATTCCCCTCCCCCCCAGATGACATGGAAACCGTGTATTTCCTGGGGAAAAAAGACCAGGAACAGCTGAACTTTTTGTCTGTGAAACAGAATATTTCACTAAAGTTCTTTTATATTTCTTATGAGTAGTCCATGTGAATTTGAATCCCATAAATGTGAATTTGCATGTGAATGTGCATAGACATGCAGAAATTGTCTTTTCCATGTCTGCTCATTCTTCTTGATAGTAAATGAATAAACGAATCCAAGATTGAGTATAAAATATTCTGCCATTTCAAAAATTATGTGGTGCTTAAGACACTCCTCCTAAGCCACTTTTGAAGTAGAACTTTTAAATCACAGGATTGTTTCAGTTATATTTTCTTTAAAAGTAAAAATCCAAAAGGGAACAAGAAAAGAAGAAGAGTGGGAGAAAGAAGATGGAATGCTTAAAATTGTAGTACAGAATAAGCCATATTTTTAAGCCTGTCTTGTGATGGTCACTGGAGAATTTTAGAATTAAACCTTTAGATTTGATCCAAGAGTGAAATGTTCGCTATAATGCATTAGGATGCCCTGCAAACATAAAATAATCATAGAGTGAATTCTTTGGATTTTTTCCACTCTGATATTCCCAAAAGAGCATTCACCTCAGAGTGCATTTCTCCACTGTGCTGTCAGTTGGTTTCTCTCTCTTATTTACGGAAAATGTGACAAGTACTTTGCTCTTCTGACACGATGGACCATTTCAATTACCAGAATTGTGTTTCAGGTGACATTAAAATATCTTGCATTTCTAGTTTGTGTAATGTTACAAATTATAGCATTACTTTTGCATAAATTAGAAACCTGATCTAAAAATAAGTGAGAAAAAAGACCTTAGGAACATGAGGACAATTAAGGATAGGACTGTATTTTGAATAATTTTTAAATCACTATCATAATGCAGAATATATGTATATTTTACTGACAGATTTTTCCCTCTTATGTTCTAATTTTGAGATTATCTTTCAGTTAAAAAAATTGAATATTTCGCAATATTAAAACCATTGGCTACATTATTGGACTGAGGGAGTTTATTATTCTTTGACTTAAGCAAAATGACTTGGGACAGATTTTCACGCTGGCACGCAGAACAAATTTAATTTCAACTGAGATGAAAGGCGGTTAATGTAATTGTAGCCTATTATCCTGTGCAGGCTTGAGTTAAGAAGCAAACCAACAGACAGTCAGAAAATGATAGATAGAAAATAGAAACGCTCATGGCTGGTGAAATAGAGACTTGTGAAGGGATTATGTCGTAACTGTTCCCACACAATCTCTGCATCAGCAATAGCCCACCTCTACCGTATGTTTGGATTACTAAACAGGATTTTTGTATGCCTCCTGGGTTCTCTGTATTTCTCTCTGACATCAAAAAAAGTCCTCGTTTGGTAAATTTCAGTACTCTGTAACACTGATTTTTTTTTTTCCTTGATCTACCACTTTTATCAGTCTCAGGGATGCAGCAAAGCATTCTGTTACAGCACTTTTTTTTTTTTTTTAATTTGTTATGACACAGAGTCAAGTGATTGGTCACATAAGTAGGTAAAGTCTTTGATCCTAAGCATGACTGTGGGACTCATTGCTAGCAAGAAACTATTATTTTTACTAGACTATTTAGTTAAAAAGTAGTAAATAATAATCAGCTCTCAGGTTTTTCAACTGTAAGGGTGGCTGTTTTGTTTAGCATGGCCCTTTGGAAGTAGCGTGTTTCAGGTGATCAGGTGGTTTGTTTCTTTTTAGGATTGCATTCTGACTCTTTACCTGTTTTTACTGTTCCATGTCATTTTTCAGTACCAGTATTCGTTTTTTTGGAGTACATACCAAATTTTGCACTGAAAGCTTTAAAAAATCAAAAAGACATGTCTCAGTCTCCTCAGAATACCTGTGCAAAGGTGCTAAGTTTTGGAATACTTCAAAACAAGTTAATTACAAAAATATTTGGACAGGTTTGTCACCCTTAGCGTGGCCCAGGAAGCAAAAAAACGCACCTTCTTTCCCGTACAATAATTAATCTTATCTAGTATAATACATACATCTGGGTTAATTCTAGCAATAACTAGTTCAAGCATCTAGTGTAATGATTACAAAATATAGGAGATCCATTACTAATCAGAAGCCTAATTAAAGCTGCTGGCTCTCTGTAGAGGGACTGAGCCTTTGAGGTACACAGACGGGGATGATAAAATGGTTTTTCGAGGAGTGTAGCCTTTAGCTTTCCCAGTGCCTCCCAGCAGGGATTTAAGAATTTTCTCATCCATTGCAAGTTATATCACCAGGGCTCTTGTAGTAGCTAATTTTTTTTTCTCATTCTGTCATTGTTTAGGGTGAGATTTTGTGCCCATTGATTTGAAAAATGGTTTATTCTGAGAATTGCCCTTTGGGAAGTCACTGGGATTACATACAGAGTAAAGTCTCTGTTCTGCACTGTACTCACACAGGAGTAAGCGTTGCTTTTCAGGGTAGCACTCTGCAGCCTGCTTATCAAAACCAACATAAACATAGTTTGAACGAATCAAGACTGACAGACCAGGATTCCTGCTATGAAATACTTCACAGTACCCTGCTGTGAGGCTATAGTGTCATTTTAGTCAACTTTTCTTTCCTTTTTCTACAGCCATTACTTTTAAGTTTTTTTCTTAAAGGGAAGATAACTTTTGGAGGATAATCAGCCACGGCTGGAAGTGTTGGCAGATACAGTATTGTTGCTGCAACATAGACCATAACATTTATTTCCACTTATTTGGCACTTCATGAAGAAGTACCAGTGTCACCTCTGCTCCAGGAAATTCATGAGATCGTGTGCTATAATGGACTAATGGAGACTGGGGCTGCTCTTAGAAAAGGGACCAGAGAAGAGTGAATAGGTGTATTTATCTTCATCCTTTCTCCAGCCGCTCATACTTTTATATGTTCTGTTCTTAATAGATATTTCTGTAACTCTTGGACTGGTATCTTTTTTAATAAAGTCAAATAAAGGATGGTCAAGGTTAGATGGGGTTGGTGTCCTAGGTGTTAAAAAGGACTTAAAAAGAGACCAGATGTGGTTATGATGGAACAATGGCAGGCAATCAGTCATGAATCTGATGGACTTGACCATGCAGGGGGTGGGTAAGAAAAAGTTATTTTAGGCAGGAAAAGAACTGTGGAAACAACGTATTGGATAGATTTATAGATATTAAAATGGTCTGGTGGATGAAAATGTGGTTTTAAAAACCAGAAGGACAAGAAGGAAGCTAGGAGTCTGGAAACTGCCATGCCTCCATATTTGGTTTCTAATTATCACTCTCCCAAGGGTGACTTGTGGTATTTTTTTTGAAGGCTCACCGTTCATTGCTGTTCAAGGAGGAGGTATGATTCACTGATAGCTTCTGGCAATGCCACAGGAAACAAGTGTGACAAGTAGATTTTCTGACTATCTAGGTAGAAACTCCTCAGTCATCTAGGAATATTGAAAGTAACTTGAAAATATCATGCAATAACTAGAGCTTTGGCCTCCTGAAAATAAGAATTATAGATTGTTGGCTGCACTATATGTTATACTTAAACCTGTGTAATATTTATGCTTCATGTTTGTATTATAACATGTCATTAACACTGTAGAAGTTGTTGCAGGTACAGGAATAATTTAGATAACATCACTATTTTCTATAGTTCACTAGTACTGTATGTCTGACAGCCTAGAGAAAACCATGACATTCTGATTTATTCATACCTTTGTTTTGCACTTAATGTTCTTTAATGTTCAAGCATTTGGGCATTGCTGAGCTGCAGTCTCCATTCCCAAATGGGTGATGTGATTTGCTTCTGAATTGCTGTTTTTCTCTTGGCTTAGTCAGAATTTATCATCTTTTTGAAAGTATTAATTGCTGATAAATTGTAGACTTAAATGACAGGAAAATGATCAAAGTTACCTTACATAATTTGAAGTAGAAAGAGAAAAAGTAACTTTCCTGTCTTCGTACCATCTTCTGGAAATCATAGTGTGTGTATGGCATCCTCAAATACATATTTCTTAAATTGCCTTTTCCTTAAATTTCCTCAAAATTAAAGAAACCTTGGTAGTCTAATATAAATATTTGTTTTGTTAAAAACAAAACAACAAAAAACTCAAAACAAAAAACTACTACTACTAAATACTACCACTACTACTACTACTACTAAAAACCAAAACAAAACCCCCAAACATTAAACTGCCCCAAAATCTTAAAAGCAAAGTAAAATGAATGCAAGGAAGATCAAATGAAAACAGATGAGAACTCTATAGCACTCTATAATACTATGGCATTGAACTTTCTACATGAAGATATTTAATATTTCTTTGCAGTAATTTCCCTCATTGATCAGAAATTAAATTCAACAATAATAAGTCATATTAATGCACATTTCTAAAAAACAAGGTGCAAGGTGTTTAATAGTTAAACATACTTTCTACAAATACACTTATTAATAGTGCATTTTTACAACTCAGTGATGACTAATAAAAATACAGTAAAACACTTGGGATTTAGTGTATGTATATATGTATATATATTTTTAATTTTTTTTCCATCTGGTCTAATTGCTGTAAACATTTACAACACATTCAACGTGACTGTCAGGCCCTGTCAGAATATTTAATGTTGCTCAAGTGCTACCTCTCCTGCTCTTTTTGAGGCCTGGTTTCTGAATAATGAAAATATACAAACACCCTTGGAAACTCCCAGCACATTACTGGCAGTGAATAGCATGAGAGATGATAATATGAAAGAATATTTTTTATGTCCTTTGTATGTGCTTTTAGTACACCTCTTTTATTTTGAAATTACTTGCAGAAGAGTTCACACTTATGAACATGAGTTTTTAAATGCAGTTAACAGTGGTATTTGAATAGGGACGTTTTGAAATATGAAGAAATGTAGTCATTTCAATGAAAGACCTATAATTCTTGTTTTCATGATTATATGAATAGTCTTGCCATGAAATCTTAGTGAAAATAAAATCAGTGTTCCACTGAGAACTTTATATTAAAAATTATTACAAAGGAATTGTTTACAAACTCCTTATGCTTAGGATGCAGATTCATGAATATTCTGTTGTCAATGTTAAATTAATATTTAAAACATTTCATCGGTATTTATCTTTTAAAAGAATGAAACATATGTAAATTTTGTGAACTGTTCACTGATTTTTGCAAAGTAAAAATTTAGGAAGAGCTGCATTTCAGTTTAAGGAGTAATAAGAAGTCATGAACTGTGGATGATTATTTTACCATTGCTTCTATCTAATTCTTCTAGCTAAAAGGAAAGAAATAGTTGAGAAAACTATGCTAGTATTTCTTGGAGATGTGCTTCAGATCAGTGTAAACATAGTGTCTTATTTTGAGCTGTCTGGGTTATATCTAACATTTACTTTCAAAGGGCTGGAGAATGCCTGAAAAAGGTCAAAATGCAAAGAAGAATTGTGCATATTTCTCCTCCCCCGGTTTGATAGAAGAGTCTCTGATAGGCAGGATTCCACTTTTCCAAGTTCACCCTTTTACATATATAAAAGTTTGTGTGCATCGCTGCCAAAACCGTGGTCACTCATAGAGAAAGGAGAGTGCCAGCGGTAAAGGGTAAGGCCAGGACATGAGATTTTCTGGTTCAGAATAAGCAGCATCAAATCACTGGCATGTGAAACCCTTTCAATCTCTAATTCATGAAGACTAACGAGGAATTTTTTTTGTCCAGATAGTTCCAAATGATGTCTATAGGTTCCTTAATTCTTGTACAGAAGATGCAAATGTAATGTAGAGTTTATTAGAAAATATTATTTTATCTCTTAACTAATTTCTCTTAATTCTATAATTACATGATAACTTTGTCACCTCTTTGAAAGTTTGTTTCCTCCTGTAGTGCAATGTATTTAGTGACTTGAAATATGATTACTTCAAAGAGTATATAAAAACCCTATAATATTAATTATTCTTGATCTTGCAAGGAAGAAGGATTTGAATAGCATGTGGGAAATCTGGAAATGGAAATTTTGCTTATGAAGCTAAAATATTTTAGTTTTTCTTTTGGTGAGATCAGCCTGGGTTTAAACCAAAACAAAACAAAAAAGTATTGCTAGCCTAGGCATTTTTCATTAACTATATGAGGAGACAAATTAATCTGCAGAAAAAAACATTGTCTCAAGACATCATTATATGCACTTACAAGAATAAACAAATAAATCATTACTAAAACACCTTAACTGGAAACATAAATCCCTAGTACTTTGTACCCTTTTAGGTTATCATTTTCTTAAGAGGTAGGCTGAAAAATCTTAATACCTAAAGCAGAAAGGTTGCTCATGACTGGAAGGATCTTGGCACTGAGAGGAGTGATAGTGTCCAGTTTTTACATTAGAACCAAAGATGCTTTATTGTAGCTCAAAAAAAAAAATTGAGAGAGCTATTCACGTACTTCTGTATTAATGGAGAACATTGGGACAACATAGTGCAATGTCAATACAGTTAAGAAGGAGACCTTTAACTGTAAGAGGGATATATTTGCATTTATAGATAATTAGTTTGTGTATTTCACTGCAGCAAAATACATATTATAGTAGCAGGATGAAAATAATAATAATAATAGCAATTAAACCCATTCTCTGACAATCTCAAAGCACTCATTAACTTTGCTGACAATACCTATTTTTCATTAAGTATATCATTTGAGCTCAATTATTGCATCTGAATATTAGCACTTCTGTGGAAGAATGATGCTGCTTCTGAATCTTTTAAATGTGCTTGAACTCCCAATACATGAGACAGGCTAGTATAGCAGAACTTTGCTGGTTGTGAGGTCCCTCACTTTCATTGCTGTATCTTTAACTGTTGCTGATGGTTAGATGTGGCTGTTCGTTGGTAGTTCTGTGTATAAGGTATTGAAACCAAGCAGGCCTAAGTCAAGACCTGGGGATTTTTGTTCTCTTGCATCCATGCACAAGTGTGAATTGGGATTCCAGGTATCACTCAGTGTTCTGGACTAGTTAATAACCCAAGAACATCTGAGGTTCATGCTTTCATCCATGAGTCACCACTCTTGAGCTGAAAATCTGGGGTTTCTGTGGCACCACTTCCAAATTGTTATGAATTGCAGCCAATTACAGTTATTGACTAGTTAATCATATACCTTAGCTGATTTTGTCATTGCTGGAAAATATTTCATGTAGGAAGTCTTGCATGACTTTCAAGAAGGGGCAACCAGCAAGCAGGGTTAATACTGGTCTCTGAATCTGGGATGAGCTCTGGTTACTACATTGCTGTTAATAAAGGTTCATCAGCTGTCTTGTAAGCATCTGCAAAAGCTGCAGTCAGAGCACCATGGGCATATTTTAATGCTGAGGATCTAGAATAGATAGTAGTAAGTAGTAACGCTTTGTAGTCCAGTTATGATGCCACAGGCCTAATCATGGGACTAGAGAAGTTTAGCTTTAAAAACACTGTTTGAACTTTGGTTACGAGGTGTCCTAAGTAACTGAATTATGCCATATTAAACAGTACTCCACTATTCAAAAACCCCATAGCATCATACCACTGTGGTACCAGGAAAGTAGAATGAAAACAGGAGCCTGTTGTGCAAGATCAGGTACTGGGACAAGGAGATCAGAAGCAGGAATCAGCGATAGAGGACAGCAGGAGCAAGACCACTAGGCAGGGGACAGAATGAGAAGTGAAGGTTAGAACAGAGCTGAGCAGAAGTTGAACAGTACTCCTAGAAGATATTCTTACTCATCTAAAAGCTGGGGCAAGCCACCAGTCAGGGCCCAGCAATAGTCTGCTAAGTCCATTAGTCTTTATTTTTCAGGAACCTCTTGTAGATGCAATGCTGAGAACCTGGGCAAAATCCCAGACCTGTCTATGACCAGCTGTAGATCAGAAAGATAGCCCCCCTTTCTCCAGACTCTGTGGAACTGGACTGTGTTAATTTGCAAGGGCAAAATATGAGCTAAGGGTCATAAATATCCACTCAGTATAGTTGACAAGCCTGCAGCTAGGCCAGAACAAGATACAACTGCCTCAGCAAGGAATCAGTTGAATAAAAGAACATAGTCTTTTTGAGTTGTCTGACACATTTTTGTCTTCCCTGAGAGTCTGACATTAGAAACAAACTCACTAGATGAAAGACCAGCCCTGCTTAAGTTAGTCTTCCCCTGTTCCTCTTGTTTTGCTTCACTTTTAATTGAAAGGAAAGGTTTACCAATTAGGGGAGGCAGCAGAACTGAAGAAAATCCTGCCTTCATTGTCAAATGTTAGATAAACTATTATAAGAAGGTTTCTACTCAGTCAAATCACTATTCTAGAAAGCTGTAGATCTGAGTTGGTGTTTTATTCTGACAGTTTTCTTTAGAGAAGAAGTTTGATGGTATACCCTTCCTTAAGGGAGATACCAGTAAGCACAATAAAGTTAGACGTATATATTGCTCTACTGCCAGTTCCTTAGCTTTCTTAAGAATGGAAGATGTGGGTATAGTGCACAAGATCACATACATATCTGGGGTTCAACAGAGGGTTATTTGTAAACTTTGTCTTACAAAAGAGCTTTCCATTCATTAAAACAAAAAGCCCTGAACCTGTGAATATTAGTGTGAACATGTACTCTTGGATATGTTTATGTTTATGTTATTTAAAGAGAAAAACAAAACTTATAATTCACTTGGCCATAAGCATGGGAAATGATATTTTTTTTTAATGCATTTGTCCATAACTTTTATTTTGAACTCCCAGGAAATACAGGGAGAAAAAAGAAAATAGAAGAAAATGGTTCAGTTTTGAAAGGATAATTGAGGGAGAGGTTGGGGAATAACTGTAGACAGTAGGCCATCAGAAGGTCAGTGAGCTTGATGAATTGAATACTGTTGTATTGGAACAAACCGTAGAACTTGTATGTAACCCGGTAGAGGCCTTCCTCCATTTGTCCTTGTAAATGGGAGCTGTGCCTTTGGAGGCATGCCAGAGTGGAACAGCTCATTCATTATTACCACTTAAAGCAAATGATCATAGCCCTATGGCACATAAAATAACGAGTGTAGCTCCCATCTCTCAGATACGAAGCATATATTATGCTTCACATATGGTCAAATGTGTGCTGGCTTTTAGAACAGGTACAAAAATTACTACAAGGAGTAAAGCTCATAAGGAAATAATTGAGCGAATAGGAAATTTTGTAATTGGAACAATAATTAATGACTAATACAGAGCAATACGTATGTGTAATGAAATAGGATTAAAAGACAAAAATAAATTTATTCAGAACATAGCCAACATACTGGCAGGAACAATTTTAAATGTACTCCTAATCCTATTAGTTTCATCTTTTCACTCTGCTGAAAACTAAGTGTTTAAATTGCATCTTTTGTTTGAATTAAAGCAGGCTTCCCTAACTAGTAAGACCTCCACCTAATGCTATTCCTAATATACATCATGAAAGTGTTCTGCACCAGGGGACAGAGGAGGAAGCATAAAAGAGGAGGTGCAGGGTTCTTTCTGTATCTCAATAAGGCCTGGCAACAAATGGCATAATAAACTAGCTGTTTTATTAAGGTGGAATAAAAAGAGGAATACAGATAGCAGGTAAATCTTATGCCCTTTCAGTTGCTGGGAACCCTGCATGCATGCAGCACTGGATGGGCCCAGCATGGATTTTCCCCTGGTGTGCTGCACAGATCCTGTCCGTGGAGAGGTTTCTCCTCCCTCCCATACCATGGGGCCTTTTATATTATGTAAAAACAAAACCATGTATCTCTTCCTGACAAGCCGGAAGGTTCTTTTTGATAACACCCACCGGCGCACAGCACAGGCTGGCATGGGGCCTTCTGGCACCTTCCCTTCCAGCGGCTGCTCCTGCTCACGGATGGGCTCCTCAAGCCTGACAAACAAGGGCCGGTAGTTCAGACATGCCTTGCCCAAGATCACTAGCTCCTCAAGTACAATGTCTTCCATGAGGCTCCCAGTACAGAAAGTATAATATATATGGTAATATAAAAAAATATTTTCCTGTGGTGTAATTAACTTTTTTTAATTATGTATATTTTATCATTTCATCATGCATTATGCGAGACAACCGAAAAGTCTGGCAGTAGAATTGCATTGCCATTTTCTCTTCAAGACTCTTGAAGGTCACTTCTATAATTGTCAGGGAATTAGTAATTATTTTGATTTGAATGAATACTTACAAATACTTGTATATTGTAAAATATTCCGTACCTAGTAATTTTTGTATTAAGCATTCTTTTGTGTGCTCTTTTAAATAGTGAAACCTGTAGTGCATTTTATAGATATTTTTATTTTATGTATTTTTGTGTTTTGTCTGTAATAGAAATATAAATGCCAGAAAGGTGTATGTGGTACTGGAAATCCCTGGGTTCTGGTAATTATTGATCCACGGGAGATGGTTTCATCTGATTAGAAGGGTAGCTAGCTGAGTGGAGAAGGGAAGCTGTATGGCAACAGTGTTCCTTTTCATAAAAAGTTTCAAAATAATAATAATAAAAAAGTCCTCTCTTGTGTCGGGAGCAAACTAAGCTTCTTTTAGACACTGGGTCAAATCGCCACAGGTGGGTGCTGTGGCTGGCAAAAGTTCATGGCAGAATTTACTTAGTCTTACCTGATGGAAAGTTATACAGCTTATCGTTACTGGTGGCTGGACGTGGCTCTTCCATGTTGTACATAAATCACTGCCATTATCAGTGAGCAGAAAAGACTCTGAATACATGGTTATTTATATAAAGTATATTTCTGTGTTCTGGTATAAGACCCCCGCATATGTGAATACTGCCTGTGTTTAATATTCAACTTTGCCTTTGAAACAATTCAGATAAAAAAAATTCCTCTTACAATAATCTCTATCATGTTATTATAATTTGCTGCATGACATACTGTCTCATTTATATGACAATCTCACATGCAAGAAAAGGAAATTCTTTTAAACTCTTAATTCAAAAATGATCCTTTTCCCTTAGCTCTTTCTTTCAAAATTGCCAACTTAAAGACGCTTTCAGAAAGAAGTCTATTTTTACAAGCCTAATCTGTTTAAGTAGTGAGCTTTTCTTTGGAGAATTTAGATAGTGTTTTGTGGTGTTTAGAAAAAAGTGTGTCAGGCAGGCCAATACTATTACTTGAGATTATTTTCTCCTTTCCTTTAGAAGTACATATAGTAGAGATACT
Source organism: Phalacrocorax carbo (assembly GCF_963921805.1). Taxonomy (NCBI): domain Eukaryota; kingdom Metazoa; phylum Chordata; class Aves; order Suliformes; family Phalacrocoracidae; genus Phalacrocorax; species Phalacrocorax carbo. Next base: position 14,679,243 of record NC_087524.1, read on the forward strand.
TCAGCACCAATTCCTCTTCTAAATTCTGTGGAAATGACTGTAGGGCCAGAGTGTCTGTGTGGACACGACCACAAATTGTGTGCTGCAGTTGTAGTTGAAGCATATGGGTTTTTTTGTTTCTTAGAGTTTAAGCAAAAGTTTTTCTATGTAAAAAAATGTTGAATTTCTGTATAGTTGACCCTGCAAATAGTTCTCACATTGACATGAGACTAGGAGTGGGCAAGGGCAGAGTCCAGAACATCTTTTTTTCTTCTTTTTCCATTTTAATGCTACTGTTGATTATTTTCTTCATGATCTTGTAACAAAGAGCCAAATAGATTCTCTGCCTATTTGTTAATACTCACAAATAGAATAACACAAAAAATTTCCTTGCAATTTAAGTTTCTTAGAAAAAAGTAATGAAGGCGTAGTCCGAGCTATTAAATGATCTATATTTCTTCTGGGAAAATTTTTTAATGGAATTTAATAGGCAACAATAAGCTTTCTCTTTGTTTTATGAATCATTCTGTATATTTAGTAGAAAATTACAATCTTGCTGGAGACTTCTGTGGAATGGCCAATGAAATCAAAAGCAGGATAATGATTTTCTATTAAGGTACTTGGCATTTGTAGAGAAATGTTATATAATTCTATTTGAACACTCTGAAATTCTGTAGGATGTTTCATGTCTCTGAAAATAACTATCTTACCAATAGGAAAGGTATTTCCCCAGCTGTTATCACGTTCGCGTCTTGCCGGCAGCATTAGTATGTTGCACTCCGTCTGAATTTCACCTGCTGCTGTAGGTGGTCAGTGAAGAGAAGCAGTTGCCTCCGAAGTTCCGAGCAGCTCAGTGGCTGGGACACTGCTGTGCTTGCAGCGCTCCGTCTGCGGCTACAGTTTCTGAACCCAGAGCCAGGTGCACTGTCCAGCTGCAGCTACGTGGCTCGGGTCTAGCCTCTCTAGAGCAGAGACCATAGCTTTGGTCCTCTGGGGTGCTGTGAAAATGTAATCATTATTTTATGCTTAGGGGTATTTTGTGGTTTGGGTTGTGGGTTTTTGGTTTTTGGTTTTTTTTTTTTTTTTTTTTAAATTTAAATAGTTGGAAATAATACAAAAGACATATTGAAGCCCACCAGGGTGGTGTGTGTGGTTGGAATGGACAAAGTATGTTCTGCCTCCGTCTGAGGGTGTGAAGCCTGGTCTGGTGGAGTTTCAGGACTGCATGTGTCACAGGAAGACACATTTAGGAACACTTTCTGTAGTGAATGATCCCCTTGATTGATGCTCAGCTGTTGTCTTGGAGAGGGCCAGTGGAGGGATCAAATCCAGCCAAGGGAGTAAGCTGTCACTGAAGGGGCATGGATAGTTAGAGATCCAGGCTTGGCCTCCCTGCCTGGCTCTTTTGTTCCTTAGTGGAGACATACCTCCTAGGGTAAGTCCTACTTTAAGCACAACCGAAATGCCTTATTCAAAAGCCGAGTCACTCTGGGTTTCTTTTATAAGGGGAGAGAGGGGTGACTCCAGGAATTAACCCTAATTAAGAACCGTATCCAATACTTTTTATTTTCATGTATTTGTGCTACTGGTAATGAAACTTATGCTATTTGGAATAAATATTCTAGCTGCATTTTTATTAAAACTATAGTGTGTTTAATGGGAATGTTTGCTTTTGTCTTTTTTTCCCCTTGCAGCTGTGACTCTGAAAATAGGTACCTTGGAAATCCGCTTAGGGGAACATGCTACTGTGAGTACTTATATTTTTGATGTTCAGTACTTCAATGGTATTTACATATAATGTGATAATTTCATTTCCTCAGAAAAACAAAATATTTTTCTTAATATTTTCTGAAGGTGGGCATGTTGATATGACTGAAATATAAAACGCCCTACTGAGCTTCTCTATTACTTTTTCTACAAGGATGCAAATTAAAGTCTACTAAAAGTTGATTCCTTATACCTAGGTGAGAGGGACTGACCAAGCCATTGGGTTATTCTCTGTATATCAATATATGTGAATTAAAGGAATAAGTAATTGTGTCATTGTTTAAAAGACAGGATTTGTGGTGGGGAAATGCAAATAGGCTACCCAGCAGTATGTCCTGGGGACATCCTGAACGGTTTAGCCAGTCCGCCTCCCAGACACATGATACACAGCTGCTCTCCAGAGTATCATAAAATGATACTGTGCGTTGTCTCCATGTTCTTACTGTTGTAGAAAAGGTGCCTCTGGCAAATTTACTTTAAAGCATTACATTTCTGGTAGTCATAGTGAAAGACCTGAAGGGATGGGAACGCTTATTACCCATGTGCAGAAGTCCCTTAGTGAACTGTGCCAATTTTGCTGTGCCAATATAGGCATTAAATAGTAATTTTAATCATCATAAAAATGTATATGATGGTGGAGAACACTGCTTTTCCTGTGTGACTTTTGCACATAGCTGCTCAATGTCAGACAATTGGATCCGTTTGCCTATTGTTTGCTAACATTATCCCTACCTCAAATTTAAATTTACGTAAATACGTATCTCTGAATATATTTATAGCATTCATTCCATCTTTGGCCTTAATTTTTTAGCATTTCATTTTAGAATGTACACAAAAGCTTTGTTTTAGAATCTCTTTAAGGCATCATTTACCTGATGAACGAATGTTTCTTTTCTTTACTACTGTTTCTTTTCTACCATAAGTGGTTTGCATCTGCAAGGTATGTTTTACAGAACAAAATTGACACATACTATGTTACAGATGCTGACATATCCCTAGGCCTAAAACATTTATTCCTCTTGCCACGTATTAAATTTGCTGTGGGTTGCTTTTGTTGTGTGTTTTTTTTTTTTTTTTTTTCTTACAGACAAGTTAAGTTGAAATGTAATACTTTGAACTGGAAGATAATTTTTAAGTGTTGTAGTTTGAAGATACTGTTGACATTGTTGACAGTTTACATAAAATAGACTAAATTGAAAATACTCCTCAAAAATGTGTCTAAAGAGGCTGTTGATCAAATAAACTTAATTCTATTTGTTGTTTGTTGCATAAGAAATTTTTCTTATTTCAAAACAAAAATGTCCATGTTTAGAAGAATGAATTCTGTATCTATGAATTTTATAAATTTTGTAGATTTATAGCTAGATAATGAGTACATAAGTTCATACTACGGAGAGAGTTCTCTATAGGCTATTTCAGATATGTGTATCAACATTTATTTTGTCCTTTAAAAATAAACATTATTAAATTTAAGAGGTGGAAAAGAAATGACAGTAATGAGATTTGTAGACCTCAGGCACCTCCATGAAAAACCTTATTTTTTTGCTATCATGTTGCAGGTTGGGTCTATAAATCATGTTGAAGACAAATTGTACTATATTCAAGATACCCTTTCACCTTTAACTCACTGCTATTATTTGTCTTCTGTCAGATTTCAAAATATTTTAAAGATCTTGTTGTTCTGGAATGATAAATCTTCTATTAATACTTTCCGTTCTTTAAGATATTGTATATAAATGTTTTTCAGAGTTATTTTATCTGGAGGTAGTAAGGAGCCTGTGCTAATTTAAAATAATGGAATTCTGTATTTCTTGCATTTAGTGGCTGATGCATCATAATGGGAAATCATTTGTTAATTTGTGGATAACTGACTGACCTAAGATTTCAATGACAATTGCTTATCAGCACTGTCCATTACCTGCCAAATCATGTATTGAAATATATATATGTCATAAAGAGATGCTTCAATTTCTCAGCTATATAAGTAGTTTAAAATATAGCTTTACCATGGACTATAATTTGTATAAGAAAATGTTTTGCTTTTGTACAAGACAGGCATTTGTTTGGTATTTTTCTGTTCTTATTTCACTACTCTAAGAAACTTTCTCTTTAGACACTTATATTGCTGCTTTGCTTCTTGAAGGGAAGAATATTCTTATTTTTTACAGCACAGGAATCGTTATTGCTCAGACGGGAGGAAAATACTGAGGAAAACCAAGTTGTATATACTTATGAGAAGTATAAGTTTATGAGAAATAAAAATTCTAGGCATATTTGTTTCTACCACTTAGAATCAAAATCAGTGAATGGTATGAAAATATGAATACAACTAGTAATTTGCTGCATGGTGGGAGCCTTCTTCAGGAAAGCTTTTAGTCACATGCTTGAGTTAAGCTGTCTTCGAAATGACCAGTTTTAAGTGTTCAAATTTTATCTTTTCTTCACTTGCGCAAATACTTAAATTGGAATGCTTTTCTAAGCCAAAGCCTTGGAATTCAATCCTGAGTCTATGACTAACTTTTGTATGATATTGGATGACCTCAATTTCTCTTTAACAGCAGGATGTGTATTGAGAATGTTTGTTGCCTTAGAGGTACTTTCTGCAACTTGTGATATTGTGAATAGCCATTGCCCTATAAAAGTTCAGCTGTTTTCATCTCTTTCAGCTCTCTGCCCAGCTTACCTAGTTCTTGCCTAGTCCTCTCCTCCCTCTTGCCTGTCATTGCCATCCTCAAGCCTAGGAAGGGGGAACAGGCTGGTGCTGATATGGGCACTGGTATTAACATGAGTAGACTTTTAAGCTATTAAGTTTAAAGTTTACTTACTAGAGTTAGCCAGTGGGATAGCACAGATTGTTTTAGTTTCTTCCTTATTTGTTTCCTTTAGTAGTGATGTAGGAGAGTAAGCAGAATATTAATGCTGTTTGTGGGTTGTGTTGTGATTGGAAAAGTGGTCTGAGCACAAATGGAAACAGAGGAAAATTACAGACAAATCTAGCATGATCAAAAAGAATGAGATGTATATAGGAAGTAACATGATGAAACATTGCAGGGACTTAATCTAAATACAGATACTATGCGAAAGGAAAATAAACACAGATATCAGTAAAGCCATTAAATCGTAGAGATAACAGGAGCAGTTCATTAAAAATCAGATCTCATTCTAATATGGTATTTCAGAGCATGTCGGCACTGGACATGAGTAGTTTTTCTACTTTAAATTATCAAAACTTAATAAATGTAGAGTAGGAAATGCATAATAGTCAGAGCATGCAGTAGTGTATTACCCAGAGTGTGTGAAAATCATTGCCCATTGCTTCCATTAAAATTATTTTCATTTCATTCTTTATGACTTGACTGTATGAGTGAAAAAGCACAACAGAGAGAACAAACTTCTCTGAAAGTAAAAGAATGTGAACAAGCCTCACAGATAAAAAGGTTAGAAAAATATTGAATGTATAAGAATGCATGAGCAGCTGGATGATAGTCTGTCTATTCTAGTACCCTGTTGTCATTAGTGGCTGAACATGAATGCCAGGGGAGGAGTATAGCAAATGGACGAGCATACAGTCATATTTCTCTCTTTACATCAAACAATTTGCAGCTCAGGAACTTCATGAGAGGAAGGATTTCTTAAGCCAAAAGTGATTGATATGCCATTGTTTAGGAATATCAGAGGAAATCTTATCCAAGATTTCTTATGCATAACCAAAAGAAGAATATAAGTACAAAAGAAAGCTTCATGAATTTAAAAGCCACAGTTTTGTTTGTCCGTGTAAATATTCTTGCAGGTTGAGCATAAGTCTGCTTCTGGATTGTGTCTCTGTGTTTCTGGTAGGGAGGCTCTGCATCCCTAGGCCTTTCTCTTAGAAGCCAGTCTTTCTGTGAATGATCAGAAGCCAATTCAATCCATATAAATGAATTCTGAGTGGAGGCCAGAGGTGGTTGTGCAGCTGTACATGTACACAAGCTGTAAATATAACACTTTGTCATGATGTATTCGTACTTCTTGTTGTTATAGTTCTCTGGTATCTAAGCCAGCATGATGTATAACAGTGACACCTAGACAGCAAAGTATGCATCCAAAGTGCTGGATTAGTTCTTCACACATCAGCATTAGAAATACGTTGCTGTCAGAATCAGTGCTCCTGGGTGCAAAGAAACATGCAGCAAAACCAGATAGTTCTAGACTGACTGGGAGGACTCCCTGGGACAAATGCCACTTCTGCGATTTTGACCTGGGTTATATAGACACAAAGCTTTAAATCATAAATGGATAAATAGTTAAACCAGTGTTCTAGAGAAAATGCGAGTTTAAATCTACAATTCATGATATGTTACTATACAGAGGGTGATTTATAGGCTTGCTAGTTATTCCTTGTTTTGAAAGGATGTGATAGTCTCCTTTGTAAATGTCTTTTAGATATCCATATTTCTGAGGTAGAAAACTTTCCAAAATGTCTGTTTTATGTACAGTACTTTGAGTGTCATGGTTCCAAAGTGACATTTCAAACAAGTACAACTGATAGATTCTAATACTACTATGTGCAGAAGCCTAAAAGCTTACAACAAACCAGTATTGTGAGTGTAAATCATATTGTTTGCCTGCATAGTTGTTAGAATTTCCACTAGCTGAGCACTCAGGAGTTACCTATTCCACCAAGAGGATTCTTAGCTAAGACCAGTCTAGTAGCCAGCTCAGAAAACGTAGCTGAAAAAATGTATGTGGACTTATATACCTTAGTTTCTTATTCCCTTTTACACTTTAAAAATGTTTAAAAGCGTATTTTTATTATTTCTGGTTACTACCATCAACAGTGAAGAGAGAGTAGTAGCTTCTCCATTTGGTTCTGCAGATTGGTTGCTGTTTTAAAATAGGCAGCAGGAGTGGGTTACAGAGCAGCATGCTTTAGAGTATGAAACTTTCATACATTTGAGAAGATTTTCTCAGCAATGCACAGCAAGAATGTAGTCATAATTCAATAAAATTGCAAAAAAAAAATCACAATTTTGGTTAATCTGGTGCTTATCTTTGTCCTGGACATACAGTTTCGTGGGTCCTTGACTATCTGTGAACTCAGAAAAATCAGTGGATGCTTGCCTTTTGCATTCAGAAATGCATTATGTATCCAGGGTAATGCTACAGGGTTTGCTGTGCTGCAGAGCAGGCCCACTTTTAAATTTGTTAGAGATTAGAACATGACCTTTGAGAAGGATTAGAGAATCCAGGAATGAATAGAGGTCATGAGGGGTGGGTCACTTATGAAGATAATTAAAATGGGGTGGGGCTGAGTGATTAATGGCTTTTTGTAGAATTTAAACCTACTTATTTACCATTTATTCCACATCGTCATAAGAATATAAGCCTCTGATGGAGGTATTTGTTTGATATACAGACTTAAAAAAAGAGGAAGCACGCATATCTGTACAGAAGAGGCTGAAAGAATGTACAAATTTTATCTTGTTCATTGTGTTTCCTTCCAGAGTTCTTTCTAATCTTTCCCTTACCTCAGTGTTTTATGAAATGTCATTTGTGGATGGCTTCACACAGTGACTCATCAGCCACTATTTCAAATGTTATTCTGGATGAAGCATGCAAAAAAGGAAGATGGTGGGCCCAGCTACAGAAGCCTTAAGGGCTAGGTGTACTACTGGGCACTGGCACCACTAAGCTTTTCTAGTCAACCTTGTGGACACGGAGGGAGGAAATGGAAAGCCGGAGAAAACATCACTGAGTTCCCAGATGTTTATCACTAAAAAAATCCAACAGTGACTAGTAGGAAAATAAGCAGAAACCCAGCTAATAAAATTTCTCCAAAGACAATTAAAAATGAAATAAAATCAATCAATATTAAAGTACACCACAGGAAAAATATGCGATCATATGTGATCTACTAAATATTTTGCAACAACTTTTTGGCGACTGACCTGAATAATTGGTTCATGGCTTTACCATGCCATTCTAAACTCTGAGCCATAAAATCATTATAGCTCATAACACTACTGCTTGTTTCCTTGGCATACGTACACAAACCATAGCAATAAGCAATTCTCGCGGTATATGTCAGCAACTCACAAAGATGAGGAAAGATATTTAAATGTCTAAAATTAGTGAGGAAGCATGAAATGTACAATCAGTGAAAACTGTCAAGATAAAATCTGGTATCTGTGTAGGGAACTTGGGAAGAAGGAGGAAATTTTGCTTCTGGCTGTAGGACCTCGTAAGGATTCTAGTCCAGTCCTAGAGCTGCATTAGCTCCATAACTGCTGACACACCAGGACTTCAAAAAAGGCAAAGTAAAGGAAAGTGTTAGTCCTTACCTACGGACCTTACAATTTCTTATAGTACATTTTTATTATAATTTAAAACTTTTAAATTATATTGTTGTGCAATATGTGTGGTGCCTGAAACAAAAACAAACACTCCTTTCTTGTATCCTATTTATTTAAAATTCATCTCACTTGATAAAAACTAAGAAGAGAAGTCTAATTACTACTTGATAGCTGGGCTTTGGAGTAAAGGCCCTGGTACTCCTTTAGAGGTGTTACTTTATGTTTTTCCTTTCTGACTTTTTGTTTGCTTGCTGTAGTAGTAACTAGAAAGATGATTTGATAGAGGACAGATTATTAAAAGTAGACAATTTATGACAACATAGTATCTCTAATGGCTTTTTAGAAACATTTGTTCAATGCTGTCTCAGAGCAAAAGGGTCAGATAATAAACCCTTGTTTATGTTGTCAAAATACAGTTTAGGCTTAATCTGACCTATTGATGTTGTCTGATAGTTCATCCCACCTGGTGTTTCCTTATTATTTGAACTTTTTTTTTTTCTTTTTTCCCCCTGGCATTATTCATAGTCAAAATTTTGATATAAGCCAATTTTCAGTAAGTTATTATATATTACTAATGATATAATGTCATAAAAAAGGGAGAATTAAAACATTTAAAAGAAATCTCCCTAAATACCACACCAAATTTTCTCTTGTGATCTAGCTACCTTGCAATAACCTGGCAGAATGAAGGATCAGAAACTTAGGTTGTCATCGTCACAGAAGAGTGGACATAAGCAACCTCTGTGAAGGGAGTTGTTCTAGGGGCTGATGGTGCTGGATCTGGAACAACACCTTGCTCTGGTTGCTCTCAGTTTGTGAGTGGCACACTGGGATCTACCGTAAATTGCTTCTTGGGCTGCTCCAGCCCTGCTGCTTGGAATTCTTTTTTGTGAATGGAATCTGTTCGTTTCCTTTTCCTCATTGCTCCCCAGTATTTGTCTTCCATGTAGGGTGCCACTACTATTTTGCCCCTTCCAAAGAGTTGTTGCCCCTGCATCACAAGCAGGTAATCTCAAGGGGTTTTAGTTCAGAACCCATTCCAAGGTGTGCCTGTCTTTGATGTCAGGGGTACCACACTGCGACGGCTCTCCTCACTGAGTGAGAGACTGTGCGTAAAGCTGCCCTGGGCCAAAGAAACATTGGCTTCCCTAATATTTCCCAAACTATACTGACATAATATCCCTTTTTTCTTTTTTTCCTTCTTTTCATTCTAATAAAATAAATTACAGATCTTACCTTTACCACTTGCACCAATCAGGTCTCGCAGCAAAGGAGCACGGTTATAAGATGGCTGTATGGTAGTTGATAAATGCACATGTGATCTAATAGCTGTTGAAACTCGTAGTGCAACCTGTCGTCAAGAAGATGCAATGTGGTTTTTAAACACTCGGTATGTAGGCAAACATGCATATATATGCATTCGTGGACTTAGAGCATGACATATTTTATTAAAAAATAAAAAATAAATAAAAAAATAATGTGCACTAGAAGTGACCATAAAGCACTAGGTGGCAGACTTGCTATGCTTACAGAAAAATTAAACTCAAGAACATTCCAAGGAGAGTATTTTAGAAGATAAATAGCAAGTAGCATTTTTAATAAATCTGTTAGCAGAGATTTTCCAGATATTTAAAAATTTTGTTGAAACTTAAAGGGCATAAACAATAGATTTTCACTATTGAAAAGGTGTTTGTTTTAGTTGGGTTGTGAGGTGTTTACCAGCAGTTAGAGGCTTCGCTACTGATTTGTAGAATTCATGTTTCCTTTTGGGACAGCATTAATTTAAACTAAATACATATTGTAATTGTAAAACTGTCATGCCTGACTTAAAGTAATGAGTTCCACCAATTCTATCTAACACTGATTGACTTTGATACAGACTGAAACAATTTTTATTATATATAAATACAATAACAATAATGACTCACATTGTCTTGAATATATGGGCTTATACAAATAAATTCTATTTAAAAAGAAATCTTAGTGTTTAGAGAGTCTAGTGGAACAGATTATAGTTTAAATCGGATAATTCTAGGACGGTTTGAGAAAAGATTAGCCTCAACAAACCTACCATCTCAGAACACAGAAAGAGCAACAAACAAACGGGGTCTTTGCCCTGAGCTAAAGTAACCGCACAAACCAACTGCCACCTTCCAGAGTTAAAACAATAATCACACCAAGAATCTGAATCTCCTAATAAAGTATTTTGATCTCATCTCAGGCTCTACATACTCATTTGCCAAATGCTACATTGGTTTGCAGCTTTTTAGGGCTGGCTAAAGAAACGCTTTTGCTGCCAATCATTTTCAGACTTTATTGTGAATTAGAGAATCCTTCCATATATGTTTTTCTTTTTTCCTTTTTTTTTTTTGGGGGGGGGGGGAGGGGGAGGGGGAGAGATTTTCTTTGTTTAAAAATTCCATGCTTTATTTTTGAAATGAGGATTGTTTGGTTTCTCTGATAGCTTTTGCTCATGTATCAGTGAATTTTACTGGCTGGCATCCCCTTACAGATACTATTTAATAAATTTTGCCAAAGTGGACAAAGTCATTTTAGTAACTATTCTTTTAGATATACTATCCTAAGTCAAAAGAAGGTGGCCACTACCCTGGACAAACTAGCTTTCTAACTCCTACGGAGAAGAAAATAATAGATGAACATCCATTTTAATGCATGCAAATAAGTCTGAATTAGACGTCTTTGTCACCTGATGAACCGTTCCACAGGTACCATAATTATTTTTATATTATTATTTATCTTGCAAATATAATATGTAGTATTACAGGAAAATGCCTATTAGTATACAATTAAAAATTGTGTAAGTTATAATTATTTATAGATATATAAATTTTTATAAGCTTGATGAGGCGAGAGAGAGACTTGATGGCTTGGAGAACTCATTAAGAAATACTTTGCTTTGTAGGGGATTCTAGCCCATCCATGAAGCAATTTTTTAAATAAGAAGGAACCTGATGCAAATACCTACGTATATAATACTTTATTTGGTCTGTATATTGAGCTGGGGTTCAAAGGGATGAGTGCTCTTTGAGTCCTTGTGCTGTGTATACGATCTGTGGTGTCTGTGTTTGTTTCCCTAACATGTCCACAAAGACAGGAGCTGTCACTCCTCAAACACCTGGGAGGCCTTAGAGCTCCCCAGGACTGGAGTTGTAAGAAGCAAACGGAATAGGAAAGGATCCATCAGTGTCCCTTTACGTTACCTTCTGTCAGTGAGGGTAAAACCTTTGTGGCAGTTTTACAGTTGCATTGCTTCCCGTCCTGACTTCCCAGGGAAAAGAGAGAATTCTTGATCAGTGGGACTTCAAGGAAAGGTCTGTAGTGAAATCTTGAACCAACTGAAATAGAAACACTCCCCCCGCCCCCCTCCAACTTCAGTAAGTGCGTGCCTTATGGTTTATGGAAGAATTTGTTTTGGTTTCTTTGGGAGTTCTTAGACAAACTAGTGCATTATTCCATGTCAGCTGGGGTACTTTTCTCCACTGGCAAATATGATGCACTAGAGGATAGTTTAGCCCCTTCCATTGTTGCAGGCTAAACAACTGATGCAACTGCCTAGTTACCATGAGGTATGCTGTTCAGGTGTCGGGCGTCCTGAACCACCTGATCTTAACACACATTTGTAAAAGTCAAGAGAGCAGCCATTAATGTTTTCAGCTTTAGAATTAGTGTTGTGAAACCCTTACAGGGTGTTCGAGCGAGGGGCTCTGCAGGATCATTTAAATAAATTGAGGGTCATTTCTATTTCAAGATGACGACAAAACCTTGAATTATATAAACTTTAAGAAATCTAATATTAGGTTAAATGTGGACATTTTCAAGTTCAACTTTCTGATTGGCTAACTCAGTTCAATTTCAGCATATTTTGAAGTAGCCTATGAGGCCTTGATGTTAATTTATTGTCACTTTTTCTTAGCTTGAATTGTGAATATTGTTTTAAAATATGTTCCAGAAATATAACCCATTGACAGCAAAGTATAATTTTCTAGCCCCTTGATATAAAGGGTAGTGCTGACATAAAATGGAAGAGCAAATTGTGTGAGGTCAAAAAGCAGCAGTACACATTAGCAAAATAGATACAATAGCAAACAAGACATTAAGGGAAAGTTGAAAAATGTATCTGTCAAGGAGTATGAAGATACATTGGTAGAGAAATAATATATATGTATTGGATTTGTCTTTTTATGTTATGAGTAAATAAATATGCTTTACTGTGTTACCCCCTTAAGGAAATGCCACAATCATCAGAATAATTTTGGAAAAATGACAAGCTATACAAAATGTGGGTGGAAAAATCTTAAAAGGGCAAAAATCTTACATTTTTCTCATCAATGAAATGGCAATTTTAGAATTCTACTGTTGTTGAGTAGGATTAGGTAGCATTTCTGTATGGGTTTTTGAATGTATGGCTAGATGGATTTTAAAGTGTTAGAGGCTTTCATGGCACTAGGAGTGGCTAATGAAAGAAGATGAAGAGAGTTCATTAGAATGAACAGCAGACTAAATGGTGGAAAGAGAAAAATGAAATTAATCTAGAGAAGACAATGTACAACTACATCATGCAAATATGTCACTATCTTCACGTTCATTGTCAAGGTTTGCCTAGCATAACATATTGTGTATGAAGGTCGGGTATAGATAGTATGAACAACCAGTGTTGCTCAAATACCAAGAACAAGCATACTGCTGGTATTCACCACAGTTTGCTCTTCCTTTTTACATGATAATTCAGTTCCTAGGAAAACGATATCAAAAAGTTTGTGCCCGATGTCTACAAACAAGTAGTGATGTCGATCAATTGTTCTGTATTAAGCTAATCATCTGAAAAAAAAACCCAATAAATGAGGAAGAGGTTTATCCTGTTTGTGCCTTTCAATTAACAGTAGTTTCTTTCCACGGCCAAAAAAGTAATGAATTAATGAAAGCACAGCTGAACCTAGTTCTTGTTTTATAGAAAAAATAGTGCTAGGAAAATAGAATTTTCTTTTAATCTCTGGTGGCTGTTTGAGGTGGAAATTGAGTATTCCAAGCCACTTTCAGAAAGGAGTCAGTGAGGCCTGCCACGGTGGCTAACGTTCCCCCTCTCAGGCAAAGAATACATGTCCTTTGAAGAGCGGGTGACTTCTCTGAGGTTGAGAAAAACAGCCTTTTGGGCTCCGCTTTTCCTCCCTTTGTTATTTCCATTTGCTTAGTTTAACTAAACGGTTTATTGGTTTTTGTGCTAACTGCCAGCCCTACAAGATAAACTTGTAGGAAGTGGGGAAAATAATCTGGGTTTATTTTTTCTCAAGTTTATACTTCACCCTTTGCTAAGGGTTGAGATATTTCCTCCACTCTGTTTTAAAGGTTCTGAGGCTGGATTAGGCAGTATTACAGATATGTAATCTGATTTGTAAAAGTTCGGAATGTTAATATTCCATAAATGTTTTGGCTGAATTGGCACTCAGTCCTTAGCATGAGCAAAAAGCAGTGAGGAGGTTATTATTTATATCAACAGATTTTAGTTTAAATATTCCTGATGGTATTTTAAATGAAAAGGTGCTTGTGTTACATCTTCTTTTAAAAGCTGTAATGCAAATGTGTTCTAGTGTCCATTGTGCAAGTATGGTGATTTAGCATCATATCATATTTTTTACAGTTCAGGTATCTGTTGCAATTCACGACTTTAAAATGGAGGAGACTGCACAGTGAGGTATATGACGTGCATTGTTTTGTCCACTATGAAGTGCAGTTTTGCTGAAAGTGCTTTGGATTTATTTGCTGTGAGACATTCTGGTTCTCAGAACTAACATGTTAAAATTGTTTGAGAAACAGCAAAGGATATCAGCAAAGCTGAAACATCTCAACTTCAATTTACATTGTGTATTTTGTACAAATCACGTGGAGTCAAGCAACGTGGGGACTGACATTTGGACTGTAGATTTAAGGTTTCTTAAGCAAAGTTCAACTGAACAATGAGAAAAAGAAAGGAAGAGAATTCTGAAAATGTTGAGATATTACAGTGGCACCTACTTATCTGTGTATATTTATAGCTAGTTTATGAAGTGCGTGTTCTGTCTCCTTGAAAAGCCTGATCAACCAGAGGTTGCTTCTTTAATTGCTGAGATCTGTGTTCAGTTATCCGAGAATCAGGACAAAAATTCCACTAATAATCCACGTAGAAGTTACCGTGTAAATAACTTTTGAATATTCTGAATTTATATGAAAACTTGAGCAGAGACATGTATAAAAGCTACATCCAGTGTAATTTTATGGGCTTTGATCCATTTTAGCAATAAAAATCAATTTCTTTATTTCGGAATGGAAAAAAGATACCTTTTTTTGTACAGATTACGCAATAAACTGAATGTTAGAAGAGCAAGCTTTAAAATAACATTAAAATTTGATCGATCTCATTAACTATATGACAGGAAACATCCCTCTGACAATAACATATGAACCCAAACAATAAATTAATGTTGTTTCTTAGATGTGCTATTTCAGTTATCAGAACAAGCAAATCAGAGATCCCTTCAATGAATGTAGACTATGTAACTAAAGAAAAAAATTAGAATCAGGTTAGAGAGTAGTGATGCTAGTATATTGCAAAATGATGTTGGATGTTAGAGTGTAATATTAACACAAGAGTTGTATGGCAGATGAAGCTTCTAGATAATTATGAAGAAAATTTCCTGTAGAGATAAATTTTAATTTCTTCCATGCAATTTTAATGAGATACTTCTTTTTTCTTGGTTTTGTTTGTACTTTTCTCCCACTTTTCTAACAATTCAAGAATATTACAAGAATTAAGATATTAAGACAATCCACTTGACAAAGCAAAACGTCATTTGCTGAGTTCAGTAACTCAGCAGTTACTGAACTGCTTGGTTCTTACTGAGCCGTTTTATGTAAAAACAGTTATATTTTTGACTAATCAGAAAGCCTGAGCCATGAGCTTTGAAATGCTCCATCACTGGAGACATCTAGACCTTTTTTCTAAAAATTTTAAATGTTTAAATAACTGCCAATTGATGTGCTCACTCTTCTTTGTTGTTGCTTCTCTTACTAATATCTTGTTCATAATTCTCTAGTTCACTGAATTTCTAAACTCTGTTTATGGACTGTGGTCCTGGGCAAAACTTCTAAAGGGCCTGCAGCTGTTCACAGCCACCCCAGCACTTGCTACAGTGTTTTCAGTTAAGAGTTTGGTGAAGAATCTGTGAAAAAAAAAAAAAAAATGAAGTTTGACTGTGGTTTATGGTTTAAAAACTTCAGGAACATAATTTTTAGACTGTTCATAAAAAAAACCTAGGGAATTATATATGTTCCTCAGATTTTTAGATCTCAGCAATGAGTCTTCTCTTGCTTACCGTAACATTTACATACCTACATATTTACTTTTATGACAGTTACAGTGAGATGCATCTCACCTAACTAGCTTTTTAAAACTTATGTGTCCAGCCTCAGTTAACCTTCTAGGTCTTTCTATAGTTAGTAGAGAGAACTAAGGGTTACTCATCCGACCCCTGTGCGTATCTGTCTTAGAAGGAGATCCGTCATCTTCAGGAAGTTTTAGTCAATATAGAGTAAGCCTCAGACTATTAATAACATTTAGCTGAATAAAATTTTAACACAGGTCAGATTTTTCTGTATCTGGCCATCCCTTACACCAGAATAGACAATTTATTAGATCTTTCCAAACAGCAGCTAAAAATTTAATCAGAGAAAAGATTTCTGTTTAAAATGAAATATGGTTACCCGGTTTGCTGATTATGACACTAATCCCTGTCTTTTTGAGGGCTTTTTAGCTTAGTACTTTTTTTTAAAGTATAATAAAAGAAACAATGAATTGTTATTGCTGTATGGTTTTTAAAAACTTTGAACTTCTGTGAAATTCGTTCTCACATGCTCTTTCTTTACATGGCAAAATGGCAAAAGGCACATAAATGGTAAGTGTTGGAGTATTTTGAAGCTCATTCTGCTCTCATTACATTTAGCAAAAATGGAAGTTTTGCTAGTTTGTAGTAAAGACTTCACAGTAAATGACTTTTTGTTTTGTCACAATGGACAAGAAATGTTGGAGACCAACAAAATTCAATATACAATGAAAATGAGGCAATGGATGACTGTTAGATACAGACAACAGAGGAATGAATCAAGCAGCTGCTCTGAAAGTTCAAAATAATTATCCTGACTGAAAATAGGTCTGGTGGTACCCCCCCAACGTGGGTGTAATGCTAGCAGAATTTATTTTGGCCACAAATGAATATAATTTATAGCATTTAACAATGGAACTTGGTTTTAAAAGCCACATTTTTGCTGATGGAGAGGAATATGAATAGAACTGTTCTCAACAAACTCTTACTGGAAATAGAGAACAATCGCTAGAAGGAGCAGGAGAAAGACAACCTGCCTGTGCAGTGAAGAGGTGAGAGTATAACTTTTAGAACTGGCATGAATAGAGAGTTCCCTAAATAGAAAAATGTGGGAAGACTGACTGTGACGGGTCTGATGTTGCAATCATGAAGGAGGTTCCTACTCTAACTTTAAAAGTTATTTCAAGAGGTAAAAATAGAACAGCACTATTTTATGAGGTTTCTATTCACAAAATGAGTTATTCTGGTTCAGTAAAATAGAATTACAGTGAAAATATACCAACTCGGGCATGTAATTGTCTGTTTGCCTTTTAGTGTAATGAAGATATTGAAATAACGATACTGGTGGAAGTGAATGGTTGAAATATAATTTCTTTACTGTAATCTTAAAAGTTTTTATGAATACAAATATGGTTGTAAATAAGGCCAGCCATTTATTCAGTGAATGAAGAACCTTTACATCTTTTTATAACTCATCCTTTGCTATTAAACATTTTATTTTTCCTGTTTCATGGTTAGTACTCTTAATAGCGTACTGTCTTTTCCTTCAGATTTAGTGATTATCTGTCCATCATCATTTCAAGTTGGCCATAAGGGTTCCCTTTGAGTAAGCACATGCTGATATTTTTTGATGTCCATTACACTAGTTTTCAGCATAATTTAATCGTTATTTTTAGTTATCAGAAGAAAAATGTGAAAAAGCCACTTTGGTAATTGATCAGGTGAAGGTCATGTGATCATCACCTAATATTTATAAATTGTGATAATTAGCTTGTAGTTGGAAACAAGGTGAGGTTGTGAGTGGGTCTGGCTGCATGCTCTGTTCACATGGCTGGCTGACATACATTGCAGTATTTTTGGCTTAGAACTTTTGCTAAACTTTTGGAGCCAAATGCTGGACATCTTTCTCAGAAATTTTGTATATATATGAAAATCTTTTGTCATGTTTTTCAGTTATAGGAATGTGTATTAAGAAATTTTGTGTTAGAAGCCATGGGAAAATGACCGGTAGCAAAAGGTAGGAAATCCATGAACGTGTCCAGTTATGTATATTCTTGTTCCATTTCTGGAAACTCAGGTTCATTCTTCCCTCTCTGCTGAGAGTAGTAGTGAACTGGGATGATTTGCTGGAAAGATTTGGAGAAGGTACGAACCTTCTTAAAGGTAAAGCAGTTCTCTAGAACTTACTACAGTCTGACTCTTAAAATTACTTTATAAAATCCCTTTATTGAAATCCTTTTATTTAGGCAGTGGGTGCCAGGAAAGTGGAGAATTTAAGGTTGCTGGCACAATCATTTTTGATTTGCTTCTTTATTAGGACATGATCGTACAATTTTTAGTAACATGGGTACATACTATTTCAAGCTTTTTCTCTGCAATTTATGGAATGAATTTGTTTGTGGGGGGTGAATCATTTGATCATGTAATGGAAAGATGAATGTATGTTCCTTTGCTATTTTGTTGTAAAAGTGGAAAGAATTACAATGAATGGTAGAAGGAGCTGCAAAATAAGAATGATCACATGTAGTGTTATATAATTCAAAATATTATGAAAAAATCAAACTCTAGGTATTTCAGATTGGCTTCTCGTGATTAATGGATGTTTTTGTCCTTGATATCTTTGTTTCATTTCCTGTCCTATGAAATGGGGCTAATAATTTCTACTCATCTCACAGTAATGCTGTAACAAATTCATTAACTTTTCTGAAGAACTTAGAAAATAAGTGATGAATACTATAGAAAGCCACATTAGAAATTAATTTTGTCTTTAGAAATGGGTTTGTGTAGTATGTAGTAAATGAGGCATGGGCCCAACACTGAGTGCTGAACGTAGAGCAAAGTGTTGAATAGCTGCCCATTAAGTGAGCACTCACCCAAAAATAATTCACAGGCACCCTTGATTGTAGCAGTTCATTTTACAGTCTTAATATTCCTCTCTAACATACCTTTCTGAATATAGCTTTATCACTAATTTATACTAAACATATCCATTTTATTTTTTAAAATAATTACCTATGTAATTATATATTCTTAGAGAGTTGTAGTGGCACTCAAAAATACTGAAGTAGAATTTAAAATCAAGACTTCTGTTTGGCCTTTGTTCCTTTGGGAACATTCTGGCATTTTAGAAAATGCAAAGTTTTCTTTTAATACAAAAATTTGAGTATGGGAATAGGTCTGTTCCTTCTTGGATATGAGTATAAAACTTCCATATTAAGCCATATTAACCATATTGAAAGTCATGGGCCTTCATTAAAGAAGAACAGTTTCTTGAAAATTAACAGCAATGCTGGGATTAAACGATTGCTTTGAAATTTATTTTCCTCATTTAATTAAATGGCTTTCTTCGCTTAATTATTGTTGTGTTCTCACATGCACTCATTACTGACATTTTGAATTGATTTTAATGACTCCTTCTGACTGTGAAAGCAGTCAAGGGTTTTGAAAAAATCAGAATAGAGAGGTGAAAAGACTCAGTTACCTTAAGTCTTTGTTGTATTTGACCATTGATGATGTCAGGATGGTACTGTGGTCTTATCTCCCAACATTCTTTTCCTACTTTATTCAATGATTTTTAGTGGAAAATGAAGCAACATGCCTGGGAGCAGAAATTAGACTGTAGGACTCCCCTCTCCCTCCTGAGTGCCTGGGCTCTTTGACTTCTCCTGGTCTCTGCCTGCCTGTTTGGAAATTGAATCTTTTTTTCCTGCTGGTGTAAATCCTTCTGCCATTTCTCCCTTGTGTGATGGGGCACACAGCCTTCTAGGCAAAAAAGGAGGAGTTGGGTTTATATTGTCAAAGAGAAGGCAGCCTACAACCTGTTTTCCTGGTGAGAGCTCTGAAGAGACCACACTACAGTGATGTGGCGACTGATGTTTGTGCTGAACTCTGTAGTACCTGTGCTTAGGATGCACTGGCCTGACTCCCGGAGAAGCATTGCCTCAAAAATACCCAGTTTGTGGATTCCATACACTTTGTGTGGTGGGGAATTAAGATCTGAGCTGTGGGCTCTGAGTTTGTGTAGGAGATTTCTGTTTCCTCAAGAACTTTTCCTGTGAAATTTTAGACATAAAAGTTTTAGGAGTTTACAGGTTATACTCTAGAGTGTGGCAGTTGAAATTCTGGCTGCCACTTGAGTCACCTATACCTTATATCAGATGTGAGGTGGTCTGGGCTGTGTATCTGAGCCAGCAACATACTAGACATTTTACAGTCATTTGTACTACCACAAAGTAGGAAGGGATTATTGCTGTTGCAATGTGACAGTGGTTCTGTCTCTTCCTCTTGCCCATCATTGGAAGGAAACTCTGAACATCAGATTTTTTAAAAAATATTTCATTAAAAAGTATTTATTTCAAATATGTTAAGTGGAAAAATGTAAACCTGGAGGATATTGGTGGCATAAAAAAAAAAAAAAAGAAATGCTGCATATTAAGACTTTACCAAAACAATCCAAAACAATCTAAAATTCTTTTTCAGTTAACTTTTTAAAAAATAAAAGAATGCAGCAGTCATTCTGTAATGTCATTAACATTTTTTCCATAGTTAAGAGAAGAGTCTATGCAGTACTCAAGACAGTTAACTGCCTGATCTCTTTGGAAAATCATTACAGCTAATTGACACTTGGTGAATATAAAATGTGTTGAGAATTAAATGTAGATTGAGGAAATGTGTTTTGAAAAAATGACAGGATTCGTACTCTAGATCTTTTTAACTCTTACAGAAAAATGAAAGAGTCACCAAAATGAAACACAGAGTGCATCAGTGGTAATTCTAGAGAATCAAGCGTTTTCTTCTATAATTTACTGAAATAAGTCTATAATGTTGTATATTTAATTTTTGGACGTTAATGGCCATTGATAATATTTTGATTTCTACCCTTTATGGAAGTATTATTGTTTGAATTTGTTTATTTTATTTTCAGACTTCACCAGATTTTCAATTTTGAAATCTTAGTTTTATAGGCATATATATATCAATGGGATATGCTGAATGCAGTAGCCGTTTCTACATTTAGCTGTTATACATTTCCCTATTCATACATTTAACTATTCAGAAAATGTCATGCTCTTACAACCAAATTTTACTTTGTTTTTTACTTATTTCTAGGCTAAGCTGTCTAGGCTGAATGGCACTATGGCGTGGGAAATATGGTGTGGTGTACTGTGTAATTGCCTGGTTTGTGTGCACTGGTGATCTGTTGACATAGATTGTGTGTTAGGGTTACGGTCAGGATGGTGCTTGGCAGTGGGAAGGAAAGCTGTTCTGCCTGCTGCACTCTGTAGGAGGTGAAGCCTTCTGGAGGACAGGGAGGTGATATTTTCCCCGAGACCTGCTGAATACATGTGGGGGAAGTCTCTCCTATGGTATAGGCTGAAACAGAACGAGAGCGAGACAGACAGTAGCAGGAAGCAATAGACAGAGGAGACACTTCTTTACAACCCCTTTTAATTTCTACTCCCGCTTTGAATTTTATCTTAAATTAGTTCTACTAATTTATATTCTAATAAAATCTAGCTTTAGAGACTTCTGAGATTGGGATGTTCAATTTAAGCATGGGTCCAGGCAGATCTTTCTCAAAGTTTGGCCAACCAGAAGTATCTTCACTATGAAAATAAACCTTCCTCCAGGCTGTGAAACTTCTTCGGCATACTTTTGCAGTCCTCAAAAAGATGAGGAGTGTTTGCTCAGTGACAGCTCTTTCATCTACACCTGACTTCATTTGTGCCGTTGAATTGTATAATTGCATTAGGCAGTGCCCTCTGCTTCATTCAAGTCATACACACTTCAGGTGTCTTCCCTGAATTAGGATAATCTATGAAGAGATAATACATTTCTGCTTTGCAGCATGTGGCCAAGATAGGTTTAATGATTTGTCCCTCTCTACTGTAGGTCTCTCTGGAATAAAAACTTTATAATTTATGTCCATTAGTGCTATGAAAGGTGCTCCTTCTGAATAGTTTGGTGAAGGTCATCTCTTCCCATTTTGTATGGCTGTCTTGGCATAAGTTAAA
Source organism: Phalacrocorax carbo (assembly GCF_963921805.1). NCBI lineage: Eukaryota > Metazoa > Chordata > Aves > Suliformes > Phalacrocoracidae > Phalacrocorax > Phalacrocorax carbo. The sequence continues at coordinate 14,700,708 of NC_087524.1, forward strand.
GGTCCTTTGGCACCTTTGAGGAATCCCAGGGGGAGTTCCATGTGTTGGCTCTCAAAAGTGATCTTGAATAAGAGAAGCTGCGTTGTTCAGGGCTCTTTGAGTAATACAGAGGAGATAATGGCTACTGCGTGGATATATAACTATCTTTGATACTATTAATGGAGTGACTACTAATTAATAGCTTCACAAAATACTTTGGGATATCTTGAGTACAAAGGGTGCCATACATAACCAATTACTGTTTTTTGTGACTTAGTGTTTCAACTGTATTGTAGGTAAAAATGTAGTTAAAAAAAAAAAAAAAAGGCAGTATTTTTCTGATTTGTTACCGATGGTAAAGTTATGAAAACCTGTATAGTTTAACATCTTATTAATGTAAGGACTTTTCCTTCATTCCTTGAAAAATGAGTTCCTATTTTCTTGGCTTTTAGCAAGTAAAACATAAATTAAAAAGCATGCAAGCAAGCAAACAAAACAACAACAAAACAAAAGTAACAATAGCAAACCCCAGAAAAAAAGTAATGACTAAGAAATTACTTTGAAATTTTTGAAACTTGCGTGCAGAAAAATTGTTCATTCGTATATGTTGGTATATACGTATATTTGTATATGTTGGTCTTCGGCTGATACTCTGCATCTCTGAGAGAGCACATTCTGGGCTTGGAAGATGACTATGACATTTTCAAATGGTCATTTTCCCTATATTGTCAGCAAATCAACATTATCTTGTCTAGGAGGCCTGTCTGCAATGCTTGCATCTTGTAGCCTTTGCAGTAGCCAGAATTTCCGTAGCAGCTCATGCTGTGGTGCTTGTCCACCATACATTTACAATACCTCTGTTTGCAAAGATTTGTGCTAAAGCAGTCATTCGTATTTCATGGGACGCCAAGTTGACCAGATCAGGAGATTTAGCATATTTATACCTTATTCCTAGACTTTTGGCCTTGCTACTCGTTATTGTTAAAGAGTTTATTAATCCCTTTAATATGGTTCAATCTCTACTTGCCATCTTTTGTTGTCTTGCTACCTTTAAATATGTTCTGGTGCAATGGTAATCTTACTGTTAAATATGTAGATATGGCACAATGCTACTAATAAAGTCAATGAGTTAATTAGATTTGCATAGATATAAAAGTGTAGAGTAGTACTAATAGAGTAGTATTAATAAGTAAATGGGGTCTTTCAATTTAATGCTTTTTCATCTTTTACCTTTATAAGCTTACAAATACCTGATCAAAATGCATTATCTAAGAAATCTAGATCAACTTATTCCTATTTGAATAAAGGAACTGTGGTGGCTAATAATAGAGAAAGTGGACTTCTCAGCTTCGAAGGTCATGGTAATGCCTTTTATGTAACTCCTTTATTTTCTAACAAAAAAAAAAAAAAAACACACCAAAAAACTCACCACCATTTTCTTTAACCATTAAGGCAATACAGTGGGCTGTGTTTCTGCTTCACTGACCAAGAAGACTTTTTTCTCCTGTTAGGCTTCCCAGAGGATACAATGGAGTGTATTTTTCCAGATTGTGTGTTGCTGCAGAAAAGGTGATGGTCAGCATTAAGCAAACTACTGAGTCCAACTGACTCAGCTGACACAGCTTTTTCCTGCTTTGACTTGATCTTTCACTCTTTGTATTTCCTGATTTTTTTTTTCATGATTACATATTTTTTATTTGTTAGGCACTGCTCATGTGGTGTTGATGAGCAGTAGAATGTCATTGAGAGGGATCAAAATAGGGCTTCCAAGTTATTCACTAGGATATAGCATCAAAGATGACTTGCATCTAACCATATTTTAACACACACAATATAATAATCTGAATCATGTACAACTACAGGGCACCTCCTTATTTCCTGTGACAGAGGAAAAACCAGAATCTTTTGATCTCTGCAGAACTGAAATGGTCAAAGAGTTAGAAGATTAATTTTGTTAGATCTTAACATATCTGCCCCTGTAACAGAGTATGCAAGATCACACCGCGCCCACCTCTGTTTCACAGCTGACTGTTGCTCAAGGATGATTAATTTGCTGATACAGTATAAGTCTCTGAGGGCGCTGCTGGTTCTTGACTGTCTGACTGCACTGAACATTGCCTGCTGGGATTCTACATGGCATCTGCTATGAATTGCAGCAACAGTCATCCCTGGTGACTGGGTCTTTTTCTTCCATTATGGAGGTGTTGAAAACCTGTCTCACCTTGACGAATCCACCCCCACCCAGCCCTACCCACCACCGCCTGCAGAAAAGTTCCTTTTCAGTCACTCCTAGTGGTATGACCCAACTAAGGGTTAATCTCATCCCTCCAATTTCAGGAACACAATGGGTTGGCTCAAAACTTATGCCTTCTGACTTGTCCTAATCATTTTATGCTCCTTCCAGGAAGGGTTAAGCATGGCTTGGGTCATCTGAGGCCGGCCGGCCCTTTCTCCCTTCTGCACCGATGCCAACTGTAGCTGGTCAGCAGGGGAGTGCTGTCGGTGCGCAGTGACAGAAGTGGCAGAGTAGGGACTGCCTGGCAGACTCCATTTCTTTCATGGCTTGAAAGAAAAATGTGTAGAACAAACATCATTTGGAAGTGGAATATAATCTTTCTGAGTCAATACTAAATTGCCACTTGTTTCTCTTGTATGAAAAGTTAATATCACTTACCACTTGCCAGAATTGTAAGAGATTTTCTAATTTAGAAAGGATGTGCTTGGTAGTCAAATAATTTCTATTCAAAATTCCACTGTACCACTTTATTATTAGCAATCTTATTTACTATAGTATCATGGCTTCATGCTATAAATTTTACTGCAGAAGCAACTTTTTTCCCAAAACTTTAAAACTAGTAATTCTAAAATGTGTAACTGTGTGAACGATTTAGATAACACAGTAAAGTGTATGACTGTAAAGTTAATATATTTAAATGCATTTTTAAACAGAATATTTGAATAATTATTTTGGACTGAAATTGGGGAACTGATAACACTCTAACCATGCTTGATGCTGTATTTTGGGATAATTACTTAATAATTATTTCTAGTTGTGTGTAATAGCTGCTCTGACTCTCTGACAGAATCTGTTTCTTAATTTAGTTATTTTCCTTGATATTACTTTTTTGTTACTACTTCACTTTGTTTTATTTTTTTATTGCTTCAAGACATTATAGTGCAAATACTTAAACAGTGAAATGTATGTGAATAATTCTGACTTGTAGATTACTCCATGCTTTTTAAAATAAAAGTGAACAGTAAATTTGTAGGTGCTTGCATAGTATTTTTTAAATATGTATACACTTCATCCTACTTTATTTTTACATTCTGCTTTGCCCACAGACAGTCTTTTGATTGATTACCAGTTTACCTTCAGCTTATTACAAGAGGATGATCGCCATCACACTGCCATAAACTTTATAGCAAATCCAGAACAGGTAAGAAAATGTTACTAACTTTAGACAAGTTTTGGAGAGTCATGATTAAAATTTCCCTTGTATCTGACCGTGATTAAAAGTTTGCCCAGTGCCTGTAAGGTATCAGAGATATTCCAGATATTTTAAAAACATAAAATTATTCCAGTGCATTCACTGATAAAACTTTCTAGGTGGTAGATGTACTTCAGATCAACTAATACCCAAAGAAATTATCAGCTGGTTTATTTTATTGTTGTTCACATTGATAACAAGATTTAGTATCTTCCTGATATGAATTAAAGCAGTTTACCCTTCATTTAGGTAATCTTTATTAGCAGATGAGAGTAGTAATTTTTGAATTGTAATAAAAATGTAGCCATTTGCCATGTATTTTGGTTCAGTTTTATGAAGAAAATTGTTTCATTATTTTTATCACAGTCTGAAAAGATAGCTGATGTAGTTCAATGCTTACTTGTACCCTGTTCTTACTGAAGAAAAAAATAGAGTTGCCTTTGGCTCTGAACTGTTACTATTTCTATTTATGTTTAAAATGAAAACCAGAAGACCATTAGAAGTCTTTATTCAGTTATGTGCAATAGAGTTGTATTCAATACGTTCTGATATATTTTGTTGACTTCAATATATTTTCTTTTTTTTATACAGTCAAATAAAAATTTGGATATATCGATTAATGCATCAAACAACTTCAACCTCAATATTACATGGTCTATTGGTTCTACAGGTGAGGGTGAATTTTGGTATGATGACTTTTTCCCATATGATTTCATGATCCTTTAAGCTGTTTTAACCTGATTGTCTCTTTGTTGCTAATTTTGATAATAGAACTTTACCAAATATGTTCTTTTGCCATTATCATTATGCCATTGTTAATTATATTATTGAAACCTCAGATGGTAATTTGCAATCTGAACAAAGCTTCATTAATATGTTAACTTTCTCTCCTATTCAATTAAAATTACTTTGGTAGGAAAAGCTTGTAGTCTATTTAAATTTTTAAAATGACAGTGTTATGAAATGCTGTGATTTTAATTAAGATAAATTGCTTCCTTAACTACTGCAGAGACTGAGATTTTATTTCTTTGTTTCAGTGTTCAAGTTAAAAATTTAATTATTAACCTTAACATTGATATCAAACAATAAAGTTCTTCTGTGTATGCTGATAAAAGGAGCTGCTTATCTATTTTTCTCCAACTTTGAACCCCATTACTCTTCTTTGTTTTAAGAACAAGGAAGAAAAGCTTTAGATGGTTTCTCTGAATTGGTTCTATTGACTTTCTGAAAACACATCCAAGGAGAAGCATGATGCTTAAAATAAAATCATACTAAAATAAAAACTAAAATCTTTTAAAAGAATGTTCAGAGTTTGTCTTATATAAACTCATTAATTTCTTCATCAATGTAATTCTGAAGTATTTTAACATACTATAGTTAGTAAATTCTATTTATACCTTTATTTTAACTTAGCACTGTCACCCATATATTCACAAAAAATGTTACATGTTTATTAGTAGCTATGTTATTAAAGCTTTTATGAATAATTAAAACTCTACAGCAATAATGCGAGATCTGGACAAATTCACTTTCAGGCTTTATTAACCTATGAGTTTTTATTGAAACGGAATGTAAATTACTGGAGGAAAGCACACTATCTGTTTAGCTGACAATAACATCTTTCTTCTGAAATTCCTGTAACTTCTGTCAGTATTATGATTAATTCATAAACTTTTGAAACCAGTGTAAGAGTTTCTATGAATTCTCTGTACATATATGAAATATACCTGATGTAAAGCAAAATAAAGGGTTATTAAAGTTGTAGAATGAAGACACCAAAATTAAGAAATTTGTTTGTGCAAATTTACTTTGGCACCTTTAATGATGATTGATATTTGTCATAAATATATATATCTACATATGGTTTTATGTGGTGGGTTTTTTTTGTTTGTTTGTTTGGGTTTTTTTAGCTGGAACAATATCTGGAGAAGAGATTCCTGTTGTTTCTAAGGCTAATATTAAGGAATACAGAGATAGCTTTTCATGTGAAAAATTTAACTTTCGGAGCAACCCAAACATCACTTTCTATGTCTATGTCAGCAATTTCTCCTGGCCAATCAAAATACAGGTTAGTATGTCTCTTTTGTGCTTATGAAGATGTTGACATCTTAGCTTTACACTGAATTTCATGTTTTTACTCATAAAGGAAGTACAGAAATGATATTGGTTGCATGTGCAATTAGTTGCATGCACATATATTTTCTGTTTAAGAACTGTGCTTTCAGTAGTGAATCATACTTCCGACCATAGATTTTAAAATCTAAATATAAAATTATTGAACATAAATGTTCATTTGTAATTTGCCTTATGCGTTTAGATGTATACATAAAAAAGGCATAAAAATATGTATCTATGCACCTAGATATTTGTGTGTAATCATTCATCAGTCATTAGCTTTCTTAGCCTCTGATTTTCTTAAAGGTTGAATGTCTATATCATATTCTAATATTGCAAACTTCAGTTAACGCTAAGTGTATTTGGTTAGAATTTATACTTTTCTTTGACTTCAATGAAATAAATTTCGCTGAGTATTTTCTGGAATAGTGAGATACTGTACAGTGGCAGACTTAAAAAAAAAAATCAGTGCAGTGGTGGTTGGTGGTGTGTCCCCCCCTCGAAGTTTCAGCGATATTTATAGTTACCATTACTATAGATGCATTTGTAAAATCTGCGTCCCTGCACCAGTGACGGAGCTTTGTGTGGATGACCAGCTTTGGGATACAGCTCCCTTACAGAATTAATTATTAAAAATTAAATTGTTAAAATGATAATAAAATGTCATAATTCCTAGTGATTTGCTCAGGAAACCAGAACAAGATCAAAATACTTGCCAGTTAATATAATTACAAATATTCTACAGATTTCCATTTTGGTGGAAAAAAAAACAACAACCCCAAACCCTGTTTTTATAAAATACAGAGCCTGTATCATATATATATATATGTGTGTGTATATATATATATGATAAAGTCATCTGCTGAGGAGCCTCCTGGATTAGAGAGTCATCTTCTAAGTATACTGGCAGAGGAATATTATCCCTGTGTTGTGTGAAGTAAAGCCAGACTTTTCTTAATAATACATGAGTGTTAACTGTGAGTATGAGTTACACAATGTCAAAGGATGATTTTGTGTAACTTATTAACATTTATGCATGTACTATTTTATATTAAAACAAACAACCCTGAAGGTTAACTGCTTTCTTTTACTCTTCATGTTAGGGGTATTTTTTACACTCACCAATCCCACTTTCTAAGGATAGAACAACTTCAATTGCCAAATAGCCTTCCTAAACAAACCCATGAAGCAATTTAAGCTGTAAATGCATTACACACTCCTTTCACCTTTTAAGATTGGAAGGTGCCTATATCATTGTTGTAAGACAAACATTATTAAGGTGATGTATTCTGAAGATGTGCAACTCTGTGTCAGATGTCAGCAGATCGCAGCTCCTTCCTGTGCCATTTCCTCTGCAGCATAACACCTTAATGGCAACATGTTTCAGTGCTTGACAAAGGGAATCCCTGATCATTGTTTACATCCCTTACTTTTCCTTACCTGCCACAGTTGCACAGATTTTTTTTTTTTTGTGTTTATTTTTGAGGCACATTAAAATTCATCAGTCTAGACAGTTCTTTATTGAGTATTCCTTTTCTGTCCTGGTAACTTTTAATAAAAAAAAGGTCTTCCATCTACAAATGAAATCACTCCACTTCTATGCAGTGGAAAAGGAATGCTAAGGTTCAATTACAGAAATTGTTTCAAGATGTTAATATTGTTCTCTGGATTTGCCTTCCTAAATCAACAAGATTATTATTATTTATCTCTCAACGTTTTAATGCTGTGATTTGTTCTATTCCAAGGAAATATCTGAAGTTTGCATTACCCATATAGATTTCTTACGTTTGGTGCTCTAGCTGTAGGTAAGATCTTCAAATGTTAAACAGAGTAGGGAGCTTTTCAGAGAAAATGAGTTTAGTTGTATATGTTTAGCTTTACAATTCTGTATATAACAGAAATTTTAAAAATATATGAGCCACCCTAGGACTTAGAGTTAAGAGAGTGTTCATCCCTATCCAGAGGCTAAAGCTTCCTAGGGCAGTACTAAATGGGTTCACAGTTCTCATAAATATGATCTTCTACATCTCTCAATATACCAGATTTCACCTTCACAACATGCAAAAGTGATTGATACCAGTCTATTCTCTACTAGAGAGCATCAATTTAAAGCACGATAATTCTTACAAAAATGATGATAATGTTATACTGATTAAAGGACTCTTCAGGAGAGTCGAGGTATTGATGACGGATTTGAGCTCTGGTTTGGGATGGGGAACTCTTCTATATGAATTAATTTTCAAATGGTCTAGAAATTAGTTTCCTGAATTAGCTGCTTTTGCCTTTCTGTGGTGCTTAGGGAGTTAGCTCCGTGTTCTAGTGCAGGGCTTTGGATGTCATGGAAGTTGGCCTATGCGTAAATGGTCCTAGACACCAACTCTCTGCATCATGGTCCTTTCTACTAATGCAGTCATGCTGCATTGGTCAGATCATGTGGGTTAAAAGTGTAGTGATATTTTGTATCAACTCAGTAATGAAGGTTTCATTTCATCCTATTAGAGCAACGGAAGTTAGTGTGACTTCCTAGAGAAGTAGTCTGTTCATAGGAGTAATAGCAACATGAAATTTGGCACATGTGTTTTACACAATACTTCTGTAGAGGACTAAATACTCACTTCAGCACATCTACCATTTTTCAAATACAATCTGAGTACCTGCCTCCTGTATTTACATTAATCATTGTGACTTGTCAAGAACAGATTATAAAAAGAATGAGTTCCTAAAGAAGCAGAAATAGTGACCTTATTTCTCTAGTAACTAATATTTCAAGTTATGTTGTTGATATGCATTTCACTACTGTCGTTTTATGCCTCCTGTTATGCTGGCACTGGAGCTAAGATTGTGTCTTTCATTGGGAAGATTTGGCAGTTGGTGTTGGAGTTATTGCTCTTACCATTTCATTTTCTGTAGGAGAAAGAACAGCAGGCCTCATTATACAAGACACTAGTTTCATTTTCTGTCAAAGTCACCTATATTATCTCTATTTTTGCATTCATTTGTCTTCAAGATTTTCATGACTACAAGGAAAAACTGTACATCCCAGCAGGTGATTGTTTATTTGGATCAATGACTCACAGTTGCTTCCTCAAGTACTTTTATTATGCATGGTAGCTATTCAGCAAGCTTGGAGTTTTTTTCCTAAATCTTAACAAATCCCTGGTGATTCTAACACAAAAATATCCTCCTTTGAAATATGACTGCCTGATTTTGAATAAAGGATATGTGATGTTTGTGTCCATACCATAGTTCCCTGAAGATGTGCTGGTCTGTGATAACTTTGCCAGCAACTACCCAGTGACCCATTTTAATTTTGTCACAGGTGAGCCTAATGACCTCAGAATATAAGATTTTCAGCACTGTATAGCGGTGAAATACTTAAAAATCATAGAAATTATGTAGGAAGTTTTCAGTTTGAGATGAAGTCCTGCTCTTTTTATAAGATTGTACTCTAGGTTGCCATTAGTCAGCACCCTTCTTCTGTCCATAATGGCTACGGGCACACAGCTGGGTGCTCAGTCAGGAAGAGAGCCCTGCAGGCCTCAGGGGAAAATGCTGCATTTAAATTTCCTGATGCTAAAAGCATTCCCTGACATCAAAGGAGAAGCAGAAATGTGACATAGTTGCATAAGGGGTCATTAGAAAGATGGTGATATAGGACATCTTCAGCTTAGAGCTGTTTTCACAAATAGATCTGTTACTGGGTGTGACATGGACAGCTAGCAGTTTCTCTCAGAAGTAAGTAATAGTTATATGCTGGCACAGAAATGTTGGATATTTTCCTGTTAAATTATTGGAAGAGTTTATACCACACTTTCTTCTCCATTTCCTGTAATGAAGAGTTGACTGGAAAGTAAGGATGAATACAGAGCCATGGGCTTAGCTGTTCCAGACTTCCATAGGCAACAGCAGTTGTTGCACCTTTTCAGAGGAAGTCTGTGTGAAGTATCTTTCTTATTAGAGGGTTCAACTGTCCAAGTAATGGGACATGATTTACCATCCAGACATATTATCCCTACATTTGACTGAGTGTCTTTGACAGTCCCAGCCCTTTAGGTGTACCATGCCTTATGTATCTGTTAAATAGGACTCTGAGAAAATGCTGTTGTCTTAAATAGGCTAGATTTCTGAACAGAATTTGTGGCAAAGCCCCATAACTTGCTTCTGCTCATTTTTATTTTATTTTGAGAGTAGATATAATTCAGACTCCACTGGTAATGGAAATTTGAAGGCTGTAACATTTATTGAAAAGCAGTAACTCAGACTGTAGCCAGCACCTCAAATAATGGTCAGTGGTCCCTGAAGTAGTAAGCAATCATAAAGCTTGGGCTTCTGACAGCTATGCAAATATTAATAACAGCAGTAACAACATGTTCTTCCGTCTCAGGAAACTAATTTTATGGCAAGGGATTTTTGTCATTGAAGCTGGTAACAGATGTCTTTCCTTTTTTTTCATCAGTTGCTCCCGTATTCTGAGAAGTAACAAGTGCATATGAAACAAGCAAATACCCTTAAAATGCTGTCCTGGCATTCCGGTTGATGTACTCTGTCCCTAAGGACAGCAATAGCATTCCTGCTTGCAGATCAGCTGCTTTCATGCACCTGTATCTCTTTTTATAACTGTCAGGCTTGTAAGTCTGATCTCAACTTATGCCTGAGCAGCAAAATTTTCTACCAGCTTTAAAGCTGTATCAAGAGGTAATAACTGTTCTACTAGTTATTTCCTTTCCTCCCTCAAGTGTAAATGAAATATTCACAAGTGTCTTAATTTTAATTGGGAGGGTCAGTTTAAATTATAAGGTTCAACCTCAGCAGCAAAGCACTGCCTGGCAAAATTAGGTTTCTATTTAACAAAAAAACCCCTTGTTAATAATTTTTGATCATGGAATAGTTAATCCCTTACATATTTCCATAGCATAGGACAATTATTGTTACAGCAAAGTTAGACATGATGTTAGTGTACATGTAGAATGCCCAAATGTGTTGGAAAGAAGGAATTTAATTATTCTTAAACAAGCCTACTGCAAGCTTTAGTAGCATACTGTTGCATTCTTCTTTTTCTGCACTGTTGTTTCTGAGGAAAACTATCCTTGGCACCCTGTAATAGTTCGTATGCCAGAACAGAATAATAAATTGTGGTGAAGATTTACATTTTATTTGTATGTAGCACAACAAATAATCAAAACTACTTCATATATAAATTTTCAAGGGATTTTTTTTTTTGTTAAAAGGGAAAACTAGTGTTCTTTCAGCTTACTGGCTCCTGTTTCAGAATCGATTTTCTTTCCCCTGTTAATAGCCTGCCTGTAGCAACCAAAGGAGGAGAGTAATGTAAATCAAGAAGCAAATCTACTTTTGTAATAAAATTTGCTGTGTAGCGTAATTTATTTCAGCTTTTTTTGTTTCAGACTTAATTTTAAATTTTTAACTTTCACAAATGACTTATACTATTGTAAAAGCTCCAAGAAGTAAAACTTGTCAGTCACTGCCATTAGAAGTTACAACAGCAGCACAAACCTAATTACTAAATTAACAAATGGAAATCAGAGCTTTCTGGTTTTTAAAACCTTTCCAAATTTTGCCAAGGTCATCATTCTGGAATCTTTGCTTGGAAAATGTGTATTTATCCACATATAACGGTGCTTGTACAGAACCTCCTCCTGTCAGTGTTTGCATACCTAAATTTAATCTCTACGGTTTATGGTGAACATTTCAATTTCTAAGTGCCTTAATGGTTTTCATAAAGGCTGCTTAGTAAGAGCATATAGCTATGTGTGAAGACACTATAATTCTTGAAACACTCAACAGGTACTGATGATGAAGTGGACACATTAGCTTCCAAAATGACTTTGAAGTTTTCTTACAGTAAATATAAAATCCCTCTTAAAAAGCGGTCTGAAGGTAGTATACCGAGAACGAAAACCTGGGAAATCCACCAAACCACCATTTAGTTACAATTCTGCAAGGAGTGTGACATTCTTTTGGAACATTAAAAAAAAAAACAACCAAAAAAACCAACAAAAAACCCACACCAAACAAAAACCCAAATTTAGGAGAAGGCGGCATTTAGCAGTACAGGCTGGGTTAGATTATAGGTGACTGAGGTATAACCTAAAATGTAAATGTATACTAAGCTCCAGTTTTCAACATGGATGATGATGTTGATCATAGTGAAAAGTTAGAATTGATAATAATAATGATTAACATATATTTATGAAAATTATCCTCAACAGAATTGGACAGAAAACTTGAGCTTAACGTGCTCAGACTAGGCAACAGGTAATATCAGGCCTAGAATCTGAAGGGAGTGACATGTGAAACTGCAGGACCAAAAGCAGGAGGGTAGTACCACAAGACTGGAGAAAAGCAAATGCAAGTTCATTATCTGAACACAACAAATAAGTGATTCAGGTAATAACAGATTTAGTAGTATACAGTGCTTTGGAAAAGATTTTGAAGGAAAGTCATAGTATAGTGTTAAGTATTTTGTCAGGCTTTATGCTTTGACTGTAGGCATTAAGTTGGACAGTAAGGGAATTAGCTGACAATTATGAAGTAGGGGAATGTAGATCTAAAGAAACAGAGATTTTGGTAACAGCTCATGATATATTTGCACTTCGATATTCTGCCAAAGTGGCTCATCTAATTACCTCTCCGGGCATGGCAGAGTGGAAACATATAGTGTGTTTGACAGAAAAAAAGTCTGGAGGTTCAGATTTATATCTTGCATAGGATTGTTTCCTTTTTCTGATCAAAATATATGAAGAGAGGTTTTCATTGTTTCTCAGTTCAACGTAAATAGAGATTTTGCTCTAGAGTTATTTTAAAAAAACAACCTCCACTAAATGAAGGAATTCAAAATTATTTTAAAACTGAAACCAGTGGGACAACAGCGTGGAGGTAAAGATTTATTTCTTTCAGTACTAGATTCTGAAACTAAACTCTGTTCTGTGTTTCAACACCTTAAACACCATTGTTAAAAATTCTGTGTTGTAGCTGCATTATTACAGCTATATCTGTTACATGTGTAATTATTGCATTATATGAAGTAGGTGAAAATTACTACCCAAATGTGGACTGTTACAGTAATTATGATTACCTTTTTTCTTTCTGAGGTAGCCAAATGTAATACCAGAAACCTACTGGTTCTTGCCTGGGAAAATTGACTCTTTACAATATCTATAATTTATTTCCTTGTAGTTGCAAGGCCAATTGTGTGGAGAATAAATCATAACACTGTATAATATTCCCAAAAAGCTTAATCTGCCCAAATGCAATATAACATTTTCCAAATTGCTTCCTGTGAATCCTGAAGCATTGCTAAAATGAGGAGGTGTTTTCTGATGATTAGATTATATCTTTTTTCCTTTGACAAATATTGGTAGAGCTGTTAACGTTTGTCTTAAAATATACTAGAACAAGGTTGCCAGCCATATTGCACCAACTTCTACACCTCTCCAATAAATGTAAATGTTAATTTCATGACTCTCCCTGGTATATTCCTTTTTCCAATCACCTTAGAAAAGATCTAATATGAGCCACCAGAATATCTGTAAATATTTAATATAGTTGATACACTTCTCAGAAAGCTGGAGCGCTGCTAGTAGTTCAGCTGATGATTTAAGGGAACCAAAACACCTAATTAAGTGACAATTAGTCCTCAGTGAAATGTAGTTTTAATTCGTGTGTTACTTGAATGTCTGAGATAAGAACTCCTGTAACTGATGTGCCAATTGTATAGGGTTTTCTTTTCCAGACAGACCAAGGCACCATCTACCGGTAGATGTGTAAAACAATAGAGATGTATAAATATGGTATTTGCTAACAAAAATTATCTCCCTGTGATGTTTAGCAAGTAGATACTGAGGTTTTTTGCTGTAATTTCCATTTCCCTTATCTACTTAATTAGGTAAATTGTAGTTAGAATATTTAGAATGAAATAGAAAATATTGCTCAAAGATAAGCTTTTATTTGTTCAGGACTTTTGATTATCTATAGGAAAATATATCAATTATTCATCTTGGGGTTTTGGGAGGTAACATATGAAAGTATGTAGAAACCTGTTTTTTTAATAATAAGATAAAACCCTTCAAAGATTAAGATTCTCCCTGAAGAAAACATCCATGCCTTGTTGACTGCAAAAGCCTATAAAGGTCATACACAGTGGCTCCTACGGTCAGAATAATGTGAAAGTAAATGTTTGGCTCATAGGGAATCAGAACGGAAACAGGAAGAGGCTGGTAGGGAGACTGTCAGAGACTGTCAGTTCTAGAAACTTCAGTTACCCTCTCTAAACAGGATTTTATAGATAAATGTGAACAACGTGCAGGTTTTCTGTTTTTCATAATATTGTTTAAGTTTGGATTTGTGCTACACTGGGCCAAATCCAATTTTTTCAACATTTCTTAATAAACCAAATGTCAGTGGTCCAAAATCACATAAAAATTCCAGGTGTTTGTGAAGTAGGCTGCTCGAGAACTCCACATCTGCTGTGTAATGATGACATCCATGTCAGTCTCACCAACGTGATTGTGGTCCTGACACCGACAGGAATTTCAGGTGTTCAAGTTAGCGTAGCTTTTGGGTTTCCTAAAGTCTTCTGGTTACAGGTGTGTTTGCTGATCAGGCTGCTCTGAATTGTCACTCAGAGCTCCAAGATATTTGGAATAACTGGATCCCCTGTCTAAAATCACAAAATAGAGGTCATTTATTTCATATGATTGTCATTCAGAAGCAGCACATGGTCACTTGTCTCATGAATTGAAGGCTCCAAATCTGACCTCTGAGCACTGAACCAGCAAGGTATGTCATGGTGACCTGTCTCTGAGCCAGCAACTCTGGAAAAAGTAGTTTCCAGCTCTAGGTAAACTTGGCAGCAATGACTAGAAGTAATAGCTCTGGGATTTTGTTTAGGGCTTCAGAGCTTAATTCCTCAGGCTGTGGCAAGCTAGCTGGAAACTGTAGGAGTGCTTACAGCTGAGTTTGCAGACCTAACTCCCAGCTTTCTAAAAGCACTGAAGCTTCAAAAGTTGAGGCTGTTTATCTGCAGGACCATTTTCAGGAGTGGGCTAAGGTGCCATCAGCATCCTTAGCACGAGGAGTCCTACCTTAGATTAAGCAGACATTCATGCTTAAGAAGGTGTGGTGTTTTTTGTTTTTTTTTTTTAGTGAATCAATATTTTTGATAGCACTTCAGTGTGTAGAAGTTATCTCAGTCACGGATGCAAGGAGTTCAACTTTATATATGCTGCTGGAAGACAATCCTTGAGAGGGGAAAATAGTTGCCTTATTTGATCTTTAGGGCCTCTTCTAAGGTATTTTTGTTGTGATGAGATATTTCAAGTAGACCTCTATATTTTTTTTTTGCAAAGCCAGCCATTAATTTTTTAACTGTATGGTCAATGTATTAATTTCTGTGATGAAATAACAAAATCAAAATATTAGTCAGTGAGACTCCAGAGCCGTTCCATGGTTCCTCATGGATTAATTAATGCTTATACAGTTTGAGCAGAGCTAACCAATATGAAGATGTGAGGAAGTCAAAGTCCATATATGTCATTCCTGAGAATGGAAAGAATAGCACAACGTTGAGCAGAATCACAAGCTCTTTCTTTAGCAAGATGAGCAGCTCAGACCTGCAAACTTGGCTGCTAATTGGGCAGGTAGCGGGGAGCTACTGTGCGCTTTCTTAGATGGTAGTATGAATGCTCACTTCTATAGACTGTGCAAAAGGATGCTAGGGCTGTGATTCCCTTGGTTTTCATTATGAAATGTTCATTGTTAGTTTTTATTCTGAAATGCTTTAAGGACCTTTAAATTGTGTTAATGCTCTCATTTTAAAATTTTCTTGAATGCTTTATTATATGGAAGCTAATTGCATATATTTTGAAGAAGCGGGGGGGAAAAAACCTCCAAACTGCTTGGTTTGTATTAGACAAACATATCCTGTGCCTTCAGGGAGACAGTACAAACAACTGTTAGGCACAGAGAGCCAGATAAGAGTCTTAAAGAAGAGGGTCGAGAGCTTGCAGGTCGTCTGCTTTTTTAAAAATCTGACTTTAAGTACATTAGTTACTTGTCATTACTTTTTCACGTAAGCACTTGATTTCATTGCTACCTTGGTGTTATATCTCATAGATGATAAATCCAGAAGGGGCTGCTGCGATCATATAATCTGAAATGAGACATAAAGCAAAGCATAGGCTTTCACAAATTAATTGCTGTTTCAACTAGACCATACATTAAAAAAAAAAATAAAAGACAACCGCAAAACAAACGAGTCTTGGCTTAAGCATTTCTAGAAATGGGACACACACTACACTCCTACTACATAGCTCTGACTGCTAATTATTGCCACTGTTTAAAAACATGTGATTCATGGTAAGTGTAGCTTTCCACGGCCTAGTCTTGAAATACAGTCTTATGCTAGAAAGAAGAGTTTCCTCCTACAAAGGATGTGCTGTGGTTGTAAATACTTAGCATGTACTTCATCACCTTTTTCTTCAGTTTTTCTCGTCTTACTGTCATTCTTGTGGCTTTTCTTTGAACCCTCCAGTGTTTCAGTATCCCTTGGGAATTATGGATGCCAGAGCTGGGTATGCTTTTCCAAGCATGATTACATCAGTTTCAGATACAAAGTTAATGATGTGCATGAGGGGCAGAAAAAGGGTGCTTTTCAGCAGCTCCCTCTGGGCCATGCTGTGCTGCTGAAGGGAGCAGAGCAACCTTAGCACCACCTGTTCTGCTCTTTCTTCTTGTGACTCCAGCCCACCCTTTTCACTATATTCAGTATTTTCCTCTCTACATCCAGGATTATCATAGCCCTTTCATCACAGCTTTGGTAATTTAACGATTATCTCCCATAAGCCCAAATGTTTTTCAGTGTCACTGAGTCCAGACTAGCATCCTTGAGAATTATCTTCATTCCTTGATTCCACATTTATACTGTAAAAGGCAGTTTTTATTACCTTCCCCTTATTCTCCTGTACAAATGGCTTGGTAAAAGTGACCTATTAGTTTCACTTTCTTCCCTCAGCATGCTGAATAAAAATATAATAATAATGATGATGATATTGTTTTCATGCCAGATATTGACAAAAGCTTTAAATAACACTAGAAAACAGAGGTCCAAGAGTCTGTACCTTGTACCTTGCATTACATAAACTGTACCTTGCATTAGAAACACATTTGTACCAAAGCTAATTTCTATTTGCAATTACATTTCACGTTAGGTAAAGTTTAATATGTGCCACGTTGAATTTCTGTTATTCTGGTTTCTCAAAGTGGTGCTTTTGCCGGAAGGATTAGTACAAATCTTTTTGTATGTTTAAACAGGAAAATATCCAGAAGGAGTAGAAGTTTTATTACTTGTATTGCTATGTATGTTGTTGAGAATGGGCTAGGAGATGGTCTATGTAGGCATGAATTAGAAAGCAGTGATCTCCTGTGAAAACTTGTAACTGCTCATTATAGAATACTTGTTTTGAACACATATTCTTAAAGTTGATAGTTTTTTGACCCGTATGTTCTACAATTTTTGTTATTCTATTTCTACATTATTGTTTATCCTACTTAAACTTTATTCATAGTTCTCATCTTTCATTCTGTTACCCCTTGATGAACATACCTTACACAAAACTGGGGAAAGGCGCATCTTCTGCCTCTCTTTCCTTCCTTTTTTCTTCTTGTTTCATGATGTCCTCATTTTACTTTCTTGTCTTTTCCTTTTATTATTATTCTTTACTGTGACAAGAAAAATACGCAAGACTGGCCTTGTTGCAGATTGCGGTCTTGTTAAAATTGCCATATCAACTAGCAGTCCAGGTAGTGAAAAACCATTCAAGCTGTCAGATGTTCTCAAATGAGTGAAATAAAAGCTGTTTGTATGTATATAGAATCATCATTACTCTTTCGTCTCGTAATCTTTGTGCAGGCTTTGAATTGTTTTCATTTAAGGTAATTTCATTTTTGTTCTGTTCCCAGTGGTAGTGTCTGAGAAATTTTCTGCTGTGTACATACGAGAGTTTTACAAAAATGACTAATTTTCACTGGTAACAAAGTTTTTGTATTAATTATCTTTAATGGAAGAGTTTTGGGTTTCATCATCAAATTAATATAGATATAGCACAAAATTCACTTGCTGCGATACAGAAGTTCTGAGTCTGGGAAACACAGAATAGTTTCTGTTGAAAGAACCTCTGAAGGTCTCCAGCCCAACCCCCTGCTCAGAGCAGGGCCAACTTCAAAGTTAGGTCTGATTGCTCAGATCCTTGTCCAGTCAATTTTTCACCTCATATCTTACATTGCAGTTTGTGTCCATTGTATCCAATCTTCTTTCTGTGCACCTCCGAGAACACACTGACTGTTTTCTCTGTAACCCACCCACTAGGTAGTTGGAGGCAGTCATAAGATCCTTTCTTTGCCCTCTCCTTAAGACATTCAAAGTTAATGACTTATTACTATGTGGTAAACTGTGAGCTCAATGAATTTACAGAAGACATTAAGATCAATCCCAGGAATTCAGTGCAGTTCAGTGCATTCTCCTTGAAAGTTCCTCTATATAAGATAATCTATTAGGGTTTAAAAATAATTAAAATGGTTAAAAATCTTGAGGTCATTATTTAAAATTAGAAGTGGTGTAATATCAATACAAGATAGTTCATTTTGGTGTTTATCCAGGTGTTAGGCCTTTTGAGCTCCGTATTTATATCTGCCTTCTTGAAGAAAAAAATGTTCTTAAATGGCATCTGGATAGTCTCCTAAGACAGAGAGAGATGTGCCTTTTGTAAACATTAATTCTAATAATCATAAAACCAAAATGTGTGAATGGTATTTTCTGAGATAGATGTAGTTTTAAATTTTATCCTGTCAGATCTGAATTCTTCCCTTTTGGAGTTGCTGTCCCAGCGAGTGGCTTCTTTCAAGACCATAAGTTGCTTCTAATACCTGCGTAGGACAATTAACATCTAATGCTAGAAAGTGATATGGTCAAATGTTTCTCTCCAAAAACCACCTGAGAAACTCGTAACTCATACCACAGAGGGGACTTTGTACTACTAGTATTTGCAAGCCACATCCTTTGTAGAGCATAACATATGAAGTGCCTTTTCAGTTTCATCTTTCTTTTCAACCAATATCTTTCCTGGTAGCATAATCATGGTCCTTATTAAACTCTATTCTTTTTTCTTTAATTTTTGTTCTCCCTTTCTGGCATATGATTATTTAAATATACATTCCTGTATTGAAAATTTGGTAGTTCGTGTGTGTACACACTAGAGACTGGCAAGAACAAGGATCAAGTGCATGTCTTCAGTAGCAGCAAGGATAAAAAAGGGAAAACAGTGTAAAGCACCATTTATACTGAAATATAGGGGTGGAAGCTTTACAATTTGTTTTATTGTTGTTTTTACAATTTGCAGAGTTGGTGGTGAGATGTCAGTGGAGAAAGTATTCATAACGTATATTTAAAAGGAACTTTTTGACTCTGCTTTCTCACTGGGGATGAGCACCACTCATTAACATGAGCATGGGGTAACAGTATCACTGCCTCCAATACAAAGTGCAGGCATTCAGTACCATTCTTTGTCGTGCTTATGTCAGCTCTGAAGTGCACACAGATGATGTGTGTTCTGCCCTAAATAACAGACATATTAGGACTCTTGTGGTTAAGTCCCATGTGCGTCAATAAAAACAGAACTTTCCTTAGCTGTTGCCTTCTCTTTAGGCATTAGAAAAGTGAAAAGCTATTAATTCACATTATACCTGTATTAACTACTGCAAGCTGATAATGTTTTGGTGTGTGTGTGTTTTTTGTTTTGGGTTTGGTTTTTTTTTTTTTTTGTAAAATGATTAAACTGTCTTGTTTTGGTGTTTTTGTTTGCTTGTTTTGTTTTGTTTTATTACCACCCCCCCCAAACTAGTAACACTTCATTTATATTCTATCGGCATTAACCACAGAGCTTCATTTGTTTTGAAAATCCTCTTTAAAGCAGTATTCATCTGTGGTAAGGCTAGTGCTGGTAAAAAAATCAATTGCAGCTGTATTATTTGCAAAGTAATCAATTCCCTTGTCCATTCTAACCAGAAGAGACATTCTGAGGAGCTGGAAAAATTACACTAATCTGATATGCTTGGATCTTGTCTTGGTTTCATTGTAAAGACTGATACTCATCTCTCTACATCCACTTCCTTTGAATTTTATTTAGAATTCATATAAATAAGGACTACTTGAAAACATTTTGAATGTGGATATAACCAGCCTGTTCTTCTGACAATCCTTTGACTTATTTGGTCTTATTTTGGCTCTTTTTAGGAAGATGTGTTCATCCTCTGTGTTAATTATTCTGACCTGTACAGTGTCTCAAACTATGTGTTTAAAATAAGTTTGGATGGGAAGCATACAGTAACTTGTCAGTCCTTGGTTTTCATGAGTACTAAGTATTATTCCATCCAAGATTTGGTTCCATTATTAATCTTTTCATTAAAATAAATTTTACTTATTTTTTATTAACTGCTGATGTATATAGTAATTCACAAAAAGTGAAGTGCTTCATGTTTTATGTATCTTGTAAATACACATGGAATGTTGAAGTCGTCTTCTGACATCTTAATAATATAGGCTTAGGGCCAACAGGAACCTTTTCCATCACCAAGATGATGTTACCTGATGTTGGAAACAAACATTTTCATAAACTCATCCATCTTTTTTAAAAAACAGATTTCATTGCTATTTGAACTTAAAATATATTCATAAAGCTCATTTACTTCCACAAATGCAGTCATTCAGTTTATACATATTTGTTCTTGTGCACCCATTTTTTATGCCATCAGTAGCTCTTAATTCTTCCTGGTGTTTGCCCCCTTTTGTGTATTTATGCACAGCAGTCATACTCCCTATCAGCCTTTGATTTACCCTGCCAAGCAAGGTCTATTTTTGCCTTTAAGATGATTCATCTTCTGTTCCCCTGTTGGCCACCCTAATGGTTCCTTACCTTCAGTTTGAATCTATCTTTGAACAGAGTGACAGGGCAGTGTACAGTTATTAGTCTGTCAAGACGTTGTTTTGCAGTTAGAATATTAAACTGCACAGTACCACTGTTACCATCACAATTTCGGTTACTCCATTAAGATGCCTCACATTCCATTTGTGTTTTTCTTTACGCTTGGCTGGTGTGGTTTGAGGAAGTTGCTTTAACAGTGATTATTCTATACCGGTTGTAGTAGCCAAATGTAAAAGAGCCAGGACTTCTGATTTTTGAAAAAAGGAGGAAAAAAGCATAATAATTTAACATAAAATAATGAACTAATTTCATTTGAGGTGACAAGTTCGAATGATATTCTAGTGTGACAGAATTTAATCTTTTAAAGCAATCAGTGAAAATCTGGAAGTGTAATTGCAATGGTGAGACTGTATCATACTCCTACCAATGTGAACTGATACTCTCAGTGAGATCATTAAGTGGAGTTTCATCTGTGGGGTGCTTTCACATAGTTTATCATTCACAGTGATAACCTGCCTTACACTATGATATTAAACCACCAGTTTCTGTTCGGGTCCACTTACATGCCCTCTGCATTAACATGAATACTGGGTTACTGGGGTTGCACTCCCTATGAATGAATTACTTCGTGTGTGAATTTGTATTTTTAGGAAATACCCTACTGCTTAAACTCTTGCTTGCATTTTTTAAACTGATTTTCATGATATTTAAACATTATCTTTGCTTAACATTACCTTTGTTTAACCTCAGTCACTCTGATGAAATCAAGCATATTATGGAGGAAGGAATTTTTTTGATGTTGGTATTTTCAATTTAAATTGATGAATGTACAAGATACAGTAGTGACAATTTACTAACAATATGATAGCAGGTGTGCTAAGGTTAATTATGTTTTCTGTTAGAAGAACCTCAGTGGTAAACGGTACATCATTGCAATAACATTTCTGGAGTTTGCAGGGGGAAAGAAATTCAATTTTTATTAATTATATATAATATTAATAGGGTTTTTAAAGACTTTTTAAACTTACAATGTAGTGAAAACAAGTTGTTATTTAAATGATCATACTAAGTAATATACTTTCAAAATTATGTTGCTAAGCTGACACTTCTTGTGTTAATATTGTTCAAACAGTAGCTCAGGATACAAAAGGAACAAAATGAAAATTAATGCAAAGACATAAACCAGAATTCATTACCTTGAAGAACAATGTTTTAAGTGAAACCTGTAAGGCACTCCTTTTACTCTACTAAGCTTTTCCTGGTTTCAACCTGAGAGTTCCAAGGATAGTAAAAATATCAAGGAGATCTAGAGGAAAAATGGCTTGAGGAAATACTGAAATGGTTTCACCTGTTCATCTCATGAAGGGAAGGTCTAAGGGGTGATACTGCAAGTCAAGCAGCTAAAGATGCCTGACTAATGATGGGGGAAGGAGATGGTGAGAGAGGCCTAAAAGAAGAAATGGGCCTAAATATTAGTAAGTGACATTTAGTTTAGACATGCTAAAAGGAAAGGCGGCACAGATAGTTTCTGAATTCTCTAAAATTAGAGGTTTTAAATATAAATTATATAAACATCTCTCTGGATAGGCTCGATTCTCCTTTGAGGAAGCAGGTATGTCCCATCTGCTGTACTTGCTGTGCATTCGTTATGTTTTCTGTGGTGTAATTTTCTGTTTTCAATATTCCTTTTTTCCTCCTTTTGATGTGAATAACCTGTAGCAGCAAAAATGAAGTGACTCCATTGGTGTCACCTTAATAAAGGAATGAAAGCATCCTTCTCATGGTATGATGGACAGGTGCCCTACTAGTCATTCTTAGGAACTGTAGACGGAAAACAGTAATGTGGATGAAGAGTGTTTACAATTATCTCTGAAGCTGTTAAGAAGGACCAATAATTCACAATTTAGAAAATGTTTCATACAAATAAGCAGTGACTGCTAAAAAGCAGTTAATGGGCTTCAAAAAAGAAGGATTAAACTGGTCCATTTTTCAGCTCGGTAAGTTTTGTCTGAATGTTTTAAAAACAAATTAAATTGGTGTTTTACCAATTGACTCTTCTTTCACTGCCAGTTTGTTGACACTTAGAGCCCTTTACTCCACAAGGAACGATAATACAATTGGTCTAGTACATACTCTTTAATTGAATTGACTATTTTGCCCTGCTGCTCAGGGAGTTGATAAATTGCTACAACCTTCTGCTCTGAAAGTTGGTGGGGTTTTTTATCTATTGTTTTAGGAATAGGAAAAAAGTATGAAAAAATAGCATTCAGAATTTGTTAAAGACATCAGTGAATTTGTTTTGACTTGGCTAATGATATCATTGCAGTTTTAGTTCTGTGAAATATTTTAGGAATTAATCAGTGTTTACTATCAATTTTGTTTCTGGTGTAATCATGTAGGTAAAATAAATTTTCATATTCAATGTGCCACTACTGGTTAGAATATAACTGAGTGTTTTGAACTTTCAATAGCAAAGTTATTTCTTTGACCTGAAAATGTTAAGGATAATGTTTTTGTTGACCTCATAAGGTGAACATTAATATTGTTTTTTTTAAAAGGCAGCTGACCTGCAGACACAATTTGAATGAGATTTTATTTTTAAGTGGGTTAACTGAAGTTCCCAAAGTTATTTAATCAAGAAAATATGATGGGAAGCATATTTTTTTTTCAGCCAAATTGATGTCTTTATTGATAATTGCTAGTATCTTCCCCCCTTCTTCACAAATACATTTCCCACTTCTCAAATTCTGTAAGTCACAGATAATAGCTAAATAACATTTTATAAGTAATCTAGAAGTTTGGACGCTCATTTTCTGGAGATGCTGGGGCATCTGGGTACTATCAATGACTTTAGAAATACCAGCCATTATTTATCTTTGATTTTATTTCATATCCTGTTATGAATAGGTTCTTTACAGTTATTATGAACGAATGGAAGAAAAGGAAAGGGGTTGCTTTGCCTGAAGACAAGCATTGGGTAAATAAGGGTGGATCTACATACTAATCAAGCATAACAAGGAGTATATAATTCAAAGCACATCAAAGAGGGCAGGGAAGTAGGGTGGAGAAGAGAGAAAATACATATAGTGTCTCCTTTAGAGGAATTGTTACAGACACTTCATTTTTATGTTTCATATCCCTCTTTTAAGTCATTCAGGTTTGTGTTGTGGAGAGGTTACCCATTTATCCACTCACACAATGGGACTACCATCATTTACTTCGTAGAATCACCGTATGAATTCTGGAGAACTTTGGGGGTTTGTGTGTCCTTTGCAGCTGAATCCATGGCTGGGTATATTGGGGGGTTTAACGTCAGACTACAAATCTATCTTTATGACTTTTCTTTAATCTACTTTAATCCCAATATGTCAATAATTTATTAGTTGTTAGTCGTTAGTCAAAAACATGTCCAAGTCAACAGGAAGACATGATTTAGTAAGTGATGGAAAGAAGTATTTTCTCAAAGAGGAAGCTATGTTATGCTGCTGAAAATTAAGAAACAGCTTTTATTCCTTTTCGCAGTTTCTTCTGGTATTTTTTGTTTTGGTAGTGTGGGTTTTTTCCCCCGATTATGATTTCTGTCTAAGTATGCTTTACTCTGTCTTTGTATGAAATAAACATGCTTTCAGCAAATGTTAAAATGGATATTTGATCTGAGGAGAAGCTTAAACTTACCTTCTTTTACCCAAGAAAGACTACAGTTCTCACTAATACAGAAAGAAAAGTGTATCATTATGTCATAGTTGGGAAGTTTGCGGGTGTTTGGCATGCTTTTTCATTTGATTAATTTTTTACATTATGCATGATTATAATTAATTTAGAAAAAGCACTAAAAATGCGGTTTTATACCTTCCATTTGAAACTGTAAAATACTCATGTGACCTTTAGCTGTGTACTCTGTATTTGCTGGAAGGGTGTCCATTTTATTTTTTGTAAACAGTTGTACTGCCTTTGTGCTTTTATAAGACCCCAGACATTTTTGGGAATTAACTGCCAAATATCCCACTGCTGCAAGAGATAATATTTGATTAACCCCTGATCAAAGATAACTGTGTCCATCAGGATATCCAGAAGCTTAGTTAACTATTTCTTTTCAGTACAGGTTCCAGGAGTATGAGAAGATGCTCAGCAAATGCTTATTAATCAGATGAGCATAAGTCTTTTACCCTTCTGTTAGTGAAATAAAATAAATCATAGCCCGAAAGTTAATCAGAATTGCTATTAGATTTTAAGGCATGACTTCATTAACTTAATGTAGTTTGAATTACTCATGCAAGAGGTGAGTTTGCCATTTATGTTTATAACCTATATTGGTGACTTGGATATTTTTTTACTTTTTCTTCAAGTAATACTGAAGCTCAGCTTTCGGTCATCATGGCAAAATCAGATAAGTATTCCATATGGTTTTACTTCAGTTCTGTGTATTTTATTAGTTAACGGCACACTTTGGTCTAAGCTGAGTATAAAACGTTCTGAAGGATACCAGAGTATAGTAAATAATAATACATAGCACCTCCAGCTGCTAGTTAATGGGTTATTTTCCATGAGCCAAAACGTTCCGTAGATATTCACCATGCTTATGTGTACGCTGAATTACCCTGTTCCAGGAGATGACATAGGAAATGCTTCTAGTACTTTCTGAAGAAGGTGATCATCCATCTCTTACTAAAAGAGATCAGCCCTCATTTAATTTGTTCTGTGAGTAAAGGAGATTAAATCAATCTGTTGAATATTATTTAGTCAAACAATGTGTGATATATTTTTAATTATCTCCCTGTATTTATAGAGTTTAATCACAATGCTTTTTTATTTTTTCCTGTAACTACATTGAATTATATGCCTGAAACAAGTGGATGTGCTTAATGTGTGATGCTGTTGAGACAGTCTTTGGGATTTTTTGTACTTGTACCCCAAATAGTAATAAGTAGCATACAAAGAAGATTGCTCTCCTTTAAAATGTGTCTTGGACATTTCCAGGTAGAAAAGTCATTAACGCTCTGAAACAGCTCTCTCTGTTTTCAGAACCTGGTACTCTGTAAGTGCAAGAGGACATTGTGCCTTGAAAAGCTTTGCTGCACCAGGCTATTACTGTACTTAGATAAGAACCTTGTTGAAGGAGATTCAGAACTGCATGCTAGAACTCAAAATGGAAACAAAAACTTGTACTAAGGTTAGAGCTAAGATTTGAAGAGGAGAATTGGAGCAGAGATTACCGAGATCACTTTTATACTGAAGAAACTGATGGAAGTGTAGGAAAGACATGGAAATACCAAAAAGTAGTATTATGCGGATTGATATGAAGTATTATGATTTGATTGATTGCAATTTTTAATTAAAATAAGTTAGAAATAAATTTCAACTATTAAACTACATAATGGTGGAACTAGGTTTCTGAGGTTAGTAAAACTGCAGTTTCAAAGCAAGTGCTTGATAAGCTGAGGAGCATGGTGTTTCTACCAAGTATGACTTTCAAACAGAACATTCTTCTTCTTGTGTCCTTGTCCAGTTTGGTTTTCATGTATATTGACAGTTTTGCTGCCTGACAGTATAAACTGTTACTCTGTTTCATCCTCCTTTCTGCTAGGATAGCTGATATGAAATGTGTGTAAAATACCTCGTGAAGAGCCTTCAACTGGACCAAAATTCT
This sequence comes from Phalacrocorax carbo, assembly GCF_963921805.1. Taxonomy (NCBI): domain Eukaryota; kingdom Metazoa; phylum Chordata; class Aves; order Suliformes; family Phalacrocoracidae; genus Phalacrocorax; species Phalacrocorax carbo. The sequence goes on from NC_087524.1 coordinate 14,726,933, forward strand.
TTGAGATCAAGAACATAGATAACTATGTTTTATATAATTGATGGTGATACATTAAAAAAAAAGTAATTTAGGATTTTAAGTGTAATTAGGACTATGCTTTTATTTTTGTTTCAGATATCCCAAGTGTAAACACGTATGTACCATTGAGTTACATCTTGCAAAGGAGTCAGAATGATCTATGGGCACCTCATAGTCATCAAGGAAATTTTCAAAGCAAAGTTTAACCAATTTAAATTCTAAGTTCTAATTCCAGATTTCTGTAATAATATGGTTCCATATTTCTTCACACATTATTTCCCTCAGTAAAACATTCCATTATTCAGAATCAGAAAGAACAAAAGAATTTTTTGTCTTCATCAGTCATTTTGTCTTCCAAAACAAAGGGCTCTTTAATCTTCTGGGTAGAAGCTGGTAGATGTTTAGTGTAAAAAATACCCTTTTTGAATATTTTTTTTCCTTTGAATCACCCCTTGTCTCTACAAACACAATATTGGTAATTGTTCTAGTTTGAGCATCATTATACTGCTTGTAGTTACATATCTACTTTTTTCTAATCTGCTAGTTATCATATGCTAAACTCTTCTGAAGAAATCAAGTAGTGTTTGTGTGCTTGCTAGGAGGATCATTTTTTCTTGTTTCTCGATTTCTGTGGTCTCAACCTATTTTATCACATAATATCTGTATTGTTTTCCTGCTGTCAAATAAGCCTTTTTCTGTTCCCATTCTATCAATAATCTCACCTTATTTCTATCCACTTTCTTTAAAAAGTTCTTCTGTCACACAAGCAATGGGGGTTAGACATGGGCATTTATTAGTATTATTCTATTAATAAGAATATTTGTGTAGTGCCAGTCCTGAATCAAAACCTCATCGTGGTGGGCTGTGTTATCAGCAACAATAGGAAATTATTTCCTCATTCTCAGTTATTTTCTGCGTCAGGAATCCAGAATGCCTTTCACCAGCTGCTGTCCGGGGTGCTGGCTGTCATGTCAGCAGCGTCACTCTTCACGGTGGTAGCAGGTACATCATTGACAGTAGCTGTGCAACAGCATCCTTTTTTTTTGGCTTCTGTTGAAATGTCATTGGATCCCTGGGTTTTCCATTCCCCCCCCCTTAACTTTTGAAGAGCTATTGTAATCATCCTATATAAATTTGTGTAGAAACTCTTTCATTTAAGAAAAGTATAATGCAAACCTTCCAAATCAGCTTTAAAAAACATTACTGTGTATATTAAGCTCAGTTTTTGTAGAAAACCTAGCTTTAGAATTAATCAGAGGTCTTCTTTTGTTAGTTTAAGGTAATTTCTTCATGCTTCTTTGGTACCTTCTTTTCAAACCCCTGTCATTAACTCAGTATTCATTTCTCAATGAAAATAAATTCTTCCTGTGGTTGGGGGCTGTGATGAATAGCCTGAATATTGCTCACAAATTGCTCTATATATGAACTCCTTATTTTTGCTCTGTGATTGGCTAAACAAGATACATTATCTTTTATAAAGGAATGAGTGTAGTTAATAGAAAAAATGGTATAAGGAATTACTGATCCTTTTATTTTCTCAGGAAAAAAATGAAGTGTTTGTTCAGTTAGGAAAAGCAAAACTGTATGGATTATGAGATTATAGGACATTCTGAGGCATTTTCAGAAGATGCTTTTTTTCTGACCTTGTATGACACAAGACTGCCAGAAAACTTAGGTTCAGGTTTAAAGCTATTTTTCCTCATCACACAACCATGAGAATTTGCTGCAAAGCAGCATCAGTTTTCTGCAGTAGGAATTTACTAATCCTTCTTTCACCAGAAATAAATTTCATTTAGTTACAAAACAGATTTTAACTATAAGCCTGAAACTAATTTTTCACAAGCACTGCATCAGTATTCAAATAAGCTTGTTCAACAATATTAATTTTATTTAATGCCTTCCCCTCGCCTGTTTTGTTGTACTAGAAATAAACTGTGTCAGGGAATTGGTGATAGGCATAAGGAGATACTAAATTGAGAAGAGAGAAACTGAATAGCAGATACAGATATCTAAAGCTGAATGTGGCCTAGTGGGTACATTTTCCTGATGCCATTTACTTTTCACTTATATATGTATATAAAGAAAAATTTAAGGAATATGTATGTATGGTCTGTGACATATTTTTTTCCATACATTTCCTTGTTCATTTCCATATACAAGTCAGAATTATTTCAGTGTCAGAACTGCATATTGTTACAATCCTATAGGTCCTGAAGTTAAATTAAAATCTGTCCATTTAGGCTGTTTATTATGGTACACTTTGTTAGTGAAGTCATCATTTGGGCAATAATGTTTTAGGTTTTAATGTAGTCATCTGGAAGATGGGACAGAGCGTACCCTCAGCAAGTTTGCTGTTGAGAGAAAACTAGGAGGAGTGGCTGGCTGATATGCCAGGGGGTTCTGCTGCCATCCAGTGGGGCCTGGAGAGCCTGGAGAAACGGGCTGACAGGAACCTCATGAAGTTCAACAAATTGAAGTGCAAAGTCCTGGTTCTGGGGAGGAACAACCCCATGCACTAGTACATTCTGGGGGCCTGACCCGCTGGAAAGCTGCTTTGCAGAAAAGGTCCTGGGGACACCAAGCTGACCATGAGCGAGCAACGTGCTCTTGTGACAAAGGCGGCAAATGGGATCCTGGGCTGAATTAGGCAGAGCATGGCCAGCAGGTCGAGGGAGGTTATCCTCCCCCTTACACCTCTGCTGCTTTGCTAATAAAATCCTTGATTACTTTTTAAAATAATATATTTCAACATGTAAAGCAGCTATTTTTAAAGTGCTACAAATATATTGCTGACAAATCTATCATTGCTTGAGGGCAAAATATTTTGTCAGAGTGTGCAAAACAAAGAAAGGTCCCTAAGCATCAAATGTTTAATACACTTAGTGTAGAAACCGAAAAAAACCCTTTCAATTGTACAGGATACTTTTGTGTAGATACATTCTGTGATTATTTTGTATCCCAGAGGCAGAGCTTCTTATTGTGTATCTTGAGTGTTATCATGGCAATTTTTAATTTTTAGTGAATGTTGCAAAATACACTTCTAACTAAATTGCCAGATCAAATAACATGTTGCCCTTTATAGCTTTAGCATAAATACAGCTATGTAAATAGCAAATGATGGTTACCAATGTGATTATCCTGATTTTTAGCATACTTTTATTTGTGAAAATGTGTTAGATACAGCTTGTCATAGCTTAGTTTTTACTGACGTTCACCTGTCTTGAGGTAAAGACATGTAAGTGCAAGATTGTGGGGAAAAAAAAGAAGCTGACAACGTGGCGCCTGTCAGTATTGTTCTTTAAAGTGTCCTCTCATTGTACTTTCACTTGGTAATATTAGAAGATCTCAAAAGCGAAAGATCACAGAACTCTGTAAGGTCACTGTGAGTAAATCCCTGAAGATCTCAAAGTTCAAGCATATTCTTTTCTTCCAGCGGGAGGGCTGGTATCACAGATCTGGGAGGAACAAGAGGCTCTTTCATTGTCTCTGGATAACCAGAAGGCCCTCTGGCAAGCAGCAAGCCCGGGAGAGCCTGCTTGATTGCAGAGAGTTCCCAAGGGGGCCGTTTCAGTGGCAAGCCTCTGAGAAGGTCTTAAAAAATCCTTCTTATCTGTTTCTGAATAGACACAGCCAAGTTGATCCTGTCCATTTCCTTCAAACCATTTGAGAAAATAACTGGTTAGCAACAAAAGTCAGTCACAAAGAAACGCGTCTATTCTGAATAAACTAGAAGTTGCGTCTTGTGCATGCACCAATAAATGGTTGCCATCAGTACAAATTAGCAAAATGGTTATATAGCATGAGGTTAAACCTATGTATATGCTATTTTTATTCAGCGACATTACTGTTGATGTGGCTGGCATCCAAGATGCACATTGCATTGTGTTGGTGTTTTCAAGCAGGCTAAGTATGAAAACTCTGGGTACAAGTTGGTCTGTGCATTGTAATACCTGTAGATTTATAAAAAATTGTGTCAGTGAGAGGTCATTGGGTCACTATTCTGACTCTACACAGAAATATAATGTACTGTTATACCTTGGTACCTAATGGCACTATTGCAGGTTAAAGAGCGCAAGACATTTTTTTCAGAGACTGTTGAATAGAAGTGCTCAGGGTTGAAACGGTATTTTGTTTGTTTGTATTCAATTTTTTTGTGTGTGGCGGAAACTAAAGAGTAAACAGTGAGGGCATGTGCTTATACTGCAACCCTGCATATTCAAAGTTTGTGATGAGATTCGACAAAAGATTGTGATCCAGATGGTCATCTTGGTTTCATAATGTGATAAGTCTTTGAAGTCTTTGGTTTCCATTGTCTTTGCTTCTCAAGACAAATAAGTGCAATATTGTGGGGAAAAAAAGAGCTGACAACATGAATAGCTTTTCCCTCTTCATCTTCTAACTACAATGGATAATTATTAAGTGTTTGAAATAACTTTGTTCTTTAACCATTTTTCAGCTGATTGTACTGAAAAAAAAATTTAGAGATGAGAATAATTTTTATTTATTCATCATTGTATGAAAAAGGTTTTTGAAAAAGCTTTTGCAAGTTAATCTTCCCAGGAGGTAGGCTACAAAAACTGAGACTTTGTGGCTTTGAACCCCTGGTCTATTTTATTTCAAAAATCTCCTGTATTTTCTACTAATTTGAGAGATTCTTCTATTTAAAAATTTTATTTGGATAAAAAAGTAAAGTACATTAAATATTTTGTTTGAATTAAGTTTGAAAGTATGTTTTGATGCCACATGATAGAAAATTCTACATTTCAGACATTGGTATACTGCATTTTCGCAGAGCAGTGGTTGTAGCTGTATCTTTCACAAGGATAAGCCTATGTCAGTGTCCTCTCTTGTATAAAATGAGGAGTGCATTTGTAGCTCTGTTTGCAAAGGAAGATATTTCTTCTGCGTGTTAGAAAATTATGTTGTAGAGTTAATTGGCATAGATTCCAGATTTAATTTTATTAACATTTGGCTTTATGGTTCCCAATGCCATTCAGGTCTGTCTTTGAAAGAACAATTAAAAAAACCCCAAACAAACAAAAAATACCCAAACCAAACAAAAAACCTGCTGTAGTTTAAACAGTAGTAACTTAACTTAAGTTCTTTATATTCTTATGCAGTAGTCTACTAATCAACATGTATATATTACAGCTAAAATTGAATTAAATTAGATTGAAACTGAATTACAAAGTCCTGGGTAAATTGGATTTGGTAATTTACTATTGAGTCAATCTGCAACTGACGTCATAATTTAGATTTGCCTTTTATGTGAGAATGATTCCAAGAATTATTCTTCCCTTTGCATTTTCAATATGTGGCTGTGAAGAGGAATGTACTTTTGCTAATGATCATGCTTGAAGTACAAAGCTAGTAACTGACCAAATGTTAATAATGAATGTGCTAAGATGCCATTACAGGTCTTTCGGCTCATCTTTTCTTGAACTTGAGAGACAAAGCTGGGACTCAATGACTCTCAAGAATGCTCATAGTAACAGATTTGTTATGGTCTGTGTATGTAAAACAGACAAGATTCAAGATGTAGGGGAAATGTTGCAGATGTCATATTTAGCTGTATTTATAATCACTGTTTTTATATGCATTAAACTGTCTTGTGAACTCTAAGGAATTTTTAGCTGTTGACCTCTGTCCTGTTTATTCTGGGAGCTGGCTTACTTGCTGAATGTATGGGAAACTAGTTTTATAATGGGTATTTGAGATGAGGTCCATATCAACTTTTTTTAATTTTAGCCTTCAAAAATATATATTTCATATTTTGGAATCTTAGGAAGGGATGGTTTGACATGATTTCCTACTCTCAGATATAAATCAGAAGACTGGTTTATTACATAACAGCATGGCTTGCATAAATGCACTTCATTTATGAAACCTCTTACGTATTTAGGGAAATTTCATAATATGCCATATTACTGTGAGTTTTTCTTCCCAGCTGGAACAACGGCCTTGGGCATGAAGCCACACAGTTGGGCAAAATAATGGCATCATTTTATAGCTTGATAATGGCACCATTAGCACAAGATATTATCATATCACCTTTTTATGGATACTTATATTTTAAACCAAGCTCTGTTATATGACATATAAGTGCAGCATTGGAACAAACCTCAAAAAATAAAAGTGTAATTTCTCCTTCAACAAGTTAAAAATTGTAACATTTATGTAGCCATTATCTTTATTCCTTATAAAACAGTGAGCTTCTCCTTTAGATATTTAATTGAAAAATATATATGAATCCAGCAATTTTGCATCTGAAATAGGTACTGAGGTATAACGTGTTTTTTGTGTGTGACTTTTACTCCCAAAGAGGTGGATGAAAGGACTGCTTTTGGCCAGTCTGATGCAGTTTCTGATTCTTCCAGTCCGATAGACCTACTGGTGCTTTGGAGATTATACAAACCACAGGTTCAAAAAGTCAATTTCTGACTGTTCTGGAACACGAGTTTTTAACTGTAGCCTCAGTTTCTAATTGTTGATCTGCTTACAGGCTGCAGTTTCATCTTTGATCTCAGGTTTTACCTCTGAGAGCACATCTCCAATTGCAATTCAAATGTTGTGGAAGATCTACTCCCTCGGGCAGTCACCTTTTGTAGGACAGTCAAATCCACAGAAGTTAAAGGTTTCTGAAAGATTTTTTTATTCCTTAGTAGAAAGGAATCCACGATCTCGACTGTGGATGAACTGCAAATACTGAGGTCTGTGGACAAACAAATACTCAAACCATAGAACCAAAAAAACTGGCTTCCTCAGCACTAGCAAGTTTTGGTAAGCCCATTTAGCATCATAGCTTGTCCTTTCTTAGTACAGAGTCATGACTTCTGGTTCTCATCTTCTGGAGCTGCCAGCAAATGTTCATTGCATAGTGTTTCGCTCTCATCATCTTCACGTCACCAGCACCCCCTAAGTTTTCTGTCTCCTATCTAGTGATTCAGAGCTTATTCTCCTCTTGAGAGTGCAGTGCGAGTGTACTAGTTTACTTTTTCTACAATACTCAGACAACAAATTGAAATTTGGAGGTTCATATAAAGACACACACAGATTATCAGTAATTGGTCACAATCCACAGTTAAATATCAGGTTTTACAAATCAAGATATAATATAAAATGCAGCAAATAAGATCAAGTTTGTAGGGTTAAAGTATGAAATTAGGAACATAACTTATTTCATAAGATAACAAATTAGGTTTTATTTTTTTAAGGAGTGTTTTGTGTGATTTTTATTACAACTGTTCTGAATAAAATTTAAGAACATCTTCTAATCTGTTTGAAGTTACCTATCCCAAAGAATAGATGAATTGTTGCTTAAACATTTGATCTTGAAATTTGTTGAGCAGTTTGGAGTTTAAAATAAAAAAAAGGTTCTAATAAATTGTGTTGAAAAAATTATGGAATATTATTAAGATTTTGGTTTGATTTGAGAGCTGTAATTTGCCTTTCACTTTAGTCAGAATTCTTACATTCCAAAAGCATCTTTAACAGATGTGTCAGATGGAATATTGGTATAATGACTTCGCCTAGGAAACAGATCAAAACATATCAATGTTCAATAAAGAAGGAGTTGACCTGAAATTGCACTTGAGTTCTGGTATCTTTGATTCCTGTCAGGCTTTTAAATTATAGCACAATGAATATTTGGAGACCTCGAAGAGTCACTAAAATTTATAGATAGAATTTTAGTAGATAAGATGCAAGGGAAAATATTTATGGTAGAGCTGTGATTCAATATTGAGGTGTGTTCATCCTTGGCATTAAGATTTCTTTTTTCATTATACATAAAGAGTTAATAAATTATATAAAATAAACAAGCAAAGAACATAAAGATTACAACAAAGTAACAGTTTGTATTTTATATTTTTATATAGTTTTGACTGAAAATATATGCAAAGATTTATTGATAATACATTAATTAGTCTGATTTCAGAACAAAAAAACTCTCATTGGAGTTGGTTAATTTTGGAAGGATATTAAGCAGAGTTGATTAATTATATTTTTTCTGGTTTGTTTTTAAGACTAGAATTGGAAATGTATCAATAAGAATGAATAAGCTTTTTAAAGATAATTTTGAAGAGTTTTAAAGCTTTAATGCTTATTATTGTATATTAACATTGTTGGAAGTTGAAAGTCAATACATATTTAAAACACTAGAGTACCAAAAGGCAAGATCCTGAACTGCTGTGGAAGGATAAGGCAATCCTGGTTCAGTAATTTACATTAGAATTTAAAAATTAAAAAAAAAGAAAAACCACAAGCAAATTAGATTTTTTAGAATTTTTCATTTCTAGTGTTCATTCTGAGAAATAAAACAGTTCGAGACACTTTGTCTTCTATGCATTTCACTATTTAAGTTATATGAGACTTTCTTGTCATAAAAATGAAATTCTATGTCTGGTCTTAAAATAATTATGCTTCTGGTATGCTGTGATGCACCATATACAGGTTTCCCTTCAATTTTAATTTGACCTGTAGTTCATAAATATTATTTCTTTGAAAGCAGAGTGTGTGTGTGTATGAAGACCCTCAACAGAAAGCAGACCTAGTGTGTTATCTTTCTCCTTTTTTCTGTAGTCATTCTTTATTTTAATCAATACAGTCTCTATCCTATTTTTTTTATCGAATCTTTGAGCTGGCACAAGACATTTTCAGATACTGATGGTGATGAAGTTAAGAATCCTCTTTTTAGTAAAGGGAAATTTTAGCTATCTGATGCAGTACAAATGCAGACAATTGAAAGGATTTTTTTTTTTCCCTGTGCTTTATTAAACTTCTAAATGTGATTGAATGTAAAAAATATCAGGGATTAGTTCTGTAAATCAGATGATTTAAAGTTTCATGGTTATGACTCACATGAAAAACATGCTGGTGACTGCCTTTGCATTTTATCTTCAACTCTTTTTTTCTTTTTTTATTCTAATGTAGTAGCTTTATGAAAGTTTATGCTGGCCACAGCCTTATTAATAGATTTTCTGGTAGATCCAGTTGTAGAGATATCGATATCTGAGACATTTCAAGCAATCCGTGTATATATGCATAGCATATATCAATCTATATTATTTTTCATTACCATTCTGCATTGAATTTTGCAGCTATTGAGTTTCTAAATTAAGTGCAAAGAATTTTAATACTGTAATTAAGATTTTATGCATACTGAGAATCAGGATAGAGAAAGACAGTCTTACTACAGCAATTTCAGCTCTTGTCTTAATTTTATTAGTATCTCAGAATCACACAGTGGTTGAGGTTGGAAGGGACCTCTGGAGGTCATCTTGTCCAACCCCCTATTTTCAAGCAGTGTCAGGTAGAACAGGTTGCCCAGGACCTTAACCAGATGGATTTTTAATATCTCCAAAGGTATCTATCAGGTATCTTCCCTTTTTCTCTCCCTCCCTCACTCCTGAAATGGGAATTTTTTTATTCCCATGTAAGATTTTGAATAGCAGCAAATGCAGCTTGTGTCTGAGCCAGAGCATGAGTCTTGAGTAAGACTAGAGTGTTCTCTACACCTTGGTAAACTAGCTGTCATGATGGAATGCCTTTCACTGTGGGAGACTGGATCTGATCACCCTGTTCTGTTCTCCACATTCCTGTCTTCCTATATCACACAAATTTGAACACTCTAACTTTTCTCTATGTAAAATTAGACCTGCCATCACATTCACCTAATTCATGTAAGGACATGTTTAACGGTCAATTACTGCACAGAGTTGTTTATAAATGCTCTAAATTACAACAGTTTAATAATAAGCAGTTTAATAAATCCTTAATCAAGAACAGCAAAAGGGGCTAAAAGGTTGCCATTGGGTTTGTGGGCTCAATTAGTTTTCATAAAACGTGATCAGCTTTCCATCTTGTCTGTTAGGAAAACCAATTTTAACTCTTTACGTAGGTGTGGTGGGTTGACCCGGGCTGGATGCCTGGTGCCCACCAAAGCTGCTTGATCACTCCCCCTCCTCAGCTGGACGGGGGAGGGAAAACAGAACAAAAGGCTCATGGGTTGAGATAAGGACAGGGAGAGATCACTCAGCAATTACCATCACGGGCAAAACAGACTTGACGAAACTATTTTAATTTATTACCAATCAAATCAGAGTAGGGTAATGAGAAATAAAAACAAAATCTTAAAAACATCTTCCCCTGACCCCTCCCTTCTTCTTGGGCTATCACCCAATTTTCTCTACATCCTCCCCTCAGCAGCAGAGGGGAATGGGGAATAAGGGTTGCAGTCAGTTCATCACACATCTCTGCCACTCCTTCCTCCTCACAGGGAAAACTCCTCACACTTCCCCTGCTCCAGTGGGGGGTCCCACCCACGGCAGACAGTTGTCCACGAACATCTCCAATGTGAGTCTTTCCTACAGCTCTTCACAAACTGCTCCAGCGTGGGTCCCTTCCCAGGGTGCGGTCCTTCAGGAACAGGCTGCTCCAGCATGGGTCCACTGTGGGGTCGCAAATCTGCTCCAGCATGGGCTCCTCTCTCCAGGGTCCACAGCCCCTGCCAGGAGCCTGATCCAGCATGGGCTTCCCATGGGGTCACAGCCTCTTTCAGGCACCCACCTGCTCCGGCGTGGGGTCCTCCACGGGGTGTAGGTGGATCTCTGCTCCACCATGGACCTCCCTGGGCTGCAGGGGCACAGCCTGCCTCACCGTGGTCTTCACCACGGGCTGGAGGGGAATCTCTGCTCTGGTGCCTGGAGCACCCCTTCCCCCTCCTTCTTCCCTGACCTTGATGTCTGCAGGGCTGTTCTGCTCACATATTCTCACTCTTCTCTCTGGCTGCAGTTACCCAGGTTTTTTTTTTCTTCCCCCTTCCTAAACATGTTACCCCAGAGGCGCTACCACCATCACCGATGGGCTTGGCCTTGGCCAGCAGCGGGTCTGGATTGGAGCTGGCTGGCATTGGGGGAAGCTTCTGGCAGCTCACAGATGCCACCCCTGTAGCCAACCGCGCTACCAAACCCTTGCCATGCAAACCCAATACAGTAGGTTAAAATTAAATGAATGGTACTGTACAAAGATTGAGTCACTGAGTAGATGATCACTTCACAATGTAATTCTTCAGACCAATAACGAAAAAGCATAGAAGTGCTCTTTACAAACTATAAGCATGCTATTGGTGCTTCTGCAATAGCATGTTGCAGTAAATATATATTAGATTACATTGCAGTGTTAAGGATTTGTTGTCTTACCAGAATCAAAGCATTTTATTCAGGAACTTTTAATACAACAAACTTTGAATGATGACTCTGTTTTTATCAAAATATTAGTTGGTACTTTTTTTTTTCTGATATCAATAGACATTCACAAGATGTCCCTCATTGTATGAAACTGCTTTGAAATTGATTAAAAGTGTAGGTCTCTACTAAAATACATGGAAAAAGTTAAATTTGACTTGGATTGCATAGTATTTGTTTTAAATTAACACTTTTAGTATGGATGTCTCTGCACTTTTCAGCTTTGGAAGAATGGAGAGAAAATTAAATCTTTCAGAAATCCTTTTTCTTTCTTGTCTTATGTTACTGGCACAGGGGCTGTAGAACCCATACTAAAAACCTGTGAGAAGGAAAATAATCATGCCTAATTATAGAATCAGAGGATGATTGTGTTTGGAAAGGACCATCTGATTGTCTGACCCCTCAAAGCAAGGTCAGCTAAAACAAGTTGTCCAGGGCTTTGTCCAGTCAGGTTTTGAGTATCTCCAAGGGTGGAGAATCAATACCCAACCTACATAAGCAGCCTATTCCAGTCTTCGATCATTCTTGCAGTAAAAAGTTTCTTAAGTTTAAATGGGATTTCCTGTATTTCAGTTTGATCTGATTTAGCTTCAGGTTTAAAAAAGCAATTGGTATATAAAAAACTTTAACTTACTATAGTTTTAAAATGATTATTGAGAATATATTTCTGCTGAAAGAAAGTTTCTGTATAGAACATCAAATTTGTGAAAGTCCCCTGTAACTTTGAGTATGGTCACATGGTTTATTTTTGTTGAACTGTTTCCCAACAGGCTAAGTCAAGATTTCAGTAAACAACATAAATCAGCATTAAGCCCTCTACAGATGCATAAAATAATTACAAAACAAGCTCACTTGCAGCTAGAAAGCAATTAAGCATTGGTTCTCAGAAATAATAAATATACAAAATCTTCTCTATTCTTTTATAAGTATGTTCTTGTCTCAGTGAAAACCATGAGTGAACTCTCATTTGGACAAAAGGGTGTAGGGTACAATGGAATGATCTTGGGAATTTCTGTAAGTATCTGGGGGAAAAACAACCCTTCTTTTTGAGTATAGTCAATGCATTTAGTTGAAGATATCTTTCTGCAGTAATCTTGTCCCAGAAAGCATACTGAAAATCTTTCCTGCAATACTCTGAGGATATCTGTTACATATGGCTGTTGGCAAAAAAGATACCTTTAAAATCTGTATGTGAGAAAGTTCACCCTGCAGGGAATAAACAGTATGATTTTAATTTCTTAACTTTATTTTTGAACACCTTCCTGTGCTTGAAGACAGATAATCTGGATTGTCTTTTAAGGTATTCATCTCCTCAGGGACGGCATTGTTAATATTAGTTCCTCTGTGCCCTGCTCAATACCACTCTTACAAAACCTGCTCAGGCTTAGAAAGTGCAATAGCTGGAGCTGTTATAGTTGGTTTATCAAATATAATGATTTTGTTGGAAAATTTTGTAGGAAAATTGCCTTTTTTATTTCTAAAACTTTCCGGGAAAATATTTCAGGGTTAAACCAAATTTTCAATTCAATTTTTTTAAAGCAAAAACTTTTTCCATTTTCACATTTTATAAAGTAATTTTTCCTTATAAAGGCCAGTCAAAATGTTTTATGTTTTATTTGGGCCTGCTCAGCCAACAACAATCTTGTCAGAACTGGTAGCTATGGGAGAAAACAGCAACTCAAATTTCCTAGACATTCTGTCTAAAATCAGTGTGAATAACTGATGCCTTTATAAGTATTTTCTTCCATTTGCTTCTGTGATGTCTGATAATGTATGCACTTGTATAGGTGTCTTTCCTTCAGTTGGTATATTTAAGGCCGTCTTTTTGTACTCTTGTTTCGAATCTTGTAGTCATTGAATTTTTAAGACCCTTAATCTTCTATGCATTGTGTTTAAAATCAGTCCTTGAGTCCAAAGCTGTTCATGCAGGACAGGAAGAGCTACATTCTGTAACTTTGATTCTTAGGAAGCAAAGTTTTGTTAAAGGATTTCCTAGAAATTACTGTATTGCACCTTAGAAACATATCGCTAGTTAAAATTAGAAATTATTTTACTGAGACGTAGAGGAAGGCTGTTAGATACCTGATCTTTACTTGACTTACTCTTCCAAATAGGTTTCTAACTCATTGCCTAACGCCCCTGCCATATAGGTTTGGTACAGCAAATGAGGTATACATCTGTGTAACAGAAACAGAATTAATTATCTTTATGAATGTTTTTTTTCATGCAGGATCTTTGCCCTGACTCATATACTTCTTTTGTCAGAAGATGTTATTCATTATTTTGGGATCAAATTCTGCTTTGCAGAAACTCTCTCTGCTCCTACTCAAATGAAAAAAAATCTAGATAGCTGACCAAGTACGCCCAAAAGCAAATCTTAATATTTCTGCCTTAAATTGGTATGAAGTATTCAACACGAGAAAGGAAAAGGCATTACTCTGTCTCAACAGAGTTAAAGCCAGCATTATAGTTATCTAGGGCTCTTGAAAAGTGTTTTCTTTTGCTCTCTGAAAGCATAAAGTGCTCTAGCAGAAAAAGTGTGTTTATTTTCTTTGGATTTGGATTTTGTCAAAGCTGTTCAACACCCAAATGGTTACTGTTCATTTGCACATGCCTAATTAAAAAATTAGAACTTCTGGAAAATATACTTGGAAATACAGTTTTTTAAAAGTGAGAATAAAAAGTACTCTCAGTGCCGACAACTTTGAATATTTTTTTTCTTCTAAACAACTAAAGCCTTTATGAATTGAGCGAATGTGAATGAAGTGCCTTGCTGTTTGTCCATGAGGTGGGAACAGCCCATTCTGAACTTCACAGGTAGACTTCAAGATCACAATTTTAGGTGATACGTCTCGTATATGACACTGTCATTTCTGTATTTCAGTTCTAGAGCTTTTGTTACAAACATTGTTGTTTCACTGAAATGAGCATTGCCAGTACCTTATCAGTGTAGTCCATTGCGCCATTGCCAAAATGCTAGCATGGCTAGCCTAGTTTCTGGGAAACTGTTTCAGCTAAGCAGGTCCTGCTCTTCTCTTTGGTTTACATTATTCTGAATCTGCCTGAAACGCAGTTACTCATCCACCTTTCCCCACCTAATTACTGCAAGTTACTAAAAAATATGACATCAAAAGTTCCTGCTTACTGGCGTTACACATCTCTCTGCATTTTTTACAAATACTTCTGTGGATCTGACAGTGTATCAGTCAATGATATGATATATGACGTACCAAGATACATCTACAGAATGTAATATCAGCTTGAGTAAAATCTTGAGCTGTCAGTTGTCTCTGCTTTTTTCCAAGTTTATTGCAGCTTCCAATATAATAGGAGTTTCAAATGAAGGATAAAAGTTAAATGAAAGAGAGTAAAATTAACATACCAAAATTGGATCGCAATGTGTTCTGTTAATCCTCATCATTTAATTTTCATTTTATCTTGTAAAAGTCTCAGTTGTCACTTTCTGGATTTTGATCACCTCTTCAAGGAAGAACATTAAACTCATTTTCTTCCTCACATGTTATATCTTTTCCTTCTTAGTATGCTGAGGGTTTTTTAGGTCAGTTAACCACTTCCACTTTATTTGAAGGAATTAATATTTTCACATTAGTGTGATCTGTTGTTCTTTCAGCAGCAGATTTGTTATAATTGTCTTGTCCCTTGTATAGATAAGTGGACATCCTCCCTTACATGCAAAAACCCACAATTTTCCTTCAGTGGAATATACATACAATACAGAAATCTTAATTCACTTTATTTTTTCCTCATATCTTTTTAGGTTGGATATTCTAAGTTATAAAGGTTATTATATGCCCTCTTATCTTCACTGTCATGTGCACATGTGTAACTGACTCCCATATCCTTCTTTGTGTACCTCAGTTTTTCTTACTATTAGATGTGGATCTTCAGTAAAAAACTGAAATAATAATAATGCTGATGGACATTTTCTCTGTGAAGTTTAATGAGGTTTCTGTGTCTTCATTTGTCATCATTTCACAATGATGATAAAGTTCCACTTGAGTATCCACAGGTTGGAAAAAGCCGTTCTGCATGAGCTACCTTCCTGATTTATCCTTTGGCTAGGTATAGTCTTTCACGAGTGGCAGGACTAAGCATTTCAATTTCTTGCCTTAGCATTCTGCTCTGAAATTGTAGTCTTTCTGAAACCAAGTAGGTTTCAGTCAGTAAGTGACTCCCCAAGTGCGGGAGTCAGTAGCTGTTTACCATTGATAGTAATGTAGTCAGCATTCACCTCTGGAGAAAAAAGTGCGACTATTTTTTTAATTCTAGGTTTACAGGATGAAAAAAATTCAAGTATTTGTTCTCTGAACAGCTGCTGGAATACAGATTCCTTCCTCTTTTCAGAAGTTTAATTGCATCAAATATGCTCACAATGACTTCTACTCTCATTGTAGTAGTGCTATTTGCATCAAGAAATTAAAGCCTCTCTCTTTCATGGTCTTATCAATAGGTGAGGAGAGGAACGAGAAGATGCATCAATGAATTTCTCTGCTGAATGGGAATGCTGCTTTTCAGTTGTTTTACACATTAGAGGGGGGAATCACCAAGCACGATGCAAAAGAACAGAAAATGTAATTTCTACAAAGTGGTATTATATACATAAATCTTCTGAAAGACAGATACCTTTGGGATATCATAGGCCGTAGACTTCTGTGTAATCCATTACCCATGCCGATATAAACCTTTGATTTGTGGGTTTAAACCTGAGGCTGAGTAACCTCATAAATATGCTAATCCACAGTAATCAAAAAAAGTGCTATTGCAAATACAAAATTTTTATTCCACAGTTCCAACAGCTTTATAGCATGCTCTACATTTATAACAATAAACTTTGGGAAATTACTCTCTTCATGTTTAAGAAAATGCTTTGCCCTTTTCTTGGCATCTCACCAATGAGTTTTACATACATTATTTTGAATGGCATGATCTTTATGCAAAATTCAGTGCATGTTTTGCCTTTTCTAACCAAGTATTTGATTTGTAAAATGAACAAAACATTGCATAAATTTTAAAAATTCAGCTTTTTAGCCCTATAAAAATTTTATTGTAATTTTTATTAGGCTGGAGACCAACCAGTGGGTTAACTAGTAGATTGTGTGGCAAAACTGTCTCTATTGTATATTTAAGAAGATAAAGACGTTAGTGGATTCTGAAGAAAAACTTATCCTTTTTAGCAGCATATTTTCCATGCAGGAAAGCAAATAGGACATTTTTCATGTTTGTAAACTTCAGAATATGAGAATTCTGCTTTTCTTTGGGGGTACAATTTCTGTGTACTAAGAAATCCTCACTGAATGCTGTATACAAAACCAGTTGTGCTCAAAAATCAGTCTTTTCAGGAAATAAACAGCAGTTTTCTTTCATTGATATTTTAGTTCCCAGGTACTGCAATACTAATATTTACATGGCCTGTTTTGAGCATTCCCATTTCTTCTCCATGTCTAGAAAAAATTGAATTACTTTAAAAATGGAGGGAAAAATAATCAGTCATTTCTGAAATAATTTATTCCTTAGTTTATATGAAATACCTGTCAAAATAAGTATTCTCCAGTTTCTGTAATCAGTAATTACAATTTTGTATTAGGTGCCTGAAGGATTGAAATCTAAACACTGGCGATTTGAGCGATAAAGTGTTTTCCAGGGTGTTAGGTTTGTGCTTGCCAGATTAACTGTATAATGTAGATGTATCTCCTTGCATATGTATCTGATTTTTTTTATTATTAGTATAAAAATAGGGTCAATTTTTTTGGTGAGCTGACACTCGCACAAACAAGTAATTCACTCTTCACAAAATAAGATTGTATTTTGGTTTTAGTTTTGAATGTGGCATTTTGTAGAAACAAGACTGCTATTAGCCTCTTTAAAAACAAAAAATAGTTCAATACATATTCACTTTGAATTCCTTCAGGCATTTTAACTGGAATCTCAGATACCCTAAATACATTTGGTGTGGTGCAAGTACCACTGTTCAAATCTCTATACAGAGTAACCTTGCTTCTGAACTCCAGACTACTTACTCCACAGTAAAACTGAAATCCAGTCATCAAAGATGAAAAGCCAGATGCAGTTGCTCTACGACCACTCTTAAGGGAACTCCCTACCTCTGCAAAGCTGCTCTTGTTTTCTAATTTGATCTGATTACTTCTGAATTTTATTTTGTTTGATAGTCCACAACAGTAAACAAATTACATATTGATAAATAATAAAAGGTCAGTTATGCTAAGTGGTTTGGATAACTTTGTAAATTAAACTCATTGAACAGTATGCATTTTAGTAGAGCCAAGCAGAAGGCTGTTAACCGCCTACAAGTTTAAATAAGTATAACATTCTGACATCTGTGGATCCTTCCAGAACATCCGATACCGCTTGCTTAGATCAGAAGAGCAGGATATACAGACATAAGAGTTAAGATGTCTACAGCCATATCCCCAAACTGTTAGTTTGCTCCTGTAGGCTGTAAGGAGCAAGTGGCAGGTTTAATGTAATCATATTTCTAGCAGAGGTGCATTGTAACAGACATGGGAATGACTACCTAAGCATACCATTTTAGAAGACATTTTGTGCTCCTTTCATTTGCATGCACTTTCCACAGGTTGCTTCTGCCCAGTCTGTGAATATTTCCATTAAAAAAAAAGAAAATTATTTGCTTCAATGCTAAACTTTTGTTGACTGTGTGAACTAAAGAACACAAAAGTCTGTTGTAGAAGGTGCTGTATGGCAGGATGGTGGTACGTGCACGTGATGGTGCAGAAGGATTCCCTGAGTCAAGGGTCAGCGAATAGGTGGTTTTGGGTTGTGTGTCAAGTGTAGGTGAAGTGGCTTAGTGCAAGTCAGGCGTTACAGGTATTTGCTTTAGCTGCCCTAACAGAAACTTTTGCCCAACTTAAGAAGACACTGCTTGGTGGCTTTTCTAGCTGTGCCTGCAGTGCTCTGTCCAAGGTTCACTAGAGAGAGCTGAGATCTTGCAGTGCTGACTGGTGTGTACTGGAACTTTGTATTTCTTGAATTTCAGAGATTAATTTTTTTTTTTAAACTCTTCATGTGGGGAAGAGTTCTGAGCCACCCTCTCCACTTCACGATAACTGCTGTGAAGTGACCCTTTCACCTCAGTGAGATGTTCTCAGATTTGTCAGACAATTTTGTAAAGTTAAATATAACCTGACACAGTCGCATTGACTGTGATTCTGACTTCATCCTCCAGGAAATTTTTCTTTTAATGATCTATGTGGATTCTATAAAATATATAGTGCAAATAGCCATCCCATTGCATCAATAATTACAGAAATGTGACTTCAAAATTAGCTGTTCAGTGGCAGTGGCTAGGCATTTTCCTGGATATAAGAACCCTGGAAGAAATCCAAACTGCGTTATCAATTTAGCCACAGTTTGACAGAGCAATATGATAGCAGTGTGCCAGCACCAGCAGAATTAAACTTGCACCACTAATTCCATTTTGACATTGATGCAAATGTCATATGGGTCTTTTGCATTTGAGGAAGTATCTTTCAGACTCTCTTTTGAGAAGAGATAACACTTTAGTTTTGCTGTGTTAAATGAGAGTCATGTTACTATTTTTTTAATGCAATGTTTTTTTATTGAACCATTTTTCCTCAGAAATATACAGCACTTTGAGGAGTGAAATTAATCTGTGTGGGCAACTGGTTTGTGTAGAATCATAAACAATGTATGAAGTTGGAGATTTCTTATGTTTATTTTTTGAATAAATATAATTTACAGTTTTGACTTATTATGATATCCTAGAGCCATAGTAGTCTGCCAGTTGTTTGAATAGGATTCTCTATTATGGGCAAGGATTCCTGATGTTTTGCAAGCCCATTGATCATGCTACACTAAATGAGCATGAAGGTATTACTGTGCAGCACCCAGGTAGTTTCTTACACTTTTTAGGTGCAATATCACCACCCTGTGCTTAAGCTAATTTAGGTTTGACAGGAAAGAAATCTAAATTACATTGTCAGAATGGAGATTGTTTTTTGAATAGAAGTGCATCAGAATGGGGCTTGAACACATGCTTATCTGAACATGAATTGTAAGGGTAGCACTGTAGGTCACAGGACCATGGAATTTTTTTAAGAGGGTTGAAGATGAGCATGCTGTTGTCATTATTTTATCCTTAGTGTGACTGTTATCGGTACCAGCTTCTACAGACTTGAAAATAAAGAGAGATGAATCAAGGATCTGAAGATCAAGAATCTGCTTTACTTTGAAAAATGTCATGTTAAATGTGTTTTGTTTATCAGAAGACCAAACCTGTTTGTTGTGGAGAGGGGAGAGGGTTGGATATGTCAAACAGTAGAGCTGTGATTCAGGACGACCTTAGGAAATTTAAGGATTGGGCCAACAGAAACCTCACGAAGTCTGACAAGAAGTGCAAAGCCCTAACCAGGGTCAGTTGACCTAACGTCAACTTGAATATTAGCCAACAGTATGCTCTCATTCCAGTCTAGGCAATAGCCAAGTGCAGGACTTCATTAAGAGAAAATTATCCCCTTCTACTCAGCTCTGGTGAGGCTGCATGTGGAATGAGACTCTAGTTTTTGGTATCCCAGTTCAGAAACGATATTGAGATGCAGAGGGGGTCCAGGGGAAGTGCAACAAAGACTTTTAGGGACCTGAAGCACACAAGCTAGGTTGAAGGTGTGGAGCTTGGGCTTGTTTAGTCTAGCAAAGAGCCTCCAATAGTAGGCTACAAATAACTTGTGGAGGAGTTAAAGAAATTATGAAGCTAAATTCTCTGTGTGAAACAAGGGGCAGTGGTTACAAGCTGCACCTTGGGAGATTCGGATTCAACATTACAAAAATCATGATGTTAGCAAAGCTACATTGAAACAATTTTCCCAGAGTGGCTGTGGAATACCCATCCTTAGAAGTTTTCAGTACTTACCTGGAAAAAGACCTGGTGTTCACAGTAGCCTGGCTTTGAGTGGGAAGTTGAACAACATGAGCTTGCGATGTTTCTTCCAGCCCATGCTTCTATGACTCGGTGATGCTCACATATGAGAGCACGCTCCATAACAGGTGCAGCTTTCCTAGTGGGAGACTCTTAAATTTATCAGGTCATAATGAGATGTCATAAGAAGTCATAACAAGAAAGCTGAAGAGAGAGGGAAATCCAATTCTAGCAAGTGACAGAAATGGCTTTTCTTTAACGTAGTTTGATGAACAAAACCATATCATGATGCAGTACTTCTCTTTGTAGTAGAATTTAGTCGTTCAACTCTGCCTGACAAATTCCCTGACTTCATTCTCTTCATTTCTAGATTTAATTTTCCTGCCTGACCATTTAATCTACCCAGGCTCTTAAAAACCAGGGTTTCGGGAGATGTTGTCTAGATATCTACTCTTTCACACTCAGTTTGTAGGAGAGCTCAGTCCTGCAGTGTTTCATGTCTGAAGTAACTTTCCAGTACTATAAGTCTTTGTTTCAGTTACTTTTAATCTTATTTTATCATTTAATTTTGAAACATACAGTTTCTCCCTTGTCTATGTCTTTTAATTTTCTTTCGTTCTCTCATCGACTTTAATATTAAATATTTCAATTTCTTAATAATGTCTCTATTAATCATTATGAAAATATTTTGCACACTGATTTAAACTGTAAGTTAGATATCAGTTCCCCTCGGCCATATTTTCTCCTTCACTTCTTGGAGGTTATTAACTGAGGGTTTCTATGTGTGGTATGCATTTGTGCATATGTCTACACAAACACAAAAGTAAATAAAGAGGTGAAATAGTGGTGTTTGCGTATTGAATTTAATAGGCAAAGTGCAAGGTAGGAAAAAATTCAGCTGTGAAAACCTTCTTTAAGAATGTCATTCATCTCAATTGAATACAAACCTAGATTGTCTTTCAGCCTTTCATGACTCTGAATAGTGGAAATAATATCCTGTAATTATTACATTGTTTGAGAAAGAAAGGGGTGGATATTTGTATAATCTAGTGTATGCCATCATGAGAGAAAGGACTTCAGCACACAGAGATAATTTATGGAAGCTGTTTATCAAATCTTGATGTGAAGGCTGTGATTCCGAGTCTGATTTTCTTTATCTTTCATTTTTTACTTATGTTACCAGTATGAAAGTTTTGCTATCACTAATTCTCATAATCTGGGGGGACTGTTTGTCAACATTAGAGTAAATTCTTTACTGGCATCGACACACTAGAAAGCAGTGGGATTCTGCCAGCAGGCACTTAGCTCCATATTGCTTCTCTGATCATTTCATCCCAGGAAGAAGAAATATTTCTTTTTTCTAGTTTAGTGTTACATTATTTTTCAGAAATACCCAATCAGTACTTAGAAACTATGGGAGAAATTTATCTCACCTAACATTATTTATATTCTAAGTTTGACATTAGGTCTATAATCTATACTAATCATAAACTCCCTGTGCTGTTAGCAGAGAGAAATGGAAGCTCCATAGGGTAATTCATTCCACGTTATGAGAGTCCCACATCTATTTTACAGTCACTCACCTATGAAGTGCCTTCCTGTCTCTGCTGATTATTATAAACTAGCTGACTAATTTTGACTAGATTTACACATTTGACTAGATTTGCCATGTTCCACATGGCAAAAATCAGATGAATTTTCTTCAAAATTTCTTCAAGTTCTAGGAAAGCCAATATATAGAATAAATGTGTGGTGTTTTTAGCCTCTGTGTGAAAAAGTTTAATGTTTCTCTAATTTAGACAGAAGTGATTTGGATTCATTGTTGGTAAATTTGTCCTTTTTTTACCATGTTCTCTTGGAAATTTTGTTTTCCAAAGGAAAATAAAATACTTTTTTTTTTGCTTTGCCTGTTAAATAGTTCTATTGGGAAAATGACAGAATTTCCTACCATCTCTTTCACTGGTGCAGGCCACTCTTCATATTCAAAGTCCAATGTGAAAGAACAGTCATCACCATTTTTTAACTTCTCTAATAAACCACTCCCACATAATTGTAGTAATATTTAAGCAAAAAATCAGAGTATCTGATCTTTTGTTATGTAGTTACTGATTATTCGGTAACATGTATTTACTGAGTTTAAAGGTATCCAGTTGGTGACCGGTCACAAGTGGTGTCCCCCGGGGCTCCATGTTGGGGCTGGATCTGTTTGATATCTTTATCAGTGATCTGAGTGAGGGGATTGAGTGCCCCCTCAGTAAGACTGCAGATGACGCCAAGTTGGGAGGGAATGTTGATCTGCTTCAGGGTAGGAAGGCTATACAGAGGGATCTGGACAGGCTGGAATCAATGGGCTAAGGTTCAAGGTGTCCAGGTGCCGGGTCCCACACTTGAGTCATGACAATCCCATGCAACGCTACAGGCTTGGGGAGGAGTGGCTGGAGGGCTGCCTGGAGGAAAAGAACCCGGGGGGTGCTGGCTGGCAGCTGGCTGAGCATGAGCCGGCAGTGCCCGGGTGGCCAAGAAGGCCAACAGCATCCTGGCTTGTATCGGGAATAGTGTGGCCAGCAGGAGCAAGGAGGTGATAGTGCCCTTGTACTTGGCACTGGTGAGGCCCCACCTCGAGTACTGTGTGCAGTTTTGTGGCCCTCACTACAAGAAGGACATTGAGTTGCTGGAGCGTGTCCAGAGAAGGGCAATGAAGCTGATGAAGGGTCTCGACAACAAGTCTTATGAGGAGCGCCTGAGGGAGCTGGGGATGTTTCGTCTGGAGAAGAGGAGGCTGAGGGGAGACCTTATCGCTCTCTACAGCTACCTGAAAGGAGGTTATTGTGAGGTGGGTGTTGGTCTCTTCTCTCAAGTAAAAAGTGATAGGATGAAAGGAAATGGCCTCAAGTTGCACCAGGGGAGGTTTGGATTGGAAATTGGGAAACATTTCTTTACCAAAAGGGCTGTCAAGCATTGTAACGGGCGTCCCAGGGAAGGGGTAGAGTCACCATCCCTGGAGTTACTTAAGACACGTAGATATGGTGCTTAGGGACATGGTTTAGCGGTGGACTTGGCAGTGCTAGATTAATGGTTGGACTTGATGGTCTTAAAGGTCTTTTTCAACCCAAATGATTCTGTGATTCTATGATTCTATAGGGTTGTTTTTTCGATGCAATTATTATATAGTATATAATGCATTTAAAATAGTTTATACTTTGGTCTCTTCAGTCATGTTTCTGAACAGTATATATCTAAACTTCACATCATAAAACAAAGAGCAAATTTGAATATTTATTATGTATCTAAATTTTCCAACATCCTGTTTCCAAATTATCACATTTTACTGATAAAAATGTTGCACACAGAAATGTGCCCATCTATACCAATATTTTCCTCAGCTGTCTTTTATACTGTTTATCTAAAGTTGTCTCAGTCAAAAAGTGTTCCTCAGAAAGTGTAAAAGAGGACAGACAACAAAATGAGTTAGTCTTCATGTCTAGTCAGTATCAATGTCTTTCGCTTCAGAACATACACAGTACCAGTGTGGGATTGTACAGTAGTTTTATCCAAGAAGAAATTAGATTATAGTTTTGATGATACTGAAAGAAGTAATAATTTTGTAGGTGTAAATATGCATAATCAACACATCCCAGGCAGTTTAGTTTGGGTTATGGTTGGTCTTATTGTATTTTGTTTCCAGGTCTAATAATTAAACCATGTACAAAAGTTTTACCATGTATTTATTTTAGTTTCTCCTATTTGTTCATTCTTAATTTATTAACAGTGGAAGACGAAAGAATTGTATTAATAGAAGCACATGTTCATTGTCTGAGCGCCTGACCAGATAGAAGTTTGCATTAGTGGACAATTCACAAAATTGAGAATAGATTAAAATTGCTTCTTGTGTACATTTTTTGAATATATGAACCATTTTATGGATTAGGTTCATGCTTACTGCAAATGTGGAATTTTGATTTAGTGCACTCCTGTTGTGCCTAATTTTCTTTTTCTTTTTCCTTTTGCTGGATTGTTTTTCTTAGAATTGCAGACACTGCTTCTTGACTGCTTCTTTCAAACTAAACCACCAAATTCTGAGGCCAGACTTACCATTTCTATATGAAAGATGTCCCTAAGTTAGACTTTCAAGATTGTCTCATTTTTGTGGTGGAACAGTTCTTGACCTATTGTTCTGTAGCACTGCATTACTGCTGCATGCGATAGCCAAGGTGAACGTGAAATGAAGTATCTAGAGCAGTGGGAAAAACATCTGTTCCTGCAGACATTAACTTTTGAAGGTTGGAAAAATCCCTGTGCTCAAAAGTTGTTCCTATTTCAACAGACCCGTTCCATCCGTCATTATTCAGTGTAAAGTGTATTTCCTACATCATGCATGTAACCAAAACATCAGAAATTAAGAAATACCATACATTGAGATTTTGGGTACAATGCATCCTAGTATACAATGCTCTCTGGCATATTCTGCTGGATATTTGGCCTTTGAATCCTCAGTTGCTATAAAAGATTTATCAGCAGTCACAATGCCTTGTCTTCCAGTTAGGTTATGTGATGAAAAGAACTTAAGTGCTTTCTTAGGGTTTTATATTTTGTTGTTTGGTTGGTTTTCTGTTCTTTTTTTTTTTTTTTTTTTAAAAAAAACCATATATTTTTCAAAGGCCTGAACATGGTAGACAAAAAAGATGGACTCATCAGTAATGCTTGTTGGAGCAATCAGCTCATTTATAACACATCGGCTTTTTCTTCATTTACCTTTCTATCTTTTAAGACTGTGAGCTGGAACATGTATACTTAACACATTTTGCTTGGAATCTTTTCGTTGTCTCTCAGTTTTTATGGTTGTGGATTTCAGAAAGTATCTACATTCATTCTATATATTGGTATGGGTATTACTTTGATTTAATAGAATACAAATGTAGTGCACTATAAGATTGTGCGTGAAAATTAATTGTTTAGTATTTTAGTTTATCCAGGTAAAAATACAGGCAGGAATATTAATAGAAAAAACACCTCTGGTAACACTATTCCTAAAGTTAAAATAGCAAGACAAGGTTTGTAGATAGAAATTTGTATCATTTATTAAGTCAGCTGGATACCAGGAAAAGTTAGACAAACTTTCAGACACACAAGTCCTTCTTCATGTCCATTGCAGAATCATCAGACTTCAAAGCTAAATCCAAGTTGAAAGCAATTGCTCAGAGTTTAATTATAGAGCATTTTTCATAAAACAGTCTCTGCAGTTCTTACCCCTAGGTCCTGATCCTTACAACTCCTTCACAAGATGAAGCTTAAGAGTAGGATACAAAAAGCATTGGCTTTAGTACAAGTATCAGTTTTAGGGCACATTATAGTTTCCTTGCACATGCTTATCTCTTCATGTTTCACAGGTTATAAACTATCCATCTCTCTTTTTTATTAGAACTTGCCTACCTTATCAACTCCTCTTCCTCTCTCACATATCCCCTCTACTCCAGACAAGAAAGATATTATGTGATCCAATATACTAAAATGAGCAATCTTCCCAAACTCTGTTTTGGTTTGAAGTCCTCTATTCTGGGCATTAAAAGGAGATTGCATGCTCAAGAACTTGACTGATTTTTATCTTGTGGAAAAAAATATTGATGCATACAACTCTTTCTTGGTATAACAGATCCTCGTAGCTGGAGTTTCACCACCATTAGAACATTCCAAACTACCCCACAAAAATTCATCTTTTGTCGCGTTGCTCAAGGTAGACATCCTAATCATAGGGCAGCTTTAATTCTTGATGGAGCTTGTCTCAATTTTATTTTTTTAAATGCACAAAAAGTTTGAAAAACTTCTAGGTTTTTCTGTGAACCAGGTCTTGAGATTAGACTTTGCTCTACTGGAGTACAAAGCTAGGAATGATCATCAACTAGTAGTTTTTTAGCAGCAAATAACAAAACTTTAGGTCAGCTGCAATTCACATGGGATTGGCTGCATTCAAGGGACAGTCCAATGCTGTAACCAATTTCTAAGGAAAATAAAATTGAGTAGTGTTAGGAAATCGGACTAAAGATTTTGTTGCGTATCTTGAAGCCCTCAAAATATGGTTCTTTGTTTTGCATACAGTTTTGTATGTCTTTATTGTGAAAATTATAAACTCTGATTCACCTTAAATTTTCTAATTAATTTATTTTTCTTTGCTGTCAATAGTAGAGTATTTAAGAAAAATAAAAATCCATTTTGTAGTTTTTTGCAAAACCTGTCATTATTCATGTTGCAAGGCAACAATTTGTCTGTAACAGTATTGGATCATAAACCCAATGAAAGCTTGTAGTGCTGGCCAAACGGGAAAGAACTGCAGCTGTTGTAGTTGACGAGAAGTTCCCTAGCGCTTTCTGTGGAGGTGAGAAAGCTGTTCGGTAACATTTATGACAGATAGCTCTCTATAAGCTTGCCTTTGAAGAGAAGCATAGATCATGCACAGTTACTGAAATGTATCTGCATCTATAGCCATATCTGTAGCTGCCATATTGATGTCAGTCGTAATTTCCCTTTTAGAAATGTAATGCTGGTGAATGAAAGAATTAGCACCTGAAATTGTATTTCAAGTAACGTTTTATAGTACTATAAGTAATCCTACTTCCATTTTTCATTGTTAAGCTATGTAAAGCAGATGTATTATTGCTCCTCTTTCTTCAAGGGAAATAGTTTTACACTGAAAATTGTGTTCACTCAGAGAGGCTATCCTTTGCCATAGAAAATTAGTTTCCACATGGCACTTGGTAATTCTATTCCATAGGAAATGATGGAGACAATATTTATCTTCATCTTCATTTGTAAGAGAAGATAGAGATAATATTTGTGGAATCCATAGGCTTATTAGACATTTTGGTGAAACTGACTGCTACGTGGGCATGATACAAATTAACAAGAGACATATTCATCTCCAGTAACTTGAAGTCCAAAGTTAAAACCTGGGGTTGAAAGGATTTTCCTTGCCTTGTCCCTTGTCTATGTAGGCACAAGAAAAAAGACAATAACATTCATACCTAGATGAAAATCCCATGGGAATAAATCTTTTTAATTGTATTACGGTTCTTTGTGTCAGGCTTAGATTCACTTGCTCCTTAGTGACCTACTTATAATTAAAATATGTATTCTTTTTGTTAATATTGTGTGCTGAAATTAGTCGAAGATGCATGCTACTCTTCTTCAGAAAATACTGTAGTTCATCTTTTAAACATGAACTGTACTGTAATTATTAGAAGATAATGTTTGATTAAAATCTGAAATAATTTCTGGGATGGAACATCAAATTTTACTGTTTCTTTGCTCTAAAGTATGAGTACTTTCAAGAATATTCCATATAACCAAACAAGTAATTTTTACAGACATAAGTTCTTCCATAGGTTTGCAAACATGAACTCCCGCAAAAGAACATTGCAGTTGGCTTAAGTATATGATTTGATTAAGAGAAGGTGGAATATGTAAAATAATCCTTTTGTGTCTGTTTTTGTGCAAAAGCAATCAATTCCATTTTAAGCTTAGGAATATACAAATCATATTTAATCATTAATAGGCATAGAAAATAATTAAATTGTTGTAAATCTGCCTACTTCATATTTGCTGTGTGTTGAAAAAGAGAAATAAAGGCACTACAGTTTCTTAGAAAAAATTGATATAAAGCTTTCCTGATATGATTGTGATCAGATTGCAGTTTTTGATTGCAGGACTTTCCCGTGACTGTAGTTGTTTCTAGACTAACAGATGCTGTTAATGAATGCTGACACCTTGAATGAAAATAACGGAAGTAATGCAAAATATAAATGCTCCTTCAAGAAATAGCTTTTTAACAGGTCACGAAAGGTGAACTCTCTTAAAATTGGCTTTTTTTTTTTCTTTTTGTGTCCGTTCATCTCTTGAAGTATGATACTTGTCAAAAACATTCTGGAAAAGCCAGCAGTTAATTTGAATACTGAGTATTATTTAAAGGGAATCCAACCTGCATTTAAAATAAAGATTGAATATAGAAAGCTTTTGGATTTCATAGAAGGTATTCTTAAACAATCGTTTATGCTTGTGATGCACTTTATATTGGGCAAAAGAAATCTTCAGATCTTTTCTCAGATTTTATCTTTTCTATGTAAGAGAAAGGTTACATTGACTTTAACAGATACGTTGACAATAATTTTGTCCACTATGTAATTTCTTTTCAACTTTTTCATATTTTTACTCCCTAACGTCTCTGCATATTGACACAGTTAATGTCATGACACTAGTTTATGTTAAAGTTTCTGAGAACTTAAAATATCTGCTTACATTAGACAAATGCAAAAACATTTGTAAACCAAACTTGAGCAGTGAGTCAGAGAGTTCTTTCTCTCTCCTGCTATGTTCACACATGGTCTTCAGCTTCACGTCTCCACAGGCTCCAAGGCCAGCACGTAGCTTTTGCCCTGATCCGAACACAGCAATCTACTTAAGCTAGGCACACTGAGATTTCCTCTCTAGAGACGAGATAGATGATAGCACTCAAGGAGTTTAGTACACTAAATTATATTCTGATTAATTTATCGAGTATCTTTCCTGATAATTTAGGCTGAGAAATTTGAAATATCTGCTTTCTGTACTGAATTCCAGAGCTCCTAGAGTTGTTTGAATTGCTTGCAGTTGTGCATTATTAGTGAAGCGAAAGGAGAAATTACATTTTAGAGATGTGTTTGTGTGATGGTAACCCCTATGCTTATTCCTGGAATTATGCTGTTTACATGCTGTTCCTTCCTTAGACTTCTAAGTAATCTGACCTATGGTTAGCTGTGTTTAGCTGGCACAAGGCACAGGAACACCATTATAATACTAAAGTTTATGTTATAGTTTTGCCCTAAAATAAAATAAAAATAAAAATAAATTATTGAGTATCATGAGTTATCATTTCAAAAGTTCACAAGTCAACTGTGGAAGTGAATCAGAGTAATTTGGTGTAATTACGAGTCAATATCAGATCTTAAATCCACAAAGATCTCAATAAACAATTATTTGTACAGACTGGGCATATAGTTAGATAAACACTTTGTGCAATTCAAAGTAGAATATCTTCACTGTATATCTTCAGTTTGATAATTATACACTATGAAAAAATGAAGAAGACTTAAGGATATTTGGTAGATATAACTTAAATATTAAGGACTGCTCTTAACATTAGCAAAAAGTAATTATAATAATAATTATAGGCTCTATTGCATGCAGTGTGAATGTGGGTCTGTGTATATATGCTGTCTTAGAGATAATTATTAAATCTCTGTGAAAAATTACAGTAAGGAGTTGAACTAATACATGTTCTGGTGAGGCTGTAAAAACGTAGCCTAGAAGAATATTTGTTACTTTGTCATTATAGTAATTTGTTTTGAAACAGTTTGTTTTACTATGCACCAGATTTATTTTTAAAATTAACATATGCATTAATTTAAATATTATGCAATTAAAATGTATTAAATGTATTCATTTTAAGCACAAGATGGTTTTTGCCATTTCTAAAACCTTGTTTCAGTGTTGTTATTAAAATGGAAAATGGTGATAGTTAAGAGTTGACTATAAAGAAGATAATTTATATCAATATAGCTCCTTAATATTTTGCATGTTGGTTTCATTGTTTATATCAAGCAAGTTTTATGTGGGTATTTTTTTAACTTTACTTCAGTAGAAAGGTTATGTTCCATTGTTTATATTTTGACCCAGGCAAAGTTGTGGGAGTTAGTTGCTCACCGCACTTTATGGTAAATGCAGGTGTGTGCACACCAGACTGAAGTTGCACTTAAAACTAATCATCTGTGGAGCCATAAAGCCCTAGCCCAAAAAGAGCTGTTGACTCTGAAAATGTTGTAATTTACTTCTATTTTATTTGCAGATTGCCTTCTCACAGCACAATACCATCATGGATCTGGTGCAGTTCTTTGTCACCTTCTTCAGGTAAATGCTTTTTCTGTCTTCTGACTGAAATCATGCTGATTCTTTTCCATCAAACCAATATCTTAACCAGCTTCTTAATCTTAAGAAATGCCTGCTAGGAAGCCTTTAAACTGTGTTCTCTAATTTGCACCAGTGGAGAATCCAGGCCATTGCCCTGTAACTACAGGCAGCTGCTGGCATCTTTCATATATTTCATATTCAGTGGCACATTCTTCACACTTACTTCATAAAGATTAGCTAGATATGTACTTTATATTACAGTGATTAAGAGAAGTGAGCTATACTGATTTAAACTAGTAATTTGTGTGTGAATTTTTTGTAAACTTTGAAAGTTGTTAAAAATGATGATTCTGTTCAATAGGTTGTTATTTTTAATAAAGCTCCACCCACCCACCCCCAGTCACTACTAATGCTTTAATGTGTTAAAGATTAATTGTGAAAGGTGGTGGGTGATGCATCACATTTGGATGTGGCAGCAATGCAGGAATTGACTTCAACTGTAAATGGACAAGTATTCTAGGATCTGAACAAAACTCTGCTGAAAGACTTCTTAAAAGTTCAGCTGCCATATAAAAGGCCGCAAACTTGAATATACACAGATTAGTTATGGTGGTTTGAAATCTTGCTGTGAAGATATTCCCCAATAACCATGAAGTGTATGCAAAACGTGAACAGGGACAGACAAGTATGTTCGTCAGACTTTCTGTATTTCTAGAACTGCCACGCATTTATTTCACAAGTTTACGGTACAGCTTTTCTGTTCGCTTTAATTGCTGCACACTGCGGAACTGTACCTGAAGAATCAGACTCTTAAATGCTGTGAGCAGACCAACTTCTGTTAATTGCTGTCACCAAAAAGGGGGAAGAAATGAGCAGACCCTAAAATCTTGTACCCAATGCATTGTCTAATGGAGAGTGGTTTAGTAGCTGATGCAAATCATCCCATTTCTCCTCATTGATCACAGAGCAATAAAATGCTGGTTGCCTAAAGGTCAGTCTAGTAGTGCTTTGGGGTTTTGCTGGGTTTTTCTGTTTGTTTGTTTTGGTATTGTTGGGGTTTTTTGTGTTTGTGTGTTTTGTTTTGTTTTGTTTTTCTGGGAAACCAGCAAGATCTAAAAAATGATGATGCTCATGCAAACCTTAAGATAACAAACTTCTGTAGAAGAAAGCAAAGTCTGTCCAAGTATGATAGAGCAGAGGGACCCTGTGACAAATAGCCGAGGTAGACTAAAAGCAGTTTGTTTCTTCTGTATGTCCTAATGCAGACTTGGAAAAGGTGAACTATATTCTCTTTGATGGTGAAGCCATCTCTGTAGATATTCTGCATTATCTCTCCTGTTGTGATGCTCTATCTGATATGGTTTGTTCTGGGTAAATGCAAACTCACTGTGATCCTGATGAAAGAAGAGATCTCTCTGCCTGAACAGTAAGCTAATCGGAAGCCAAGGACGATGTAATTCCCCTTACAGAGACAAAAGTTGTAGGATAGCTGGCAGCTATACTGCCACTGCCTTTGACTCAGCCCCAGTTTAATTGTATAACCAAGGCTTTCAGCTGGCACTCAGTTCAATAGGGCACTCCAGCTATCTGCAGCATAACATTGATAACTGGCCTTAGGAACCGAGATGCAGAAATATGTAAAGGAATCATGAGATGCTGTGAGTAGTGCATTGCAGTAATCCAAGCAAGGTACAAAATTTAATGACAAGACACCCTCCAAAGACACATACAAATCAGGCTAAGGTTTCATGGTTATGGTGAGAAATAGAGTGTTTATTGAAATATAATTTTGTTGTTGGTTAGCCGGCAGCTCAGCTCCACACAGCCTCTCGCTCAGTCCCCACCCAGGGGGGTGGGGGAGACAATCAGAAGGGTAAAGCTTGTTTGTTGAGATAAGAACAGTTTAATAATTAGAATAAAACAATAACAGCAACAGTAATGCAATGGAAAGGAAAACAATGAGAGAGGCGTGAAACCCGGGCCGGGGGGAAGGGGGAATGAACCAAAACAAACCGCACATGATGCAGCGCCCACCACCTGCTGACCCAATGCCACCAATCCCCAAGCCACAACTGCCCCCCCCCAACTGCCCCATTAATGTACTCGTCGTGGTGTCACGTGGTACGAATTACGGAACGCCCCATTGGCCAGTCGGGGTCAGCTGTCTTGGCTGTGGCCCCGCCCCTCACAGCCTCTTGCCCACGTGGCAGAGCACGGGAAGCGGGAACGGCCCCTGCCTACTGCAGGCGCTACGGTGATGAGAATTAGCTCTTTCTGCGCCAAACCAGCACAATTTTAAAATCTCGATGTGAAGGTGTATGGTACTCTTCTACAACTGAAGTGGTATTGCAGCGTCTGTAGCCATAGGTAGGACATCTAGGAGCTGGAGCTCTTGCATTATGTTTCTAAGAAAAAAGAAATATAGAAGCAAAAAGAATAGCATAGAGTAGTTTCACACTTTGCAAAGCAGAATCTGAGATGAAAAGGGAAGGGAAGGGAGAGAAGCTTGAGTTAGTTCTGAATGAAACGACTGGGTGAAAAAAGTTATTTAATTACATTTTGTTCCCAAGTTGATTAACTCTGCTAGGAAGAGTAGCCTGCGCCTATTCCTTGGCTAATTGGCTCTTTCCAAGACACAAACCATTACCTTTTGTGTGGTCGTTTTCCATGTTATGCCCAGAGGCACGGAGTTTCCATAGGTGTTAAAAGTCCATTTATTTGCTTATCACAGAACCAAAACAATCATGGGTGATGTCCCAGCCACACTCCAGACTCAAAATTTCTGCAAGCGTAGCACCCTCACTGGCATCAGAGCTAGCCAATGGTCAGACCACATAAATGATCCAAAGAAGAAACTGCCAGGTTGTTTGTCACTGGACTAGTAGTTGCCATGTGGTAAATAAATGTAGGAAAAATAGTGTCTTTTACAGTAACCCGGTCTGAGAAATTTAGAATCAAATGTTTCCAGCCTAGACACCATTAAAACTTTCAGTAGATATTAAATTGGATGTTGTTTCTACAGCATCACGGGTCTAAACAAGCTGTAGAATATTTCAGTTAGGAAAATGTAGCAATAACTAATTTTTTTTTTTTCACACTAGTGGACAGAGTTAGTCATACCCAAATACAGCATCAATATGTCCTCTTCAGAGTGGTTCACAGTGTTCAAGCCTGTATCTGAAAATTTGGTTTCAACAGTTTGTAGCCTAATAAAATTATTTTAATAAGGGTTGGTTGGTTTGCATGTTGGTAACAGTAATAACCCAGGTCATATTTGCTAAGATTACTGACAGAGAAAATAATTATGTTTAAAAACAATTTGAATGAGCCTGATAACAAAACATGTTTCAGCCTGCTTTGATAAATGCGCATTTGCATTTCCTCCATCTAGTATTATATTTTTCATATTTATATGCATGTGGCATAACCCTGTTCACCCTGGCTGCCTAGAGAAAGCAGCAAATATATTTTTTTTTACAATAACAGTTTTTTAACAACCATTCAAAAGTATAATTTAAAACTCTTCCTTTATAGGGAGTATGCCCCAGAGTAAAATATTAAATGCATGTTTTACTGCTTGAATCAGAAACATCAAAATAACAAGCATTTTTAGAATTTTCCTGATGTATCAAGATCAACTGTTTTAAAAATATTGTTCTGTAAGGAACTTATTTAAAAATATACATAATAAAGTGCAAAAGGTATGATTAGATCTGCAATTAATGATTGATCTACTAAGACCCTGTTTTTGTATGTCCCAGAACAGGAAAATTATAGAAATAAAAGTTATTTTCAAAAAATAAGCAGAATATTACAGAAACTGTAGCGCTCCAGACCATGATATTTATAATGAAAAAACCACCTATTTAATGTCATTCTTTTTATACTGGAAAGTGTCATTGTATCTACTGGTTCAGTGACCTTTTCTCTAAGAGTAGAAATGCAATCAGATATGTTAGAGTAGTAACAGATTCCTAACTGTCTTATAGAAACTGTGGTATCTGTGTTGCTTCAGTCAATGACTTGAAGACTTTTAGCCGTCACACAAATTGAGAAGCGTGTGACTTTTTTTTTCCCCACCTGCTTTGAAGCAGTACAGATCTCATTAGAAAATTTCACAGTTAAATGTGAATGATCTTGCTTCTTCTACTGAAGAAATGCAGTTCCCACAGTTAAAGAAAGTCTATTCCTTTATTACCCTGACCAGTAAAACACTCAATAAGCTAAAGCCTGGCTATTTTTCCTAAACTGTAACTGATAAAGAAGTTTTCAGTGTTTTTAAGTCTTACACAAATATATAGTTTCAGTTGGTGTCCAAGTTCCTGGTTGCCAGGACAATTTAGGCATTTCATAATGGTATATGAAGTATCTTTAGTTTCTGAAAACATTATTTATTTTTTCTTTGGATCATATTTTATCATGCATAAAAATTGACAATATTCAGTAGCTGTTAGTTTTTATTCTATATGATTTGAGTAAATTCAGAATTGAGAGCCAAGAAACTCTTGATTTCTAAACCTGCTTTTAGATAAAATTATAATTAAGAATTTCTAGCAGTAGTCACGCATTTCTTGGAAAATTATTTATACCGAAAATCTGAAGCAGGAGTTCTGGTAAAAAAATGTGGTTTTGTCTCATAATCAAAACCCAGGCAAAGATTAAATCAGTAGAAGTGGCAAAGGTTAACTATTAGTATTTTTGTGATAGGTACTGATATGCAACTGCTGTCGTACCTATTTTTTTAAAGCCCGTTTCAAACCCATAGTACCAAGGCTAACTACTCAGGCACTTTCTCTGCGTGTGCACCTTTATGCTCTCAGGACAATTTCCTCCATTGTCTCTGGTTCTTGGGGTGGAGCTGCCAGCAGTGGATTTTATGTCAGGCCAGAATGGTGCACTTCAGTCACTTTTATGACATCTCTCCTTACTATTATGAATTACAGACTTTCCAATTTATAGTAAGTAGAGCAAAATTAAGTAACATGGGCATTTTGAAAGTTTGAAAATCTTTTTGTGTGTGCTTTAAGAAATTCTGTGAAAAATTATGGCCAGTTGGGATCAGAGGTACGTTCTTTCTGACAGAACTTCCTGTAAGCATTACAAGTGAGAGAAAACGATTTCAAAATATACCCAGTGTTTATTGCAGGAGGAAGGGATGGGCATTTAGGTTAGGATGAGGACTAGTAGCATGAGCTACAAGAGGAACTGCAGCAGATACTGAACACTTATCACCCCCACTTCAGTTTCATGCCGTGGGAGTGGATGGCTGCGCCTCAGCACATTGTATCAGATCTCCCGAGAGCTTCAGTACCTGAATCTGCCATTCTGGGTATAAATTTGCAGCTGGTGAATCCTTTCTCTTTACTGGCATCCTTTGGTGTGTCTGCCTGGCTTCGTGTTTTGTTTTTGTTGAAATAAAGGGTGATAAACTATTGCTAGATTTTGGCATGCTTAGCTTTATGAGATTGAATATTGATCTCCATAAGAAAGAGAAAACACAGTGTGTTGGGATCAGATCACGCCCACCATGGCTGGGTTCTCAGAAAATGCAGAAGTCTTATAAATCTAAATTAGAATATTTTCTGGTAACATGAAAATCAAGTTATCTTAGCAAAATGGATTTTACATTTGGGGCTAGGATAAAATTGATTTTTACTTAGTGATGCATTAAAGAGTTTTCCCCTCACTTAGAAGCAAATAGTTGTTTGACTTCCACTGGGACAAGCATGTCTCTACTGCAGTGGGCAATCTGAGTAGGCGTTTATTTTGTTTAAAATTTTTATTTTGAATTGTGGAATGTGGCTTTGTGTCTTCCACTGTCTAAATTGCCTGAAAACTTTGTCGTCACTGTAGAGTTATTTGATATATTCATATTTCCTGAGAAGGCAGCCACTTGTTATTGGCCTGCAGGCAAAGGAGATTCCCCAGTCCCACTAGACTGGTTGTTCTTCAAAACAACAGATGAGTCATTTAATCCCTTGGTGAAAAGGAATGCTTTCCATTATTTCTTTCTTGTTTTTCTTTTTGTGTTCGTCCTTTGAGTCATTTGAAAGTGCATGTGAGTGCACAAGTGCTTGCTGTATTTTGATTTCAACATACACTGTTCCTCAAAGTACAAAATAATTGCTCAGCTTGATATATGAAGGTGGACTATGCACATGATATATAGCAGATATGGGCTTTTCCTTCCTCCAAGTAGGTGCATTTAAAATTTTGCATTTCTCACTGCCTGTATGTATCAAATACAGTAAATGAATGCTGCTCGTTGTGCCTGGTGAAGTGCTTAATACCAGTTTCTGCTCAGTTCATAATAACTTGAAGTAAGTTCTGGAGCTGGTTAAGTGCAGAGGGGAGTTGTAGGGTGAAGGTTTGGGTGACAATAACAGGATTTGAAAGTTTTCTCTTTTATTTTTAGTCTTTTTTAGAGGAAAAAAGAGAAAATCTTAAATTGCAGTCTTCATTGTGTGTGGTGCTATAGCCTAGCACTCCAAAAAACATTTTGTCACTTCTGCTTTTATAAAATGTCATTGGAATCAAAGCTGCCACTTACGTAGTAGTGTTCACCTCAGAGGTCTCAGAAGATGGCACCTGAAATATCCTGCCCAAGATTCCTGAAGAAAGCACTTTTTAAAATTTTTTTTTTTTAGACTCAGGACTTTGCAGGCTCCCTTACTCTGAGACAGTTCTGTAATGTTCTCCTTTCAGGGATGCATCTTTTTACAGATACACTGTATTTTTTTTCCTAAGAAGCATCATAGAGAAATAATATTGTGTTTGTGTTTTGATTCCCTACATTTTATATTGTATTTTCTTAAATCTGATTAGTCAATTGTTTTCTTAGAATAAACCAATATTGGCATTCACAGCTTAATCCTGGTCACTTTATGAAACTCCAGTTCACCGTACTTAAAACAAAAGAACTAGAACAGGTTTTCATCTGTGATAAATGGACTTTGAATTTTGACTTTGTCATTTTCATTCAAAAGAGAAGCAAATCTCTCTTCTTATGACAGGGTATATGTACCAGTCGCAAAGTTAACTTCAGAAGTTTGTTTCCATATGTAAGTGTATAGTGAAGTGGGGCAAAAGCTGATGAAGAAAAATAATAACGAAAAATAAAGGAAGTAAAAATGAGAAGGATTTTCCTTTAGGCTATAATGTCATTGTCCATTATAGCAAGTGACATGCAGCTTTCTCAAGCACTGTGCCAGTCTGTCTTTGCAGGCGCAGTTGGTATGGCATGCTGTGAAGTGAGTGACATCGAAGAAATGAGCAATCTGTTTATAGCAGTAGAGAAATATTCGGAGTTCTTCTGTTCAGTTGTAATAAATCACAGAAAGAGAGAAAAGAGAGTGCTAGACTGTGTGTTATGCTGTGGATTTCATAGATACTAAAATATTAAAATTAATTATTACTTTTGAGAAGAGACAACTGAATGCAAAAAGAATTCATCTAATGAGCTTTTTTAATGGAATAATAAAAAAAAATCCCAGCAAAATTTTCTAGTACCAAATGAAGCATTTTGTGTGGAAGATTTTGGGTTTTCTAATTTATTTATGTATTGGTGTTTGGGGTTGGAGGGGTCACATTTTTTCAATAAAAAGCAAAATTATGGAAACTCTGCTGTGGACTCCAGAAGCCACGTTAAAAAGTAGTTACATCATCTATTTATATTTTAAAATCTTAATTTAATCTGCATATGTGGTCCAATTATATTTCATATAATAATTGTTTTTTCTGTGGTTTCAATGTTTTGGGATATTTTAGGAAAGCCCTCTACAGTTTCAAAATTATATTTCTTTCCTTATATGTGTTGAGTCTTTTCAGTTGAAATTATAAATACCATGTTGAGAGCTATCGGGGGCTTTGTATTCTTTGTATAGTGCAATTACAGAACAATAATGATGCTTCCTTGGCTTGGAAATCTAAAAATTCTTACTCTGTCTTCAGGAAATTGTCATGTTAATAGGGCATTCAATAAGGATACTCATTACTTTTTTACACTTACCACTTCAAATATGTTCACCTCTTTGGAAAAGGTATTGGAAATGTTAAAAAATGAAGGGAAAATTTCTTTAGCAATTTAGTACATTTCTGGATTATATTTGAGTCTAATTTAGTAAGCAACGCTGACATGGCTTGGTGGCTCTCTGCCTTTTATATTTCTGTGATTTATTATCAAAGGATAACATCTGCACTAGAGAAACAGTGCAGTGGAAAAAAAAGAATGAGGGGAAAGCATCATAAATATTTCTTGAAATAATGCATATCTTTTGGTTTGGAAGGCTACTGAAATGTGGCATTGGTTGGCAGTCCTCCTTCCCCAAATACACTAATAGACCGCAATTAGAATAAATGAGTCCTTTTTTCCCCTTAAATTAAGATCTTAAATTACTATTATAATTCAGCAAGATCATTGCAAAAAAGCTGAACTGACAGCTTTTTAAAGATTGACATCTATTTTAAAAATAGAAACAATATTTTTAATTTCTAATTCTTCTGCAAATATATTGAACACATTTTTTCTATTTTTTCCATTTTTTTCCATTTTTAGGTCTGGATTTTTTATATATTGCATCACTTGTTGAGAGAAATATAGAGTATTTCACCCATGAAAGGCAAAACCATAAAATTATATGAAATATGAAAGTCTTTTCCATGAGTAAAAGAAACATAATCACACTTTATGGGTGTGATGTTATATTTATTCTATGGAGATTAATTTCAGTTTATGTTAGATTAAGCCTCTTTGATTGTAAATCTTCTTTATTTGCTGCTTCAAAGAGGTGAAAGGCAGAACTGCTGAGAGTTAAAGTTCACATCTAGAGCTTTATTGAGTAATATATTTCAGAGTCCTTTTAAATGGTTCACTTTCGTTTGATATTGTATTGGCAGAATGAAATGTGAATGTTGGTCTTCCAAATAGCATCCTGATGTACGCTATATCCATTTTCCCGTTTTAGTTGTATGTAAAGGCTGTTCGCATAATTGATCATTCATTCATACGTTACTATAGTAGCTTCTGGTACGGCTCGTGGCAGATTTAATATGAAAAGACAGCTTTACACATATATATATGCATTATTTATATAAATAGGAAAATATAAATATAAAATATGTATGTGTGCATTTATACATTATATAGTTACTTTTTAATAATTATTTTATTTAATGAAGTTATTTTAAAAACCTGTATGTTGTCTGTAACATTTCAGCACATGTACATAACAAAAAACCCAATACTTCTTTTTTTCTTAATAATTTTCCTGCAAATAACAAATTCCCTGCTCAAACACATTTCATTCTTCCTTACCTTCAAGAAGTATTTTGATGTTTCATTGCACAGCAAAGACCAATAAACCCAGGGTTTGTAGGGGCAGTTGTCAGAGATTATTTTAAACTATTATAGGAGTTTATGCCTCAGGACATGAAGGATTAAGTTGATTTTCTACATTCAATATATATTAATAAGCAATTTTACACAGATGTGGTAACTGTTCTTACTAATAAACTAGTATGTTTTATATTGATATTTCACTGGTGCCGCTTACTTTAAAATAGAATTTATATAAAATGCAGTAGATACCATTGATACTGCAATCTCCCTCTTTTCAGTTGCGCATTCAGAGGTTAAATTGTGAAGCTTTATTAATACCATTATTGAAGTTTTAGTATATTGTTTTACTCAATTTTGCTCTTCTTCCTCAACAAAATTATTTTGGTTACATTTTTAATAGTAATTTTAAATGTGCTCCTCTAGAGACTTCTTACAGCATGCTTTTAACAGTATACTTTTTTGCTTTTAAGGCTCATTTCCCTTTCATTTATTTCTCTTAACTTCATCAGAGCAGTCCAAATTTTCTGTGCTACGACATCCAGTGGTCCTGTGGAAACCAGTCAGAAAGCTCCATGGCACAGGGGTACCTCTTTGATTTGCCCATGACCTTTTTTTTGTCTCCTCTGAAAGGTACAGATCTCCACTGCCAAAGCCAGTCTCAAACCAGAAAGGCTGCTACCATGAAAAACATTCACCATGGCCAACTAGCCACCTAGAGGCAACAAGGATCTTCTACTACAATAAATCTTCTTTACTTCCAAAATAAGTTACCCTCTACATGCTGGAGCATCTCAGCCTGCGCATCTAATCCTCTGTTTATAATTTGTTGTATACAGAGGCACGCATTGTGCTCCTAAGTGTCAGAGTTTGGGTGAAGCACTCCAGGAACACCTGCCATCAGTACTGTGCTGCCCCATGCAGTATAGGTGTTCTGGGTAGAAGTACTTGAGTACACTTGTACGCTTTTGTTTGATTTCTGTTGTTGTTTATATTGCTATTTAAGCAGCAAAACAATCACATTCTAGAACTCCATTCTTCTCCCATAATACCTGCCTAATTTTATTTTACTTTGATATATATAATACATATATTCACATATATTTCACAGAGGTATACTTAAATTTTTTCTTGAGTGGAGTTGCAGTGTGCATATGCGAATGGGCCAGGCGGCTGCGGTGCAAACTTCTCAGATATTTTAGAAAATAGTGTCAGTGGGGTAATTCAGACTTACCTTGTGGAAGTAATAGTGATCTTGGATCAGAGCTGTCCTTCCCTACTTTTTAGTGATTGGTTGGCTGGGCAGCTAGAGATGGCCTGATGGTTAATTAATGAGAATTCCTCAAAAAAGAAAAAAGGTATGAACTATGCAACAGAATCCAGCTGCAGCAGATTGACAGTATCATCTCATGATCACAGTCAGGTTAGAGTTATTCTGGAAGCACCTAAAAGGTGGTGCTACCTTGGTGGAGTTGGAATGAATTGTTTGATTTGGGATTTCAGAAGATTAAGCATGTAGCCATATCGGAGGTGATTTCTTAAAGGGGCTTTACTCTGAATACAATTTAAGATGTAGCTGTAACACAAGTCATATGCGAAAAGAAATGATGCTTGGATCAGATACTGCTAGAGGATATGAAAATCCACACCCACCTGACTACTACTGATTCAAAAATGTTATGTCAAGTTCTGAGATTTAAGTACTATCTGCCATTTAAAAAAAGAGAAAAATTATTTAAAAATTTTTGTTCATGTCTGAGCATGCCTCCTGTAGTGGCCAGTGTAGTAAGGCAGTTAGGCGATATCCTTAAAGCTAGGCTGTGTCTGAGATTTTTACAGCTCTCTTCTTTTAAATAATTAACAGTATCCCTGTGTTTTCCAGGTATTTTTCTTCATAAGGCCAGGGAATGAGATCTTTTTCTGAGGAATTCCTTTACAACCTTCCTGTCATAGTCAGTAATAGTCCTCCAAAACAGAAATAAATTTTTGTCTTCATATTCCATCTGCTCTGTGGGAGACGGAATTCTGTAGAAAGATCCGTTACACTGATCTGCCAAACTTCTCTTTGCTTCATAAAAACGACTAATCTCTTTGATTCTAACATATAGAAAACCAGGAATTTATTATGTGGGAGGAGAGCCTCCCCTAGCTCATTGTGTCTGAAAACATTTAATGTATAAAGCTTAGGATCATCAATGATCAGTGTCTCATCTGCCAGGGAAAGAGAATGTGTTGACATACTTTCCGAATCTAATTTTTACTCAACAGCCTGATTACTCTGTCCGTGGCTCCATCTCAGCTTTCCTTCTTCCTTTTATTCTAGGTGAGATAAATACCAGTTCCATTTGTTTCCAAGTAGAAGTACTCAGGTTTTTTGTGTGATTCTCAGACAGAGATGTATGAAGACAAGAATTGTGTTATTTTCCTATACCAGGAGCAGGAAATTCTTTAGATGTGGTCTCCTGTTCTCCTCAGTTAAAAGGACTGCTCTGTGGTAGGTGGAAATCTTCACAGAGGTTTGATGTTTCCTT
Organism: Phalacrocorax carbo; assembly: GCF_963921805.1. Taxonomy (NCBI): domain Eukaryota; kingdom Metazoa; phylum Chordata; class Aves; order Suliformes; family Phalacrocoracidae; genus Phalacrocorax; species Phalacrocorax carbo. The sequence continues at coordinate 14,768,924 of NC_087524.1, forward strand.
GGGGTATAACTTGAGTCTGCGCTGACGATACTTGAGAGGTGTTAGGCTGGCATTGAAGAACACTGTGTTGAAATGCAGGAATCTGAAATCATTGAAACCTATTCTTTAACCTATTCTTTTGGGTTTCTTTTTTTCTTTTTTTTTTTTTTTTTAATTACATGTTAAATACTCAAATAAATGAAAAAGCTTATACCATTTAACTGTTGAATTTATTCTAAATTCTGATCCCTATTGTATACACTGTCAGCCTTTTCTCACCTTAGAATAACTATGTATTAGTGTTTTCTGTACCTGCAGAGCCTTTCATGGCAATTACTTTGCCGTGTGAACTGCAGAAAATGGTATACAGATTTTCTGTTGCCATCTTTAAGAAGTTTTGCATATATTAAATAAAAATGCTTTCAGTTGTCTCCTCTGTATGAATGTATTTTTTCATCCATGAGCTAAGGTATTTCCTTTATGCCCTTGCAATGTTTGTAAATCTTAATTTAAAACCTTGGTCAGTAATTTTATGAACTGCATCTGTGTGCAGATACTGTTCCTGTTAATCAACCATGACACAGTAAAACAAATCTAATGTGGACATCCTTTACCTTTCATTCTTACCAAACAGCATTCTGCCTGGGAGGACCAGATTAGTAGAAGTCAACATATATTTCTAACTGTTATTCTTTTTTTTTTATAAGGTTGGTAGTTGTGGACATGTGGGAAGTGAATTTTAGGGGCAATTTTGTGTCTTTCATGAGACACTTCATGCAAGAGTTATTTATGGGAATATATGGGTTTTCAGGACTGCAGCCAAAACCAGCATTTTAATCCCTGTCATTTGGATAAGAGGAATTATCCATGTAATTAGTTTTAAATGAACTTGAAAGGTGTTGCTTAACTTGTGTAAATTCCATCTTAGAGACAAGTAAATAAATACAAATTTGCATTTAAATGATTTTTAGAAATACTTGAAGTTTTAAATAACATCACAGATATTCACAGACACTTCACATTCAGACATTTCTTTCTCTTTCCAGTTTAGAAAGTGTGAACTGAGGGCTTGAACCCTTTATAGGGCTTTAAGACTAGAAAGTTCACAGTTGAATTAAATTTCCCTTGGGTTCCTTTATTTCATGGAGAACAGTGGGGGAACAGTTGGAACTCAGGAGCTATTGCTATATTAAAACATAGGCAGGAAAAATCTGACCTCAGAATGGGACATAGATCCAGGCTTATGGGAAAAATCCCTGCCATATTTAAGTCTGTACAACAATGAAATGCGTGTAGCTGAAGAGGAAAAGGTTGCCCAGCTATTAGCTGCTCAGTTCCAGAAAACGGAGAATGGAGTGTGGGTTGCAGCCAGTGCCTGGAGCTGCTGGTACTGGTGGTGTTTCTCACGATCAGCAAGAATACAAGAAGAATGCTCCTGCATCACCGAGATGGTAATGCTGGCCTAGTAGGTGGTGTCTTTCACTGGCTGTGGCAGTGTGCTGGTTCTGGCTGGGTTCTGCATCTAGGCAGGATTCTGACTTAGAGGCGTTGAGTCATATGCCCGCTGTGGTAGCCTCGCGCCAGTGGCCCCTCAGCCAAGCGCACACACCAGGGGTCTGATCCTGCCGTTCCTCGCATACTGAGCAGGACTACTATTGCAACAACATATCATCAGTAGGGTAAAACTAACCTGTCTCACGATGATCTAAACCCAGCCAAGACCAGCACAGGCAGCCAGAGCTCTCTTAGACCACAAAACAGTCACTACTGGCTATTATGTCTTGGTTCTGCAGGGTCAGCCAACACACTGCATTACCATGGACTGGAGGCTGCATATTCCACTCCATTGCTAGCCAGGACTTCTTTCCTCTAAGTCTTCACACATTTTAATTTGGAACCATAACACTTTATTCCCAGAATAATTCAGAATTGCTAGTCATTGAAACATTCCTACTTCTAACAGTGTTTGTAAAACTGTGTGGTTCAGAGAAATTTAATTAATCATTAAGAACATAAAAAATTTTATACTGTTCTCATACATATCAGGCTCCTAATAGCATGTTTACAGTCCTTTGTACTTCAGATAATCCTGCTGAAATCTTTGGAGCTGCTTGTCATGTGTATATTAGTTAACACAAGTAAGGATGGCTGAGCCTAGCACATAATCATAATCATAAACACAATGTTCTTGTCAAGTGCAATGAGAGAAATCAATTGCTGTGACAATAATTGCTATTCAAAGTCATGGTTTTAGAAAAATAATTGTTCAATTATTTTTATTTTAGAATTGTGCTTGCTTTATAACATATCAATTAAAATGTGCTCTATTTGCCAATAAAAAGATAGTAAATAATATGTCAGAAAAGCAGTTCTTAGAAAAACAATATACGTGATCTCTTAGGAAACTTTTGCAATATTAAATTAAAAACATTAACTTAGATAAGAGACTAATTTTCTTTGCATGTGTCTACATTAAAAAGCTTTTTGTCATCCGGGTTTTTTACTGAATACCATTTTTTGTTGTTTGTGTTTAAGAAACCCATAGTTAGTATGAAAGAGAAACAATAGAGTTCAGGGTCACCGTTAAGATTGCTGGTTAGTGAAGTGTACATTTTTTGTGCTCTTGGGGAAGATAGTGAGATTAAGGGGCATGAGGTTTCTGGATCTAGAGGGGTATTTAACTATTGTCTCACACAGCAGATTTCAAGCAATTAAGCAACAGTTGCCTTGGTGGCCCAACTCCTATTTTTTCAGAAGAAGGCTTGGGAGGAACTTTTATAATATGTGTGAGTAAACACATGTGGGCAGTCAGTGAGGCTGCTGTGCACCTAAATAATTTAATGAAAGTAATCTTTGGGCACTTATGTCTCTGTTAGTAAGCAGTGTGGACAAATAAGAGATCTTCTGTTGAGTAAAATGGTGCTGAGGACCTGACGTCCTCACTATGTGCACCTTGTCATTTTTTCACTTTGGACTAGCCCATTTGTGTCTGGAATATACATTGCACATCTTCCAGTTCAGTTTCCACATCATGAGCTCCAAGGTTGCTCCACAGTGTGAGCCAAAGCACAACAGTGGTGACAGTCAGGGAATTTGATCTAAAGCCCACTCCAGATCCAGACTGAAGCAGCAGTGCAGGCGTACCCCTAGGAATCTAAGCACCTGTCTGCCACATGTGTTTGAGCATGGTAACAGTATAATGATGTTAATGTGATGCTGCATCGAGGTAACAGGCCATCAGTTTTCTTGTGAGTTGTTAGACTGGTCTTGACAAACTGTGCTGCACAGATATGCTTCTCCAAAGGTGGGCTTAACCGGGGGTAGCTTAGGGACTCTGCGCCACCCTCAGCTGTGCGGAGCTGCTGTACTTTGTTCCCTGGTGTAATATGAGCACATGTGATGGGTGCTTGAAGCAGAATCCCACACAATTTTTAATTTT